>NW_028263374.1:32335-632335 GCF_051168715.1 Poecilia mexicana
CAGCTCCGAAATGCTGAGCAGCACTAGATCTGGCTGTAATAACCTGAAATTAGTTGATCTGCTTAAGTTACAAATGATCAGAAAGCCAGAAGCCAAAAACGCTTTATCTCAGCGAGAGAAGTCAAAAATGGACTATCTGTGAATTTGCAGCTTTACATTCAATTTTCAGCCTTGTTAGTTGTTGGACAGTTCCGAAATGCTGAGCAGCACTAGATCTGGCTGTAATAACCTGAAATTAGTTGATCTGCTTAAGTTACAAATGATCAGAAAGCCAGAAGCCAAAAACGCTTTATCTCAGCGAAAGAAGTCAAAAATGGACTATCTGTGAATTTGCAGCTTTACATTCAATTTTCAGCCTTGTCAGTTGTTGGACAGCTCCGAAATGCTGAGCAGCACTAGATCTAGCTGTGATAAGCTGAAATTAGTTGATCTGCTTAAGTTACAAATGATCAGAAAGCCAGAAGCCAAAAACGCTTTATCTCAGCGAAAGAAGTCAAAAATGGACTATCTGTGAATTTGCAGCTTTACATTCAATTTTCAGCCTTGTTAGTTGTTGGACAGCTCCGAAATGCTGAGCAGCACTAGATCTAGCTGTAATAAGCTGAAATTAGTTGATCTGCTTAAGTTACAAATGATCAGAAAGCCAGAAGCCAAAAACGCTTTATCTCAGCGAAAGAAGTCAAAAATGGACTATCTGTGAATTTGCAGCTTTACATTCAATTTTCAGCCTTGTTAGTTGTTGGACAGCTCCGAAATGCTGAGCAGCACTAGATCTGGCTGTAATAACCTGAAATTAGTTGATCTGCTTAAGTTACAAATGATCAGAAAGCCAGAAGCCAAAAACGCTTTATCTCAGCGAAAGAAGTCAAAAATGGACTATCTGTGAATTTGCAGCTTTACATTCAATTTTCAGCCTTGTTAGTTGTTGGACAGCTCCGAAATGCTGAGCAGCACTAGATCTAGCTGTAATAAGCTGAAATTAGTTGATCTGCTTAAGTTACAAATGATCAGAAAGCCAGAAGCCAAAAACGCTTTATCTCAGCGAAAGAAGTCAAAAATGGACTATCTGTGAATTTGCAGCTTTACATTCAATTTTCAGCCTTGTTAGTTGTTGGACAGTTCCGAAATGCTGAGCAGCACTAGATCTGGCTGTAATAACCTGAAATTAGTTGATCTGCTTAAGTTACAAATGATCAGAAAGCCAGAAGCCAAAAACGCTTTATCTCAGCGAAAGAAGTCAAAAATGGACTATCTTGAATTTGCAGCTTTACATTCAATTTTCAGCCTTGTTAGTTGTTGGACAGCTCCGAAATGCTGAGCAGCACTAGATCTGGCTGTAATAACCTGAAATTAGTTGATCTGCTTAAGTTACAAATGATCAGAAAGCCAGAAGCCAAAAACGCTTTATCTCAGCGAGAGAAGTCAAAAATGGACTATCTGTGAATTTGCAGCTTTACATTCAATTTTCAGCCTTGTTAGTTGTTGGACAGTTCCGAAATGCTGAGCAGCACTAGATCTGGCTGTAATAACCTGAAATTAGTTGATCTGCTTAAGTTACAAATGATCAGAAAGCCAGAAGCCAAAAACGCTTTATCTCAGCGAAAGAAGTCAAAAATGGACTATCTGTGAATTTGCAGCTTTACATTCAATTTTCAGCCTTGTTAGTTGTTGGACAGCTCCGAAATGCTGAGCAGCACTAGATCTAGCTGTAATAAGCTGAAATTAGTTGATCTGCTTAAGTTACAAATGATCAGAAAGCCAGAAGCCAAAAACGCTTTATCTCAGCGAAAGAAGTCAAAAATGGACTATCTGTGAATTTGCAGCTTTACATTCAATTTTCAGCCTTGTTAGTTGTTGGACAGTTCCGAAATGCTGAGCAGCACTAGATCTGGCTGTAATAACCTGAAATTAGTTGATCTGCTTAAGTTACAAATGATCAGAAAGCCAGAAGCCAAAAACGCTTTATCTCAGCGAAAGAAGTCAAAAATGGACTATCTGTGAATTTGCAGCTTTACATTCAATTTTCAGCCTTGTTAGTTGTTGGACAGTTCCGAAATGCTGAGCAGCACTAGATCTAGCTGTAATAAGCTGAAATTAGTTGATCTGCTTAAGTTACAAATGATCAGAAAGCCAGAAGCCAAAAACGCTTTATCTCAGCGAAAGTCAAAAATGGACTATCTGTGAATTTGCAGCTTTACATTCAATTTTCAGCCTTGTTAGTTGTTGGACAGCTCCGAAATGCTGAGCAGCACTAGATCTAGCTGTAATAAGCTGAAATTAGTTGATCTGCTTAAGTTACAAATGATCAGAAAGCCAGAAGCCAAAAACGCTTTATCTCAGCGAAAGAAGTCAAAAATGGACTATCTGTGAATTTGCAGCTTTACATTCAATTTTCAGCCTTGTTAGTTGTTGGACAGCTCCGAAATGCTGAGCAGCACTAGATCTGGCTGTAATAACCTGAAATTAGTTGATCTGCTTAAGTTACAAATGATCAGAAAGCCAGAAGCCAAAAACGCTTTATCTCAGCGAGAGAAGTCAAAAATGGACTATCTGTGAATTTGCAGCTTTACATTCAATTTTCAGCCTTGTTAGTTGTTGGACAGTTCCGAAATGCTGAGCAGCACTAGATCTGGCTGTAATAACCTGAAATTAGTTGATCTGCTTAAGTTACAAATGATCAGAAAGCCAGAAGCCAAAAACGCTTTATCTCAGCGAAAGAAGTCAAAAATGGACTATCTGTGAATTTGCAGCTTTACATTCAATTTTCAGCCTTGTCAGTTGTTGGACAGCTCCGAAATGCTGAGCAGCACTAGATCTAGCTGTGATAAGCTGAAATTAGTTGATCTGCTTAAGTTACAAATGATCAGAAAGCCAGAAGCCAAAAACGCTTTATCTCAGCGAAAGAAGTCAAAAATGGACTATCTGTGAATTTGCAGCTTTACATTCAATTTTCAGCCTTGTTAGTTGTTGGACAGCTCCGAAATGCTGAGCAGCACTAGATCTAGCTGTAATAAGCTGAAATTAGTTGATCTGCTTAAGTTACAAATGATCAGAAAGCCAGAAGCCAAAAACGCTTTATCTCAGCGAAAGAAGTCAAAAATGGACTATCTGTGAATTTGCAGCTTTACATTCAATTTTCAGCCTTGTTAGTTGTTGGACAGCTCCGAAATGCTGAGCAGCACTAGATCTGGCTGTAATAACCTGAAATTAGTTGATCTGCTTAAGTTACAAATGATCAGAAAGCCAGAAGCCAAAAACGCTTTATCTCAGCGAAAGAAGTCAAAAATGGACTATCTGTGAATTTGCAGCTTTACATTCAATTTTCAGCCTTGTTAGTTGTTGGACAGCTCCGAAATGCTGAGCAGCACTAGATCTAGCTGTAATAAGCTGAAATTAGTTGATCTGCTTAAGTTACAAATGATCAGAAAGCCAGAAGCCAAAAACGCTTTATCTCAGCGAAAGAAGTCAAAAATGGACTATCTGTGAATTTGCAGCTTTACATTCAATTTTCAGCCTTGTTAGTTGTTGGACAGTTCCGAAATGCTGAGCAGCACTAGATCTGGCTGTAATAACCTGAAATTAGTTGATCTGCTTAAGTTACAAATGATCAGAAAGCCAGAAGCCAAAAACGCTTTATCTCAGCGAAAGAAGTCAAAAATGGACTATCTGTGAATTTGCAGCTTTACATTCAATTTTCAGCCTTGTTAGTTGTTGGACAGCTCCGAAATGCTGAGCAGCACTAGATCTGGCTGTAATAACCTGAAATTAGTTGATCTGCTTAAGTTACAAATGATCAGAAAGCCAGAAGCCAAAAACGCTTTATCTCAGCGAGAGAAGTCAAAAATGGACTATCTGTGAATTTGCAGCTTTACATTCAATTTTCAGCCTTGTTAGTTGTTGGACAGTTCCGAAATGCTGAGCAGCACTAGATCTGGCTGTAATAACCTGAAATTAGTTGATCTGCTTAAGTTACAAATGATCAGAAAGCCAGAAGCCAAAAACGCTTTATCTCAGCGAAAGAAGTCAAAAATGGACTATCTGTGAATTTGCAGCTTTACATTCAATTTTCAGCCTTGTTAGTTGTTGGACAGCTCCGAAATGCTGAGCAGCACTAGATCTAGCTGTAATAAGCTGAAATTAGTTGATCTGCTTAAGTTACAAATGATCAGAAAGCCAGAAGCCAAAAACGCTTTATCTCAGCGAAAGAAGTCAAAAATGGACTATCTGTGAATTTGCAGCTTTACATTCAATTTTCAGCCTTGTTAGTTGTTGGACAGTTCCGAAATGCTGAGCAGCACTAGATCTGGCTGTAATAACCTGAAATTAGTTGATCTGCTTAAGTTACAAATGATCAGAAAGCCAGAAGCCAAAAACGCTTTATCTCAGCGAAAGAAGTCAAAAATGGACTATCTGTGAATTTGCAGCTTTACATTCAATTTTCAGCCTTGTTAGTTGTTGGACAGTTCCGAAATGCTGAGCAGCACTAGATCTAGCTGTAATAAGCTGAAATTAGTTGATCTGCTTAAGTTACAAATGATCAGAAAGCCAGAAGCCAAAAACGCTTTATCTCAGCGAAAGTCAAAAATGGACTATCTGTGAATTTGCAGCTTTACATTCAATTTTCAGCCTTGTTAGTTGTTGGACAGCTCCGAAATGCTGAGCAGCACTAGATCTAGCTGTAATAAGCTGAAATTAGTTGATCTGCTTAAGTTACAAATGATCAGAAAGCCAGAAGCCAAAAACGCTTTATCTCAGCGAAAGAAGTCAAAAATGGACTATCTGTGAATTTGCAGCTTTACATTCAATTTTCAGCCTTGTTAGTTGTTGGACAGCTCCGAAATGCTGAGCAGCACTAGATCTGGCTGTAATAACCTGAAATTAGTTGATCTGCTTAAGTTACAAATGATCAGAAAGCCAGAAGCCAAAAACGCTTTATCTCAGCGAGAGAAGTCAAAAATGGACTATCTGTGAATTTGCAGCTTTACATTCAATTTTCAGCCTTGTTAGATGTTGGACAGCTCCGAAATGCTGAGCAGCACTAGATCTAGCTGTAATAAGCTGAAATTAGTTGATCTGCTTAAGTTACAAATGATCAGACAGCCAGAAGCCAAAAACGCTTTATCTCAGCGAAAGAAGTCAAAAATGGACTATCTGTGAATTTGCAGCTTTACATTCAATTTTCAGCCTTGTTAGTTGTTGGACAGCTCCGAAATGCTGAGCAGCACTAGATCTAGCTGTAATAAGCTGAAATTAGTTGATCTGCTTAAGTTACAAATGATCAGAAAGCCAGAAGCCAAAAACGCTTTATCTCAGCGAAAGAAGTCAAAAATGGACTATCTGTGAATTTGCAGCTTTACATTCAATTTTCAGCCTTGTTAGTTGTTGGACAGTTCCGAAATGCTGAGCAGCACTAGATCTGGCTGTAATAAGCTGAAATTAGTTGATCTGCTTAAGTTACAAATGATCAGAAAGCCAGAAGCCAAAAACGCTTTATCTCAGCGAAAGAAGTCAAAAATGGACTATCTGTGAATTTGCAGCTTTACATTCAATTTTCAGCCTTGTTAGTTGTTGGACAGCTCCGAAATGCTGAGCAGCACTAGATCTAGCTGTAATAAGCTGAAATTAGTTGATCTGCTTAAGTTACAAATGATCAGAAAGCCAGAAGCCAAAAACGCTTTATCTCAGCGAAAGAAGTCAAAAATGGACTATCTGTGAATTTGCAGCTTTACATTCAATTTTCAGCCTTGTTAGTTGTTGGACAGCTCCGAAATGCTGAGCAGCACTAGATCTGGCTGTAATAACCTGAAATTAGTTGATCTGCTTAAGTTACAAATGATCAGAAAGCCAGAAGCCAAAAACGCTTTATCTCAGCGAGAGAAGTCAAAAATGGACTATCTGTGAATTTGCAGCTTTACATTCAATTTTCAGCCTTGTTAGTTGTTGGACAGCTCCGAAATGCTGAGCAGCACTAGATCTGGCTGTAATAACCTGAAATTAGTTGATCTGCTTAAGTTACAAATGATCAGAAAGCCAGAAGCCAAAAACGCTTTATCTCAGCGAGAGAAGTCAAAAATGGACTATCTGTGAATTTGCAGCTTTACATTCAATTTTCAGCCTTGTTAGATGTTGGACAGCTCCGAAATGCTGAGCAGCACTAGATCTAGCTGTAATAAGCTGAAATTAGTTGATCTGCTTAAGTTACAAATGATCAGAAAGCCAGAAGCCAAAAACGCTTTATCTCAGCGAAAGAAGTCAAAAATGGACTATCTGTGAATTTGCAGCTTTACATTAAATTTTCAGCCTTGTTAGTTGTTGGACAGTTCCGAAATGCTGAGCAGCACTAGATCTAGCTGTAATAAGCTGAAATTAGTTGATCTGCTTAAGTTACAAATGATCAGAAAGCCAGAAGCCAAAAACGCTTTATCTCAGCGAAAGTCAAAAATGGACTATCTGTGAATTTGCAGCTTTACATTCAATTTTCAGCCTTGTTAGTTGTTGGACAGCTCCGAAATGCTGAGCAGCACTAGATCTAGCTGTAATAAGCTGAAATTAGTTGATCTGCTTAAGTTACAAATGATCAGAAAGCCAGAAGCCAAAAACGCTTTATCTCAGCGAAAGAAGTCAAAAATGGACTATCTGTGAATTTGCAGCTTTACATTCAATTTTCAGCCTTGTTAGTTGTTGGACAGCTCCGAAATGCTGAGCAGCACTAGATCTGGCTGTAATAACCTGAAATTAGTTGATCTGCTTAAGTTACAAATGATCAGAAAGCCAGAAGCCAAAAACGCTTTATCTCAGCGAGAGAAGTCAAAAATGGACTATCTGTGAATTTGCAGCTTTACATTCAATTTTCAGCCTTGTTAGATGTTGGACAGCTCCGAAATGCTGAGCAGCACTAGATCTAGCTGTAATAAGCTGAAATTAGTTGATCTGCTTAAGTTACAAATGATCAGACAGCCAGAAGCCAAAAACGCTTTATCTCAGCGAAAGAAGTCAAAAATGGACTATCTGTGAATTTGCAGCTTTACATTCAATTTTCAGCCTTGTTAGTTGTTGGACAGCTCCGAAATGCTGAGCAGCACTAGATCTAGCTGTAATAAGCTGAAATTAGTTGATCTGCTTAAGTTACAAATGATCAGAAAGCCAGAAGCCAAAAACGCTTTATCTCAGCGAAAGAAGTCAAAAATGGACTATCTGTGAATTTGCAGCTTTACATTCAATTTTCAGCCTTGTTAGTTGTTGGACAGTTCCGAAATGCTGAGCAGCACTAGATCTGGCTGTAATAAGCTGAAATTAGTTGATCTGCTTAAGTTACAAATGATCAGAAAGCCAGAAGCCAAAAACGCTTTATCTCAGCGAAAGAAGTCAAAAATGGACTATCTGTGAATTTGCAGCTTTACATTCAATTTTCAGCCTTGTTAGTTGTTGGACAGTTCCGAAATGCTGAGCAGCACTAGATCTGACTGTAATAACCTGAAATTAGTTGATCTGCTTAAGTTACAAATGATCAGAAAGCCAGAAGCCAAAAACGCTTTATCTCAGCGAAAGAAGTCAAAAATGGACTATCTGTGAATTTGCAGCTTTACATTCAATTTTCAGCCTTGTTAGTTGTTGGACAGCTCCGAAATGCTGAGCAGCACTAGATCTAGCTGTAATAAGCTGAAATTAGTTGATCTGCTTAAGTTACAAATGATCAGAAAGCCAGAAGCCAAAAACGCTTTATCTCAGCGAAAGAAGTCAAAAATGGACTATCTGTGAATTTGCAGCTTTACATTCAATTTTCAGCCTTGTTAGTTGTTGGACAGCTCCGAAATGCTGAGCAGCACTAGATCTAGCTGTAATAAGCTGAAATTAGTTGATCTGCTTAAGTTACAAATGATCAGAAAGCCAGAAGCCAAAAACGCTTTATCTCAGCGAAAGAAGTCAAAAATGGACTATCTGTGAATTTGCAGCTTTACATTCAATTTTCAGCCTTGTTAGTTGTTGGACAGTTCCGAAATGCTGAGCAGCACTAGATCTGGCTGTAATAAGCTGAAATTAGTTGATCTGCTTAAGTTACAAATGATCAGAAAGCCAGAAGCCAAAAACGCTTTATCTCAGCGAAAGAAGTCAAAAATGGACTATCTGTGAATTTGCAGCTTTACATTCAATTTTCAGCCTTGTTAGTTGTTGGACAGCTCCGAAATGCTGAGCAGCACTAGATCTAGCTGTAATAAGCTGAAATTAGTTGATCTGCTTAAGTTACAAATGATCAGAAAGCCAGAAGCCAAAAACGCTTTATCTCAGCGAAAGAAGTCAAAAATGGACTATCTGTGAATTTGCAGCTTTACATTCAATTTTCAGCCTTGTTAGTTGTTGGACAGCTCCGAAATGCTGAGCAGCACTAGATCTGGCTGTAATAACCTGAAATTAGTTGATCTGCTTAAGTTACAAATGATCAGAAAGCCAGAAGCCAAAAACGCTTTATCTCAGCGAGAGAAGTCAAAAATGGACTATCTGTGAATTTGCAGCTTTACATTCAATTTTCAGCCTTGTTAGATGTTGGACAGCTCCGAAATGCTGAGCAGCACTAGATCTAGCTGTAATAAGCTGAAATTAGTTGATCTGCTTAAGTTACAAATGATCAGACAGCCAGAAGCCAAAAACGCTTTATCTCAGCGAAAGAAGTCAAAAATGGACTATCTGTGAATTTGCAGCTTTACATTCAATTTTCAGCCTTGTTAGTTGTTGGACAGCTCCGAAATGCTGAGCAGCACTAGATCTAGCTGTAATAAGCTGAAATTAGTTGATCTGCTTAAGTTACAAATGATCAGAAAGCCAGAAGCCAAAAACGCTTTATCTCAGCGAAAGAAGTCAAAAATGGACTATCTGTGAATTTGCAGCTTTACATTCAATTTTCAGCCTTGTTAGTTGTTGGACAGTTCCGAAATGCTGAGCAGCACTAGATCTGGCTGTAATAACCTGAAATTAGTTGATCTGCTTAAGTTACAAATGATCAGAAAGCCAGAAGCCAAAAACGCTTTATCTCAGCGAAAGAAGTCAAAAATGGACTATCTGTGAATTTGCAGCTTTACATTCAATTTTCAGCCTTGTCAGTTGTTGGACAGCTCCGAAATGCTGAGCAGCACTAGATCTAGCTGTAATAAGCTGAAATTAGTTGATCTGCTTAAGTTACAAATGATCAGAAAGCCAGAAGCCAAAAACGCTTTATCTCAGCGAAAGAAGTCAAAAATGGACTATCTGTGAATTTGCAGCTTTACATTCAATTTTCAGCCTTGTTAGTTGTTGGACAGCTCCGAAATGCTGAGCAGCACTAGATCTAGCTGTAATAACCTGAAATTAGTTGATCTGCTTAAGTTACAAATGATCAGAAAGCCAGAAGCCAAAAACGCTTTATCTCAGCGAAAGAAGTCAAAAATGGACTATCTGTGAATTTGCAGCTTTACATTCAATTTTCAGCCTTGTCAGTTGTTGGACAGCTCCGAAATGCTGAGCAGCACTAGATCTAGCTGTAATAAGCTGAAATTAGTTGATCTGCTTAAGTTACAAATGATCAGAAAGCCAGAAGCCAAAAACGCTTTATCTCAGCGAAAGAAGTCAAAAATGGACTATCTGTGAATTTGCAGCTTTACATTCAATTTTCAGCCTTGTTAGTTGTTGGACAGTTCCGAAATGCTGAGCAGCACTAGATCTGGCTGTAATAACCTGAAATTAGTTGATCTGCTTAAGTTACAAATGATCAGAAAGCCAGAAGCCAAAAACGCTTTATCTCAGCGAAAGAAGTCAAAAATGGACTATCTGTGAATTTGCAGCTTTACATTCAATTTTCAGCCTTGTCAGTTGTTGGACAGCTCCGAAATGCTGAGCAGCACTAGATCTAGCTGTAATAAGCTGAAATTAGTTGATCTGCTTAAGTTACAAATGATCAGAAAGCCAGAAGCCAAAAACGCTTTATCTCAGCGAAAGAAGTCAAAAATGGACTATCTGTGAATTTGCAGCTTTACATTCAATTTTCAGCCTTGTTAGTTGTTGGACAGCTCCGAAATGCTGAGCAGCACTAGATCTAGCTGTAATAAGCTGAAATTAGTTGATCTGCTTAAGTTACAAATGATCAGAAAGCCAGAAGCCAAAAACGCTTTATCTCAGCGAAAGAAGTCAAAAATGGACGATCTGTGAATTTGCAGCTTTACATTCAATTTTCAGCCTTGTTAGTTGTTGGACAGCTCCGAAATGCTGAGCAGCACTAGATCTGGCTGTAATAACCTGAAATTAGTTGATCTGCTTAAGTTACAAATGATCAGAAAGCCAGAAGCCAAAAACGCTTTATCTCAGCGAAAGAAGTCAAAAATGGACTATCTGTGAATTTGCAGCTTTACATTCAATTTTCAGCCTTGTTAGTTGTTGGACAGCTCCGAAATGCTGAGCAGCACTAGATCTGGCTGTAATAAGCTGAAATTAGTTGATCTGCTTAAGTTACAAATGATCAGAAAGCCAGAAGCCAAAAACGCTTTATCTCAGCGAAAGAAGTCAAAAATGGACTATCTGTGAATTTGCAGTTTACATTCAATTTTCAGCCTTGTCAGTTGTTGGACAGCTCCGAAATGCTGAGCAGCACTAGATCTAGCTGTAATAAGCTGAAATTAGTTGATCTGCTTAAGTTACAAATGATCAGAAAGCCAGAAGCCAAAAACGATTTATCTCAGCGAAAGAAGTCAAAAATGGAATATCTGTGAATTTGCAGCTTTACATTCAATTTTCAGCCTTGTTAGTTGTTGGACAGCTCCGAAATGCTGAGCAGCACTAGATATGGCTGTAATAACCTGAAATTAGTTGATCTGCTTAAGTTACAAATGATCAGAAAGCCAGAAGCCAAAAACGCTTTATCTCAGCGAAAGAAGTCAAAAATGGACTATCTGTGAATTTGCAGCTTTACATTCAATTTTCAGCCTTGTTAGTTGTTGGACAGCTCCGAAATGCTGAGCAGCACTAGATCTAGCTGTAATAAGCTGAAATTAGTTGATCTGCTTAAGTTACAAATGATCAGAAAGCCAGAAGCCAAAAACGCTTTATCTCAGCGAAAGAAGTCAAAAATGGAATATCTGTGAATTTGCAGCTTTACATTCAATTTTCAGCCTTGTTAGTTGTTGGACAGCTCCGAAATGCTGAGCAGCACTAGATCTGGCTGTAACAAGCTGAAATTAGTTGATCTGCTTAAGTTACAAATGATCAGAAAGCCAGAAGCCAAAAACGCTTTATCTCAGCGAAAGAAGTCGAAAATGGACTATCTGTGAATTTGCAGCTTTACATTCAATTTTCAGCCTTGTCAGTTGTTGGACAGCTCCGAAATGCTGAGCAGCACTAGATCTAGCTGTAATAAGCTGAAATTAGTTGATCTGCTTAAGTTACAAATGATCAGAAAGCCAGAAGCCAAAAACGATTTATCTCAGCGAAAGAAGTCAAAAATGGAATATCTGTGAATTTGCAGCTTTACATTCAATTTTCAGCCTTGTTAGTTGTTGGACAGCTCCGAAATGCTGAGCAGCACTAGATATGGCTGTAATAACCTGAAATTAGTTGATCTGCTTAAGTTACAAATGATCAGAAAGCCAGAAGCCAAAAACGCTTTATCTCAGCGAAAGAAGTCAAAAATGGACTATCTGTGAATTTGCAGCTTTACATTCAATTTTCAGCCTTTTCAGTTGTTGGACAGCTCCGAAATGCTGAGCAGCACTAGATCTAGCTGTAATAAGCTGAAATTAGTTGATCTGCTTAAGTTACAAATGATCAGAAAGCCAGAAGCCAAAAACGCTTTATCTCAGCGAAAGAAGTCAAAAATGGACTATCTGTGAAATTGCAGCTTTACATTCAATTTTCAGCCTTGTTAGTTGTTGGACAGCTCCGAAATGCTGAGCAGCACTAGATCTGGCTGTAATAACCTGAAATTAGTTGATCTGCTTAAGTTACAAATGATCAGAAAGCCAGAAGCCAAAAACGCTTTATCTCAGCGAAAGAAGTCAAAAATGGACTATCTGTGAATTTGCAGCTTTACATTCAATTTTCAGCCTTTTCAGTTGTTGGACAGCTCCGAAATGCTGAGCAGCACTAGATCTAGCTGTAATAAGCTGAAATTAGTTGATCTGCTTAAGTTACAAATGATCAGAAAGCCAGAAGCCAAAAACGCTTTATCTCAGCGAAAGAAGTCAAAAATGGACTATCTGTGAATTTGCAGCTTTACATTCACTTTTCAGCCTTGTCAGTTGTTGGACAGCTCCGAAATGCTGAGCAGCACTAGATCTAGCTGTAATAAGCTGAAATTAGTTGATCTGCTTAAGTTACAAATGATCAGAAAGCCAGAAGCCAAAAACGCTTTATCTCAGCGAAAGAAGTCAAAAATGGACTATCTGTGAATTTGCAGCTTTACATTCAATTTTCAGCCTTGTTAGTTGTTGGACAGCTCCGAAATGCTGAGCAGCACTAGATCTGGCTGTAATAACCTGAAATTAGTTGATCTGCTTAAGTTACAAATGATCAGAAAGCCAGAAGCCAAAAACGCTTTATCTCAGCGAAAGAAGTCAAAAATGGACTATCTGTGAATTTGCAGCTTTACATTCAATTTTCAGCCTTGTTAGTTGTTGGACAGCTCCGAAATGCTGAGCAGCACTAGATCTAGCTGTAATAAGCTGAAATTAGTTGATCTGCTTAAGTTACAAAGGATCAGAAAGCCAGAAGCCAAAAACGCTTTATCTCAGCGAAAGAAGTCAAAAATGGACTATCTGTGAATTTGCAGCTTTACATTCAATTTTCAGCCTTGTTAGTTGTTGGACAGCTCCGAAATGCTGAGCAGCACTAGATCTAGCTGTAATAAGCTGAAATTAGTTGATCTGCTTAAGTTACAAATGATCAGAAAGCCAGAAGCCAAAAACGCTTTATCTCAGCGAAAGAAGTCAAAAATGGAATATCTGTGAATTTGCAGCTTTACATTCAATTTTCAGCCTTGTTAGTTGTTGGACAGCTCCGAAATGCTGAGCAGCACTAGATCTGGCTGTAACAAGCTGAAATTAGTTGATCTGCTTAAGTTACAAATGATCAGAAAGCCAGAAGCCAAAAACGCTTTATCTCAGCGAAAGAAGTCGAAAATGGACTATCTGTGAATTTGCAGCTTTACATTCAATTTTCAGCCTTGTCAGTTGTTGGACAGCTCCGAAATGCTGAGCAGCACTAGATCTAGCTGTAATAAGCTGAAATTAGTTGATCTGCTTAAGTTACAAATGATCAGAAAGCCAGAAGCCAAAAACGATTTATCTCAGCGAAAGAAGTCAAAAATGGAATATCTGTGAATTTGCAGCTTTACATTCAATTTTCAGCCTTGTTAGTTGTTGGACAGCTCCGAAATGCTGAGCAGCACTAGATATGGCTGTAATAACCTGAAATTAGTTGATCTGCTTAAGTTACAAATGATCAGAAAGCCAGAAGCCAAAAACGCTTTATCTCAGCGAAAGAAGTCAAAAATGGACTATCTGTGAATTTGCAGCTTTACATTCAATTTTCAGCCTTGTTAGTTGTTGGACAGCTCCGAAATGCTGAGCAGCACTAGATCTGGCTGTAATAACCTGAAATTAGTTGATCTGCTTAAGTTACAAATGATCAGAAAGCCAGAAGCCAAAAACGCTTTAACTCAACGAAAGAAGTCAAAAATGGACTATCTGTGGATTTGCAGCTTTACATTCAATTTTCAGCCTTGTAAGTTGTTGGACAGCTCCGAAATGCTGAGCAGCACTAGATCTAGCTGTAATAAGCTGAAATTAGTTGATCTGCTTAAGTTACAAATGATCAGAAAGCCAGAAGCCAAAAACGCTTTATCTCAGCGAAAGAAGTCAAAAATGGACTATCTGTGGATTTGCAGCTTTACATTCAATTTTCAGCCTTGTTAGTTGTTGGACAGCTCCGAAATGCTGAGCAGCACTAGATCTAGCTGTAATAAGCTGAAATTAGTTGATCTGCTTAAGTTACAAATGATCAGAAAGCCAGAAGCCAAAAACGCTTTATCTCAGCGAAAGAAGTCAAAAATGGACTATCTGTGAAATTGCAGCTTTACATTCAATTTTCAGCCTTGTTAGTTGTTGGACAGCTCCGAAATGCTGAGCAGCACTAGATCTAGCTGTAATAAGCTGAAATTAGTTGATCTGCTTAAGTTACAAATGATCAGAAAGCCAGAAGCCAAAAACGCTTTATCTCAGCGAAAGAAGTCAAAAATGGACTATCTGTGAAATTGCAGCTTTACATTCAATTTTCAGCCTTGTTAGTTGTTGGACAGCTCCGAAATGCTGAGCAGCACTAGATCTGGCTGTAATAACCTGAAATTAGTTGATCTGCTTAAGTTACAAATGATCAGAAAGCCAGAAGCCAAAAACGCTTTATCTCAGCGAAAGAAGTCAAAAATGGACTATCTGTGAATTTGCAGCTTTACATTCAATTTTCAGCCTTTTCAGTTGTTGGACAGCTCCGAAATGCTGAGCAGCACTAGATCTAGCTGTAATAAGCTGAAATTAGTTGATCTGCTTAAGTTACAAATGATCAGAAAGCCAGAAGCCAAAAACGCTTTATCTCAGCGAAAGAAGTCAAAAATGGACTATCTGTGAATTTGCAGCTTTACATTCACTTTTCAGCCTTGTCAGTTGTTGGACAGCTCCGAAATGCTGAGCAGCACTAGATCTAGCTGTAATAAGCTGAAATTAGTTGATCTGCTTAAGTTACAAATGATCAGAAAGCCAGAAGCCAAAAACGCTTTATCTCAGCGAAAGAAGTCAAAAATGGACTATCTGTGAATTTGCAGCTTTACATTCAATTTTCAGCCTTGTTAGTTGTTGGACAGCTCCGAAATGCTGAGCAGCACTAGATCTGGCTGTAATAAGCTGAAATTAGTTGATCTGCTTAAGTTACAAATGATCAGAAAGCCAGAAGCCAAAAACGCTTTATCTCAGCGAAAGAAGTCAAAAATGGACTATCTGTGAATTTGCAGCTTTACATTCAATTTTCAGCCTTGTTAGTTGTTGGACAGCTCCGAAATGCTGAGCAGCACTAGATCTAGCTGTAATAAGCTGAAATTAGTTGATCTGCTTAAGTTACAAATGATCAGAAAGCCAGAAGCCAAAAACGCTTTATCTCAGCGAAAGAAGTCAAAAATGGAATATCTGTGAATTTGCAGCTTTACATTCAATTTTCAGCCTTGTTAGTTGTTGGACAGCTCCGAAATGCTGAGCAGCACTAGATCTGGCTGTAACAAGCTGAAATTAGTTGATCTGCTTAAGTTACAAATGATCAGAAAGCCAGAAGCCAAAAACGCTTTATCTCAGCGAAAGAAGTCGAAAATGGACTATCTGTGAATTTGCAGCTTTACATTCAATTTTCAGCCTTGTCAGTTGTTGGACAGCTCCGAAATGCTGAGCAGCACTAGATCTAGCTGTAATAAGCTGAAATTAGTTGATCTGCTTAAGTTACAAATGATCAGAAAGCCAGAAGCCAAAAACGATTTATCTCAGCGAAAGAAGTCAAAAATGGAATATCTGTGAATTTGCAGCTTTACATTCAATTTTCAGCCTTGTTAGTTGTTGGACAGCTCCGAAATGCTGAGCAGCACTAGATCTGGCTGTAACAAGCTGAAATTAGTTGATCTGCTTAAGTTACAAATGATCAGAAAGCCAGAAGCCAAAAACGCTTTATCTCAGCGAAAGAAGTCGAAAATGGACTATCTGTGAATTTGCAGCTTTACATTCAATTTTCAGCCTTGTCAGTTGTTGGACAGCTCCGAAATGCTGAGCAGCACTAGATCTAGCTGTAATAAGCTGAAATTAGTTGATCTGCTTAAGTTACAAATGATCAGAAAGCCAGAAGCCAAAAACGATTTATCTCAGCGAAAGAAGTCAAAAATGGAATATCTGTGAATTTGCAGCTTTACATTCAATTTTCAGCCTTGTTAGTTGTTGGACAGCTCCGAAATGCTGAGCAGCACTAGATATGGCTGTAATAACCTGAAATTAGTTGATCTGCTTAAGTTACAAATGATCAGAAAGCCAGAAGCCAAAAACGCTTTATCTCAGCGAAAGAAGTCAAAAATGGACTATCTGTGAATTTGCAGCTTTACATTCAATTTTCAGCCTTGTTAGTTGTTGGACAGCTCCGAAATGCTGAGCAGCACTAGATCTGGCTGTAATAACCTGAAATTAGTTGATCTGCTTAAGTTACAAATGATCAGAAAGCCAGAAGCCAAAAACGCTTTAACTCAACGAAAGAAGTCAAAAATGGACTATCTGTGGATTTGCAGCTTTACATTCAATTTTCAGCCTTGTAAGTTGTTGGACAGCTCCGAAATGCTGAGCAGCACTAGATCTAGCTGTAATAAGCTGAAATTAGTTGATCTGCTTAAGTTACAAATGATCAGAAAGCCAGAAGCCAAAAACGCTTTATCTCAGCGAAAGAAGTCAAAAATGGACTATCTGTGGATTTGCAGCTTTACATTCAATTTTCAGCCTTGTTAGTTGTTGGACAGCTCCGAAATGCTGAGCAGCACTAGATCTAGCTGTAATAAGCTGAAATTAGTTGATCTGCTTAAGTTACAAATGATCAGAAAGCCAGAAGCCAAAAACGCTTTATCTCAGCGAAAGAAGTCAAAAATGGACTATCTGTGAAATTGCAGCTTTACATTCAATTTTCAGCCTTGTTAGTTGTTGGACAGCTCCGAAATGCTGAGCAGCACTAGATCTAGCTGTAATAAGCTGAAATTAGTTGATCTGCTTAAGTTACAAATGATCAGAAAGCCAGAAGCCAAAAACGCTTTATCTCAGCGAAAGAAGTCAAAAATGGACTATCTGTGAAATTGCAGCTTTACATTCAATTTTCAGCCTTGTTAGTTGTTGGACAGCTCCGAAATGCTGAGCAGCACTAGATCTGGCTGTAATAACCTGAAATTAGTTGATCTGCTTAAGTTACAAATGATCAGAAAGCCAGAAGCCAAAAACGCTTTATCTCAGCGAAAGAAGTCAAAAATGGACTATCTGTGAATTTGCAGCTTTACATTCAATTTTCAGCCTTTTCAGTTGTTGGACAGCTCCGAAATGCTGAGCAGCACTAGATCTAGCTGTAATAAGCTGAAATTAGTTGATCTGCTTAAGTTACAAATGATCAGAAAGCCAGAAGCCAAAAACGCTTTATCTCAGCGAAAGAAGTCAAAAATGGACTATCTGTGAATTTGCAGCTTTACATTCACTTTTCAGCCTTGTCAGTTGTTGGACAGCTCCGAAATGCTGAGCAGCACTAGATCTAGCTGTAATAAGCTGAAATTAGTTGATCTGCTTAAGTTACAAATGATCAGAAAGCCAGAAGCCAAAAACGCTTTATCTCAGCGAAAGAAGTCAAAAATGGACTATCTGTGAATTTGCAGCTTTACATTCAATTTTCAGCCTTGTTAGTTGTTGGACAGCTCCGAAATGCTGAGCAGCACTAGATCTGGCTGTAATAAGCTGAAATTAGTTGATCTGCTTAAGTTACAAATGATCAGAAAGCCAGAAGCCAAAAACGCTTTATCTCAGCGAAAGAAGTCAAAAATGGACTATCTGTGAATTTGCAGCTTTACATTCAATTTTCAGCCTTGTTAGTTGTTGGACAGCTCCGAAATGCTGAGCAGCACTAGATCTAGCTGTAATAAGCTGAAATTAGTTGATCTGCTTAAGTTACAAAGGATCAGAAAGCCAGAAGCCAAAAACGCTTTATCTCAGCGAAAGAAGTCAAAAATGGACTATCTGTGAATTTGCAGCTTTACATTCAATTTTCAGCCTTGTTAGTTGTTGGACAGCTCCGAAATGCTGAGCAGCACTAGATCTAGCTGTAATAAGCTGAAATTAGTTGATCTGCTTAAGTTACAAATGATCAGAAAGCCAGAAGCCAAAAACGCTTTATCTCAGCGAAAGAAGTCAAAAATGGAATATCTGTGAATTTGCAGCTTTACATTCAATTTTCAGCCTTGTTAGTTGTTGGACAGCTCCGAAATGCTGAGCAGCACTAGATCTGGCTGTAACAAGCTGAAATTAGTTGATCTGCTTAAGTTACAAATGATCAGAAAGCCAGAAGCCAAAAACGCTTTATCTCAGCGAAAGAAGTCGAAAATGGACTATCTGTGAATTTGCAGCTTTACATTCAATTTTCAGCCTTGTCAGTTGTTGGACAGCTCCGAAATGCTGAGCAGCACTAGATCTAGCTGTAATAAGCTGAAATTAGTTGATCTGCTTAAGTTACAAATGATCAGAAAGCCAGAAGCCAAAAACGATTTATCTCAGCGAAAGAAGTCAAAAATGGAATATCTGTGAATTTGCAGCTTTACATTCAATTTTCAGCCTTGTTAGTTGTTGGACAGCTCCGAAATGCTGAGCAGCACTAGATATGGCTGTAATAACCTGAAATTAGTTGATCTGCTTAAGTTACAAATGATCAGAAAGCCAGAAGCCAAAAACGCTTTATCTCAGCGAAAGAAGTCAAAAATGGACTATCTGTGAATTTGCAGCTTTACATTCAATTTTCAGCCTTGTTAGTTGTTGGACAGCTCCGAAATGCTGAGCAGCACTAGATCTGGCTGTAATAACCTGAAATTAGTTGATCTGCTTAAGTTACAAATGATCAGAAAGCCAGAAGCCAAAAACGCTTTAACTCAGCGAAAGAAGTCAAAAATGGACTATCTGTGGATTTGCAGCTTTACATTCAATTTTCAGCCTTGTTAGTTGTTGGACAGCTCCGAAATGCTGAGCAGCACTAGATCTAGCTGTAATAAGCTGAAATTAGTTGATCTGCTTAAGTTACAAATGATCAGAAAGCCAGAAGCCAAAAACGCTTTATCTCAGCGAAAGAAGTCAAAAATGGACTATCTGTGAAATTGCAGCTTTACATTCAATTTTCAGCCTTGTTAGTTGTTGGACAGCTCCGAAATGCTGAGCAGCACTAGATCTGGCTGTAATAACCTGAAATTAGTTGATCTGCTTAAGTTACAAATGATCAGAAAGCCAGAAGCCAAAAACGCTTTATCTCAGCGAAAGAAGTCAAAAATGGACTATCTGTGAATTTGCAGCTTTACATTCAATTTTCAGCCTTTTCAGTTGTTGGACAGCTCCGAAATGCTGAGCAGCACTAGATCTAGCTGTAATAAGCTGAAATTAGTTGATCTGCTTAAGTTACAAATGATCAGAAAGCCAGAAGCCAAAAACGCTTTATCTCAGCGAAAGAAGTCAAAAATGGACTATCTGTGAATTTGCAGCTTTACATTCACTTTTCAGCCTTGTCAGTTGTTGGACAGCTCCGAAATGCTGAGCAGCACTAGATCTAGCTGTAATAAGCTGAAATTAGTTGATCTGCTTAAGTTACAAATGATCAGAAAGCCAGAAGCCAAAAACGCTTTATCTCAGCGAAAGAAGTCAAAAATGGACTATCTGTGAATTTGCAGCTTTACATTCAATTTTCAGCCTTGTTAGTTGTTGGACAGCTCCGAAATGCTGAGCAGCACTAGATCTGGCTGTAATAACCTGAAATTAGTTGATCTGCTTAAGTTACAAATGATCAGAAAGCCAGAAGCCAAAAACGCTTTATCTCAGCGAAAGAAGTCAAAAATGGACTATCTGTGAATTTGCAGCTTTACATTCAATTTTCAGCCTTGTTAGTTGTTGGACAGCTCCGAAATGCTGAGCAGCACTAGATCTAGCTGTAATAAGCTGAAATTAGTTGATCTGCTTAAGTTACAAAGGATCAGAAAGCCAGAAGCCAAAAACGGTTTATCTCAGCGAAAGAAGTCAAAAATGGACTATCTGTGAATTTGCAGCTTTACATTCAATTTTCAGCCTTGTTAGTTGTTGGACAGCTCCGAAATGCTGAGCAGCACTAGATCTAGCTGTAATAAGCTGAAATTAGTTGATCTGCTTAAGTTACAAATGATCAGAAAGCCAGAAGCCAAAAACGCTTTATCTCAGCGAAAGAAGTCAAAAATGGAATATCTGTGAATTTGCAGCTTTACATTCAATTTTCAGCCTTGTTAGTTGTTGGACAGCTCCGAAATGCTGAGCAGCACTAGATCTGGCTGTAACAAGCTGAAATTAGTTGATCTGCTTAAGTTACAAATGATCAGAAAGCCAGAAGCCAAAAACGCTTTATCTCAGCGAAAGAAGTCGAAAATGGACTATCTGTGAATTTGCAGCTTTACATTCAATTTTCAGCCTTGTTAGTTGTTGGACAGCTCCGAAATGCTGAGCAGCACTAGATCTAGCTGTAATAAGCTGAAATTAGTTGATCTGCTTAAGTTACAAATGATCAGAAAGCCAGAAGCCGAAAACGCTTTATCTCAGCGAAAGAAGTCAAAAATGGACTAACTGTGAATTTGCAGCTTTACATTCAATTTTCAGCCTTGTTAGTTGTTGGACAGCTCCGAAATGCTGAGCGGCACTAGATCTGGCTGTAATAACCTGAAATTAGTTGATCTGCTTAAGTTACAAATGATCAGAAAGCCAGAAGCCAAAAACGCTTTATCTCAGCGAAAGAAGTCAAAAATGGACTATCTGTGAATTTGCAGCTTTACATTCAATTTTCAGCCTTGTTAGTTGTTGGACAGCTCCGAAATGCTGAGCAGCACTAGATCTGGCTGTAACAAGCTGAAATTAGTTGATCTGCTTAAGTTACAAATGATCAGAAAGCCAGAAGCCAAAAACGCTTTATCTCAGCGAAAGAAGTCGAAAATGGACTATCTGTGAATTTGCAGCTTTACATTCAATTTTCAGCCTTGTTAGTTGTTGGACAGCTCCGAAATGCTGAGCAGCACTAGATCTAGCTGTAATAAGCTGAAATTAGTTGATCTGCTTAAGTTACAAATGATCAGAAAGCCAGAAGCCAAAAACGCTTTATCTCAGCGAAAGAAGTCAAAAATGGACTATCTGTGAATTTGCAGCTTTACATTCAATTTTCAGCCTTGTTAGTTGTTGGACAGCTCCGAAATGCTGAGCGGCACTAGATCTGGCTGTAATAACCTGAAATTAGTTGATCTGCTTAAGTTACAAATGATCAGAAAGCCAGAAGCCAAAAACGCTTTATCTCAGCGAAAGAAGTCAAAAATGGACTATCTGTGAATTTGCAGCTTTACATTCAATTTTCAGCCTTGTTAGTTGTTGGACAGCTCCGAAATGCTGAGCAGCACTAGATCTGGCTGTAATAACCTGAAATTAGTTGATCTGCTTAAGTTACAAATGATCAGAAAGCCAGAAGCCAAAAACGCTTTAACTCAGCGAAAGAAGTCAAAAATGCACTATCTGTGGATTTGCAGCTTTACATTCAATTTTCAGCCTTGTTAGTTGTTGGACAGCTCCGAAATGCTGAGCAGCACTAGATCTAGCTGTAATAAGCTGAAATTAGTTGATCTGCTTAAGTTACAAATGATCAGAAAGCCAGAAGCCAAAAACGCTTTATCTCAGCGAAAGAAGTCAAAAATGGACTATCTGTGAAATTGCAGCTTTACATTCAATTTTCAGCCTTGTTAGTTGTTGGACAGCTCCGAAATGCTGAGCAGCACTAGATCTGGCTGTAATAACCTGAAATTAGTTGATCTGCTTAAGTTACAAATGATCAGAAAGCCAGAAGCCAAAAACGCTTTATCTCAGCGAAAGAAGTCAAAAATGGACTATCTGTGAATTTGCAGCTTTACATTCAATTTTCAGCCTTTTCAGTTGTTGGACAGCTCCGAAATGCTGAGCAGCACTAGATCTAGCTGTAATAAGCTGAAATTAGTTGATCTGCTTAAGTTACAAATGATCAGAAAGCCAGAAGCCAAAAACGCTTTATCTCAGCGAAAGAAGTCAAAAATGGACTATCTGTGAATTTGCAGCTTTACATTCACTTTTCAGCCTTGTCAGTTGTTGGACAGCTCCGAAATGCTGAGCAGCACTAGATCTAGCTGTAATAAGCTGAAATTAGTTGATCTGCTTAAGTTACAAATGATCAGAAAGCCAGAAGCCAAAAACGCTTTATCTCAGCGAAAGAAGTCAAAAATGGACTATCTGTGAATTTGCAGCTTTACATTCAATTTTCAGCCTTGTTAGTTGTTGGACAGCTCCGAAATGCTGAGCAGCACTAGATCTGGCTGTAATAACCTGAAATTAGTTGATCTGCTTAAGTTACAAATGATCAGAAAGCCAGAAGCCAAAAACGCTTTATCTCAGCGAAAGAAGTCAAAAATGGACTATCTGTGAATTTGCAGCTTTACATTCAATTTTCAGCCTTGTTAGTTGTTGGACAGCTCCGAAATGCTGAGCAGCACTAGATCTAGCTGTAATAAGCTGAAATTAGTTGATCTGCTTAAGTTACAAAGGATCAGAAAGCCAGAAGCCAAAAACGGTTTATCTCAGCGAAAGAAGTCAAAAATGGACTATCTGTGAATTTGCAGCTTTACATTCAATTTTCAGCCTTGTTAGTTGTTGGACAGCTCCGAAATGCTGAGCAGCACTAGATCTAGCTGTAATAAGCTGAAATTAGTTGATCTGCTTAAGTTACAAATGATCAGAAAGCCAGAAGCCAAAAACGCTTTATCTCAGCGAAAGAAGTCAAAAATGGAATATCTGTGAATTTGCAGCTTTACATTCAATTTTCAGCCTTGTTAGTTGTTGGACAGCTCCGAAATGCTGAGCAGCACTAGATCTGGCTGTAACAAGCTGAAATTAGTTGATCTGCTTAAGTTACAAATGATCAGAAAGCCAGAAGCCAAAAACGCTTTATCTCAGCGAAAGAAGTCGAAAATGGACTATCTGTGAATTTGCAGCTTTACATTCAATTTTCAGCCTTGTTAGTTGTTGGACAGCTCCGAAATGCTGAGCAGCACTAGATCTAGCTGTAATAAGCTGAAATTAGTTGATCTGCTTAAGTTACAAATGATCAGAAAGCCAGAAGCCGAAAACGCTTTATCTCAGCGAAAGAAGTCAAAAATGGACTAACTGTGAATTTGCAGCTTTACATTCAATTTTCAGCCTTG
Source organism: Poecilia mexicana (assembly GCF_051168715.1). NCBI lineage: Eukaryota > Metazoa > Chordata > Actinopteri > Cyprinodontiformes > Poeciliidae > Poecilia > Poecilia mexicana. The sequence goes on from NW_028263374.1 coordinate 55,377, forward strand.
TTAGTTGTTGGACAGCTCCGAAATGCTGAGCGGCACTAGATCTGGCTGTAATAACCTGAAATTAGTTGATCTGCTTAAGTTACAAATGATCAGAAAGCCAGAAGCCAAAAACGCTTTATCTCAGCGAAAGAAGTCAAAAATGGACTATCTGTGAATTTGCAGCTTTACATTCAATTTTCAGCCTTGTTAGTTGTTGGACAGCTCCGAAATGCTGAGCAGCACTAGATCTGGCTGTAACAAGCTGAAATTAGTTGATCTGCTTAAGTTACAAATGATCAGAAAGCCAGAAGCCAAAAACGCTTTATCTCAGCGAAAGAAGTCGAAAATGGACTATCTGTGAATTTGCAGCTTTACATTCAATTTTCAGCCTTGTTAGTTGTTGGACAGCTCCGAAATGCTGAGCAGCACTAGATCTAGCTGTAATAAGCTGAAATTAGTTGATCTGCTTAAGTTACAAATGATCAGAAAGCCAGAAGCCAAAAACGCTTTATCTCAGCGAAAGAAGTCAAAAATGGACTATCTGTGAATTTGCAGCTTTACATTCAATTTTCAGCCTTGTTAGTTGTTGGACAGCTCCGAAATGCTGAGCGGCACTAGATCTGGCTGTAATAACCTGAAATTAGTTGATCTGCTTAAGTTACAAATGATCAGAAAGCCAGAAGCCAAAAACGCTTTATCTCAGCGAAAGAAGTCAAAAATGGACTATATGTGAATTTGCAGCTTTACATTCAATTTTCAGCCTTGTTAGTTGTTGGACAGCTCCGAAATGCTGGAGAGACAGCAGGCGCAAATCGTGACACCGCACCTCGTACTGGCACTTCCGGTGGCAGGTCTGACACCTGCCACAAGTGCCACTGCGTTCGGCTGACTTCGGCTGACCTCGGCACCTCTTACTGGCACTTCCGCTGACACCTGCCACAAGTGCCACTGCCTTCGGGACTAGCTGCCAGAGTTGCCACTGCGTTCGGCTGACTTCGGCTGACCTCGGCACCTCGTACTGGCACTTCCGGTGGCAGGTCTGACACCTGCCACAAGTGCCACTGCGTTCGGGATTAGCTGCCAGTGCTGCCGCTGCGTTCGGCTGACTTCGGCTGACCTCGGCACCTCTTACTGGCACTTCCGCTGACACCTGCCACAAGTGCCACTGCTTTCGGGACTAGCTGCCAGAGTTGCCACTGTGTTCGGGTGACTTCGGCTGACTTCGGCTGACCTCGGCACCTCTTACTGGCACTTCCGCTGACACCTGCCACAAGTGCCACTGCTTTCGGGACTAGCTGCCAGAGTTGCCACTGTGTTCGGGTGACTTCGGCTGACTTCGGCTGACCTCGGCACCTCTTACTGGCACTTCCGCTGACACCTGCCACAAGTGCCACTGCTTTCGGGTCTAGCTGTCAGTGTTGCCACTGCGTTCGGCTGACTTCGGCTGACTTCGGCACCTTCCAAGGGTTGCCACGACCTCATACTGGCACCTCCCACGCCTCACGGACCCCTCTCGCCTATTTTTGCTCACGAGATTTAGGGCGGCCATCTTATAGCGTTCGACCGCTCCACTCAGCGTTATATGTTTAACAGGCACAATGACGTATTTGAACATTTAATCTTTCATAACACGCTGTTTTGTTACTGGAAACCTTATACATGCAGCCATATTTATAAACAGTTGTATTTTTAAAGTATTTTTAATTGTATTATACATACTTCAGCATATTTAAATATGCTTAGTGGGGAAAACAATAGAATAGAAATATAATATTCTTTGGTGACAGCTTCTGTGTCAGAATTAATATGAATGAATTTATAATTAATGAAAATAATGGTGGATCTGGCACAAAGTATTGCATTTCTTGTTAAGTATTCTGTTCCCTTAAAAAAAGCAAATATGCCCTGGTCTATTTTTTATACAGTCTCAAATTTCAGTTTCCAATAAACAGCCTCAGTGAAAACATGTTGACAGTTGCCATAAGCTGTCACTTGTGCCACGGGCTTCTGGGTAAGGTGCCACTTGTGCCACCTTACCACTGGGTAAGGTGACACAAGTAAGGTGGCCATGGGTGCCACAGGCTGCTAACCTCATTCTCTATCTGTTTCAGACAGAATGTAGCATATGAATAACTTTAGATCAAACAAATAGAAATAAAATATATCTTAATTACAACATAATTCTCATACATATTTAAATATACAGCCGGTGTTCAGACTTAAACAGAGAAAGACAACTCCTGCGCTTTCAGATGGGACCTCTTCTGCAACAGGTGATAATAGCTACCAGTAGGTACCTACCACTACAACTGACACTCGGTTGCCATGGTATGTCAGTGCTGACAAGCTCCTGTCAGTTCCGGATTATAATTATTTTCATACAATGACCTTAATATAATGCTATTGATTATTAAACCGGGTAAGTTCACTAATATTGACTTATTAGTTAACATTTCTGACAGTGGCAACATGAGATATTGACAATTCCAGAGTGACATTATGTTCAGCCTGGTTCCATGACAGTGCACAGGATGTCATAAGTTATAGTGGCTGCCTGGTCTATTATCTAATAGACCAGGCAGCCACTATAACTTTCAGTGTTTTTTGTTAAGATAATGCATTTTTAAAAAAAAGAAACATGTTATCATAATTTTCCAAAAATGCCAGTTAATCATTTTTAAATAGTTATTACTTGTTTTTATTTATTACATTTAATCCCCGCTATTTTTCATTATTTGTCAAGTTTATTACAGATTTGTGTGGCATAAATGAAGGTTGCTTCTCTGTGTTTTTTTCTGGTTCGGTTCATTGTCTTCAAAGTTTTCTTATTCAAAGATGAGAGAATGACTAAAATCTGAGCTAAAAAATGCATTTCAACAGCATTTTCAAGGCAGCAGGAGGATTTTCACTTTCAAGTTAAAACAACTTCAATTTTTTTACACCAATATTGAATATTGATAAGTCAAAACACAAATTATTTACACCTCAAAAAATTTGACAATGTGTGAATCTTAAGCAGCATTAAGAACAAGAATGTTACATATTTTTGGAAATAAAAATTACTTTAGTTTATACTTAAGATGCAAATGATTTTTTCAAAGAAAATTGTGCTGTTTACATATTATTTTATTTGGCAGATATGTTTCAACATTTTTTCAAGTTTATGTCACAAAGTATATGCATAGTAATTGATTTGTCAATATTTATTAGCCATTGTATGTAAATACTTTAAACAGCAATTTGAAGTCTACTGTAAAATTCATGTTTAGTCAACGTGTGAATTTACTACATCAGGATCAAATAACTTATTATTCCTCCATGAGAAATTATGATCATTAAGCTTAAATTTATTTTTCAAACTTTATTAATTTCTACAATATACGTTATACAGAGTCTGATTATTATTACTATTATCCAGTTGCAACATTTGGCTTCCTGTTGCACTATCTCAGCCACTGTTCTGCGATATAAACATGGGCAAGGGTTGAATGTCATTTTGATTAAGTAAAAAGTCCTATTAACTATCAGTGATGTGTGATTAACCAGATGTGTCTTTGAACATAGTGACAGGTTCCACTGTAATAGTGACACTTTATAGTATATTCAATTGGCCATCTTGATTGAATTAAACTCAGTCAAAAATATTCAAAGTGTTAAATGGATAAATATACAATTACCATTGAATTTTTTTTTATAAACACGCATTATAAGTAACACGTTTTCAAAAAACTGTCATTGCCATCCCCCAAAACATCGGAAACAGTTGTGACAGCTCTGAAACATCCTGGACATCTAACAGCAGCTCTAGTGGAGGCGAGACTCAGCTGTTACAAAGGTGCCGAAACCAATGGCATCCCTGATACCTTCTGTGTATTTGATTAATTCAAAGACGGAAGGAGTCGGCTGGATTATTCAGATGAACTTTAGTGAATAAATAGGATGAACGAATCATACATGATATAATAAACGTGTAGGAATTCAGCTAACATAAGTATTTATGCGAAAAAAAAATTATTAAATTCTGTCTTCTTCGTCTGTGTTTAAGTTCTTCTTCTACTAGTAATAAAGCATCATGGGATATGTAGTCCATTTGCCTAAGTCAGTAGCAACACTGAGAGCTAGACCCGAAAACAGTGGCACTAATGGCAGGTGTCACCGGAAGTGCCAGTAAGAGGTGCCGAGGTCAGCCGAAGTCAGCCGAACGCAGTGGCAACTCTGGCAGCTAGTCCCGAAAGCAGTGGCACTTGTGGCAGGTGTCACCGGAAGTGCCAGTAAGAGGTGCCGAGGTCAGCCGAAGTCAGCCGAACGCAGTGGCAACTCTGGCAGCTAGTCCCGAAAGCAGTGGCACTTGTGGCAGGTGTCAGCGGAAGTGCCAGTAAGAGGTGCCGAGGTCAGCCGAAGTCAGCCGAAGTCACCCGAACACAGTGGCAACTCTGGCAGCTAGTCCCGAAAGCAGTGGCACTTGTGGCAGGTGTCAGCGGAAGTGCCAGTAAGAGGTGCCGAGGTCAGCCGAAGTCAGCCGAACGCAGTGGCACTTGTGGCAGGTGTCAGACCTGCCACCGGAAGTGCCAGTACGAGGTGCGGTGTCACGATTTGCGCTCGGCCCTGCTGAAATGCTGAGCAGCACTAGATCTGGCTGTAATAACCTGAAATTAGTTGATCTGCTTAAGTTACAAATGATCAGAAAGCCAGAAATCAAAAACGCTTTAACTCAGCGAAAGAAGTCAAAAATGGACTATCTGTGGATTTGCAGCTTTACATTCAATTTTCAGCCTTGTTAGTTGTTGGACAGCTCCGAAATGCTGAGCAGCACTAGATCTAGCTGTAATAAGCTGAAATTAGTTGATCTGCTTAAGTTACAAATGATCAGAAAGCCAGAAGCCAAAATCGCTTTATCTCAGCGAAAGAAGTCAAAAATGGACTATCTGTGAATTTGCAGCTTTACATTCAATTTTCAGCCTTGTTAGTTGTTGGACAGCTCCGAAATGCTGAGCAGCACTAGATCTGGCTGTAATAACCTGAAATTAGTTGATCTGCTTAAGTTACAAATGATCAGAAAGCCAGAAGCCAAAAACGCTTTAACTCAGCGAAAGAAGTCAAAAATGGACTATCTGTGGATTTGCAGCTTTACATTCAATTTTCAGCCTTGTAAGTTGTTGGACAGCTCCGAAATGCTGAGCAGCACTAGATCTAGCTGTAATAAGCTGAAATTAGTTGATCTGCTTAAGTTACAAATGATCAGAAAGCCAGAAGCCAAAAACGCTTTATCTCAGCGAAAGAAGTCAAAAATGGACTATCTGTGGATTTGCAGCTTTACATTCAATTTTCAGCCTTGTTAGTTGTTGGACAGCTCCGAAATGCTGAGCAGCACTAGATCTAGCTGTAATAAGCTGAAATTAGTTGATCTGCTTAAGTTACAAATGATCAGAAAGCCAGAAGCCAAAAACGCTTTATCTCAGCGAAAGAAGTCAAAAATGGACTATCTGTGGATTTGCAGCTTTACATTCAATTTTCAGCCTTGTAAGTTGTTGGACAGCTCCGAAATGCTGAGCAGCACTAGATCTAGCTGTAATAAGCTGAAATTAGTTGATCTGCTTAAGTTACAAATGATCAGAAAGCCAGAAGCCAAAAACGCTTTATCTCAGCGAAAGAAGTCAAAAATGGACTATCTGTGGATTTGCAGCTTTACATTCAATTTTCAGCCTTGTTAGTTGTTGGACAGCTCCGAAATGCTGAGCAGCACTAGATCTAGCTGTAATAAGCTGAAATTAGTTGATCTGCTTAAGTTACAAATGATCAGAAAGCCAGAAGCCAAAAACGCTTTATCTCAGCGAAAGAAGTCAAAAATGGACTATCTGTGGATTTGCAGCTTTACATTCAATTTTCAGCCTTGTAAGTTGTTGGACAGCTCCGAAATGCTGAGCAGCACTAGATCTAGCTGTAATAAGCTGAAATTAGTTGATCTGCTTAAGTTACAAATGATCAGAAAGCCAGAAGCCAAAAAGGCTTTATCTCAGCGAAAGAAGTCAAAAATGGACTATCTGTGAATTTGCAGCTTTACATTCAATTTTCAGCCTTGTTAGTTGTTGGACAGCTCCGAAATGCTGAGCAGCACTAGATCTAGCTGTAATAAGCTGAAATTAGTTGATCTGCTTAAGTTACAAATGATCAGAAAGCCAGAAGCCAAAAACGCTTTATCTCAGCGAAAGAAGTCAAAAATGGACTATCTGTGAATTTGCAGCTTTACATTCAATTTTCAGCCTTGTTAGTTGTTGGACAGCTCCGAAATGCTGAGCAGCACTAGATCTAGCTGTAATAAGCTGAAATTAGTTGATCTGCTTAAGTTACAAATGATCAGAAAGCCAGAAGCCAAAAACGCTTTATCTCAGCGAAAGAAGTCAAAAATGGACTATCTGTGGATTTGCAGCTTTACATTCAATTTTCAGCCTTGTTAGTTGTTGGACAGCTCCGAAATGCTGAGCAGCACTAGATCTAGCTGTAATAAGCTGAAATTAGTTGATCTGCTTAAGTTACAAATGATCAGAAAGCCAGAAGCCAAAAACGCTTTATCTCAGCGAAAGAAGTCAAAAATGGACTATCTGTGAATTTGCAGCTTTACATTCAATTTTCAGCCTTGTTAGTTGTTGGACAGCCCCGAAATGCTGAGCAGCACTAGATCTAGCTGTAATAAGCTGAAATTAGTTGATCTGCTTAAGTTACAAATGATCAGAAAGCCAGAAGCCAAAAACGCTTTATCTCAGCGAAAGAAGTCAAAAATGGACTATCTGTGAATTTGCAGCTTTACATTCAATTTTCAGCCTTGTTAGTTGTTGGACAGCTCCGAAATGCTGAGCAGCACTAGATCTGGCTGTAATAACCTGAAATTAGTTGATCTGCTTAAGTTACAAATGATCAGAAAGCCAGAAGCCAAAAACGCTTTAACTCAGCGAAAGAAGTCAAAAATGGACTATCTGTGGATTTGCAGCTTTACATTCAATTTTCAGCCTTGTAAGTTGTTGGACAGCTCCGAAATGCTGAGCAGCACTAGATCTAGCTGTAATAAGCTGAAATTAGTTGATCTGCTTAAGTTACAAATGATCAGAAAGCCAGAAGCCAAAAACGCTTTATCTCAGCGAAAGAAGTCGAAAATGGACTATCTGTGAATTTGCAGCTTTACATTCAATTTTCAGCCTTGTTAGTTGTTGGACAGCTCCGAAATGCTGAGCAGCACTAGATCTAGCTGTAATAAGCTGAAATTAGTTGATCTGCTTAAGTTACAAATGATCAGAAAGCCAGAAGCCAAAAACGCTTTATCTCAGCGAAAGAAGTCAAAAATGGAATATCTGTGAATTTGCAGCTTTACATTCAATTTTCAGCCTTGTTAGTTGTTGGACAGCTCCGAAATGCTGAGCAGCACTAGATCTGGCTGTAATAAGCTGAAATTAGTTGATCTGCTTAAGTTACAAATGATCAGAAAGCCAGAAGCCAAAAACGCTTTATCTCAGCGAAAGAAGTAGAAAATGGACTATCTGTGGATTTGCAGCTTTACATTCAATTTTCAGCCTTGTTAGTTGTTGGACAGCTCCGAAATGCTGAGCAGCACTAGATCTAGCTGTAATAAGCTGAAATTAGTTGATCTGCTTAAGTTACAAATGATCAGAAAGCCAGAAGCCAAAATCGCTTTATCTCAGCGAAAGAAGTCAAAAATGGACTATCTGTGAATTTGCAGCTTTACATTCAATTTTCAGCCTTGTTAGTTGTTGGACAGCTCCGAAATGCTGAGCAGCACTAGATCTAGCTGTAATAAGCTGAAATTAGTTGATCTGCTTAAGTTACAAATGATCAGAAAGCCAGAAGCCAAAAACGCTTTATCTCAGCGAAAGAAGTCAAAAATGGACTATCTGTGAATTTGCAGCTTTACATTCAATTTTCAGCCTTGTTAGTTGTTGGACAGCTCCGAAATGCTGAGCAGCACTAGATCTGGCTGTAATAACCTGAAATTAGTTGATCTGCTTAAGTTACAAATGATCAGAAAGCCAGAAGCCAAAAACGCTTTAACTCAGCGAAAGAAGTCAAAAATGGACTATCTGTGGATTTGCAGCTTTACATTCAATTTTCAGCCTTGTAAGTTGTTGGACAGCTCCGAAATGCTGAGCAGCACTAGATCTAGCTGTAATAAGCTGAAATTAGTTGATCTGCTTAAGTTACAAATGATCAGAAAGCCAGAAGCCAAAAACGCTTTATCTCAGCGAAAGAAGTCAAAAATGGACTATCTGTGGATTTGCAGCTTTACATTCAATTTTCAGCCTTGTTAGTTGTTGGACAGCTCCGAAATGCTGAGCAGCACTAGATCTAGCTGTAATAAGCTGAAATTAGTTGATCTGCTTAAGTTACAAATGATCAGAAAGCCAGAAGCCAAAAACGCTTTATCTCAGCGAAAGAAGTCAAAAATGGACTATCTGTGGATTTGCAGCTTTACATTCAATTTTCAGCCTTGTAAGTTGTTGGACAGCTCCGAAATGCTGAGCAGCACTAGATCTAGCTGTAATAAGCTGAAATTAGTTGATCTGCTTAAGTTACAAATGATCAGAAAGCCAGAAGCCAAAAACGCTTTATCTCAGCGAAAGAAGTCAAAAATGGACTATCTGTGGATTTGCAGCTTTACATTCAATTTTCAGCCTTGTTAGTTGTTGGACAGCTCCGAAATGCTGAGCAGCACTAGATCTAGCTGTAATAAGCTGAAATTAGTTGATCTGCTTAAGTTACAAATGATCAGAAAGCCAGAAGCCAAAAACGCTTTATCTCAGCGAAAGAAGTCAAAAATGGACTATCTGTGGATTTGCAGCTTTACATTCAATTTTCAGCCTTGTAAGTTGTTGGACAGCTCCGAAATGCTGAGCAGCACTAGATCTAGCTGTAATAAGCTGAAATTAGTTGATCTGCTTAAGTTACAAATGATCAGAAAGCCAGAAGCCAAAAACGCTTTATCTCAGCGAAAGAAGTCAAAAATGGACTATCTGTGGATTTGCAGCTTTACATTCAATTTTCAGCCTTGTTAGTTGTTGGACAGCTCCGAAATGCTGAGCAGCACTAGATCTAGCTGTAATAAGCTGAAATTAGTTGATCTGCTTAAGTTACAAATGATCAGAAAGCCAGAAGCCAAAAACGCTTTATCTCAGCGAAAGAAGTCAAAAATGGACTATCTGTGGATTTGCAGCTTTACATTCAATTTTCAGCCTTGTTAGTTGTTGGACAGCTCCGAAATGCTGAGCAGCACTAGATCTAGCTGTAATAAGCTGAAATTAGTTGATCTGCTTAAGTTACAAATGATCAGAAAGCCAGAAGCCAAAAACGCTTTATCTCAGCGAAAGAAGTCAAAAATGGACTATCTGTGAATTTGCAGCTTTACATTCAATTTTCAGCCTTGTTAGTTGTTGGACAGCTCCGAAATGCTGAGCAGCACTAGATCTAGCTGTAATAAGCTGAAATTAGTTGATCTGCTTAAGTTACAAATGATCAGAAAGCCAGAAGCCAAAAACGCTTTATCTCAGCGAAAGAAGTCAAAAATGGACTATCTGTGAATTTGCAGCTTTACATTCAATTTTCAGCCTTGTTAGTTGTTGGACAGCTCCGAAATGCTGAGCAGCACTAGATCTAGCTGTAATAAGCTGAAATTAGTTGATCTGCTTAAGTTACAAATGATCAGAAAGCCAGAAGCCAAAAACGCTTTATCTCAGCGAAAGAAGTCAAAAATGGACTATCTGTGGATTTGCAGCTTTACATTCAATTTTCAGCCTTGTTAGTTGTTGGACAGCTCCGAAATGCTGAGCAGCACTAGATCTAGCTGTAATAAGCTGAAATTAGTTGATCTGCTTAAGTTACAAATGATCAGAAAGCCAGAAGCCAAAAACGCTTTATCTCAGCGAAAGAAGTCAAAAATGGACTATCTGTGAATTTGCAGCTTTACATTCAATTTTCAGCCTTGTTAGTTGTTGGACAGCTCCGAAATGCTGAGCAGCACTAGATCTAGCTGTAATAAGCTGAAATTAGTTGATCTGCTTAAGTTACAAATGATCAGAAAGCCAGAAGCCAAAAACGCTTTATCTCAGCGAAAGAAGTCAAAAATGGACTATCTGTGAATTTGCAGCTTTACATTCAATTTTCAGCCTTGTTAGTTGTTGGACAGCTCCGAAATGCTGAGCAGCACTAGATCTGGCTGTAATAACCTGAAATTAGTTGATCTGCTTAAGTTACAAATGATCAGAAAGCCAGAAGCCAAAAACGCTTTAACTCAGCGAAAGAAGTCAAAAATGGACTATCTGTGGATTTGCAGCTTTACATTCAATTTTCAGCCTTGTAAGTTGTTGGACAGCTCCGAAATGCTGAGCAGCACTAGATCTAGCTGTAATAAGCTGAAATTAGTTGATCTGCTTAAGTTACAAATGATCAGAAAGCCAGAAGCCAAAAACGCTTTATCTCAGCGAAAGAAGTCAAAAATGGACTATCTGTGGATTTGCAGCTTTACATTCAATTTTCAGCCTTGTTAGTTGTTGGACAGCTCCGAAATGCTGAGCAGCACTAGATCTAGCTGTAATAAGCTGAAATTAGTTGATCTGCTTAAGTTACAAATGATCAGAAAGCCAGAAGCCAAAAACGCTTTATCTCAGCGAAAGAAGTCAAAAATGGACTATCTGTGGATTTGCAGCTTTACATTCAATTTTCAGCCTTGTTAGTTGTTGGACAGCTCCGAAATGCTGAGCAGCACTAGATCTAGCTGTAATAAGCTGAAATTAGTTGATCTGCTTAAGTTACAAATGATCAGAAAGCCAGAAGCCAAAAACGCTTTATCTCAGCGAAAGAAGTCAAAAATGGACTATCTGTGAATTTGCAGCTTTACATTCAATTTTCAGCCTTGTTAGTTGTTGGACAGCTCCGAAATGCTGAGCAGCACTAGATCTAGCTGTAATAAGCTGAAATTAGTTGATCTGCTTAAGTTACAAATGATCAGAAAGCCAGAAGCCAAAAACGCTTTATCTCAGCGAAAGAAGTCAAAAATGGACTATCTGTGAATTTGCAGCTTTACATTCAATTTTCAGCCTTGTTAGTTGTTGGACAGCTCCGAAATGCTGAGCAGCACTAGATCTAGCTGTAATAAGCTGAAATTAGTTGATCTGCTTAAGTTACAAATGATCAGAAAGCCAGAAGCCAAAAACGCTTTATCTCAGCGAAAGAAGTCAAAAATGGACTATCTGTGGAGTTGCAGCTTTACATTCAATTTTCAGCCTTGTTAGTTGTTGGACAGCTCCGAAATGCTGAGCAGAACTAGATCTGGCTGTAATAACCTGAAATTAGTTGATCTGCTTAAGTTACAAATGATCAGAAAGCCAGAAGCCAAAAACGCTTTATCTCAGCGAAAAAAGTCAAAAATGGACTATCTGTGGATTTGCAGCTTTACATTCAATTTTCAGCCTTGTTAGTTGTTGGACAGCTCCGAAATGCTGAGCAGCACTAGATCTAGCTGTAATAAGCTGAAATTAGTTGACCTGCTTAAGTTACAAATGATCAGAAAGCCAGAAGCCAAAAACGCTTTATCTCAGCGAAAGAAGTCAAAAATGGACTATCTGTGAATTTGCAGCTTTACATTCAATTTTCAGCCTTGTTAGTTGTTGGACAGCTCCGAAATGCTGAGCAGCACTAGATCTGGCTGTATTAAACTGAAATTAGTTGATCTGCTTATGTTCCAAATGATCATCAAGCCAGAAGCCAAAAACGCTTTATCTCAGCGAAAGAAGTCAAAAATGGACTATATGTGAATTTGAAGCTTTACATTTAATTTTCAGCCTTGTTAGTTGTTGGACAGCTCCGAAATGCTGAGCAGCACTAGATCTGGCTGTATTAAACTGAAATTAGTTGATCTGCTTATGTTCCAAATGATCATCAAGCCAGAAGCCAAAAAAGCTTTATCTCAGCGAAAGAAGTGAAAAATGGACTATATGTTTATTTGCAGCTTTACATTCAATTTTAAGGTTTGTTACTTGTTGGACAGCTCCGAAATGCTGAGCAGCACTAGATCTGGCTGTATTAAACTGAAATTAGTTGATCTGCTTATGTTCCAAATGATCATCAAGCCAGAAGCCAAAAACGCTTTATCTCAGCGACAGAAGTCAAAAATGGACTATCTGTGAATGTGCAGCTTTACATTCGATTTTCAGCCTTGTTAGTTGCTGGACAGCTCCGAAATGCTGAGCAGCACTAGATCTGGCTGTACTAAACTGAAATTCGTTGATTTGCTTATGATCAGCAAGCCAGAAGCCAAAAACGCTTTATCTCAGCGAAAGAAGTGAAAAATGGACTATATGTGAATTTGAAGCTTTACATTCAATTTTCAGCCTTGTTAGTTGTTGGACAGCTACGAAATGCTGATTAGCATTAGATCTGGCTGTATCTGTATTAAACTGAAATTAGTTGATTTGCTTATGATCAGCAAGCCAGAAGCCAAAAACGCTTTATCTCAGCGAAAGAAGTGAAAAATGGACTATATGTTTATTTGCAGCTTTACATTCAATTTTAAGGTTTGTTACTTGTTGGACAGCTCCGAAATGCTAAGCAGCAGTAGATCTGGCTGTATTAAACTGAAATTAGTTGATCTGCTTATGTTCCAAATGATCATCAAGCCAGAAGCCAAAAACGCTTTATCTCAGCGAAAGAAGTCAAAAATGGACTATGTGTGAATTTGAAGCTTTACATTTGATTTTCAGCCTTGTTAGTTGTTGGACAGCTCCGAAATGCTGAGCAGCACTAGATCTGGCTGTATTAAACCGAAATTCGTTGATTTGCTTATGATCAGCAAGCCAGAAGCCAAAAACGCTTTATCTCAGCGAAAGAAATGAAAAATGGACTATATGTGAATTTGAAGCTTTACATTCAATTTTCAGCCTAGTTAGTTGTTGGACAGCTACGAAATGCTGATTAGCATTAGATCTGGCTGTATCTGTATTAAACTGAAATTAGTTGATCTGCTTATGATCAGCAAGCCAGATGCCAAAAATGCTTTATCTCAGCAAAATTAGTCAAAAACGGACTATCTGTGAATTTGAAGCTTTACATTTGATTTTCAGCCTTGTTAGTTGTTGGACAGCTCCGAAATGCTGAGCAGCACTAGATCTGGCTCTATTAAACTGAAATTAGTTGATCTGCTTATGTTCCAAATGATCATCAAGCCAGAAGCCAAAAACGTTTTATCTCAGCGAAAGAAGTCAAAAATGGACTATATGTGAATTTGAAGCTTTACATTTAATTTTCAGCCTTGTTAGTTGTTGGACAGCTCCGAAATGCTGAGCAGCACTAGATCTGGCTGTATTAAACTGAAATTAGTTGATCTGCTTATGGTCAGCAAGCCAGAAGCCAAAAACACTTTATCTCAGCGACAGAAGTCAAAAATGGACTATCTGTGAATTTGCAGCTTTACATTCGATTTTCAGCCTTGTTAGTTGCTGGACAGCTCCGAAATGCTGAGCAGCACTAGATCTGGCTGTATTAAACTGAAATTCGTTGATTTGCTTATGATCAGCAAGCCAGAAGCCAAAAACGCTTTATCTCAGCGAAAGAAGTGAAAAATGGACTATATGTTTATTTGCAGCTTTACATTCAATTTTAAGGTTTGTTACTTGTTGGACAGCTCCGAAATGCTGAGCAGCACTAGATCTGGCTGTATTAAACTGAAATTAGTTGATCTGCTTATGGTCAGCAAGCCAGAAGCCAAAAACGCTTTATCTCAGCGACAGAAGTCAAAAATGGACTATCTGTGAATGTGCAGCTTTACATTCGATTTTCAGCCTTGTTAGTTGCTGGACAGCTCCGAAATGCTGAGCAGCACTAGATCTGGCTGTACTAAACTGAAATTCGTTGATTTGCTTATGATCAGCAAGCCAGAAGCCAAAAACGCTTTATCTCAGCGAAAGAAGTGAAAAATGGACTATATGTGAATTTGAAGCTTTACATTCAATTTTCAGCCTTGTTAGTTGTTGGACAGCTACGAAATGCTGATTAGCATTAGATCTGGCTGTATCTGTATTAAACTGAAATTAGTTGATTTGCTTATGATCAGCAAGCCAGAAGCCAAAAACGCTTTATCTCAGCGAAAGAAGTGAAAAATGGACTATATGTTTATTTGCAGCTTTACATTCAATTTTAAGGTTTGTTACTTGTTGGACAGCTCCGAAATGCTAAGCAGCAGTAGATCTGGCTGTATTAAACTGAAATTAGTTGATCTGCTTATGTTCCAAATGATCATCAAGCCAGAAGCCAAAAACGCTTTATCTCAGCGAAAGAAGTCAAAAATGGACTATGTGTGAATTTGAAGCTTTACATTTGATTCTCAGCCTTGTTAGTTGTTGGACAGCTCCGAAATGCTGAGCAGCACTAGATCTGGCTGTATTAAACTGAAATTAGTTGATCTGCTTATGGTCAGCAAGCCAGAAGCCAAAAACGCTTTATCTCAGCGACAGAAGTCAAAAATGGACTATCTGTGAATGTGCAGCTTTACATTCGATTTTCAGCCTTGTTAGTTGCTGGACAGCTCCGAAATGCTGAGCAGCACTAGATTTGGCTGTATTAAACTGAAATTCGTTGATTTGCTTATGATCAGCAAGCCAGAAGCCAAAAACGCTTTATCTCAGCGAAAGAAATGAAAAATGGACTATATGTGAATTTGAAGCTTTACATTCAATTTTCAGCCTAGTTAGTTGTTGGACAGCTACGAAATGCTGATTAGCATTAGATCTGGCTGTATCTGTATTAAACTGAAATTAGTTGATCTGCTTATGATCAGCAAGCCAGATGCCAAAAACGCTTTATCTCAGCAAAATTAGTCAAAAACGGACTATCTGTGAATTTGAAGCTTTACATTTGATTTTCAGCCTTGTTAGTTGTTGGACAGCTCCGAAATGCTGAGCAGCACTAGATCTGGCTCTATTAAACTGAAATTAGTTGATCTGCTTATGTTCCAAATGATCATCAAGCCAGAAGCCAAAAACGTTTTATCTCAGCGAAAGAAGTCAAAAATGGACTATATGTGAATTTGAAGCTTTACATTTAATTTTCAGCCTTGTTAGTTGTTGGACAGCTCCGAAATGCTGAGCAGCACTAGATCTGGCTGTATTAAACTGAAATTAGTTGATCTGCTTATGTACCAAATGATCATCAAGCCAGAAGCCAAAAATGCTTTATCTCAGCGAAAGAAGTGAAAAATGGACTATATGTTTATTTGCAGCTTTACATTCAATTTTAAGGTTTGTTACTTGTTGGACAGCTCCGAAATGCTGAGCAGCACTAGATCTGGCTGTATTAAACTGAAATTAGTTGATCTGCTTATGGTCAGCAAGCCAGAAGCCAAAAACGCTTTATCTCAGCGACAGAAGTCAAAAATGGACTATCTGTGAATTTGCAGCTTTACATTCGATTTTCAGCCTTGTTAGTTGCTGGACAGCTCCGAAATGCTGAGCAGCACTAGATCTGGCTGTATTAAACTGAAATTCGTTGATTTGCTTATGATCAGCAAGCCAGAAGCCAAAAACGCTTTATCTCAGCGAAAGAAGTGAAAAATGGACTATATGTGAATTTGAAGCTTTACATTCAATTTTCAGCCTTGTTAGTTGTTGGACAGCTACGAAATGCTGATTAGCATTAGATCTGGCTGTATCTGTATTAAACTGAAATTAGTTGATTTGCTTATGATCAGCAAGCCAGAAGCCAAAAACGCTTTATCTCAGCGAAAGAAGTGAAAAATGGACTATATGTTTATTTGCAGCTTTACATTCAATTTTAAGGTTTGTTACTTGTTGGACAGCTCCGAAATGCTGAGCAGCACTAGATCTGGCTGTATTAAACTGAAATTAGTTGATCTGCTTATGGTCAGCAAGCCAGAAGCCAAAAACGCTTTATCTCAGCGACAGAAGTCAAAAATGGACTATCTGTGAATTTGCAGCTTTACATTCGATTTTCAGCCTTGTTAGTTGCTGGACAGCTCCGAAATGCTGAGCAGCACTAGATCTGGCTGTATTAAACTGAAATTCGTTGATTTGCTTATGATCAGCAAGCCAGAAGCCAAAAACGCTTTATCTCAGCGAAAGAAGTGAAAAATGTACTATATGTGAATTTGAAGCTTTACATTCAATTTTCAGCCTTGTTAGTTGTTGGACAGCTACGAAATGCTGATTAGCATTAGATCTGGCTGTATCTGTATTAAACTGAAATTAGTTGATTTGCTTATGATCAGCAAGCCAGAAGCCAAAAACGCTTTATCTCAGCGAAAGAAGTGAAAAATGGACTATATGTTTATTTGCAGCTTTACATTCAATTTTAAGGTTTGTTACTTGTTGGACAGCTCCGAAATGCTGAGCAGCACTAGATCTGGCTGTATTAAACTGAAATTAGTTGATCTGCTTATGTTCCAAATGATCATCAAGCCAGAAGCCAAAAACGCTTTATCTCAGCGAAAGAAGTGAAAAATGGACTATATGTTTATTTGCAGCTTTACATTCAATTTTAAGGTTTGTTACTTGTTGGACAGCTCCGAAATGCTGAGCAGCACTAGATCTGGCTGTATTAAACTGAAATTAGTTGATCTGCTTATGGTCAGCAAGCCAGAAGCCAAAAACGCTTTATCTCAGCGACAGAAGTCAAAAATGGACTATCTGTGAATTTGCAGCTTTACATTCGATTTTCAGCCTTGTTAGTTGCTGGACAGCTCCGAAATGCTGAGCAGCACTAGATCTGGCTGTATTAAACTGAAATTCGTTGATTTGCTTATGATCAGCAAGCCAGAAGCCAAAAACGCTTTATCTCAGCGAAAGAAGTGAAAAATGGACTATATGTGAATTTGAAGCTTTACATTCAATTTTCAGCCTTATTAGTTGTTGGACAGCTACGAAATGCTGATTAGCATTAGATCTGGCTGTATCTGTATTAAACTGAAATTAGTTGATTTGCTTATGATCAGCAAGCCAGAAGCCAAAAACGCTTTATCTCAGCGAAAGAAGTGAAAAATGGACTATATGTTTATTTGCAGCTTTACATTCAATTTTAAGGTTTGTTACTTGTTGGACAGCTCCGAAATGCTGAGCAGCACTAGATCTGGCTGTATTAAACTGAAATTAGTTGATCTGCTTATGTTCCAAATGATCATCAAGCCAGAAGCCAAAAACGTTTTATCTCAGCGAAAGAAGTCAAAAATGGACTATATGTGAATTTGAAGCTTTACATTTAATTTTCAGCCTTGTTACTTGTTGGACAGCTCCGAAATGCTGAGCAGCACTAGATCTGGCTGTATTAAACTGAAATTAGTTGATCTGCTTATGTTCCAAATGATCATCAAGCCAGAAGCCAAAAATGCTTTATCTCAGCGAAAGAAGTGAAAAATGGACTATATGTTTATTTGCAGCTTTACATTCAATTTTAAGGTTTCTTACTTGTTGGACAGCTCCGAAATGCTGAGCAGCACTAGATCTGGCTGTATTAAACTGAAATTAGTTGTTCTGCTTATGTTCCAAATGATCATCCAGCCAGAAGCCACAAACCCTTTATCTCAGGAAGTCAAAAATGGACTATATGTGAATTTGAAGTTTTACATTTGATTTTCAGCCTTGTTAGTTGTTGGACAGCTCCGAAATGCTGAGCAGCACTAGATCTGGCTCTATTAAACTGAAATTAGTTGATCTGCTTATGTTCCAAATGATCATCAAGCCAGAAGCCAAAAACGCTTTATCTCAGCGAAAGAAGTCAAAAATGGACTATATGTGAATTTGAAGCTTTACATTTAATTTTCAGCCTTGTTAGTTGTTGGACAGCTCCGAAATGCTGAGCAGCACTAGATCTGGCTGTATTAAACTGAAATTAGTTGATTTGCTCATGATCAGCAAGCCAGAAGCCAAAAACGCTTTATCTCAGCGAAAGAAGTGAAAAATGGACTATATTTTTATTTGCAGCTTTACATTCAATTTTAAGGTTTGTTACTTGTTGGACAGCTCCGAAATGCTGAGCAGCACTAGATCTGGCTGTATTAAACTGAAATTAGTTGATCTGCTTATGTTCCAAATAATCATCAAGCCAGAAGCCAAAAACGCTTTATCTCAGCGAAAGTAGTCAAAAATGGACTTTGCAGCTTTACATTCAATTTTCAGCCTTGTTAGTTGTTGGACAGCTACGAAATGCTGACCAGCACTAGATCTGGCTGTATTAAACTGAAATTAGTTGATCTGCTTATGTTCCAAATGATCATCCAGCCAGAAGCCAAAAACGCTTTATCTCAGCGAAAGAAGTCAAAAATGGACTATATGTGAATTTGAAGCTTTACATTTAATTTTCAGCCTTGTTAGTTGTTGGACAGCTCCGAAATGCTGAGCAGCACTAGATCTGGCTGTATTAAACTGAAATTAGTTGATTTGCTCATGATCAGCAAGCCAGAAGCCAAAAACGCTTTATCTCATCGAAAGAAGTGAAAAATGGACTATATGTTTATTTGCAGCTTTACATTCAATTTTAAGGTTTGTTACTTGTTGGACAGCTCCGAAATGCTGAGCAGCACTAGATCTGGCTGTATTAAACTGAAATTAGTTGATCTGCTTATGTTCCAAATGATCATCAAGCCAGAAGCCAAAAACGCTTTATCTCAGCGAAAGAAGTCAAAAATGGACTATGTGTGAATTTGAAGCTTTACATTTGATTCTCAGCCTTGTTAGTTGTTGGACAGCTCCGAAATGCTGAGCAGCACTAGATCTGGCTGTATTAAACTGAAATTAGTTGATCTGCTTATGGTCAGCAAGCCAGAAGCCAAAAACGCTTTATCTCAGCGACAGAAGTCAAAAATGGACTATCTGTGAATGTGCAGCTTTACATTCGATTTTCAGCCTTGTTAGTTGCTGGACAGCTCCGAAATGCTGAGCAGCACTAGATTTGGCTGTATTAAACTGAAATTCGTTGATTTGCTTATGATCAGCAAGCCAGAAGCCAAAAACGCTTTATCTCAGCGAAAGAAATGAAAAATGGACTATATGTGAATTTGAAGCTTTACATTCAATTTTCAGCCTAGTTAGTTGTTGGACAGCTACGAAATGCTGATTAGCATTAGATCTGGCTGTATCTGTATTAAACTGAAATTAGTTGATCTGCTTATGATCAGCAAGCCAGATGCCAAAAACGCTTTATCTCAGCAAAATTAGTCAAAAACGGACTATCTGTGAATTTGAAGCTTTACATTTGATTTTCAGCCTTGTTAGTTGTTGGACAGCTCCGAAATGCTGAGCAGCACTAGATCTGGCTCTATTAAACTGAAATTAGTTGATCTGCTTATGTTCCAAATGATCATCAAGCCAGAAGCCAAAAACGTTTTATCTCAGCGAAAGAAGTCAAAAATGGACTATATGTGAATTTGAAGCTTTACATTTAATTTTCAGCCTTGTTAGTTGTTGGACAGCTCCGAAATGCTGAGCAGCACTAGATCTGGCTGTATTAAACTGAAATTAGTTGATCTGCTTATGTACCAAATGATCATCAAGCCAGAAGCCAAAAATGCTTTATCTCAGCGAAAGAAGTGAAAAATGGACTATATGTTTATTTGCAGCTTTACATTCAATTTTAAGGTTTGTTACTTGTTGGACAGCTCCGAAATGCTGAGCAGCACTAGATCTGGCTGTATTAAACTGAAATTAGTTGATCTGCTTATGGTCAGCAAGCCAGAAGCCAAAAACGCTTTATCTCAGCGACAGAAGTCAAAAATGGACTATCTGTGAATTTGCAGCTTTACATTCGATTTTCAGCCTTGTTAGTTGCTGGACAGCTCCGAAATGCTGAGCAGCACTAGATCTGGCTGTATTAAACTGAAATTCGTTGATTTGCTTATGATCAGCAAGCCAGAAGCCAAAAACGCTTTATCTCAGCGAAAGAAGTGAAAAATGGACTATATGTGAATTTGAAGCTTTACATTCAATTTTCAGCCTTGTTAGTTGTTGGACAGCTACGAAATGCTGATTAGCATTAGATCTGGCTGTATCTGTATTAAACTGAAATTAGTTGATTTGCTTATGATCAGCAAGCCAGAAGCCAAAAACGCTTTATCTCAGCGAAAGAAGTGAAAAATGGACTATATGTTTATTTGCAGCTTTACATTCAATTTTAAGGTTTGTTACTTGTTGGACAGCTCCGAAATGCTGAGCAGCACTAGATCTGGCTGTATTAAACTGAAATTAGTTGATCTGCTTATGGTCAGCAAGCCAGAAGCCAAAAACGCTTTATCTCAGCGACAGAAGTCAAAAATGGACTATCTGTGAATTTGCAGCTTTACATTCGATTTTCAGCCTTGTTAGTTGCTGGACAGCTCCGAAATGCTGAGCAGCACTAGATCTGGCTGTATTAAACTGAAATTCGTTGATTTGCTTATGATCAGCAAGCCAGAAGCCAAAAACGCTTTATCTCAGCGAAAGAAGTGAAAAATGTACTATATGTGAATTTGAAGCTTTACATTCAATTTTCAGCCTTGTTAGTTGTTGGACAGCTACGAAATGCTGATTAGCATTAGATCTGGCTGTATCTGTATTAAACTGAAATTAGTTGATTTGCTTATGATCAGCAAGCCAGAAGCCAAAAACGCTTTATCTCAGCGAAAGAAGTGAAAAATGGACTATATGTTTATTTGCAGCTTTACATTCAATTTTAAGGTTTGTTACTTGTTGGACAGCTCCGAAATGCTGAGCAGCACTAGATCTGGCTGTATTAAACTGAAATTAGTTGATCTGCTTATGTTCCAAATGATCATCAAGCCAGAAGCCAAAAACGCTTTATCTCAGCGAAAGAAGTGAAAAATGGACTATATGTTTATTTGCAGCTTTACATTCAATTTTAAGGTTTGTTACTTGTTGGACAGCTCCGAAATGCTGAGCAGCACTAGATCTGGCTGTATTAAACTGAAATTAGTTGATCTGCTTATGGTCAGCAAGCCAGAAGCCAAAAACGCTTTATCTCAGCGACAGAAGTCAAAAATGGACTATCTGTGAATTTGCAGCTTTACATTCGATTTTCAGCCTTGTTAGTTGCTGGACAGCTCCGAAATGCTGAGCAGCACTAGATCTGGCTGTATTAAACTGAAATTCGTTGATTTGCTTATGATCAGCAAGCCAGAAGCCAAAAACGCTTTATCTCAGCGAAAGAAGTGAAAAATGGACTATATGTGAATTTGAAGCTTTACATTCAATTTTCAGCCTTATTAGTTGTTGGACAGCTACGAAATGCTGATTAGCATTAGATCTGGCTGTATCTGTATTAAACTGAAATTAGTTGATTTGCTTATGATCAGCAAGCCAGAAGCCAAAAACGCTTTATCTCAGCGAAAGAAGTGAAAAATGGACTATATGTTTATTTGCAGCTTTACATTCAATTTTAAGGTTTGTTACTTGTTGGACAGCTCCGAAATGCTGAGCAGCACTAGATCTGGCTGTATTAAACTGAAATTAGTTGATCTGCTTATGTTCCAAATGATCATCAAGCCAGAAGCCAAAAACGTTTTATCTCAGCGAAAGAAGTCAAAAATGGACTATATGTGAATTTGAAGCTTTACATTTAATTTTCAGCCTTGTTACTTGTTGGACAGCTCCGAAATGCTGAGCAGCACTAGATCTGGCTGTATTAAACTGAAATTAGTTGATCTGCTTATGTTCCAAATGATCATCAAGCCAGAAGCCAAAAATGCTTTATCTCAGCGAAAGAAGTGAAAAATGGACTATATGTTTATTTGCAGCTTTACATTCAATTTTAAGGTTTCTTACTTGTTGGACAGCTCCGAAATGCTGAGCAGCACTAGATCTGGCTGTATTAAACTGAAATTAGTTGTTCTGCTTATGTTCCAAATGATCATCCAGCCAGAAGCCACAAACCCTTTATCTCAGGAAGTCAAAAATGGACTATATGTGAATTTGAAGTTTTACATTTGATTTTCAGCCTTGTTAGTTGTTGGACAGCTCCGAAATGCTGAGCAGCACTAGATCTGGCTCTATTAAACTGAAATTAGTTGATCTGCTTATGTTCCAAATGATCATCAAGCCAGAAGCCAAAAACGCTTTATCTCAGCGAAAGAAGTCAAAAATGGACTATATGTGAATTTGAAGCTTTACATTTAATTTTCAGCCTTGTTAGTTGTTGGACAGCTCCGAAATGCTGAGCAGCACTAGATCTGGCTGTATTAAACTGAAATTAGTTGATTTGCTCATGATCAGCAAGCCAGAAGCCAAAAACGCTTTATCTCAGCGAAAGAAGTGAAAAATGGACTATATTTTTATTTGCAGCTTTACATTCAATTTTAAGGTTTGTTACTTGTTGGACAGCTCCGAAATGCTGAGCAGCACTAGATCTGGCTGTATTAAACTGAAATTAGTTGATCTGCTTATGTTCCAAATAATCATCAAGCCAGAAGCCAAAAACGCTTTATCTCAGCGAAAGTAGTCAAAAATGGACTTTGCAGCTTTACATTCAATTTTCAGCCTTGTTAGTTGTTGGACAGCTACGAAATGCTGACCAGCACTAGATCTGGCTGTATTAAACTGAAATTAGTTGATCTGCTTATGTTCCAAATGATCATCCAGCCAGAAGCCAAAAACGCTTTATCTCAGCGAAAGAAGTCAAAAATGGACTATATGTGAATTTGAAGCTTTACATTTAATTTTCAGCCTTGTTAGTTGTTGGACAGCTCCGAAATGCTGAGCAGCACTAGATCTGGCTGTATTAAACTGAAATTAGTTGATTTGCTCATGATCAGCAAGCCAGAAGCCAAAAACGCTTTATCTCATCGAAAGAAGTGAAAAATGGACTATATGTTTATTTGCAGCTTTACATTCAATTTTAAGGTTTGTTACTTGTTGGACAGCTCCGAAATGCTGAGCAGCACTAGATCTGGCTGTATTAAACTGAAATTAGTTGATCTGCTTATGTTCCAAATAATCATCAAGCCAGAAGCCAAAAACGCTTTATCTCAGCGAAAGAAGTCAAAAATGGACTTTGCAGCTTTACATTCAATTTTCAGCCTTGTTAGTTGTTGGACAGCTACGAAATGCTGACCAGCACTAGATCTGGCTGTATTAAACTGAAATTAGTTGATCTGCTTATGTTCCAAATGATCATCCAGCCAGAAACCACAAACCCTTTATCTCAGCGAAAGAAGTCAAAAATGGACTATCTGTGAATTTGAAGCTTTACATTTGATCTTCAGCCTTGTTAGTTGTTGGACAGCTCCGAAATGCTGAGCAGCACTAGGATCTGGCTGTATTAAACTGACATTAGTTGATCTGCTTATGATCAGCAAGCCAGAAGCCAAAAACGCTTTATCTCAGCGAAAGAAGTGAAAAATGGACTATATGTGAATTTGAAGCTTTACATTCAATTTTCAGCCTAGTTAGTTGTTGGACAGCTACGAAATGCTGAGCAGCACTAGATCTGGCTGTATTACACTGACATTAGTTGATCTGCTTATGATCAGCAAGCCAGAAGCCAAAAACGCTTTATCTCAGCGAAAGAAGTGAAAAATGGACTATATGTGAATTTGAAGCTTTACATTCAATTTTCAGCCTTGTTAGTTGTTGGACAGCTACGAAATGCTGATTAGCATTAGATCTGGCTGTATCTGTATTAAACTGAAATTAGTTGATTTGCTTATGATCAGCAAGCCAGAAGCCAAAAACGCTTTATCTCAGCGAAAGAAGTGAAAAATGGACTATATGTTTATTTGCAGCTTTACATTCAATTTTAAGGTTTGTTACTTGTTGGACAGCTCCGAAATGCTAAGCAGCACTAGATCTGGCTGTATTAAACTGAAATTAGTTGATCTGCTTATGTTCCAAATGATCATCAAGCCAGAAGCCAAAAACGCTTTATCTCAGCGAAAGAAGTGAAAAATGGACTATATGTGAATTTGAAGCTTTACATTCAATTTTCAGCCTTGTTAGTTGTTGGACAGCTACGAAATGCTGAGCAGCACTAGATCTGGCTGTATTAAACTGAAATTAGTTGATCTGCTTATGATCAGCAAGCCAGAAGTCAAAAACGCTTTATCTCAGCGAAAGAAGTGAAAAATGGACTATATGTGAATTTGAAGCTTTACATTCAATTTTTAGCCTTGTTAGTTGTTGGACAGCTACGAAATGCTGATTAGCATTAGATCTGGCTGTATCTGTATTAAACTGAAATTAGTTGATCTGCTTATGATCAGCAAGCCAGAGGCCAAAAACGCTTTATCTCAGCGAAAGAAGTGAAAAATGGACTATATGTGAAATTGAAGCTTTACATTCAATTTTCAGCCTTGTTAGTTGTTGGACAGCTCCGAAATGCTGAGCAGCACTAGATCTGGCTGTATTAAACTGAAATTAGTTGATCTGCTTATGTTCCAAATAATCATCAAGCCAGAAGCCAAAAACGCTTTATCTCAGCGAAAGAAGTCAAAAATGGACTTTGCAGCTTTACATTCAATTTTCAGCCTTGTTAGTTGTTGGACAGCTAAGAAATGCTGAGCAGCAGTAGGTCTTCGTCTCGGGGAGGGCGGTGGTGGTAAACATACGGTCGCTCTTACGGATAGAGAGACCATATGTTTTCTACGCTCCTTCACCCTTACATACCTTCCTTTGCGGTGGCACCGATTTATGTTTTCGCATCCACCTGAATAATATGTAGTTGCGCCCCTGTGGCTTTGGAGCGTCTGGTTAGGAAGCGCATTCAAAACCTTTGGTTGAATTGGCACGTTAAATTCAAGTCTCCATTACAGACCAGAGAAAACTAAAGAGAATGCAATGTTGTTTTAATCCATTTGATGAGTCGGAAGTTAATCTTGAGGAAATAAATGATGCAGAAGTTATTTAGACTCTAACATGCGCAATCCGCTGCTCAACCACTGCTGCGAAGAATTAAAATCTGCTGGGAGTAACTCATCCAATGGCTTTAACAAATGGAGCCTTGGTGCATGTTATCCAGGTGAGCGGCGTTCTGGAGGAGCGCTGCAAACTTACTATCTGTCCATTTCCGAGAAGCGAAACCACGCAAAAAAAAAAAAAAAAAAAAAAAATCCTGGTAAAAGCGCACACCGGACCACGCAGGGTAAAACACTCACAGAGTTCAATTGATCGGTTTGGATCAGACAGATCCAAGCGCAAATTTTTCTGCAGATGGGAACCAGGAGGAAGTGCGTTCAGACCCCAGCGAGTGAAGTGATGGTAATTTAAGTGAAGTCACTTAATTTAATTTATTAGAAGTTATTGGGGCCTCAGCAGGGATGAATGTAAGGGGGTGCGGTAGGGTACTCCGTACCCCTAAAAGATTTAGCGGGGGTACGCAGTACCTGCAAGAGATGGGAGCGGCTGTCTGCTGTAAAAAATCAATGGGTTCACTGTGCAGCCGTGAGTGCACCCACTAATCAGCCGTGAGTGATTAGTTTTTCAAGAACAATCTAAAACACGACTTAATCAGTTAATAAATAACTTTTTACCCATTTCATATTGTTTCTGAACTGTTCGTGCTTTACTAGAGCAGGGCTACAACACGTCGATCGTGGAAAGTTTTGAGTCGATCTCGGCATTAGGTGACAAACTGAACACCGTTAGGACGCTGAGACCAGCACGTCCTCCTCTGACTGGCTTATCAAAATGTTTGTAACTTTATTAAAGAACAACAACAACAAAAATCAATAAAACGTGCTCAAATTAATGACCCAACAACAATAATAATCTCAGTAATTATTGTTTCAACAAGGTGTTGCGCAAGGTGCGTTTCGGATCCATTACCAAAATAACTAGCAGAGCAGGAGTTTAAAATGAACTAATCAACCACTGCTGTGTTCATAAGAGGCTTATTAATAATCTCAAAATAAATATCAAGCCTGCAAACCTAATATCATAACGGACTGAATGTTATGTTTTTAACGTAATCTGTGGTCGACTTGTGGAGCCCAGGAAGTTGATATGGCAACGGGTGTGGTTAAATGACAGAGAGAGACGAGAGTAAAAAGGTGAGAGTGGTTTAGAGTTGATCACCTGTTCGGGTTGTTTTACCTTTGTTTACCTTTGCTGTGGCTCTTTAAAGCCGCTGTAGTTTCTGAACGTTTCTTTTTTTTTTCTTTTTTTTTTTTTTTTTGGTCATAGTACCCCCAAGAATTTAAAACTACTTCCACCCCTGATTATTTCTGCTACTGAATTAAGCTGTACTGACCCTTGCAAATGCCTTACTAATAAAATAATTAGCATGAATAAAATCTAAGAGATGTTGTGGACATTCAATTAACGAGTCACCTCAAAGTTCTGAATCTTCTCAATCCTAAGTTCCAGTCTGATGTCTCTGCCCAGGCTGCAAATGCCAGCCTTATATGCAGCTTGTTAAAAATAAACATATTACACAATACACTGTTTTATCAATTCAGGTAAGACGGGAATTGTTTTTACAAATGTCCTGATCAACACCACAATATGTGTACATTCTGATGCTTGAAACATCTTGGAAAACACATCGTGTCTGGATTGTAAAATCAATTGCAACCTTCATTAGAGTTGAGCAAAGATCCCTGTCGACATATACATATGCACTGACAGTGAATCAGAAACATACAAACACGCGGTGTGTGTTTCTGAGGTGGGAGGAAGAGGAGGAAGAAGAAAGGGGATAACCGCCACCGGGCAGTGATGGAGGCTGCTCTCTTGAGTAATAAAATTAGCCAACAGCATGTGAGCAACGGGGCAGTCTCAGGTCCAGCGCCGAACGGATTTGCAGCTGCTGCCTGCCAACACATTTCCAGATCCATTATTCCTGATATTACCATTGAATGATCTGTCATAGCAACCCACAGCGGAGATATTTTTATTTTTATTTTTTTTAACCAGAGGTAGGAGCTAAGAGAAGGACACCTCCTAGTTTGTTTTTGCTTTTCTATATACTCTCAGCGCTCATAAATCTCATATGGTGATGGTTCTCGGTGGTGGGTGGGCCACGAGGGCCGTGGGCGAGGAAAGGAGGCTGTTGCCACCGGGGTATGTGTTTGTGTGGGCATGTGGAATTGGCAGAAGTAGAAAAAGAGACAACACACTCACCAGTACTGTTGTCTCCAGGAGATTTTACATCACGGTTCAGCCTGGACGGTGTTTTCTGAGCACTGCAGTGAATTTTTACTATCCAGCAGGAGAATTAGATGCAGTATGCACCATTTTGA
Source organism: Poecilia mexicana (assembly GCF_051168715.1). NCBI lineage: Eukaryota > Metazoa > Chordata > Actinopteri > Cyprinodontiformes > Poeciliidae > Poecilia > Poecilia mexicana. Next base: position 82,579 of record NW_028263374.1, read on the forward strand.
GCCTTTCTTTAGGATGGACCATATCTCCTTCAGCAGAGAGCTCGAGTTTGGGTCCAATGAATAGCAGCCATTGTGAGATTTCTTTTGCCAGCTTGGTCTCATAGAAATCAGAGATGGATGTATGTGATTCCTTGAATTATTCGAGTACCTTGATTCAAGGGCGTAGGTTCGGTCTAAGTTTTGGTGGGGACCTTGACACCCCCCCGCAGCACAGTGAAATGCCCAAGAGCACCGAACATTTTTGAGAAGGGGGGGGAAACCACATTGGCTTAATAACCCCCTCCCCCCAACCATAACCATATCATACATCTTGTGTATCAGTGATTCTTGAGAATAGGGACAAAACAGGTCCTATGGATAAAGCATGAAATTTGAATAAAATATACACAAAATATATTTTTTTCAAATATCTAACTAATCTAACCTGGGTCATGTGAGCACAACAATGTATATTTTTCTTTTTTTTGCTGAATATTTTTTTATTTTAAACATTGTAGTCGGTGGATGATGCCTGTAAAAGCCCTTGTCCAGGAGCAGAACTCAATACATTCTTATAGTTTAAAACAATTAAAGAAATACTAAAATTATATATTATGACAATTAAGTATAAGTAGTCATATAAATAATTATAAAAGTATCGATAAATTGAATTAAAAATAATTTTTAGATATTTTCCAACTCCGTTGAAATTTGTCCTTAGTTTTTGTCAACACCGTCAGAAATGAAAAGAATGTAAAAAAATCAGGCATTATTGGGGGGCACCAGAACTTCTGAGGACCCCATGACGTTGTCTTTTCTCTTCCTTTGCTAGGAGGGCTAGTTAGCTCCGGTTAGCTTAAGTTATTCTTTAGTTTTTTCTTCTGTTTTATTCCTAAGTTGTTTGTCACAACCATGATGTGTCAACTCCATAACTGACAATTTACAAAACTTTGATGAAATTTTGCGAAATAAAAGCTTAATTTTGGTATAATGTAAAGATTTCATGGACCTGACGAGCTACAATATGGCCTCCTTCAGAATAACATCATATAAATTGAGGTAGTTTGGCATTTCGTCAACTCCGTCAGAGTTTTTCTAACTCTTTCAGTGAAATTGTTGTCAAATCTCACTTAATTGTGCAACTAATTCATTTTAATGTATTTTACATGAATTGCATTACTTCACATGTATCAAGTTTTTCATTTTACTCACTAGTTTGTCACCACCTTCAGTTCTGTGTCAACTCCGTCATGCACTGTCAACTCCATCAGATGGACTTTTTCTTGTTTTTTGTTTTAAATAATATTTATTTTATTTCTTGAGAAGCATTTGTCTGTAAATTGAGTAAAAATATCACTAATGGGGTATTTTAAAACTCATTTTAGATTTATTTTTGTCAGATGGTGATGACAAAGTTTTGGGTCAGGTCGATTAAAAATGTAATTTATTTTTAAAAATTCGCAACTGGGAGCCTGTACCTTAGCATCTTCATATTTTCTAAACATCATTTGTCATATTTGCATACATAAGGTTGAGAAATAATTTTAAAAAAATATGGGAAAATTAAAACCCATTTTGTCCCTATTCTCAAGAATCAACCAGATACAGTCATACTCAGCAGATCAGTTCAAGAACACTTTAATTTTTCCTTTACAAAATTCAGCAAACGTTACAAGTAAGATCAAAAGAAATATCCTCTGGATACAGCAAACACAATTGCAGATAAGAAGAAATCAATAATAAAATAAAAAAGAAAAAATATTACATAATTAACAGACCTATTCTACCTCACATTCAGTGCTGACCTTACTAAACACCGGACTTTACAACAAATGCGTTGCGTGATAGATATCTAACTTATGGGTCCACTCACTGTACTTACAGCCGACGTAGCGAAATAACTTCTAATGTCTGTCCTTTTCTTTTTTGGTGGCGACATGGTCTCGGAGACTCAGAAGGAGACGCGTGTGCCCAGCTAGCCGCCGCCTTTTGCAGCTAATCAAAGAACGTCCGACGATTCAACTGACTCCCCCTCCCCCCGACAGCACCGTTCCGACACGGTCTCGGAGGCTCATAATAAATGTCAAACTAAGAAGCTTCCGTTCCGCGCACCGCCTGTTGCTGCTAATCAAAGATCGTAGATCCACGTTCTTTGAGCCAATATGGCAAAAATTGGTCGGGACTTTTTCATATCCCGTGAATATTGGTCGGGACATGTCCCTACCGTCCCTACCCAAACCTACGCCCATGCCTTGATTATTACAATTCCCCGAGGAAAATTACTTGCCTCAACATGATTCAGCTTTGGTGAATTATGTTTTATTAATTAGAGCACCATGTTCGGGCCAGGTGAATATGTTGCGTAATGCTTTTACTTTTGTCTCCGAGTTGTTGACGAAAGCTAAGTGTTAGCATCAACATCCAATTTTCAAGTTCGGTCCAGAGTGATTTCATTAATTGATTATAATGTCCAGGTTTTTATCATTTTTCGGGGGATCAACAAGCATTCTTAAACTGACTTGTGCAATGCCTGAGCTGCAGTATGACAGCTTTCCTCCTCCCGGAGCTGCTGCCTGGTGGCTGGGTAAGAGCGAAAGGTGGGGAAGAGCGCTTCAGGCGTACACAGGTGAGCAAATAAACGGAACACGGTGGGCGGCGGTGCTGTTGGTGCTTAATGTAAACGTAGCATTAAGGACAAACCAGAAAATAAATTTACCTCCATCACAATCGCAACGCACAGTGGCGGTACATAGCTGGTAGATATGTTTCTGTGTGTGATGAAGGAGCCAAATAGCCGTTCACATAAACATCAACGCTGTAAATGGTGGAGCAAAGTGAGAGTAGTTAATCAAATCAATCAATCAATCAATCAAGTTGACTGAAGATGAATAAACATTTTTTCAGAAGTTTCTTTGTGAATCTGACTACTTATTAAATTGAATGTAATTTCTGATTTTTGTGTCATTTTTGTCCAGGTTAACTTAGAAAGTGAGCTATTATTGTTAAAGGTTAATTTTCTGAACTACAAGGAAGTAATTGTAGTAATGCACAAATATGAAATATGAAATCCGATAGTAATACTGCTGTTATGATAGAATTTACCAATATTTTATTTGATCAAAATTTTACTCAATTAATCGTCAGAATAATCGATAGAATACTTGATTACTAAAATAATCGCTTAGCCCTAGACCAGTGTTTCTCAACCTTTTTCGGGCCAGCACCGCCTTAGTCTTTATACAGGTTCCTCACCGCCCCCCACTTTTGTTTTTCAGTGGAAAAATTAAAGTTCCAGGTCCTTTTAATGCCATACAAATATGAGACAGAAACATGGATTATATCTTTATATAGACCTGTCTATTGATTTATAGATTAATAGTTTTACTGGACAGAAATTACAAAGAACAAATCTGGTTCTTAATCAAATCCTAATGAGTCAAATTGAAAGTGGCATGGAGTCATCAGCCTCATGACATTAACACTGACATGAAAAATAATATTGAAGAAATATATGAAATCTAATTAAAAACATAAATAAGTGATAAGCTATTTACTGTTATGGTTTGTAAGATATATTTATTCTCAGTATTAGATATGGTTTCAACAAACCCATGGCACTTCAACAAGATTATTTTACCTTTTATCTGGAAATAGTGTTTATTCTTGCCATACAATCCTCCGTATTAATTATTGCCCGAAAGGTCTTGCATACCAGTTTATTCCTCTGTATTTAGTTTAGTTTCTTAGTTTATTCTTGCATTGTGTTCTTCATTCATTTTCATTTAATTTCCTTTGATCAGTATTATCCTCTCGTGGTTTATTGTTATGTCCACTTTAGTTTCTTTCCTGTTGCTAGATTTATTTTATCGTTTATTGACCATCAGTAATCTTCACTCATCACCTGCTGTGCCGCCTAATCATCATGTGTTTCACATCATGTGTTAATTTTTCACTGTTCAGCATCGGATTCTCTGTTTTTATGCCATAATTCACATCTAGTTCATCGCTCCGTTTTTATGTCCCGCTTCTCCTTCAGAGTTTTGCGCAATGTGCGCGTAGTTTTTTTTTTTTTTTTTAACCCCCTATGGTGCACAGCGTTCGGGAAGCTTATCGATGGGGAAAAGGCAGACTGGCATAAACCTTTTAAAACAACGGAAACAATTTCAGTATTCTGATTAACGCTATAAAATGAACGCTCTCTATTGTGGTATCACCCATGGAGTGATTTCTTTATTTAAATGGGTTCATTTTTCAGAGGGATACATAGTCAGGGTATAGTGATTTTAGTAATTACATGTTTATAAGAGCGATTGTCTGTTGTCCTTTCATGGAAGCGTGCAGCTTTCAAATGGAAATAAAACACTTTTTAATATAAGTTGCTGCTTTGACTTGATCACAGCACTGCCACAACATATGTACAAAAATACCAGACAAAGTGAATCACAGCAACGTCATCAGCCGGCGTAACGCTGAACTGATGCGGTGAAGCTACCAGTAGCAGGAGCGGAGCTGCGCCAAGAAGCTACAAACACTGAATAGAAGGAGAGCTCCCATTGATACAGTTGCAGTCAAGCATGTTTTAATGTTACACAATTCAGTTTTACCAAGTTGCTCAAAGTCTAAACTGGTGTTGTTGTGCATTTACGGTGTAAAGTTTACCTTCGACCAAACGTCCCCCAAAGGAATCCCAGCGCCCCCCTTTTTTAAAATTTCCGCCAGCGCCCCCTGCCGTCCTCTGAACGCCCCCCCGGGGGGTGGTACAGCCCATGTTGAGAACCGCTAGAGTAGACTCAATCACAAATGCACACCGTGAGAGTTGGTGACTTTTCTATTTAACTCTTCACCAACATTGCAGAAATAACTAACCGCAGTGGGTGACACTGTTCTAACACTGGAAGTGTATTTAATTATTAATGAACTCTACAGAGTAAAAAAAACATCTCTACATATTCAAACTCTGAAAAAGTAACACTTTTGCATTTGCTGTGTACCTGCAGCTAAGTGTTTTATTTTCTAGTTCTTGGTTGTCCCACCCCTTTCCGATAATGCCCTGGGCCCATATAACCCATATCAAAAACTAACGGTGTATGAAGTTTTCAAAAACATGCATGAAGGAAGCCATTTTGTTTTAAACATTAAATTAGTAATGTTCCTCTCCATTCATTTCTTATGGAACTTATGCGATGAGGCAACAGTTGCTAGTTCTTGTTCAGCGGAGTGACCGGCGTTATTCAAGCAAGTAAAACTTGGAGCTCGTACTCGTTGATGTGAACACGCGGGATAGCAACACAAGATTTTGTTGCCGTCGGATGTTACAGAAAACCTTTCACTGTCGTTGGTTGCTCCCAGTGTGTCGGATCAATAACGCTGGCTAACCATCCAACAGAGAGGCTTTTAGGTCATAATAGGTAGTTTGATTAATCTGCGTTATGCACTAATAATAACATATTAAATCACGTGTGTTAACGTTGACAATGAAATGAAAAACAAATTCTTCATCAAGCAGCGAGAGTCCAGGCAGTGAGGAATTATTTCTAGGTTGGAGAAAAATTAAGGACACAGAGTCAAGTCACCTGTGCTTCAGAGTTTACTGCCTCCATCAGGGTTGGAAGTGAATGTAAGCAGCAACAAGGTACAACTGGGGTTTTTGCAGTGAAACCTCTGAGGGAAGAATTAATAGGAGAGAGGGGTCTGCTGATGCACGCTTCAGCTCCTTCAGGTCTCCATAATTCACATTGTCAGCTGAAGGGCCGGTGTGGAGCGCCAACCCAGAGCTGTCTCTCATCATCACACACAGTCAAGAGCCTGTCAGAACAGATGAAGCCACCAGCTCTGCACTGTCGAGGAACATTGAGCAGTAATTCACATTCTCCTACACCAACAGGCCTCACTAAATTCAGGTCCTGCCATAAAAAGCTAGCGTCTGATCAAGGAAGCCCTGTCGTCAACCACTTCCCTGTGATCTGGATGAACACTGATTGACTTGCCCTTGCTTTCCTCTTTTCTGGTACTCTGCACCTGTGTTAGGGCGTATGCCATGGTTGCACATGTCCGTATGCTAACGTTTTCACCCCATAATGAAAGCTAGATGTAGTGAGTGTTTAAAGGGGCAGTTTTATGTAAAATCATCCTTTTAGAGCTTTACATCATGTTATAATGTTCCCTCATCAAAAACATACCTGGAGTGTGTCCTTGATTCTTTCATGCATGTTTGAGAAATCCTTTAATCTCCATGGCACCCATTAAACTGTGCAAAACATCTGGTTGGACATAGCTCTGCCTTCGAGGATGAAGCTCCTCCTTGGAGCTTCAGTTTCCACCTAACAGAGCAGTAAGACTCTCCCTCTCAGCTCCTTCAGACTAGCCAGCAGCAAGTAAGCAAACACCTGGTGCAATGCACCGCTGAGGTCATTATAGGAGCTACTTTTCAGAGTAATGCTGGTAAAAACGTTAAAGGTTTAATAGAGGAGCCATATTGTGATGACTTCACTGAAAAATGGAGAATGGAGCTACAACTTAAAAAATTGAGTTAATTTGTTATATGTAATCAAAGTAAGCTTCTCAATCTTTAATTATTTATATTTATTTAACACAATAACTTAAATTTAACATATTTACATGAATAAACTTATTTTGATTACTTGTAGCAAATTAACTCATAATCTGGATCACCTGTTTCCTTTTTCTACATACCTGCATCAAATGATGGCTCGTTAGAACCCCTAAGAGGAATATTGACATGCTGAACAGGTTGTTGCTACCACCAGGGAGAGAACTAAAATGTGCAGGATGCCGGCCCTCGAGGACCGACTTTGGACACCCCTGATTTAGTTGGAGACAAACCATAGTGCTTACATGTGCTAAGTAAAGGAGATGATATGTTCAACGTACACACAGCTTTGTTTATACTTCATAAGTTGCCATGCACATTCATGGATAACACAGTGGATAACAGTGAGCCTCTTCTTCTGCCTGTTGTCCAATTAGTCTTGTTTGACAGACTAATCCTCAAGCAGAGCTCAGTTGGCACAATTAGAAATGTTTTGGGCTGCCTACGCAATCAGGTGGACTATTGGATCCAAATGACAGACATTACAAATTACTGTGTGGCTGACACAAACTGTGAACTCCCTGTAAGTTAGAAACTATAACCCCTGAAATGACAGTTTCATTTTCACATATAAAAAATGCATTCTCAACCTTCCCTCTGAGTGAAACACTAATAATCTCATTAGAAAAAATGTGAAAAAGGTGGGGTCTTGAAAATAACTGAACGTGTGAAGTCAAGCTTAGTGTTGTAATCCATTTGTTTACAACTAAAACAAGACAAAATATATTTATGTGTAACATTTTTAGTGATGTTTTTATGAAGTTTAATGAAAATAACTTCATATTTTCAAGTCATCAGGCTGTGAACAATTGGTTTTGTTTTTTTGCTGTATTCCTTAAATAATTCCAGGGGAATTATGTATTTCATTATTATTATTATTATTTTCATAAAAAGCATTTGTTTTGGATTTGCTTAAGGTTTGTTATATCTCTGTTAAGCTCCTGACCCACATGTAGAGAAACAATCAGGAGAGAACAAATCAATATAGAGGTGTTTATTACAAAGTGGAATAATGTGTTATCAAGGTAGGTTAGGAGACTTGGACAACCGGGCTGTGGCTGGTTCTGGTCTGACTGAATGTTTACAGAGATTTCACAGGTAGATAACAGGAGGGGCTCAGGGAGATCACATGGGTTAACACTGAGATTTGTCTCAGTGACTTACTGACAACCAGCTGTTTATATCCAGGGTGAAATGAGGTTCGAGGAGTTGCAGGTGTGCAGCCACACCTGCAGGGAATCAGCCCTCAGTCCTGCAAGTGGTTCATTTGGCAGATTCCTGCTGGTTCACATCAATGGAAACATTTTTGAAAATGATTCCATGTGTACAATGATATTTTTTAAACAATGTGGTGGAGATATTTATTCAGTTTTATAAAGATGTTTTGTACAAGGCTTAAAAGTATCTTTTGAAAACAACCACCTTTAAGCAGGTATTGAACATAGTCATAAAGCCCACTTCTCTGTTTTTAAAAATATTATCTTGAAAAGTCTGATTTAATATTCTAATTTTAAATTATTTTCATTAGCTGTTAGCAGAAAATTATGATTAAGAGAAAAAGGTTTTAAAACATCAGTCTTAGTGTAATTAAACTACCTAATGTGTTTCATTAAGTGAGAAATGTTCCTGAAATAAATTGACTTTTCAATAATATTCTAATTTACTGAGTGGATCTATAGTAACTAACATTTACTTTACCAGATGAAGACCAATGCTTAAATCAACAGAAAGGCTTTGCAAGACAAAGTGCAATACCATAAAAATCATCATGACATTTTAATACAGCAGAATCTTGTGTCACGAGATCTCATAATTCCCCAAATCTAGACTGGACCAGTATGCCAAGACTTCAACTGGATACAGACACAAGTGAAAAAAGTGAAGGAGGCATCAGATATCTGTATATGTCCTTAAATGAAGAGTGGTTTCAAAAGCATCAGGGAACAGAACAAATATAGATTGTAAGATCAACCGCACATAAAGCAAATGGAGGCGGCATGTCAGGAATATTTTTTCATGTGTCCATCTGCCATGGGGAAACAGGAATATTTCAAAAGACAGCACTTCAGAAGAAAACCTTAATACCATTCACACAGCCGGTGAATAGATAAGGACGCCACATGAGCAGACAAAGAGAAAAGACGTACCATAAAAGGAGAAAGTGGGTAATTGCAGAAACATCATTACGATGCAACAGACTTCTGCTAAGGCAGAGGAAGAGTTCCTTCCATTTTCCTTTCAAGGAGCTTCTCTGTTAATCTAAAGGTAGCTTTCATTTGTCATCATGTTATGAAACCTAATGGGGATCAAACTGAATGCTGGATTGTCTATAGATTGCTATATAGAATTTTTATATACATCTTAAAATCCTGTGTGAAAATATACAAAATGATTCCCAAACATATACACTGGACGAAAAACCAGATTTCAAACAACCGTGAACTTTGTCAGTTTCCAGCAATTGACAGCTGTAAACAGGCTGTGAGCAAGAATTCTTTTCAACAGAGTTGCGCTGGAAGTCAATGGCCAGGCTAGCAAAACAGTGCATCAGTTTGGAAACTATATCCTACTGTAGCAACTGAACTCGCATTTAACATGGGAATCACATGGTGCCGTGTTTACTTTTGGCTTTCCCACTCAATAAAGACTCCACTGATTTAGCATAGCACTTCTTCTTCACCACTGAAGATGTGATTTTTTTAAGTTAATTTTTTATGAGAGAAAGGAACAAAGTTGGAAAGGAAGAGTATTTGTGTTTTTTATTTATTTATTTATTTCTCTGTTTTTCCAAAAGCAACTTTGTGTCTGAAAACTTGGTTCCACATCCATCTCTCCATCTACAAGACTGTAGCCCTAAAACTGAATAAGCAGCGATCCACAGAAATTTACTAAGAGTACATCTTCCTAACTCTCATTACAATTTTTCCCCCTTCATGTTAAGCTCATTCTGTCGGCTCTGTTGGGAATCGAGGTGGTTGTTTTCTGTTTTCCTCCTCTTTGTCCACTAGAGGGTGCTATGAGGCTGCATTACCTGGAGGGCGTGTCCTCTGTATACTGTTGAGATTGTTTTCCTGTTGGCTCCAAATAATATTTTCTTATGCATCCTCTTCAGGATTCTCCTTGTGACGCCGTGGAAGTTGTCCACTGGTTACCCAATCTCCTGGCTTGGAGCTTCTCAAAAGGAGGAAGTGTCTTCCTCCTTTCGAGACGCTGTGAATTTTTTCCCACTGCTTGCCCGAGTTCCACTGTCACACCTGCAGTTCACCTACCTCCACTGGATTCTCCAGTCGTTGGTTTTAAAACTGACAGCAGTCACAGTCTGCTGCTGCTGCTGCTGCTGGCCACTGAGACGCACCACAAGGGCAAATTGGGGTTAAGTGAGTGTGTTAAGGGCAGTTTGATGGAGGCCATTTGGGAGGCGGAACAAAAATCTCTGGCTCAGATTTTTCCCCTTCCTGTTCTGGGAATTAAAAGAGGAACCTTTTTACTAGAAACCCATGTAGACAGACTTAGTGGAAGAATAACCTGTGATAATCCAGCAGAGACAACTGACAAGCCATCATCAGCTGACACAAAATTCTGGAAATATTACATGATTTCTTACTTTGCAAGACACAAGCTAACATCAAGGCTGTGTTGTTACACATGCAGCACATAATATCTCATAGCTTAGAGAGCTCCAGTTGTTGGTTTTAAATGACAGTATTGTGTAAAATTGACTCTTTAACTTTACATCATCTTAAGATGACATAAAGTGGGTAGAGCCAAGAGACACTGAGGGACATGGCAGCATAGACATAGTGAATAATAGACCCTGCATTGGCTGCTCGGGTGCAGGAAATACGGTGGCCATCTTGGAGTGGTCGTCCCTCCTAATTTGCTAAACCAAAACAGCAGAAGATGCCTCAGCACGTCCAGATATTTTTTTGTTTAAATCAACTGACGTGAAGACTCAAGAGATAACATTTCATTTAGTGACTTTGCAGACTATTCTTTTTTTTCTTAAACCAAATAAGTGACAAAGATAGAGAATATGTATAAAATTGCAAAAGCCACAGCAGAAGTTATGCTAACACAGATAATATTTTAGCATGAAAGTTATCTTAGCACAGAGGTTCCCAAACTGTGTGTTCCCTAAAGGGGGCGCCGTGTCATTGCAGGGGGGGGGGGGGGCGTGGGAAGTCGTCTGGATGAAAAAACAAAAAACAAAACATGAACACTGTATGCGCTGGGTTTTTACCTTAGAATGGCCAACTCTCTGTTATTCCTATGTCAATTTGATACAGTAGAGGCTTCCACACTTCCCATATTTGTGTCCTCTGTCACTTTTATCAGCAGTTAAAACTGTTTAATCCGTTGTTAAAATGTTGTAACCTGTTTTTCCGACCCGCCTTTAAACGCAACATGAGAGCTACGACGCTCGCGCTGGGTTTACACCTGTGAAGGAGACCTGCTGCTGCTGTGCGGAGCTACGTAGTGTGGCAGGAAGAGGTGGAGACTGCACCTGCTGGCAGGGTGATTGCAAGTGGGCCAATAGCGCCAGAGGGCGCTCAGTATAAAAGTAGAGGTGAGCTCCAGTCTGACGTTGTGTTGTCTGCCTCAAGTCACTTATTAAAAGAGATAGATAAAATACAGTATCAAGCGTTAAGAATTTGCTGTGGGGCAATGAAGACGACACCAGTGTCAGCACTACAGGTAGAAATGGGGGAAATGCCATTGGAGTTAAGAAGGAAACAATTAGGAGTAGGGTTTTGGGCAAACGTAAAAGGGCATAAAAGAAATTATCCTATAAATAATATATTACAACCATGCCAAGAAAGTGTTAAGAGTGTAAATGTAAATAGTTTTGGATGGATAATAAATAAGGACATAAAGGAAATAGGATTAAATCAATGTTTAATTAGCCGGGTGGTGGATTTTTCATGTAATCCGCCTTGGATACAAAAAGAGATGAAAGTTGATTTAACATTGTTGGAAGAAGGAAAACAAACGGTAGAAGGAGAGGTGGAAGGATACATAAGAAGGGTATATGGAGAATACTTACAAATATACACAGATGCATCAAAAATGATAAATGATAGAGTAGGAATAGCATTTATAATTCCAGATTTAAACATTATGGAAAATAAAAGGTTAACGGATAGTTTGAATGTATACACAGGAGAGTTAATGGCCATTTCAATGGCGTTAAAATGGAGTGAAAAATTAAGCGAAAAGAAAGTGTTAATTTGTTCTGACTCAAGTAGTGCATTAATAAGTATTATGGAACAAGAGTCGGAAGCAAGACAAGACATTCTGATAGATATAAATAAATCAATACATAAAATGGGAAAAAATGGATCTACTGTTAAATTTATTTGGATTCCGGCTCATACCGGAATAGTTGGAAATGAATTAGCAGATACATTTGCAAAGAGTGCGAGTAAGAGAAATGAAATTGAATTGGAAGTTAAGTATAGTAAAAATGAGATAAGGAGTATAAGTAAAATATATTACAAAAAGAAGTGGCAGGAACAGTGGGAGGGTGAAAAGAAAGCAAGGTTTTATTATAATATTCAAAAAAAAAGTGGGGTAGTGTAGAAAAGAAAATAGGAATAAACGAGAGGAAGATATTATATCTAGGTTAAGATTTGGACATGTAGGGTTAAATAGCACTTTGAAAATAATAAATAAACATAGTACGGGGTTATGTAATTTTTGTGGAAAGATGGAAACAGTTATACATATTTTTATGGAATGTAATAAATATAATCTAGAAAGAGAGGAATTAGTAGAAGAGTTAAATAGGAATAAAGTTAAATTAAATATTAGAGATCTGCTACAAAAATCATCTGGAGATGTGGTTTTTAATTCCGTGTTTAGGTTTCTTAGAAAAACAGGTCTAATAGGGAGACTATAGGGATTAGACATCTGGTTCATACTCCAGTCCAGAAGGTGGCGGTAATGCACCTAAAAGTTGTTTGCCAACCGCCATAAAACAAAAAGAAGAAGAAGAAGAAGAAGAAGAAGAAGAAGAAGAAGAAGAAGAAGAAGAAGAAGAAGAAGAAGAAGAAGAAGAAGAAGAAGAAGAAGAAGAAGAGTCTGACGTTGTTTGCTGTTGACACGCCGCGCTTCTGTGTTGAGCTGTCTGTGCGCCGAGTACAGGTGAGGTTGGCTACCTGCGTATTTACAGCTGCTTATACATCGTAGTCATGTAGAGCCTTTTATCAGCAGAAACGGACGGGCGTATTTACCTCCACGTTGATCGTGGGTGAGGTGGTTCCTGCAAAAAGTGCCAACATTTGAGCGTTCCCATTTGGGTGCAAGTGTGGAGAGCTTGGCCTAATTGGTAGGTGGAATGAGTGACAAATCTTGTTTTTTATTCCTTTATTTTAAACTGTTTTATTATTTAGGAATCTCGACTGATTGCCACACAACGCTGCAGCTTTGCCTGCACCAAGTCACTGCTTACTTAGCGGTTGCGAGAGAGAGACCGGCTGCCTGGGATGTAATGCTCATCTACTTAAAATACATCCTAAATATATTTTAAATGTAATTCAATCACAACAATAGTACACCTAAAATATACTATTGAAGCACGTCTAAGCTGTATACAAAGTATAACTTTAGTTGTTCCAAAAAAGCATGTACACTTAGTACACTTTAAATTGTGATTTTTCTACAATTTAGTTACTATTACAATACACAAAATTAGTTGTTCCAAAATGGCATACTTCAAGCATACTGATGATTAGTCTGGCTTCAAGTATGCTAAAATTTAACATCCTTAGTACATTTATTTTTAACCTGGGTGCTATGTCATTCACATTGGAACATTTGCTTCAATTTATTACTCTCTTGCAAATTAATCCTTTGAAGCTGCAGTATGTAATTTGGTTTAAAAAATATTTTTTTTACATATTTGTTGAACCTGGCACTATGACAGGACAGAATAATATGAATCAGATAATCTGTGGTACTGGGGGAAAAAAAGCTCATCCGCCTTCTCCCAATGCTAGTTAGAAACAACCAATTAGAGCCAGGAGGCGGGTTCTGTCAATCACCCCCCTGTGCTGCTGTTTATCCCCCTTTTCCTTCTACCCCGTTGCTCTCTGCTATACTGTAGCTAGCAAAGCCTGCTGTGAATGCTAATGCTAGTCAACATGCCGGCAAATTTTCTTGTAACGGTTTTCCTATGTATATTAAGTAGATGAGCATTACATATTTTATATATTCGTAGTGTGTTCACAGTATGCTACAATTACACTTTTGGTTTGCTGTAATTGCTAATGAAGTACACTTTTCAGTGTGCTAAGGGCTTCTCAGTTGTTAGGACATTTAGCAGCAAGTACTTGAAGTCGATTGACATCGCTAAGATTCTCCTCCTGGCTTTGATTGTTTGTTTTTGGTTGAGAGTGATGAAAACAGACAGCAATAGTAGCTCTGATTAATTGTCTCATATATACTGTCACAGTATTGTGAGAGTTTTGACAAATATCAATTAAATATTAATAAAAGTTACATACCACAACTTTAATTCTGATTAGGTGTGTGTTTTTTTGTTTTGTTTTTTTACTTATAGATGTTTAGTTCCAGTAGTTTTTAGTTCAAAGGTTTTTATATGTGACTTGCATAAGGAAATGGGGATTCATAATGAAACATTAAGAGTTTATACAGTGGATATTTTAATTAGATGTCTTCAAATATTTATTCCATCTGTAACTGTAAAAATTTTTCACCCGACCACATTTTACACTTAGTCAATGGTTCACTACTACAGTGCGGACACTTTTTTTCAGCAGTATCTGTTTTTTTTTTTGTTTTTTTACTACACAGACAATAAATCTGCCCCTTCTCTAATAATAAAAAATACCACAGCCCATCATCTAGATATTTTATTAAGCAATTAAAACCTCTTCTATGCATCATTTTGTGTTAAATAACATGTTAACTGAAAACATATTATCGCTGCACATTTGCAGCGTGAGGCTTTTGCAATTTTTGCTTAGTTAAATCCAGATGGTCACATTCTTAAGCAAAGCAGTAAGGAAATTAAGCACTTGCACATTTCTTGGCTCTTGCTCCTTTGCTCTCTGATGGACTGTGGAGCCCTGTGACATGCATATATCGCACTTCAGTGGATGAAATTGTAAGCATTTGATTTAGGATTTAGAGGAAGTAAAAGTTGCCTGGCAGTGCTCGCTGAATGAGAATCAAAAGCCCTTGAGAGCCAAATCCTAGTGATGAGTAAATGAGGCGTCATGAGGCGTTTCGACTCATAGCAACACTGTATTGATACTGTGTCGCTCAATACTGACACCTGCTGGACATTAAAAATTCCTACAGGCAACGTAGTGATTTGATGACCTAGTAAGATTTAAGTCTTTGTATTTTATTGAATATTATATGTTGTATTATGTCATATCTTCAGTTACATTTAAAATATATTTGATATACAGTCAATAAAGAATGTGAATATGTACCATAAAGTGAAAATTTAAGTGAATGTGTTTGGAATATGGACTGTTTTTTCCCACACATTTTTATTTTAAAAAAAGTTTTTACAACATTTTTGAAATTTAGCCTGTTACGCTTTTTTGACAAAACTTCTCCTGCTGTAGAAAAAAATTAAGTAAACATTACATAACATTACATTTACAGCGAATATTTTTCTTAGGGGTTGCGTTCCGAAAATAACCCGTGATGGGCGAAATCCGTGAAGTAGTTATAGAGGAATTTAAAGGTGCTATACTCATGAAATGAGTTCCTTTCTGACTTGTAGGTCAGATTGACCCAGTACATTTGACACAGTACATTTCTTTTCAGACAAAACATATCTTAATGTGAATCAACCAACAACATGCCTTTTAACTATTAGTAGAATTATATTCCTCTACATAATTACCTTCATTTTTACAGTTATTACACAGCATAAATAAATACTTTACATTGAAACCAAAGAACAAAACCTGTTTTCAGGTCAGCGGATGTGCGTGTGCATCAATCGGGCCTTAATGTGATCCGCAGTCATGTCATTAAAGCGTCTCCTCCAACCTGCCCCGCGAGATTCACAGTTGTATCTACAGCAGAGCGATGGATCTCATCAAACGAGCCTACAGTCGGGTTTTGCGCTGCCTCTGGCCACAGTTTTTTTTTTTTTTTTTCAGGAGACATCGAAAGTTTCAGTTTCCATCTCCTGAGTGGCCAATCTGTATTAAACACCGTAACGTTATTGGCACTCAGGTAGCGCGGAGACTGTTTTTAACAATCATATGGTCAATCAGGACGAAGAACACTGTGGGGAAAAAAACAGCACAAAAAAATCTGCGAAGCAGCGATACCGTGAAAAGTGAACCGCATTATAGCGAAGGATCACTGTATATGAAATAATTTATAAAACGCAACTGAGTAATTTGTAGAATGGCTGTATATCAGAGTTTATTCTAGGTGTATCTGGGACTTCATTCTCATGCCTCATGATGCCTCAGCATTGAGGAGGAGGATTTATTTAAATAAGACAGCTTAGTTAAACAAATGCGACACTTAACCTGCAGAACATAATATGAAAGTAAACTAAGAGTCAGTTTCAGCTGAATTTGGGTTCAGATAGATCAAGTAGAAACTGACAAGAACCGGATGAAACGACAAAAACGAAAACAAATTTATTTTCCAGTATAAGATCAAAATGGTCCCACTCTGCGGAACCTTTCCTTTGAAGCTGCTCCGTAGTTGATGCTGTAAAAGATCAAGAATTTGTTTGGCAAATGCTTTTGACAGATTGACAGATTCGCTTCCTTATAAACACAGTTTGGCATCCAGCGTCATTTTGAAACAGTTCCTGTATTGGTCACGTGACTTGCTGAAACCAATACGCGCACCGACACGAGTGTTGGGGCTTGATACATGCGCCGACGCATCGGTGTTGCTGGACCCATCACTACCAAATCCGTCCCTTTAATGTAATGCATGCAGCAGCCAAACAAGCAAACAGAAAGGTCAGGAACTTCATTGGGAAAATTATTTCTTCTCAGCGCTAGTGCCTACAATACAGATTGCCTGTAAAAGCTTCACCCGGCAGGTGGCTGGATGCTGTTTCCACAGTGATGGATGGAGCGAACCTCTGAACGCTCCTTCTCATATTGTTCTCTGGGCACACAAGGCCGGTATTCCCTCATTAATAAACCTTGGTGATTAATTTCTAAGCCTCCCTCCTGTGTCCCTGTTCTTGTTGTCTGTAAAAGAAAAAAAATGGTGCCCTCCTAATTAGTGAACACTGATGGGGCCTCTATAAGGCCAGACACAAAGCGCTGCTGATGCTTAGAAAAGTCTTTGAATGCTCGCCGTGGCAGAAGTCTTCACTTACTAAATGCTGCATGTTGTTTTAGATACTTTGAAAATTTTTGAGGAGATAAGAATGTTGTTTATTAGGATCATGCAAATAAAAACTGCTTTATTGCAAAGTATTTATCAAAGAGATTTGTGGGAAGACTGATTAAGGGACATTTACTTTACTGCACAGAGTTACATGCATTCCTAATTATCTGACAGACTGTATAGATAGAAACATAATTTCAGATTCAAGGTTCAACAAAAAAGGGGATGCAATAACAACCAAACAGTCATGCATTATCTACAATCATTTAAAAATAAACTCTAATATGAGAAATTACTGAAAATGTAAAAGTATAAATGACATGAACAACTTCAACTCATTGTATGCATACAAATATGTATGTGCTATTAAATCTAACCTGGTAACACAAATGGCATAACTAGAAAGCCATTTTTATGTTTGATTACAATTAAAAATAAAAATAAATTATGTTTCTCTGATTGTTGATTTAAGTTCTGGCCTTTAGTAGGGAGATTAACATTTAGTTACTTTCAGTACCAGTGAAGTAATGAATGAAGGTGAAATGTAAATTATTTTTTTTGCAACACCTAATGTTGCTCACATCTTTAATGTTAGTCAGACAGCATGGATGAAATGTGATTTGAATTACTTCAACCCAAGGCTTAAATAAGAATTACAAATTTTCATGTGTTTTGAGTTTCAATTTTCATGCCCATTTTCTCAGATACACAGGTTTCTCTCAATCTGGCATCAAGAGAAAACATGTCAAAGAAATACAAAAAAGCCAGACACTTTTTCAATTTTCAGACTACATTTATCTGAACAGTTAAAGCATTATGCTAAGCACAACAAGGTATGGCTGATTCCCATTTGGAAGCTTTACTGTGTGTGACGGGGTTCTCATATGACTTGGACAAACAGAAATATGACTGCCCAAGGCCAGAGTTCACTTTGGTGAAGTTTATTTAGCTCTTCAAGTGAACAAAGATGGCAGGTGCAAAAATATATACAAGGATGTACGCTTTCCCTGCCAGCATCTTGCACCCTGCTGTTATGTGCTGGACTGTCTCAGGGGCCTCCTTGCACAACCTACACCTTGGGTCTTGTCTGGTGTGGTAGATCTGAGCCTCTATTGCTCTGGTGTTTAGGGCCTGTTCCTGTGCAGCCAGGATGAGTGTCTCTGTGCTGTCCTTGAGTCCAGCTTTCTCCACCCATTGGTAGGATTTCCTGATATCAGCCACTTCAGTTATTTGTCGGTGGTACATCCCATGTAGGGGCTTGTCCTCCCATAATGGTACCTCTAGCACCTCGTCTTCTGTTCCCCATTGCCTGAGACATTCGCTGAGCACATCGTCCGTTGAGGCTTTGTCCTTGATGTATTTATGGATCTTGGATGTTTCATCCTGGACAGTGGCTCTCACACTCACTAGTCCTCTGCCTCTTTCCTTACGGCTTGTGTACAGTCTCAGGGTGCTGGATTTGGGGTGGAACCCTCCATGCATGGTTAGTAGCTTCCGAGTCTTAACATCCGTGGCCTTCATCTCTTCCATTGGCCAACTAATTATTCCGGCAGGGTATTTGATTATTGGTAAGGCATATCTGTTTATTGCACGGATCTTGTTCTTGCCATTGAGCTGGCTTCTCAGGACTTGCCTTATTCGTTGGAGGTATTTGGCTGTGACTCCTTTCCTTGTGACCTCATCGAGGTTGCCATTTGCTTGTGGTATTCCCAGGTACTTGTAGCTGTGCTCTATGTCTGCTATTGTTCCCTCTGGGAGTGAGGCCCCTTCTGTGCGGACGACCTTCCCTCTCTTTGTAACCATCCAACCACACTGCTCTAGTCCGAATGACATCCCAATGTCAGTGCTGTAGATCCTGGTGGTGTGGATCAGTGAGTCGATGTGTCGCTCGCTCTTGGCGTACAGCTTGATGTCATCCATGTAGAGGAGGTGACTGATTGTGGCCCCATTCTTGAGTCGGTATCCGTAGCCAGTCTTGTTGATGATTTGGCTGAGGGGGTTCTGGCCTATGCAGAACAGCAGTGGGGACAGAGCATCTCCTTGGTATATGCCACATTTGATGGAGACTTGTGCAAGTGGTTTGCAGTTGGCTTCAAGGGTGGTTTTCCACAGCCCCATTGAGTTTGCAATGAAGGCTCTTAGAGTCCTATTGATGTTGTACATCTCTAAGCATTCAATGATCCAAGTGTGTGGCATTGAGTCATAGGCTTTCTTGTAATCAATCCAAGCGGTGCACAGGTTGGTGTGTCGGGTTTTGCAGTCTCGGGCGACTGTGTGGTCTACAAGGAGTTGGTGTTTGGCTCCTCTGCTATTTATGCCGATGGCCTTCTGTGCCATGCTCATGTATTTATCCAAGTGTCCGCTTATCTTAGCCGCTATGATGCCTGACATGAGCTTCCATGTTGTAGAGAGAGAGGTTATCGGCCGATAGTTGGATGGGACTGAACCCTTTGAGGGATCCTTCTGGATCAGGATTGTGCGCCCTTCAGTTAACCATTCAGGGTGAGTCCCATTTTGTAGCAGCTGGTTCAGTTGAGCTGCCAGTCGCTCATGGAGGGCAGTGAGTTTCTTTAGCTAGTAGGCATGGATCATGTCAGGCCCTGGAGCTGCTATATATATATATATATATATATATATATATATATATATATATATATATATATATATATATATATATAGATATATAGATATATAGATATAGATATAGCGTATAACAATTAAGGAAGGAGGCAGAAGACTAGTGAGTGTGAGAGCCACTGTCCAGGATGAAACATCCAAGATCCATAAGTACATCAAGGACAAGGCCTCAACAGACGATGTGCTCAGCGAATCTGGATGAGTGCGTCCAGACAGGATCTATCACACCAGACAAGACCCAAGGTGTAGATTTTGCAAGGAGTCCCGTGAGACAGTCCAGCACATAACAGCAGGGTGCAAGATGCTGGCAGGGAAAGCGTACATGGAACGACATAACCAAGTGGCGGGCATAGTGTACAGAAACATCTGTGCAGAATATGGACTGGAAGCCCCGAGATTAAAGTGGGGAACATCCCCAAAGGTGGTGGAGAATGACCGAGCTAAGATCCTGTGGGACATCCAGATCCAGACAGACAAAATGGTAATGGCAAACCAACCGGACATTGTGGTGGTGGATAAACAACAGAGGAAAGCCGTTGTGGTGGATGTAGCAACACCAAGTGATTACAACATCAGGAAAAAGGAGCACGAGAAACTGGAGAAATACCAGGGCCTCAGAGAGGAACTGGAGAAGGCCTGGAAGGTGAAGACCACAGTGGTGTCTGTGGTCATCGGGGCCCTCGGGGCAGTCACCCTCAAACTGGAGCAGTGGCTAAAACAGATCCCAGGAACAACATCAGACATCTCTGTCCAGAAATGAGCAGTTCTAGGCACAGCCAAGATACTGGAGGAACCCTCAAGCTCCCAGGCCTCTGGTAGAGGACCTGAGCTCAGAGGATGAAAGAGAGAGACCACCCTTCTCACCTTCAGGGTGAGAAGGGGATTTTTATATATATAATGACTATTTGTACCCCAAACTTAAATTCAAAAATCAAAAAAACTCAAAACTCAAAAGTGATCAAAACAAAAAGTGAATCCAACTCAAATAGTCACCTGATTCTTTCACCGTGGATTCTTTTTTACACAGCCCAAAAAGATCAAAAAGTCGAAATGCAGTTCTTTGGTTGTTTTATTTCACAGTTCAGGCAAAAGGTTACAGGCTTCACAGGATTCTCCTGCTCTGATTCCTGCACCTGTTCTCTGACTGATGACTGAAGTGACTGGTATAAAACCTTGTGACCACCCACGTGCATAATAAGAGACCCACCTGTTTATACCGTGAAATACCCACATCTCAACCTGAAATTAATTAACTAATTAAGTGAATTACTAACCAAAAAACATATTGTAAATAATGAATTAAACAAAAATTCTGATGATAAATCAACTAGAAAATAAACAAAAAATAAGAATAAACTAAACAATTTAAATTGTAAGATTTAACTGAAAATGTACATATACACACACACACACACACACACACACACACACACATATATTGTGTGTGTGTGAACCCTTAAATAAATAAATATTTATTTATTTATTTATTTAATTAATTAATTAATTAATTATTTTTTCCATAAAAAGTCTTGCCACTAGGATGAAGTGGTTTTTTGGCCAAATCAAAATTGGTTTATTTTGCAAAACTGCAATGGAAACACTTTTTTTTCACATCACAAGTCACATAATCAACAGAAGGGTCATTACTTATCATGTGAGCAAACTTATTCATGTGATTTTAATTGTGTCCACTTATTAAATTAAACACTGTATTTGGGAAAGTGTATTTTTTCAACATTAGCAAAATACTGACAAAGTTTTGCACCAATTTGTCATGGACACCCAGCCAACCAACAATAACCCGTGTTAAATGATATTTCTTCTTCTTTCTGTAAGGAGGCCTCCCCCCCTAAGCAACTATAGATCGATAGGTCTATAGATCGAAAACTTTTTTGATCTAAAAATTCCAACCAAATTCTAATTTCCATAAATTATTTTAATTATTCATAGAAAATATACATGGACAATTCACCTGTTCACAGATTTTCTTTATTCAATAGAAAATTCAGTTTGGGAAGATGAAATACTTAGCTGCAAATGCTAGTTTACATGCGTTGCGTACTGCGTACTCCCACAAATGACTGCCATTTGTGGGAGTACTCTTCATTTCCCTTGAGAATGATTGACTGTATCCACAAGAGAAGAGGTCAGGAAGGTCGTATTAGCTTCTGTGGTGATGCTAAGATGGTTTCCATTGTGTGTAATAATGCATATGAAGGTGTTTTTGGTGTTTAAACTGTTAAAGCAGGCAGTTCTAAGCATTTTTAGGTTGATGAGTTGATGAGTATTCCCCAATTTCAGCTATTTGAGGATGGAACTCAAATGTGCTAATACCAGGAGTTCACTTTATATTTCTGTGTACAAGTTGGATGTGTTTGGTATAGATTGTGCCTTATGACATTTGTTATGAAATGGCATTGCATAAAAAAACTGAAATGACGCTTGAGGTTTGGAATTCTTTTTTTTACCTTTTGCACCTCTTGCATTTGTTAGGTTTGGTGTAATGGTGGTAGTTCGTCTTGTAACCAGTGGGTTGCCGGTTCAAACCAACCCTCCGCCCACCTCCATCGTTGGTAGTTAGAGCGCTTGGCAGTGCTTGTATGTTTATCATTCCCTTCCTGATCAATTTGTGTGGTGGATAATATGGCTAAGCTAGTTAACAGAAATGAACCTGTGTTGCACCCTATTCATTCCCCCTGAAAGTGATTAAGAGCAGTGGAGGTATGGGTGAGCGGTGAGTACATGAGCAAAATTGATAGCGCTAAGACCCTCCTCTTGGCTGTAGTGATTAGTTGTTTCTAGTTAGCACTCTGAGGCAGAGGAGCTTTTTCAAAAATTGTCTGTCTCATGCTACACTGTCACAACACAATGACAAATTAAATTATTTCAAATTTGTAAAATTTGGTAAAAGCTATTTGGTAAATAGCTTTTTAAAGATATTTACCAAGTGGCCCCAAGAAACTCGGCTGCAGTTCCAAAGTATTGGTACATACTGCATTTATCTTAAAGAAACATAAAGTCATATTTAGGCTGTCAGTCATCTAATTGGGATAAAACACCCTTTTACAGACAGTTTGCTAGCTAGCTCGTCCTTGTCAGTACTGATCCATTCATTCACTTCCAGCTGATAACCCTGAACAGGATACTGTTCAGGGTTGTGGGGGTGCTAGAGCCTGTCCTGACTGTCATACATGGAGAAGCATGGTGCATACGATGGATGAGGATATACAAATAAACAAGCAGTCTCACTCTGAAGGTCTACTTAGCAGTAATTAATCTAACGTTCATGCTTCTAGAAAGGCAGCCTATTAAATATCCCTACTGTAAGGATAGCTCTACATCACTGTCCTGCCCTTGTGCTTAGAATATTTTTTTTATGAACAGTATGAAACATTATTAATAAAACCTTCACAGGGACAGTTACAAGTTTGCATTCAGCTTAAAACAAATACTGATCACATTAGCTTAAATCAAACAGCTTCAACACAAGCTTCCCTTAGCAATAATGAAACTTTATTTTCCCACAAACGGAGCATTTCTAATGATGGATAAAATGCAGAGCCAAACAGGCAGTGGGTGGGTGCTTTGATAAATTGAGTGATTATATTCTGAAACACTCCTTTGCTCTACAAACTGCCGCGACATAACATAATCCTGTTTAGATCTCTTGGACTCCAAAAAGGGCCGCTTTCAGAGACGTGCCAATCCCACAAGAAGCCGCTTTCTGCAACTTTTCTTGCTTTGGATTAAGGGAGGGGATATTTTTAGTTTGATCAGGCATTCCTGTGATCTCACCCGTCTGTGTTCCCAGTTAATACATCTCATTAACTCATTAGATTTCACTTGGTATCTGCTAAATCCTCCCTGTGAAAGTTAATGAATTATTCAATGGCAAGGCTTATGGATCTATAGATTTTTTTTAATACAGAGTATGACATAAGCAAGCATTTTAATCAGATGGGGGTTTTGAAGTACAATGAAGTACAAACTGCAAATGCTTTAATTAATTTCAAATAAGAGAGCTTTTATTTATCAGCTGCTTTATTTCTCTGTATTATGGGATGATTATCAGCAACTCCAAATATGCGTTTCTTCTTCTCTACCATCTAAAAAGTTTATTCTTCAAGGTTGAAGGACAATCTAGATGTTCTGACTGTTGGGGAGTAAGAGCAAGTTCCCATAAGCCAAAATGTAATAATAATAATAATAATAATAATAATAAAATTTCATTGATAAACCACTCTACATGTAAATTTCAAAGTGTCACAAGACATTAACCAATGTAAAAACAGTAAATATTTAAACTATTAATATCTTAACAAGAGTGTTTTCTAATGTTTTTTAAAAAAAATGAAGTTTTGATATTACGTCCTTTTTTTAGGTTATGTATTAAAACATCAAAGTAATTGTTAGCTAATGTGATGTAATAAAGGAAATAAGTAGTGATCTTTTTACACCATGAAGAATAATTTGGCATGGGAATACCAGCAATATGTAAAATAATTTCAATTAAACATTTACCACAGTTTCACTCTTCTGAACCAAACTGTTATCTTTGATGGAAGGAAAGTAGCGTTTGTGTTCCAAATTACTGCATTATGATGCAACAATAATGATCAAACAATTTAATATATTTAGATAAAACGCAGTGAAAAAAAACTAGACAATCTTCCAGTGGTGGGCACTGCTAGCTAAAAAGTTAGATACACTAACCCTAAGGCACTAATCATTCCGCTACCAACATGGTGTTCAATGGAAGCTAATGGTAAAGCGCTAAATCCAACGCTTTACCATTAGCTATGTTGTAGCATAGCTAATGTTCTCAGCTGGGTAAAATTTGTTATTACCTGCCTATCAGAACGGTTAGAGCTTCAGGAAGTGATTCTTTGGAACACATTCAGTTTTATCGCTGATTATTGCTGAGTATCGCTGAGTTAGCCTAATTGACCACAATAAGGCTTTAGTCAATAGCCTTATTTATTGTTTATGGAGCATTATTAATAAAACTTCCACAGAGACACTTATTAGCTTATATTTAGCTTACAAACTAGCAACTTTTCTGGGTACAAAGTGTCATTTGCTATACTGTTTTGGGGTGGAGAAAACGAGAAAAGGAAACAATCTTCACTCACTTCAAAATAAGAGAGTGAATATAAACTTCTACCTACTAGAATTCTTGACAGTTGACAACAAAAACTTCAACACAGGTGTTGAACTTTATTCAACTGAAAGTTTAAAAAACAAGCTAAGTCTGCAAAGTGTTTTCAAAGTTAGCAAGAAAGATAATGCACCAAACCAAACATTTGCTCTGGTATTAGCAGAGGTATTTCTACCACTGCATTCTTCTATAAACAAATTTCAAAGCCTAATTGTTTTCCACCAAAAATCGAACCTATATGTTGTTCTATAAATACTTATTCTTTAATATGCATAGACTGGCTGCCTACAGCCTGCAGGTATATCTTTCATTAACGAAGAAAGGCAACATTGGTTGGAATAAACATTTTTACTAAGTTACAGTTATAGAAAAAAAAACACAAATTAACAATTATTACCATGCACAACTTTAGTATACAAGACAATACAGTTACTTTTCAATATGAAAATACCACTCTACATGTCAGTATCTCACAGAGATCATTGATTAATACATCAGTATTAAAGCCAGAGAACACACTATATAAAAGAAGTAAGGTTGTCTTTGATGGCCATGTTTTAAAAATCATATGCAAGCTATATACATTATACACTGTCTCCTCTGTTCCAACAACAGAAGCTAATCTATCTGTACTTACCTTATGGATATTAATAAACATCTTGTTTCTCTGTGATCATTTTAGTTTTAATCCATAAAGCTGACTGATCACTTTCTTCCTTTTAGATTGTACTTTGTAACATTAATTAAAGCACAAGGCCAGATTTTTTTTTCTTATTTGAGCATGAGAATACATTAAAGACATTAGGCTTAACTATAACTATGTTTTAACAAAAATAATAGCAAAAAAAAACTCTGCCCACAGTTGCACAACGTAAAATATGAACATGTTAGCATACTCTTTGACACTTAGGGTATGTCCTTTGAGAATTCAGTAGACCACTTTTATCAAAGAGCTTTGAAGCCGAGTCACAACAGAACAATGTACAGTGTCAAATGTTGATGTTGAGCTGTACTTAGCAAAAATTAATATCAGAAAACAAAGTATGAAAAAAAGGAAAATAATCAAACAAACTGACCACATCTGGTGGTTGAACTATACATTTTTTTTTACTGTTTTTAGGACTGTTTAGGTCTGGAAAAACATGATTGGACTCCCAACTGGAAACAAAAAGCAGATTTGCTATGAGATGTAGGTTATGTGGCATAAGATTTTGTGATCTTAAAAAGCCACACTATTTATTGAAAAAGTAAAGCTGCTATTTCAGTTTTGTCTATTTTTGAGACTCGTATTTTTAAGCAAGGAGAGAAATAGTCCTGAAGTTGTTTGCCTGTGTATTAGGGTTAAGAACCACTGACATAACATCAAGCTGGCTAAAAACTATTTATTTTATAAGATTAATTTTTCTATCGTTTGTGTGACAGCAACTTCGAGATGTACAACAGAGTATTAGGGTCACTTGGACAATTAAAAAGAATGAGAAGGAAAGATTCTATGACTTACATAAACATTTTGAGACTTAAACACAAAATGATGAAAAAAATATTATGTGTGCTCAATATTGTCTAAATATTGAGCACACTTAGAGTGAATTCACACCAGATAAGACATCCCACACATACATGGGATTAAAGCAAATTAGTCCACAAATGAAGTGATGGATATAGAATCTCTGTAGATTTTCAATTGGATACAAGGACCATTCAAACTTTTAGTTTCCTTCTCCGAGACTAATTAAGGCTTTCTTTTAGTTGTGTTTGGGATGAAAGTCACACTTGTTTCATATTGATTCTTAAACAGTTCCAGTGCTCAGTTATCCATTCATACGTCCTTCAGTTACGTGACGTTTGCCAGAACCATGTATAATACGATGCTGCGTCCGGCACCATTACTCGTCCAGACATGGCGAATTGACATGCAGCAAGTTCAGCTATGGCCTCATCTGACCAGATTATATTCTCCAGTATTTCACAGACTTGTCTAAATCCCCTACAGCAAACTCTAAACAAGCTTCAGCAGCCTTTTCCTTCAGCAGTGGAGTCTTGTGCAGTGAGTGTAGTGGAGTTGTTTATTTTTTATCTTCATATAAAAAAATTACCTTTTATTTCTCTCTGAAAGTTCTCATTGGTTCTAGGACAACTCTTTAGATTTTTTTTTTTGTTTGCAAAAATAGTCAGATCTGACTATGTCTTGTTTATGATGAAATTGTGTTGTTTTTTTCACTTAAAAATTTTGTCCCCAATGTGCTCAGTGGAATATTATATTTTATAACAGTACAATTTATTTTTGTGAAACTTTTTTTACCACTCTTTGCAATATTTGCTAATGAGCTTATTTTTGGCAATGAGTTAATAATAAACCAGCTGATTTGCATAAAGCATCAGAAAACATTCTTTAAAATCAATTTCTTCATATGTCCAACACTACTCCCAGTGGCCTTTGTTTAATTTTCAGTTGTTACAATCTTTCACAAACATTAATGAAGGTAAAAAACAACTTGATTTCAATGGAAAAAGCAAATCTAAACGTGGATGTTACAGTTTTTAAGTCCTAGTGTGACTGACTTCATATACTACTGACAATAATAAAAACAGCTCAACTACCATTAGAGAACAATAGCTGTGTTTCCATTAGAATTGTGCAATTTGACATTTGGAAAATAAATTTGCATAATGGCAATTTCGAAAAAAAAAAAAGTTTTGGTGCTATGATGAGGTGGGTTTTTAGATGTATCAAAACTGTTTATTTATCAAAACTTCAATGGAAACACTTTTTTCTCCTCACACAGGTCAAATAATCAACATGTGGCACTGGCACAAACCATGAAGAAGACAACAGGAAGTTTCTAATGTAGAAACAACACTAATGTGTTGTTTCTACATTAGTAGAAACAACACCTTCAACTCAGGAAATACAGACTTGTCGATCAGTGCTGTTTTCTTTTTTTTAAATATAATTTGCATCCAAATTATATCTTCTACTGTTTTTTCTACATTAGTAGAAAAAACTAACACAACCCTCTATCAGAGTGTTGTGTAAGGCGTCTAAAGCTAAAAATTTGGTGCCCATTTGTAATGGAAGCGCAGTTACTGTTGGGTTTGTTTTAACATGTAACTCAAAAGAGCCAACTAGATAGTCGATTTCAGGTCAATGCTGCAATTCACGATTCACCACTACATTGAAAATATGTCTCTAAATGGACAGCAAGGAAGCTTCCAAAAAAAATCAGAAAATTACCTGGAATGGGATGTCTTCTGGTTAAAGCAAAAACAATAAAAGAAAAATAATGACTTCAAAGTCGTCAAACAGGAAAGAGGAAGTGAAAATGGTGGAGGACATTTAAAACATTACAGACTGTAACACAATAGAATAGGTGCATAAGGGTTCAGCCATCATTCAGCCAAACGGCCGAGTTGTGACAGCCGCAAAAATGGGCTGGGAAGATCAATAATCCATTGACTGGTCTGCAGGAGTCTAATCAACGAGAGCAGAGTTTTATGAATCCAGTTAGAGGAGCAGATACAACAGCCTGATCACATCGGCTGTTCTGAGCTTTATGATTCCTCTGGTGTCCCACAACACTTGCTTAGACACTGGCGTGATAACTTCCAGTCACCGACAAGTCCTTGTTTGACTGAGGTTTTTTGGGAGGGTTAGAAAGTTCAAAATCCAGACAAAAACAAAAAAAGGCTGTAAGCTTAGGACTATACATAACCCCAACATTTGGCAAAGGCACAATAATTCAATTTTCAAAGTTCAACCTTCCAGGCTAATGTTGCCCGGACCAGACGAGTCAAACCTCGGCTCCAGTTCGAATGACAACAGGCTGGAAAATGGGGGCTTCCTCAGCAGAGCACTAATGTTCCTGTGTTAACTCTTCAGCCCAGCGTGTCCAACACATGGAGGTAAAAATGAGGGGCTGGCTGTGATTTTAGGCACCGCTTACACTCAAGACCCTGCCATTACCCCATACATTAATAGCTCCTAAATCATGATACGGATGGAGTCGTACGTTTATTATGCTCCAGGTCATAAACACTAAGATCAAAAATTTAAATCTATTGAAGCTTTTGTGAATCAGCTGACCTTTTTTTCATCAAAGATTCTCCCTGCCCTGATGAAAATGTAATCATCCATTTCTGATAAGGGCCTGCTTCTTACAATCCGAGTTTCCTGTCTTTTGTTGGCGATGCTCTTCAGAAAAGCAAACAATTCCCCTGTAGCAACCTGAATCCTTCTGTACTCTATTTAAAAGGGAGAAGAAAGAAAGAAAAACACTGGGGCGAAACTTTAGTGAAGGCACTGTTATCTGGCGGTCCATTGTGCGCAGTGGCAGGTGCTCATCATGGAATGCCAGCCATCTCCATGAAGAGATGGAATAGTACACGAGAGATCGGCTCGATGTAGCTACACCACACGTCTGCTCTTTTTTTTTCCCCCACTGGACTTAGAATGCAGAGTGTGATAGGCATTAATTATTTAGAGGAGCACGAGATGGAGAGCAAAATGCCAAGATCTATCAGAGTGTTGTGGAAGGGGTCTAAAGCTCACGAGCCTGTGACTCTAACAGATTTAATAATATTTCAGTCGTCAGAGATAAGTGGGTTTCAGGCACAGTTGATCAATTATGCAGCATTCGTATATTTGACAAAGCCTGGGAAAGCTTTTCATAGCTGCAATGGATATGACTTCAGCACCTTGCAATATTATCCAAACCCCTTGACGTTTTCTTTTTATTATTTTTATGTCAGATTAATACAATGTATTTTGTTCGCATTTTATGAAATAGGCCAACACAAAGTAGCACATAACTGGGAAGTGGAGTGAATATAAGACTTTTTAAGACCAGTATGAATGCAATTTAAGACCTGCATCATGACAACGTACAGAAGAAAATTACATATTTTATGGTTAAATGTAATAGAGCTGAGCTTTTATGTCCAAAATGCACGTAACCTTGAATGGGTTCCAACAGAAGTGAGAAGGTGGCAAAGATGAATGTCATCCAGCCCAACTGACCATCATTTGCACTTACCAACAATAGATGCAAAAAAGCATCTAGTTAGCTAGCAAGGATTTATTAACAGCTTGCCAGCAATATCCTCAACTGCCTCGAGCAATATTAATATCAGATATCGTCCCAAATTTTAATATTGGTGCATCGCTAGTAAGTTTTTGAAAGCAATTCATAAAGTTCCTTCCATTTAATGTGCTCCACTTGTTTAGTCTGTAAAATAAGATATTAATAAAAATATACTGATGTTGATTTTCTGACAAAATAAAAAAAAAGTTCAAAGGGTGTGAATAGTTTTCCAAGGTATTGCCATCAATTTGGTGAACCACATGTTCTGAATGAATGCTTTTAGGTTAACCTGACAAGGTCAATTATGGGCGCAGCCAATGATTAATATGTAAGCTACATTGTGGTGAAAAATGTATAATTTTTTTTGCAAACATGTTTGTTTAAGGTTGCCTACTTTTGTGTGGACCATTTCATCAAAGTGGATCTTAAGGCAATTCCATGTCTAAAATCATAAACCAAGGTTAATTCGGGACATATAAGCAATTTCAAAAAGGAAATCTGGAGGAGGGTGGCACTTTTTTGTCAAAGGAAGAAATTTGCAAGCAAGAAAAAAAATATATCATGCAAGTGATTCGTCACTTGTCTTTTGGATGGCTATTTAAACAAAATTCAGCGTGGTCTGGTTTGTTTCCCCCTTCTGAAACCAGGATCTTTATCCATCTTAGGGGCGTTAAGCTGAATGAAGGGACGACAGAAGACAGGCAGAGGCGTGACATCACCAGACGGAGCATAAGAATGCACCAATAAAGACCAAGGAGCAAGACAAACTTCTGAGACTGCTGGCTCCAGAACCCCGAGCTCCCATGCCTGCAACAGAAACCCAGCAGAGTTGGTAAGAGGTTTGAGCAAGTAAAACTTAAAACTTTATAAAAAAAAATTAATTTTGAGGGAAATTTAAGACCATAAAAAAATACATATATAAGGGGTATTTATAATAATGGGCTACATAAGTGCTAAGGATCCTACTATATGAAAATAATAGCATAGCAAACATTGTGAAATTTCTGGGGTTTACAAGCCTCTTATGTTTTGGCAACAGAAATGAACAAACATCGGTCCCTTCATTCGTTTTCAATGGAACTTGCATGATGAAGCACCCATGTGTCCCCATGTGTCGAACCTAGGGTTGCCACCTTTCAGAAGTAAAAATAAGGGGCACCCACCACGGCACGTGTCGCTCGACTCTCATGTGGTGGGATGTCCGCTGCAGTGATAGACATTATTTTATGGCAGTGTTTTTTGTCTTTAAAAAGTGATCCATAGAGCAATCGTTCATGTATAGAGGTTGGTTAGAGTGCCCCAAAATTGTACTCCAATCAGAGTTGTATACTTTAAATACGTTTAATTAAGCAAGTGTAAAAAGTATTTGGTAAACTACTCAAGTACTGAGTAACTGATCGCAACGCCTGATTTAATATTCAAAATATATCCTCAGAACAAAAGTATAAAAGTTTTGTGAAAATTCTGGTATTTTAAATAATATTACCAGAATAATTTACACAAAAAAGGCGTTAGGTTTGGAGGCTGGTCCTAGACAAAATTCACCACGTGGGCCAAGGTAGTCAGTGTTTTTTGAAACAAAAAAAACCCCCAAACAGAACAATATTTCATCATTTTATATATAATAAGTGAGCCAAAGAGCCGCATCGGTCTCCAGAGATCCAGGTTGCAGATCCCTGGCAGATAGAAAGCATGATCCTATACAGCAGCTAAAATGCAGCACTATAATTTTTAATTCATTGTTAAAGTAAAATTGTGAAGGTTAAAAAAATCCACCACTGTATTAGCATAAGACATTTATTTAGTATAACTTCTTTGGTACCCCGTTGGCCTCCATCTAGAACCACCCGTGACTGTAGGTTAGGGTTGCCACCTTTCATAATTTAAAATAAGGGACGCTCCCCACGGTGCGTCGCCTTACTCTCATGGGGTGGGATTTCCACTGCAGTGATAGACATTATTTTATGGCGGTGTTTTTTGTTTTTAAAAAGTGATCCCTAGAGCAATCATTCATGCATAGTTGGTTAGAGTACCCCAAAATTGTACTCCAATCAGAGTAGCATACCTTAAAAACACATTTAATTAAGCAAGTGTAAAAAAGTATTTGGTAAACTACTCAAGTACTGATCAACTGATCATAACACCTGATTTAATATTCAAAATGTGTCATCAGAGAGCCAAAAGTATAAAAGTTATGTGAACATTCTGGTACTGTAAAGAGTATTACTAAAATATTTATAGAAATAAGGAGTTAGGCTTGGAGGCTGGTTCAAGACCAAATTTACCACAGAGGCCAGGATAGTTGGTGTTTTTCCACCAAAAGAATGGGGGGAGAAAAAAAACACACAAAAATCAGAGCAATATTTCATCATTTGATATAATTTGTGAGCCAAAGAGCCACTTTTGTCTCCAGAGATCTAGGTTGCAGATCCCTGGAAGATGGAAAGTATGATCATATACAGCAGCTATCTGGTGCATTAATAATACATTAAATGACCACTGAACAATGAATTCATAAAATATATGAACATTTCAAAATAAAATCTACAGAAAGGCCTAGCAAACCTTTTAAAGTAGGAAATATTTATGTATTTAGTGTTAATCTATTTGTATGTCTTGTTCTTTAAATGACCATTTGTATTATTTTGGCTGATATTATTAAATAAGCAAATAATCAAACCAGTAAAAGCACAATAAGAAACTTACTTATCATATCAGCCTCAGGAGATGATTATGTCTGTGAGTGACACAAACATTGCCTAATACAGAATATATGTGTTATAAGTGCTTAGTTTATGGAAGATGGATTACTGTTCACTGGAAGCTAACAGTCGAAAGCGTTCACTGATATGCTAAAATCACAGTGCCATGTAGAGGCCTGGCATGACACTGCAGTTGACTCAAAGTGTCTTGGCGGGGACGTCTAAACGTTGAACTTTTTCCCAATCAACAACTCAAGATGCATGTGTCATGATCCGTAGTTTTCTGTTTATTTTTGAGTTGTTTCTGTGTTTGTTATCCTGTTCCCTGTGAGTCTCTGTCTCTGTGTCTTCCCCATTGATTCTTCCCAGGTGTGTCTCGTTCCCTTGATTACCCTCCCTGTGTATTTAAACCCACCGGTTGTCTTTGTCTCTTGTCGGGTCCTTGTCTATGTTGTCTGTTAGTTCGTCTGCCGGCACAGTAGTACTGTGAAGTCCTGTGTCGGCATTTGCTCGTTTTTGTCAGTCTTGTTTATTCAGCGCTACCGGTAATTAGCTGCGTGCTATATTGTCTGCCGTGCCGCCTGTATTGGACTGTCGAGCTTTTTCATTAAATATCACCATTTTCATCATAACCTGGGTCTCAGCGTCTCTCCTCACCACCACCACCTCAACCCCATTTATGACAGCATGAAGTTTTCAGGCAGCAGTCTCATGGAAACATTCTAGGATTTTTATTTTAGATACAGAATTTTAAGACTCTCTAAAGTTGCATGATCACTCTGGAGAAGAACCAGAAATACTAATCCCACCTAGATGCAAAAAATAAAATAACTCTAGATCTAACAAGTCATCATAAATCAAAAGGCAAAAGTGATTTTTCTTTTTCATATCTAGACTAGACGAAGCTTTCAACAGGAGAGGCTATTAAAGCATTCAGAGGAAGATAAAGTTTGTACCACA
Source organism: Poecilia mexicana (assembly GCF_051168715.1). Taxonomy (NCBI): domain Eukaryota; kingdom Metazoa; phylum Chordata; class Actinopteri; order Cyprinodontiformes; family Poeciliidae; genus Poecilia; species Poecilia mexicana. Next base: position 116,059 of record NW_028263374.1, read on the forward strand.
TCAAAGAGGAGCCCAGGCAAGCATAATGTAGCTGTGCAGTGAGATGGAAGCACAGCCCTGCTTTATATTCTGCAGCCCTGTGCAGCCAGTCAACAAGGAATAATAACCCAATGGCAGAGATGGATGACACAAGTGAACGCGTTTGGAAAAAAGGTTGCTTTTCTTACGCCAAAAATAAGTCTATTACACATGGTTGGAAACAGATCCAATGAAGCAAAATTACTTTTCCTGTCTGGACAGATAAATCCACAGCTGAATTTCAGCACTGGTTAAAAAAAACAAAAATAAAACAAAAAACGGGACGGGATGCAAAGTTATCTCACTTAATTTGTGGATGTGTATGGGTTCACTGCCCACGCCTTCACCGCCTTCGCTCAGAACCTTGATCTGGATGAGATAGTTGTCGCCGGCCGAGAGGCTCAGCTCGGCCAAGGTTCTGTTGGTGAAGGTGGTGTGGATGTCGTTGTATCGGTGTCTCTTCAGTATCACCTGGACAACGAGGTGTTTACAAAATTAAACTGCTTATTAAAAAAATATGATCAGAGGATAAATCAGGGGGCGGTTTGGAACAAACCGGGACCTACCAGATATCCGTTCACCTTTGACTCGGTCTCCGTGGCAACTACGGGGTCCCAGTGCAGTGTTAGCGAGGAACCAATCATGCTCCATTGTATGTTAAGCGGAGCCCTGTCTGGTGCTAGAAAAGAGAATCAGATGTAAAGATGTGGGTGAATAATCAGCTGGTTGTAATTTAAAGCAGAAGTTTAATAAAAAGACAGATATCTTATTTTCAGACCGAACGACTCCAGTTTTACAGTCAGAATTACCAACATTTCTGTTTTGCAAGATGCCAAAATAATGAGAGTCTATCAGATATTTACTTATTGATGTTTTCAAAATCAGAAGTGTACATTAATTTCCTGAGTATTTGGCAGAAACTTGGGTCAAAACCTTTTGGTTTCTTAAAAAGCTTCTCACAGTAGTTTGTTCACTTTCAGACGCTTTTTCAGATCTACCACGATTTCTCCATCAGAATGACGGCAAAATATGGATTTTGTTGTCCATAGGTCACTTTATAGCCACTTTGGCTGCATACCTAGTTTAACTCTCCATCTGGAAGACCCATTTGTGCCTGAGCTTGAACTTCCTGGCTTTAGATGTTACTCAATATTTCCACATAATGTTCTTTATTCATGATGCCACTTATTTTATGAAGTGCAGCAAAACAGCCCCAAAGCATGATGCTGCCACCCTCGTACATCACAGTTGGGATGGGGCAAGCATCCATTTTGTTGGTCATTTTGACCAAACAGTTTTTATTTTTGTTAAAAGATAAAAATGAAGGTCTTTGTCCATGTGTGCATTTGCAAACTGCCATCTTGCTTTTTTTTAAAAAATGTTTCCTTTGGAGTAACGGCTTCTTCTCCACTGAGCGGCCTTTCAGCCCAGGTCAGTAAAGGAAATGTTTCACTGTAGAGAAAATGCATATACCTGCATCTTGTGAAGTATCTTTATAAGATATTCAGATTTTGTCAGATTTTAGCAGATTTTTATTAACTAACAAAAAAAAGAACCAAATGGCTCATGGTGTTTTACCACAGGCAAAAAAGAAATCCCACAAACGCTAAAATCTGACGCCACTGCATTTTTTTTTTTTACATTATTTTACAAATTGTGCTCAGTTTCTTCTTCAGAGATTTTGTCTCTTTTCCTTCAGCGGTTCTCGGTGCAACACTCCTACAAGCGTTTGGTGTGATCAGGTTTTTCAAATAGTTTGGTTCATTTGACACAGGGCAGTGTGAAAAAGAACCCAGCAGCTGAAAATGGAACAAATGTTGCAGTTTTGGTCCAAATTGAACCGAGTCTACCAGACTATCAGGTGTGAAAACACCTGAGAGCTTTCAGGAAGCTCTTCTATCAGATTTTCTTAAAGAAGTTGTAGACAACGCAGCAGCACCGCCCCTCCTGCATGACTCACGTGGTTTCCTGGTGGTGTTGTTGATGGGCGGTGACTGCGGCCCAGGCCCGGCCGTGTTGAAGGCAGCCACAGAGAGGTAGTATACCGTGTTGGCTTTCAGTCCCGTGATGTTAACCTGTGTGTAGTTCCCTGTTATCCGCACTTTGCCAACAGTGTCAGGCTTGGTGTCGTCTTCCCAGTACATCACCTAAAAAGGGAAGAAGGAAGAGGGAAAAAAAGATGTGGCTAGGATCCTGTAGCATAATTTCTTTTGATTACGGTATTAAAATTTAAAGGAATATATCATCATATGTGAAATACTGTTTGTATTTCAGAAGAAGAGACAACGAGGGGGTGGGGGGATGAATAAGACATTTTTCACAAGTGGAGTGTAAATTAGTAATATATACCCTGTAAGCCATCCAGGTCTATGAACCAGGGCTTTGGTGAGTCAAAAAAAATGATCTGTTTTTTTTTTTTTTTGAATAACCTGGATTGTGAAAACGAATGGGGATGAATACATTTAATGGAACAATTTTAAATAGAAAAGAAATCACAATAAACACAACAAAGTTTAACTTCAGGCAGACGATTCGGGAATTATTCAAGCAAACTGGCAGGTTTTGGCTTACTTTATGATGTTACTAGCTAACATGAAATCTAACTCAATAAATAATTAATTTCTAGAGTTCCTCTAGGAATACTCACTCTTTTATATATATATATATATATATATATATATATATATATATATATATATATATATATATATATATATATATATATATATTTCACTATTTAGAGTCTTCCCAGTTTGTAATTAGTTAAAACCAACAAATGAAATGTAGCACAGTACCATTTACAGTAACATTATCCCCCTGGGAGGACTTGATTAGGATTTTAATTGGAGCTGCAATCTAACATGTGGTTCAGCATAAGCACTCCACCTATGTTATAAATAGGTCTGGTGCTTTATGGTGGGAGGTCTGCTGGTCAGAAAAGAGGCCAGTGCTATGGCAACTAGGCTGCTTTATACAGCGGCGCGGAGGTGACAAATATTCAGAGAGCCGTGGGGGAATAAAAACAGCCAAGGTTGCTTTGCATCTGTGAAAAAAAATAGGATCTATATTTCTTTTTGCAGGGTTTTTGTTGGCAGTGTACCAAATTTCTGAAGTCAAAAACAAAATGTTCATGTAGATCCACATAAAGAAAAACTACACACAGTGTCCTGCAGAAGTACTCACCCCACCCTGTATTTTTCTGTATTTTGTGAAATAACTGCAAATTTTAGTATTTAATTAAGGTTTTATGTGATAGAGCAACACAAAGCAGTGTTTAACTACGAGGTAAAAGGATGTGAGTTTTAAAGAGTTTTGTAGAAGTAAACTTTGTAAAATGTGAAGTCCATTTTTAACTATTGAAGCACCTTTGTGCTGTGATGAAAGCTGCAATCTATTGTAACTAGAGTGACTCAAATATGCAAATTTGAGCTGGCATGGACCTGACTGTTCCTCATGATCCTGTTTGCTCTCTAATGTTCTCTAAGGCAACGTTCACCTGGCAGGCAAATGCAACCCAAATCAAAATTTTTACCCATATTTGACTTTTTCATTCCAGCCTGAAGGGCTTAGTTCTGATCTTTTCACTCACCCCCAAAATAAAAATTGAGTCAGTTCCATTTGAAGTTCGTCAGTGAAGTTCATCACATCCCACCACTCTTAATTCCGACTATGCATCCAAACAGACAAAAGTTTCAGTCAATGCACCACAAAAAGCCATTGCTTTTATTTATGCTTTCTTTTTGTTAGCGTGGTACGTGCTACGTTTGCTCTGACTGTTGATAAGTATAAATAGTATAAACTACAATGCAACAAAAACTTTCGAGATCCTCACAGATCAGCAAGTGGACTTTGTTTATTGTCCTTCAGTTTTTATGCACCAACAATCTGGAAAAGCTTCCTGTTCAGTATAGGAGTACTCTCATCTTTGCTGTTGCCTACTCTTAAACAATTTTTTTAAACTTAATTTTTAAACCTGTTTAATCCTAATCTGTTTGATGTGTTCTTTTTAATGTATGTTGTTTTGTACACGCACTTTGAGTAGCCTTTGACTGAAAGGTGCTATATTAAATAAAGCTGCCGTGCCTAATTAGGTGACTTCTAAAGGCACATGTTTGCATTTAACTTAGGGGTAAATGAATAAAGCAGAAATGTACGCTACACCTTTCAGGTTTATATACTCTCTAAAAGAGAACAAGTATTATTCCATCCACATCTTAAATATTAACTACTTTGAACAGGTGGATTGCATATTATCTCAATAAAATAGTTTATCTAATTAGGTGTGCACCGATTTATCGGCCAGCGGATTTATCGGTGCCGATTTCCTTAATTTTGGGAGAACGGTGATCGGCCGATTTTTACATTTGAAGCCAATCTTTTCTACCGATGTTATCAACCTCAGCAAAGGTCTAAAAATCAACCAGTGTGCTTTTCTTTTCTCCCATGACAGAGGTTTGACTGACAAACCGGCCGGCCAGGTCATGTTTGCAAGTTTACAGTTAACAATAGTCACCCCATTGTTGCCAATTCAGCTCAATCAAATGTGGGGTTCCACCAGGTGTTTGCTAATTTGATGCTTCTCAAACATGCATGAGAGAATCAAAGCAACACTCCAGATATGTTATTGTTTTGGTAATAACATTATAACATGATGTAAAGCTAAAAAAGCCAATTTTACTTGATACTGCCTCTTTAAATCTAACAAACAAGCTTCAGAGAAATCTTCAGTTATCATAGTATGCAGGAAATATCTCTCCATGAGTCATACCTCATATCCAAGAACTCTTTCTGGGAGGGAAGGGAGAGTGTCCCAGATCACTTCAATCTCTGCTGCCGACAAACTCCGGGCCCTCACCCTCTTAGGAACCACACTGGGGACTGCAGGAACAGAGCAGAAACGGCAGTAAAGATCCCAGAGCCTCATCCAACACCATCAAACACACTAATAGCAAAAAGAAGGGAAGGCATTGAATAGACCTGTAGTTCTCACCGAGAAGCTATTTCCTGAGCTTTCTTTTTAATGGGATCTGTGACTGACATAAGGGAAGACTATCTGCCCAGCAAATTCAATTAACGGGATACCTCCCTGACAGCGCCGTGTGGTATGTGTCTGCAAGGATTTCCTGTAATTCACCAGCAAGATAACTAATATCAAGTTGACATTCAGCGCTTTCAGAGAGAGGGAGGGTGGGAGGAAGAAAATAACAGCAGATGGAAAAAAAACCCATCACTATTCAAGGTCGCCGTCGTAAGGAGAGAGAGAGATTATGGCTTGTTTTCCGGTGTACCGTCTTCCGCTGAGTACACCGTGGCTATGGAGCTGAACGGCCCTTCCCCTCGGTTGTTGTAGGCCGCCACCTTGATGTCGAATGGCGAGAAGGGCGGGATGGTGTCATTGCGAAGCACATAGCGAGACACAGTAGGCGCTGAGACCACTGCCCGCGTCCATGTGACCGCGCCAGCTGACCTGAAGGCCACAATGTAGCCGAAGCCGTCGCCATTCTGCAGTTCCTCAGGCAGAGGCTGGGAGTGAAACACAAAACTATAGTGATATTAAAACGCATACAGGCAAAAGAAACAGATTAGGCCTCATCTCTGGGGCTTTTAGGGAAACAGATATATTCCCACTTCCTCCATCTGTCTCCTTGGTCACCTTTTTACCTTATCTCTTCCTCTTGCGTGGTTTGGTAATTGTAGCTAAAGTGCAAAGCCCTTCAGAAGGAAGTGCTCTCTTTTTGGAGGGAGAATTAGCTCTCTGTAGCTGAGCCAGATGAGGGGTGTCTCCCCTCTAATGTAGGTCATAAAATTGCTCCACTCAATTCTGCACAATTAAGCAAAACCATTACTTGCCGACAGAGAGAAGCGTAAGAAATGTGACAGATGACTTACCTCCCATGTTATCACTAATTCAGACTTTGTGCCGCCTCCACCTCCAACATCAGTGGGAGCTGTATCAGGAACTGAGAGGTAAAAATGCAAAGGGGGAAGCAATTAGAACACAGTTTACAAAGCTCCACGGAAAACCTGAAATGCACACACAGCCTTATGTCAAGGCAGCCGGAGGCAGATACTCCCGCAATCCTTTCGTTGATTTCTGAATTACAGACGTTGGCCAAATGTCACGGTGCAAGCCCACCAAGCCAACATTCATAATATCTTTCCAAATGACATTTTGACTCAGCTCACTATGTTCCTATTCCCATTTGCCTGTTTGTGTATGTTGTGGAGGGCGGAATAAAATGACCACTCAGTCTGTATGAGCAGCCCTGCTTTTGTAACCTCTGTTAGAATTGGATTACTATTGGTGTTTTTTTCAAGTGGGGTTGAATGAAAAACAAGTTTTTTATTGGATTTCCTGTTTCCTGCACTCTGGTTTTCCTCGCCTTTAACTTTGTGGTCAACTTTAGGGGTCTAGCACAGCAATACTTCTCTTTCAAGTTAAGTGCGTGTTGCTCAAGGTCTAAAATACTGAGAATGATCAACCAGATCTGCAAATTTCAGCTTTTTTTGCCGTGGCTGTAACTGGTTATTTACCGATTATTTACCATAACCAGTAAGGTTAGGGTTTCTAAAGAAAAATGTTTGTCTTAATCAGACGATGTTGTATTGCTTTGGAGTGTAAAATACAAACTCCACCCTCCAGCTCTGACAGCTGTTTAAACAGTACGGTGGCCGACAGGTGCAAATGCGCAGCAAAAGAGAAAACATGCAAACAAAAGAAAAGACACACCCCCGAATGAAATGCAGCAAACAAAAAAGAAAACACCCCCGAATGAAATGCAGCAAACAAAAAAGACACCCCCGAATGAAATGCAGCAAACAAAAAAGAAAACACCCCCGAATGAAATGCAGCAAACAAAAAAGACACCCCCGAATGAAATGCAGCAAACAAAAAAGAAAACACCCCCGAATGAAATGCAGCAAACAAAAAGTGTTGAAAACGGAAGTGCTCCAGACCACTAGGGGGAGTCTAACAAAAAATAGCTGTGTCTGAATTCAGGCTCTGCATCTTTTCAAGGGCCCTGAGAAACTGATCCTTCGAAGCATAGACATAATAAAAGAGTACACCCCCCCCCCCACGATTGGCTGCTCCGGCGCAAATACACTTTGCTTTGCTCAACCAAAACAGCAGAAGATGACTTCAGCACTGCGGAATATTGTTGATCGGATCGACGGACTACTGACGTGAGGGCTCGACAGACTTTTTGCAAGTAAGATGGACATATTACTGTGTATTTTTGTGATTAGAATATTACTATACTGTATTTATGTCCACTGGCGAAATACCAGCTAATGCTAGCTATAGTGCTTGGTGTTCAGCCCCCGCTCTGACAGCTAACCGAGATTCCGTAAATCTTAAAATGTTTCAGTCATTCTCCAACATTTAGATTATCTGATACAAGAGCCTACTATAGAAATGAAACAATATTATAAAAATCATAACATTCACCAGCAAAGTTTACACAGATGACAATGGCTATTATTTAATTATTTAACTCAGTCAACGTAAGATAACTCGAAAATGTCCCGTTTTTGTTTTGAAGGTTTCCTACGACGTGAGGAAGAAGGGAGAGACAGATTCACTGCACAGCACGGATGAATCTCGTATCGGATTTTGTACCCAATCTCAGCTGCTGAATCACTCTTAAACCAGAACTCACTCGTAGGCTGGAAAACATTATATATATATATATATATATATATATGTGTGTGTGTGTGTGTGTGCATAGCCTAATGTATATTATTCAGTATTAATGATTATTTATTTATGTTTGTATACTTATATAAGTATGTATTGATAAGACGAGAGCGGTCCATTAGGCGTCTGTCCTTTTATTATGTCTATGTGAGAAACGGCCCGATCTACAGAAGACGGGTCCTTCGAAGGCCACGAATATGGACGACCAGAAGAGAGAAGCTGTAGCCTCCGGCTAGCTGCCTAGCCTCCATCTCGGCGTTATGTTGCTTAGCAACCGTGACAACGTAAAGCACAGAGCAGCGAAGGAAAAAAAAACGGACTCAGTTGTTTTTTACTCTTTATTTCAGTATTATTCTTCACCTTTTGTAATAAAGGTTGTTCCATAGTTAAAAGAAAATCTGTCTGATTCTAAAATGTTTAATGTATACAAGGGATATTATTCATTTTCAAATACTCTCCAGATCTCAGGTAGTAAGACATTACAGTTAAATAAACTATGTTTGAAGGCTTAACTTTAATCAGTCAAACCCATTTGCTCAGGAATAAATTAAATACTTTACTTAACCAAAAGATTTTACTACTACCTAACTTAATATCTACATGGAGCGCCCGGCCAGCTGACAGCTTGCGAGTGAAGCTGGCTGTTAATGCAGCGGGAGAAGACATCTCCGAAAACGTCGGAGCAATATTGGAAGTAGGTGATTTATTAATGAACCGAGCAGATATTTCAGATCTATACATCTACATTCTCGCCTAAAAACATTGTAAAAAATAATTTTGTGTAATTTTAAGTGTAATACAGCAAAAATTATTTTGTCGCCATTGCTGCTTTTCTGAACACCCGCTTTAAAGGATGCAGAGCCTGAATTCGGACACAGCTATTTTTTGTTAGACTCCCCCTAGTGGTATGGATCACTTCCGTTTTCAACACTTTTTGTTTGCTGCATTTCATTCGGGGGTGTCTTCTTTTTTTGTTTGCTGCATTTCATTCGGGGGTGTTTTCTTTTTTGTTTGCGTCTCTCTTTTTGTTTGCTGCATTTCATTCGGGGGTGTTTTCTTTTTTGTTTGCTGCATTTCATTCGGGGGTGTCTTCTTTTTTGTTTGCGTCTCTCTTTTTGTTTGCTGCATTTCATTCGGGGGTGTTTTCTTTTTTGTTTGCTGCATTTAATTCGGGGGTGTGTCTTTTCTTTTGTTTGCATGTTTTCTCTTTTGCTGCGCATTTGCACCTGTCGGCCACCGTAAAACAGACCAATGACTGACAGCGATGTGTGCTTTACAACATGCAGAGTGGATGGAGGAACTAAAGGGTTGTTGTATGAAGCTCTGACTGACAGGAACATTTTCCCTTTAACTTGGTGTTTCAAGACAACTGATGACCTTTCACTTCTCCCTCTACCTCTCTTGTGGGTTTATAGTTGTAGCAGGTAATTATTTTTTTATTTGATACTCTGTTGTTGGTGCATCTTTGAAGTTTAAGGTTAATGTTAATGGCTTTCTACAAATGTCACAATAGTTTGTTTATGCAAAAATATTTCTAAAAGTAAATTTAGCATCTCAAATGCTTTTTTGGAACTGCTGTTAAATATTTTTCTCTGTCAAGAAGGTGTCACTGCGGGTGAGTAAGATGGAGTAGAGATGGATATTTCAGAGCTCCTGCAGGTTTATTAACATATTGGTTCTAATTCCACAATTGCTACTAACTGCAACCTAAATTAGGTTATCAAAGGGGTCTGGACTATAAAGATATCTGTTTCAGTGGATATTTCTTGATAAATGGCGGATAAACTTCGTAAATTCAAGTACAACGGTAATACGGCAAAGCTAACTGCTAACACCGGAGCCACGAGGCAGCATGCTCCAGAGAACAAAGACCCACAACCCAAGAGCTCTAGTATGAGTGAGGAGATGAGACCAGATATCCTATACTCTATTCACAGGGAAATTTCTAAAATTATAAGGGAGGAAATGAGGAGTGCGCTGTCTGAAGAGTTTATTACGCTCAGTACTGACATACAAGCTGTGAGGGCCGAGATAGCTAGCAATGCCGCTGCTATCCGCGCTGACATCACCTCAATTGAAACGGACATGGAAGATGTGAAAGGTGGACTGTCTACATGGTCTGATGAGGTAAACACATTGCAATCCACCGTTATTGAACTTCAGAGCGAATTGGTTAAGATGCGGGACAAATGTGAGGACATGGAGGGGAGGATGAGGCGCGGAAATATCCATATAGTTGGCGGTGCGGAACAGCCGAACTCCGCTGATCCTAAAGAGGTTTCTAAAATTATTAAAGAGGTGCTCCAGATGGACCGGGAGGTAAAAGTCGACAGTTCACACCGAACAGCTGCTCTGATGAAACCGGGAGACGGAGAAAGACCTCGTGTGATCATCGCCAAGCTGCACCATGATGGAGACGCCGCTGACATCCTGAGGAGAGCCAGAGACAAAGCCCCGCTGATCTACCAGGGTAAAAGAATCGCCATCTTCCCAGATTACACCACCAGTGTGGCCAAGGCGCGCGCCGCCTTCTCCGAGGCACAGAAAGCTTTACGGGGACGGAGCGATGTCCGCTTCGGATTACTTTATCCAGCAAGACTCAAAATCACATACAAAGAGGACAGAAAGGAGTTTCGGGATCCTATGAAGGCCATGGACTACATACGGAAGACCATCCCGGCTGCAATATCTGGGTCTGAATAGTAAGAAAAACCTTAAATGCTAAATTGGCACGACTAGTTCCAGTAGTTTTCAATTTTGAAATAATGTGCCTTTAGTTGCTTAAGCCCTAAATGTGATTTTGTTAAGCAATGTTACCTCTCTAAACTGGTTGGTATGTTAGTACTAGACTTTGTCATTTCTAACCTTGTTAAATCACTAAGACATAATTTGCCTTGATTAGGTTGTATTATTATTATTAGCAGATTCTTTGCTACATTGTGGTTACTGCACATATACTTATGTTCTCCTGCAGGAGCCTGAGCTTCCATACTTTTATCTTCTCTTTCTGTTGATTTTTTATTTTCTTTTACACATCTAGTTCTTCTATGGTTGTGTTTGTTGCTGCTTTTTATAGTGGCTAGGGACTTAAACCCACTTTCATGCATTATATTAGCAATGCAAACTTTTAGTTGTGTTTTCTGCGTTTTGATCCTTCTGTTCCCCGAGGATCTTATTGTAACTAAAAAAGCAGAGCTTCTGAATCTTAGTTTTGTAAATAGTGTACAGCAAAGCCTTACTTCTTATCTGTTCTTTTCTATTTTTCGGTTCTTACATTGTCTTGGTGATCAGCATTCATGTTACTCAAATGTTTGGGCCCATCCGTCAAATGGCCGTCACTGCCTCCAACACAATATTATCATATACATATATATATATATATATATATATATGTGTGCCGATCGATCGGTCACCGATCATAATCGGGCCGATTCTCGTGAAAAAGTGCATGATCGGTGATCGGCGATCATTGGCTCTTGTTGCCGATACTGATCACCTGCATCTCATTTCCAACCTGTCTGTGCAGCTGGTCTCCTCTTTCCTTCACACTGCGCAAACGCGCAGCAACAAATCCAAAGCGATGTGGAACTATAACGCACTGAGTGAATGGGGAAGTTTGCGTGTTGCGGCGGAAAATTGAAGCAGGTCAAAATGCATCAACACAACGAAGCTAATACGACATAAAAACAGTGCCATACTTGACGGAGGTTGGCTACATCGAGGCTCACTGCAGTAAAAAAGACATATGGAGGATCAGATAGCAGGTAAAGCAGCGCACAGCTACAAACACTCACCCGGATTAGCATGACGGTCAGAAAGCTAAACAAATAACCCGCAAACTTATTTAAGTCTTCGAGCTGTGATGTAAGACGCTGGTTCTGCTCTCGCTGTTGAACCGCTGCTACGCTACAGGTAGCAATATTTCACAGACGGAGCGTCGCTTCTGCTCCACCTGGTAGTGACTCTCACACCGAACCTCTGCTTAAAGCTGCAGCATCTAACTTAAAAAAATAAATTTTACATACATATTAAAACTGTCGCTGTCCTAACATGAGACAAATAATCTCTGAAAAAATAATCGATCTCCTCCCTGTTCTGCATAATTACTCCGCTGAGTCAGAAACAGCCAATCAGAGCTAGCAGTAATCAGCTAGCCGCCATGCTATCAGGAAGTTTTCATTCAGTAAATCTGGATTGTTTATTGTAATGGAACCTGTTTTTGCCTTTGAATGCTAAGTTTTATACTTGAATTTTTTGGCAATGTTGAGAGGTTTTATTTTGGCTCTTTGCATTATTTAGCCTCTTCAGAGCCTTCATATGTTTTCAGTCTGTTAAAGATAGTACTACCAATAGCAGTGCACTTCGCACAATGCCTGTTTTGTTTAGTTTTCTTCTTGAAAAAAGTTATTAAAAACAAGTTTTTGTCTAAATTAAGGTGAATTCATGGTTCCTTTTTCCACATAATGTAACCGGTAGTGTTTATGATAAAAAAAAAAAAAATAATAATAATAATTATGTGATCGGTATCAGTGATCGGTATCGGTGTATCGGCCCTCATGGGTGATCGGTATCGGTATCGGCAGGAAAAAACCTGATCAGCACATCCCTAATATATATATATATATTTTTTTTATTAAAACAGTTATGGGTACTCTAACTGTAATAAGTTATAATGTCAGGGGCTTGCATAGTCCTACTAAAAGAAAATTTTACTGCAACTCAGACAACCAAAATGTCAGGTAGCGCTGCTACAAGAAACGCACTTATCTGATTTGGAACATTTGAAATTAAATAAGTCTTGGGCCGATAAGTGTAATGATATGCAGCACCACTAGGTGGCGATGCAAGAGGATTGTTAGGAGTGAGGACACGAGGAAGTCAGATAGACAGGAAGATAGAAACGGTGTAACAATGACTGCAGCTGTAAGTTAATAAAACACATGACTTTAAAAGACTTAACCTCCTTTATGTACAAAGGTACAAACATTACATGGTACCAGGAGTGGGGTCCTTTTCGAAGGGTGTTTTTTTTTAACGTAGACATCAGTTAGGAACCCTACGCGACTATGGATGCAATGAAGCCGCTGGAGCCGTTAAAGCTAACAGGGAACGTTGATGCTAACTGGAGAGCATTCAAGCAACGGTTCCAGCTCTACGTGTCTGCAGTGGGACTGGACAACACGCCGGATGAAAGGAAGATCGCCATGTTGCTCACAATTGCCGGCCCGGAAGCGCTGGAAGTTTACAACACCTTCACGCTTGAGACCGAGGAGGAAAACAAGTTGGATGTGGTCCTGCAGAAGTTTGACGGACACTGCTTGTCGAAAAAGAACGAAACATTTGAACGGTACGTGTTTCGATCCAGAGTGCAGCAGCAAGATGAGTCGTTTGATAGCTACCTGACAGTGTTAAAAATAAAAGCTGCATCGTGTAATTTTGGAGTACTGTGGGACTCACTGATCCGTGACCAGATAGTGTTTGGCACTAAGGATATAAAGACAAGAGAAAAACTTTTGAGAGAAAGTGATCTTACACTGGAAACGGCAGTAAAAATTTGTCAAGCCAGTGAGTTGGCAGGAGAACATGCGAAGACATTCGCCGAAAGAGAGCAAGGTGTGGCAGCTGCCAGTCAGATGTGCGAGGTAGTGGACGAGGTCTCCATCAGAGAGAAGCGCACAGCTAAGTTCAAGAATAGGAACAAGAATGATGGCATGTTCAGCTGCAAAAGATGTGGAAGTGATCATAAACCGAGACAATGTCCAGCTTTCGGGAAAGCATGTTCAAAATGCAGAGGTTTACATCATTTTGCCAGAATGTGTATGTCTAAAGATAAAAACGTACATACTGTTCAGGATGAAAATGATAGTGATGACCAAAGTGATGATAGGGGTTCACTTTTTATCAGTATGGTCAACAAGGAAGATGGAATGGGTCCATCAACAAAGAATGTTGATGTACATCAAATTGGGAACGCAGATAAAAGAGATAAATGGGTGGCACCACTTGTGGTAAATGGGACACTGATCTCATTTCAGCTTGATACTGGGGCAAAGGCGAATATTATAAATGTTAATGACCTTAGAGAGCTTAAAGAGAAACCTAAGATAAGGAAAAATACAGTTGCACTCAGGGCATATAACCAGCAAAGCATAGAAACAGAAGGGGTGTGCAGACTTAAGGTGAATATAAAGGGTAATGTGCACAATATAATGTTTGTGGTCGTGCCTAAGGGACAGTCACTACTGGGAGACAAGGCCTGTGAGGATCTGGGTTTGGTCAGAAGAATATATCAGCTCAACAAAGACACTGTAGATGTGACTGAACAAGGTGCAGGGGTGTATAACATTGTAGATAGATTCCCAGGCATCTTCAAAGGACAGGGCACCCTGCCATTCACATATAAAATACAACTTAAGAGTGACGCTAAGCCCGTTGTGCATGCCCCAAGGAGAGTGCCAGTTGCACTGCGGGCCAGTCTAAAAAAAGAGCTGGACAGGATGACACAACTAGGGGTTGTTGAGAAAGTTGAACAACCCACAGACTGGGTAAATTCAATCACCTGTGTCAAAAAGCCAAATGGGCAGTTACAAGTTTGCTTAGATCCCAAAAATCTAAATGAAAATATTAAGAGAGAACATTATCAGATTCCTAAGAGAGAGGAGATCACCAGCGAGATGGCAGGTGCTCAATATTTTAGCAAACTAGATGCCTCGCAGGGTTTTTGGCAAATAAAGTTAGATGCTGAAAGCAGCAAACTATGCACCTTTAACACCCCGTTTGGAAGGTATTGTTTTCTCAGGCTGCCATTTGGTATTAAATCAGCACCAGAGATTTTTCAAGGCAGTTGAGCGAATAACAGAGGGGCTGGTAGGCACAAGAGTCTACATTGATGACATAGTGGTGTGGGGAAAAACACGACAGGAAGATGATGAAAGACTTACTAGGCTTTTACAGAGGGTCCGGGAGAGCGGGCTGAAGCTTAACAAAGAGAAGTGCCAGTTTGGGGTCAGGGAGGTTGTCTTCTTGGGCGACAAGATATCAGGAGAGGGTGTGGCCTCTGTACTCAAAAGTGCAAGCCATCCAGGAGATGCCACACCCCACAGATAAGAAAGGTGTATTGAGAGCTCTAGGGATGATCAATTTTTTGAGCAAATTCATTCCAAATCTGTCATCCAAAACAGCATGCATGAGAGAATTGCTTAAAAAAGAAATCGAGTTTGAGTGGACAGAGAAACATAACAAAGAGTGGAACTTGCTAAAGCAAACGTTATCTACCGAGCCAGTTCTTACCTTCTTTGATCCTGCAAGAAAGACAAAAATCTCAACTGATGCCTCAAAGGAGGGCTTAGGTGCCGTATTATTGCAATCAGTTGGTGACACCTGGCAACCTGTGGCCTATGCCTCCAGACACGGAGCAACAATATGCTCAAATAGAGAAAGAGACTCTGGGGCTGGTTTACAGGTGTGAAAAGTTTCACGGCTACGTATATGGACTACCCACCTTTACTATGGAAACAGATCACAAACTGCTGATTTCAATAATTAAAAAAAAACTGAATGAGATGTCTCCTCGAATCCAACGGCTTATGATGAAGTTGCAAAGATATGATTTTGAGCTTGTTTACACGCCAGGAAAATACATAGTTGTGGCTGATACATTGTCAAGGGCCTCCTTATCTGACACTGATGCCAAAGTTTCGTCCAGTGCTACCGATGTTAGAGTACATGTGGACACAGTGATGTCAAGTCTGCCAGTGTCAGATGTCATGCTGAAAAAGATAATACAGGAAACACAAAAAGATACTACTCTGAAGAGAGTGATGGACAACCTAAACAATGGCTGGAAGAAGGGCAGCTGTCCACAATATTACCCAGTCAGAGCTGACCTGAGTGTGGTAAAGGGCCTGGTGCTCCGACACAATAGAATGGTGATCCCACAGTCAATGAGACAAGACATGCTGCGCCGCATTCATGAGGGACACCTCGGGATTGAGAAATGTAGGAGAAGAGCCAGAGAGGCAGTGTACTGGCCGGGAATCAATAATGACATTGATAACATGATATCCAAATGTGCCACGTGCCTTAAACATCCCTATAAACAGAGAAAAGAGCCCATGCTGGTCACAGATGTACCCACAGGACCCTGGCAAAAAGTGGGAACTGAATGGTAAAGACCATCTTGTGATAATAGATTATCACTCTAACTATCCAGAAATAGCCCAGCTTTTTAACACATCAGCTGCTGGAGTAATTACTCACATGAAAAGTGTTTTCTCCAGGCATGGGATTCCATTAGTTGTCATTAGTGACAATGGACCACAGTACAACTGCAGAGAATTCAGGCAGTTTTCACAGGACTATGGGTTTCAACACATCACGTCCAGTCCACTGCATCCACAAGGGAACGGGAAAGCTGAAAAGGGTGTCCAGATCATTAAGAGACTGTTAAAGAAGTCAAGTGACAGTGGATCTGACCCTTACCTTGCATTGCTGAGCTACCGCACCGCACCACTGGCATGCGGGTTCTCCCCAGCTGAGCTCCTCATGGGTCGCAAGCTGCGTACAACGCTGCCACACCTATCACTGAAGACTAACACAAAACAGCGGATGGGAAAGCAAACAGAGCTCAAACTGAAACAAAAAGAGAACTATGATAAAACAGCCAGGAGGCTGAGGGCTCTAGAAGAGAATGACACGGTGAGAGTTGAGGATCACGGCATGTGGGAGCGAAAGGCCACTGTCCTCAAGGAAGTGAGCCCCAGGTCATACGAAATACGGACGGATGATGGACAAGTACTCAGGAGAAACCGGAGGAGTTTACTGAAGACTCAGGAACAGGACTCACAGAAACGGGGTCAGGAAGAGATCGATGCAGGCCGTCAGGCCAGAGAGACTACTGGTCTACATGGTGGGGATAATGATGGTAATGATGCGTTACCAAACAACACTAGTTCAACACCAGTCTTGAGAAGGTCAACTAGGACAAGAAGGCCACCAGAGAGACTGATTGAACAGGGTTAAGGAAGAACAAAACAAAATGTTGGACTGTTCAGGGTGGAGTTTTATTATTATTAAGTTCTATTAACTCCTGAGGTTTGTATGGTCATGTATGTTCATATAATGTTCGTAAAATGTTGTTACTGGACTTTGTTTGTGAAAGCAGTGGACATGTTAAACAATCTTGAAAGAGGGATGTAATGATATGCAGCACCACTAGGTGGCGATGCAAGAGGATTGTTAGGAGTGAGGACATGAGGAAGTCAGATAGACAGGAAGATAGAAACGGTGTAACAATGACTGCAGCTGTAAGTTAATAAAACACATGACTTTAAAAGACTTGACCTCCTTTATGTACAAAGGTACAAACTAGAGGTGTGCCGATCGATCGGTCACCGATCATAATCGGGCCGATTTTCGTGAAAAAGTGCATGATCGGTGATCGGCGATCATTGTCTCTTTTACCGATACCGATCACCTGCTTCTCATTTCGCAGCCTGCCTGTGCAGCTGGTCTCCTCTTTCCTTCACTGCGCAAATGCGCAGCAACAAATCCTAAGCGATGTGGAACTATAACCACTGAGTGAATGGGGAAGTTTGCGTGTTGTGGGGAAAATTGAAGCAGGTCAAAAATGCATCAACACAACGAAGCTAATAAGGCATAAAAACAATGAGATACTTGACGGAGTTTGGCTACATCGAGGCTCACTGCAGTAAAAAAAGACATATGGAGGATCAGATAGCAGGTAAAGCAGCGCACAGCTACAAACACTCACCTGGATTAGCATGACGGTCAGAAAGCTAAACAAATAACCTGGAAAATTATTTAAGTCTTCGAGCTGCGATGTAAGACGCTGGTTCTGCTCTCCTGTTGAACCGCTGCTAAGTTACATGTAGTAATATTTCACAGACGGAGCTTCGCTTCTGCTCCACCTGGTAGTGACTCTCACACCGAACCTCTGCTTAAAGCTGCAGCATCTAACTTAAAAAAATACATTTTACCTACGTATTAAAACTGTCGCTGTCCTAACATGAGACAGATAATCTCTAAAAAAATAATCGATCTCCTCCCTGTCCTTCATAATTACTCCGCTCAGTCAGAAACAGCCAATCAGAGCTAGCAGTAATCAGCTAGCCGCCATGCTAACAGGAAGTTTTCATTCAGTAAATCTGGATTGTTTATTGTAATGGATCCTGTTTTTGCCTTTGAATGTTAAGTTTTATACTTGAACTTCTTGGCAATGTTGAGAGGTTTTATTTTGGCTCTTTGTGTTATTTAGCCTCTTCAGAGCCTTCATATGTTTTCAGTCTGTTAAAGATAGTATTATCAATAGCAGTACAATTTGCACAAAGCCTGTTTTGTTTAGTTTTCTTCTTGAAAAAAGTTATTAAAAACAAGTGTTTGTCTAAATTAAGGTGAATTCATGGTTCCTTTTTCCACATAATGTAACCGGTAGGGTTTATGATAAAAAAAAAAAAAATAATTATGTGATCGGTATCGGTGATCGGTATCGGTGTATCGGCCCTCATGGGTGATCGGTATCGGTATCGGCAGGAAAAAACCTGATCGGCACATCCCTAGTACAAACATTACAATAAGGTTTACTACTCGTCACATTGTTCTGGTAGGAAAAGAGGGGTGGCTGTATTGATCCATAGGCAGATCAATTTCACGGAAACGTTAGTACATAAGGACAAAGAGGGTAGGTTTATATTGGTAAACTGGATAATTGATGGAGCAGCAGTTTCCTTTGTAAACGTATATGCCCCTAACGAAGATGTTCCAGGATTTATTAAGTCAGTTTTCAATATGATTGCTGAATTCAGCTCTGGGCTACTGATTGTGGGAGGTGATTTTAATTGTGTGATGTCTAACATAGACAGGCAACCAACCTCTCAGTCTCGCATACCTAAGATGGGCAAAATACTTAAAACTCTATCGGTGGAGGCTGGATTGGTGGATATATGGCGGTCCAAATTTCCAAAGGAGAGAGATTTTACATTTTATTCGAGCCGACATGCCTCTTACTCACGAATAGATTATTTTTTTACTGCTAAGGCCGAATTACACAGGATTGAGGATATTAGGATATTGCCCATTACAATTTCTGATCATGCACCTGTTACTGTCAAGTGGAATATAGGACTGACACCATCGTTTAAACAATGGAGACTTAATGCCTCTCTTCTTAATGACAAGGAATTTGTTGCGTTTGTTAAATCAGACCTTAAAACTTGTTTAGACATAAACAACACGCCGAAAACATCCCCTATCATGTTGTGGGACTCCTACACGACTGCAAAAAAAAGACAAAAGGCA
Organism: Poecilia mexicana; assembly: GCF_051168715.1. NCBI lineage: Eukaryota > Metazoa > Chordata > Actinopteri > Cyprinodontiformes > Poeciliidae > Poecilia > Poecilia mexicana. The sequence goes on from NW_028263374.1 coordinate 135,092, forward strand.
GCCAAACAGAAATATTTAGAAGATAGAATCCAGGAACTGGAACTTCAACATAAAAAGTCTAGAGCACCCAGAACTCTGAATGATTTGAATACAACACGCAGAAAACTCCAAGATTTATTGTTAGAAAAGATAGAAGGTAACCTTCGTTTTGCCAAACAACAGTTCTATGAAAATGGAAATAGAGCGAGTAGACTTTTGGTCTTCCGACTGAAAAAACAACAGTCCTCAAATGTTGTTCAGAAGCTGAAATCGGGCCATAAATCCATTTTAAAACCAAAAGATATTGCTGAAACATTTGCAGAATTTTACAAGGTTTTATACCGAGACACTAACACTTGCTCTGATGAGAGTAAGATAGCAGAGTATTTACAAAACATAAATATTTCTGAGCTAACTGAAACTGTAGCTAAACAATTAGATATGCCAATTCAAGAAGACGAAATTAAAAACGTGGTCTCATCCCTTAAAAATAATTAGTCTTCAGGCCCTGATGGTTTCATAAATGAATTTTATAGGTGTTTCATAGACATAGTCAGCCCTCTTTTATTGGATGCATACCGCTTTTCTTTAGAAAACAAGAAAATGGCGCCTTCTTGGTCTGATGCTACAATAGTTGTGTTACATAAAGAAGGTAAGGATCCCACTGACTGGGTCATATAGACCATTATCGATGCTTAATGGAGACGTACGCATTCTAATTGGTATTCTGGCGAGACGTTTAAATGCCATAGTACCGTATTTTCCGCACTATAAGACGCACCTAAAAACCTTCAATTTCCTCAAAAGCCGACAGTGCGCCTTATAATCCGGTGCGCCTTATATATGGACCAATATTGAGCCACAACAGGTCCAGCAACGGACCTTACCACAGGGGCCGCGTTTCATTGGCTAATGCCCATTTTAGGTCACAGTGCAGCTACCACGTGCGTGACCGTCTCACAAACACAAGCTACAGTAGTAAACATATGCTAATGTACATTGTGGACCATCAAAACCATGAATGCCGACTTACCCAGCCTTGCAAGAACAATAGGCATCAGTGATCTTGTCCACAGCTATATTTATGCTGAGGGTGTGAGGATCTGCTGTTTTCCTCATCTATCGGTAGCTTTTAGCTGTGACGCGCACAATGTTGGAGGCATCCAGTGGCTCAAACACCTTGATGTCGTCCAAAAAAGATGACATGAACTTGTTGGTTCCCCTGTCCATTGTCGTGGCTGATATGTTGTGAAAATCCGGCAGAAATGCTACGCTAATTAACTCAGATCGAAATGAAAGACGTCATGTTTACACAGACATGCAGTAGGCTGCTTACGTAGTTGGTCCACTACGGTAAGCAGCCGCCAACTTCTTTTTCCCCCGTAGAAGAAGTAGTGCGCGGTGCATGCTGGGATAGTTGTCAGAACACTGGTTTGTTAATAAAGTTTGATAATACATTTAAAGGGGGGGAGGGGCAGGGGAAGAGAGACAGAGACTGCAGCGGCAGCGTGTCGGTTGGTCTGTGTTACCCAGAAAGCAGTTGGGCATAATATCGCAACACCAACACCGTGAGTGAAACAACGACTGGGCCAGCCTACTATATAAAGTACTCGGGGACCATTTCTTTATTAATGTGGATGTGTAATAATAGAGTATGAAGCGGCTATTCTATGCGCCTTATAATGCGGTGCGCCTAATGTATGAAAAAAGTCCTAAAATAGGCCATTCATTGAAGGTGCGCCTTATAATCCGGTGCGCCTTATAGTGCGGAAAATACGGTAACTCAAATCATACATCCAGATCAAACCGGGTTTATTGTCGGGATGTATTATGGAAATAATCTGCGGCGCTTATTGAATATCATGTCTATTCAAAAAGAACATAAAGACATGACAGCTGTAATATCTTTAGATGCCCAAAAGGCTTTTCATCGCGTGTCATGGAAATACCTTATTCAAGCCTTAAAGAGGTTTAAATTTGGGCTCAAGTTCATAGATTGGATCCTTACATTATATTCATCCCCACAGGTGGCGGTTAGAGTTAATGGTTTTAGGTCGGCAAGTTTCAAGCTGGACCGCGGATGCAGGCAAGGCAGCCCTCTGTCACCTCTTTTGTTTGCAATTAGCATTGAACCATTGGCCCAGCTTCTCAGGGATAGTGATGACATTAAAGGGATTTTGATCGGTACCGAGGAACATAAAATATCTCTTTACGCAGATGATGTCCTCCTGTGTCTATCTGATCCTGCTTCATCGATACCGCGCCTGAGAGAAATGATCTCTGTTTATGGTCATTTTTCTGGCTATAAAATAAATGTTGATAAGACTGAGGCGATGGATATCAATGGTAATATTCAACTAAGGGTTAAACAACAGAGTGGCTTAGGTGGCCAAGATTGGGCAATAGATATCTAAGCATCAACATTCCCCTCTCTTTAAATGATTTGTATCATGTTAATTATAGCAAAACTCTGAATATAATTAAAAAAGACCTAGAGCGATGGTCAGCATTGCCTTTATCTCTCCTTGGCCGTGTTGAAACCATTCGGATGAATCTGTTACCCAGATTATTGTATTTGTTCCAAATGGTACCAATTGGTATACCAAAACCCACATTCGTTGAATTGGATAAAATTATATCAAAATTTATATGGCAAGGCAAGCGTCCTCGCATAAAATATAAAACACTTCAAAGAAGTAAGACAGAAGGGGGTCTCAATCTTCCTGTTTTAAAATATTATTATTGGGCAGCTCCGTTAAGACCTATGATTTCGTGGATTCAACAGGATTCCCAAACAAGATGGTTGAGTATAGAGCAAGCGCGGTGCTCACTACCATTGAGGGTATTGCCTTTTTTTTAGATATTCCAGTTAAGGATCTGCCACTGTGGACTAAAGTCACTCTTAACATTTGGAACAAGGTGCATATCTCGTTCAAGCTTCCAAGAGGTTTATCAATATTACCAATATTGGACATATTAAATCCTTTACACCCAATTCCTTGGACAAAAATTTCTCTTAAGTGGACTGAAAAGGGGCTCACATTTCTTCATCAATTGATCGACAGAAACAACCTTTTATCTTTTGAAGAGTTACGCAGGAAATTCCATCCAAAGTGATTTCTTTAGATATCTACAGTTGCGCTCTTTTTTGTTTGCACATAAAGACTGGGAAAGAGTACTAAATCCCACACCAATAGAAAATCTTCTAATCCATTTCCAGAAAGGGGGAGAGGACAAAAAATTGATAGCTAAGTTATATAGTGTATTTTTGTCGATGAACATTAACAAACCCTCGTGGACAAAACAAAGATGGGAGGCAGAGATGGCCAAAATAATTTCCGACAAAACATGGGAGGATATCTGCTCTGAGGCTCACCGAGTAACTAACTCAAATACATGGAGGGAATTTAAATGGAAAATTATTCGCAGATATTTCAGGACCCCTGACGTAGTTGCTAAAATGGATCCTAAGGTACCAAGCTTGTGTTGGAGAAATTGTGGCTCAATGATTCCCAACCACACACATGTTTTTGGTCCTGCCCCAAACTCAAAAACTTTTGGGATGAGGTGTATAGAGCTATAAACCATATTTTTTCTGGGGTTATCCCAAGGGATGTTACTGTTGCTTTACTCTGTATTATTCCTGATGGTTTATAAGGGCGGGCCAAAATGTATTTGTTAAATGTTCTTTTTACAGCAGCCCTGAAATGCATTACAATTAGGTGCATGCAATTGGAGCCACCTTCTTACTACTTATGGGTTCAAAACGTAAGGGAATTGCATACAATGGAAAAGATAACCTACTCACTAAGACTTCAAAAATCTAAGTATGGCCTGCGCTGGGGACCTGCAGAAGCCCTGTTGGTTTAGTTAAACCTAATGGATTTGTCTTTTGGCCTATGTCGATTGGTTATCTCTTCCCAGAGTTCATTCTTATTTAAATGGTGTACAATGATGAGTCTATAAACATGATGCTGTGGCTGTAAGTTGCTTTTCCAACATGGTTATTGTATGGAAAACTTCATATTGTCAACATTTCTATTATGTACTACTGAAGTATGGTTGTACTTTGCTCTGCTGAAAAATTAAAATTAATAAAAATCTAAGTTAAAAAAAAAAGAAGGTGTCACTGCTCTGCTTAACCAAGTAGGGTGATAATTAGGTGCTATTTATTATTATTTGCAGTAACCTCTCAATTCTTCTAGACCTGGAAATGATAAAATTAAAAAAAATCCATATTTTTATAGACGTCTTAAGCCAGAGAAGGAGCTCTAATTTTATCATACACATTTAGAAAACATCTTTGGTTCTTTAAAGTTTAAGTCCCAAATTTTCATACACTTGTCTTCAGAAAAAAATTATGCAAACACCCAATCTGAATTGAATCTGAATGGAAGATAGTTTTACATACTAGCATCTTCTGTTCTGGTCTTGGCCGAAGCTGGACTTGGCTCTCCGAGGCCCACGACATTCTGGGCCACCACCCTGAACTCGTACTCCACCCAGGCATTCAGACCGACCACGGTGGCGGTTAGCATGTTGCCATTGACAACCTCCGGGACTGAAAAAAAAAATCGTATTGTGACAGAAAAAAAACAAAAAAACACAATTATCTTGTTTACCTGTGTCTATGACCTGCCAGCCCACAGTGAATGGTGTGCGAGCCTGAACGATGTAGCCCATTATGGGGCTGCCGTTGTCTCTTCCAGGCGTCCAGGACAGCTGGGCTGTGCTGTCCGTGATTTCCTCCACTGAGACTTTGTCCGGAGGGCCTGGGGGACCTGGAGACATCAGACATGGAATAAGAAAAGGTGATCACCCATTTCAAGAAGCCTAAAAAAAATGAACTATTTATATATCTGTGGTAGAAATTTGTTCCAGTATTGCTGCAAGAAAAGAGCACCTTTCAAAACTTCAACTTTGAAGAAAAAAAAAAGCATTTCAAAAATTAGACTTTGAAAAATTCTTCATGAAAAACTAAGTTTTGACAGAATTTAAAATGTCATTTTTTGCTGTTTGCTTTTTTTCTCCAGATTTTCCTTTTGCTTCTTTTTGTTCATATTTTTGAGTTTTACAAATTGTATTATTTGCAAATCATGTTGTACAAGCCTAGCCCTAACCCTGTAAAAAACATCAGGCGCAGATAACTTCTCTTTCAAAAATTAAAATTTGAAAAAGGAAAAATGCATTTCAAAAATGTAACTGAAAAACGTCTCATGTTTTGATGATAATTTACAATATGTATGCAAAATTTTAACCTAAATTTATGTATGTTGTTATTTAAAACTATGTATATTTTTTCAGACTTGTTTTCTGTATTTATTTAAAACTTCTTTTTCTTTTTTTTAATTTATTTTGTCAAAAAGTTTTGAGACTGAGTTTTATGAATCGCAGATTCTGTTCCCCATTTCGAACACTTCCTCCGAAAGGACAAGCAAAAAAAAAAAAAAAAAAAAAAAACACATTTCACAAATTGAAATTTTAAGGGACAACAGAAATTAGAAAGCATTTCTTCTGATCCTGGTTTTCCAAAAAATAATTGGAAAAAACAAAATTTGAAATAATAAATTCTGAAAAAAATAGCAAACTACATAAATGTCAATTTGACTATTGAATGTATATTATAAATTACTGTAAAAATATATTTTTTGACAAGTTTTAAAAATTTAAATTATTTAAACATGTCTAATTATTACAATATTGAACCAAATTTCTCACCATACATATTTAGGCTTTTATTTTAACTTTAATTAAGACCCAAATCTGGTGTGTGTTGATGCTGTGTGTGTTTTATGTGAACTAAATGTTGTACTGACAAATTGGGTGGGCTTGTGTAATTCTTCTCCATGGTGCTCTGCTTTTCAAATGTTCTCCATAACATTTTCCGATGTGCAAATGAGCCAATTATGGTCATTTTCTGTGATAAACACCATCTCCTCAAAGCACCTGGCACAGCTATAAAGGTTTATTAAGAACAAGTCTGTCAGTGAGTCTGTCTGTCTGGGCTCAGCCTGTTCACTGTGCTCAATGCAGCAAGCAGAAAACAAATGTACTGCAGCACAACTCAACCCAGGGCTACCCATGCCACAGTCAGTCAATTTTAACATTTCAGCAATATTTATATGATATTAATTGAAGCTGACAGAAGTTGGACTCCGGTGACATCCATCTTTTTTATTTTTTTACTTTCCTACACAGTTTTTTCCCCCCCATGGAGAGCCTGGGGGATTTTTCTCACCAATCTGTCAGACGTCTTTCACTTTGGAAGGACTTCTACCTCTAAGTAAACACACAAGGTTATTCTTGAATTGGCGTGTGCAAACAAGCCGCTAGAATCAGCCGGGGTTACCTTTGACAACCAGGATGGCAGAGGTAGACAGGCTCTCCACATCCGTGTTGACGACGCACACGTACTTCCCTCCGTGGCTCAGCTGGATGTTGCGGATCATCAGGTCCCCTGATACAGTCTGGAGGAGGGGGAAGAAAACCAGGCTAAGTGGGAGACGCAGTGTTATTTTGTCTGCGGACTTTTGGCACAATGTTTTAGAATAAAAAAAAAACAAAGTCGTCATGCCACAGTTTTTTTCTTTATCCGCCTCTATCCAAACAACAACATGGCAGATGCAGTCTGCACAAATAAAGCTATTGGCTGTCCTTCAGGCGATAACCGACCTGCAAACAGCTACCAGCTCCACACAGGGCACACCGAACAAACACATTCTAGCTAATTGGCAATCATTATTCTCTGATAACAGAAACTCAAGCATTATATGGATGTAAATCTCAGTGTAAAGAGCAAATATTATACATGAGCTGCCAGAATATGGTGACCATTGTCGAGAAAACTGGCATAAGGGTGTGAGATCTTCCCAGGTACACGCAGAAAACGGAGTAAAGGCCTGAGAAATAATAGTAATCTTGCATGTTGATTACCGTATTTTCCGCACTATAAGACGCACCTAAAAACCTTCAATTTCCTCAAAAGCCGACAGTGCGCCTTATAATCCGGTGCGCCTTATATATGGACCAATATTGAGCCACAACAGGTCCAGCAACGGACCTTACCACAGGGGCCGCGTTTCATTGGCTAATGCCCATTTTAGGTCACAGTGCAGCTACCACGTGCGTGACCGTCTCACAAACACAAGCTACAGTAGTAAACATATGCTAATGTACATTGTGGACCATCAAAACCATGAATGCCGACTTACCCAGCCTTGCAAGAACAATAGGCATCAGTGATCTTGTCCACAGCTATATTTATGCTGAGGGTGTGAGGATCTGCTGTTTTCCTCATCTATCGGTAGCTTTTAGCTGTGACGCGCACAATGTTGGAGGCATCCAGTGGCTCAAACACCTTGATGTCGTCCAAAAAAGATGACATGAACTTGTTGGTTCCCCTGTCCATTGTCGTGGCTGATATGTTGTGAAAATCCGGCAGAAATGCTACGCTAATTAACTCAGATCGAAATGAAAGACGTCATGTTTACACAGACATGCAGTAGGCTGCTTACGTAGTTGGTCCACTACGGTAAGCAGCCGCCAACTTCTTTTTCCCCCGTAGAAGAAGTAGTGCGCGGTGCATGCTGGGATAGTTGTCAGAACACTGGTTTGTTAATAAAGTTTGATAATACATTTAAAGGGGGGGAGGGGCAGGGGAAGAGAGACAGAGACTGCAGCGGCAGCGTGTCGGTTGGTCTGTGTTACCCAGAAAGCAGTTGGGCATAATATCGCAACACCAACACCGTGAGTGAAACAACGACTGGGCCAGCCTACTATATAAAGTACTCGGGGACCATTTCTTTATTAATGTGGATGTGTAATAATAGAGTATGAAGCGGCTATTCTATGCGCCTTATAATGCGGTGCGCCTAATGTATGAAAAAAGTCCTAAAATAGGCCATTCATTGAAGGTGCGCCTTATAATCCGGTGCGCCTTATAGTGCGGAAAATACGGTAATAATGATTAAAGAAGGAAAAATACACAATACATATATCCATAATGGTTGGAATGATTGATATAATCTGTATTCATAATGTCTGTAATGTATGATTGAAATGTATGTTCTGTACTCGTGACTTGAAGTGATGTTAACTTAATTGTTGTATGTTATTAATGATTAGAAACAGTGACACTTGAGTCACAGAATAGATAAATAATGGAGAAGCATACTGAGGGTTATAAGTTGATAAAACAAGTTGATTATGTTTCATGATACATTATAGAAGACTGTAGATTGAGTACATAAGAAAAGGAACGAACTGTGTCACAATCAGCACACTGGGCTGGGCGGAGGCGCTAGAACAACTCCAAAAAAGGCAGTAAGTTATGAGAAATGGCCTCAACTGCCAGATGGCCAGCAGGAAAAAGGGAAGTATCGAAAGGAGTTGCTGTAATGAGTCAGGGAGGAGCAAGGTTTGGGGAGAGTTGGTACTTTCCACTGAGACACTCAAGGAGGGTGAGTCATAGACCTCTCCCACACACAACTATGGGCTAAGAGGGTTTAAAAACCAGCGAACCAGGGAGGAAACTGTTCTTAGTCCGCGGCGCTGAAGGAGAGATAACGAGAGGACGCAGACGAAAGATCAGCAGAGGACCACACCCTGGGACCAAGGGAAAGTTGAGACTTCACGCCGCAAAGAAGGGACAAGATCCATCTGCCCCAGCCCTGGGTCCTGAATTCGACCGACCCCTCTGCCTCAACCCAACGATCTCTGTTCAACTGCAGCAGACTTGGAGAAAAGACAAAGGTCACTGAGTGATGAAGATTCTGTTCGTTTAAAGGACAACGGACAGTTTGACTTTGCTGCTTTTCTGAAAGAGGACTTTGCTCCGCCCGGACAGAGACTCTGACCAAGGACGTCTAAAGATTCAGCTGCCAAGATCGACTGCCAACGGGTGTGAGTTGTTCTGCCCCGAAAGCCTCGCTTAGTGAAACTAGTGACACAGGTTAGGGATAGAAATGAGGATAGGTTATGATTGATTTTATAATGCGAGTTTACTATTTGTTACAAGTTTATAATCCCTGTAATTAAATCTACTTGTCATTTACCCCTACTAAAGCTTGCTTAATAAAATACATACTAAAAATACCAATAGAGCTTGTGGACATTGAAATCAATTGAATCATTGATCATTAAGGGTTCTTCTGATTTAAGTAAAATTAACATACATGATTGTAGATGTGGTGGCTTCGTACTTTCCTTTGGTGAGTGTTAAAATAATGGCCCTGGGACTTAAATCTAAGTCACTAAATTTAATCTAGCCGGTAACAAGTGCACGTTATTTTTAGGAGAAAAGCTACCGTTAACAGGAGTGGTTGTTGAAGCTATGCTGCAGTGAGGGCTACTCTGCTGACTGTTTCTCAACTGAAAAGGGCCATAACTTCTGGATCTGAAGGTAGTTAGAGCTAGACGAGTTTTCTCCGCTGCCAGTTTAAATAGAATATCTCTAATAAACCTATTCTAGGGTAAGACCCGGGTTTCAGGGATTTTCCAGACCTGTTAGACAGAGAACTGGCCAGTAGTCAGTCGGTGGTGAGATTAGGGTGGGGCTGAGTATTGCAGGATAACGAACACCATGTAGGAAAACACACTGACAACAGACATTTTCTAGTATAACCAAGAACAAGAGAAGGAGATTCACCTAATAGGTTTGGCCTGCTTTCTACAAAAGAGGACTAGAGCCACTGAAAAAATAAAAGAATTCTGACTTTAACCTTGTAAGATCAAAAGTCAGAATTCTGAGAATTTGGAGCAGCTAGCTCTGCTAACGGGGCTAGGCATCTTCAGGCTCAGCCAGCGGGTGCAATGTGTTTTACCCACTGACTGCGGCCTGACCTCAGCAAATCACTCCATCCTTATGAAGTTATTAATATCTTCTCAACTTTACCACATTGTTTTCTACCAATAGCAATTAATTACATTCCCTACCTTGGAATTTTTTAGTATACAAATTTATAGTAAGAAAAATATTTTAAGACAGTACCTCTTCATGACTGATATATGTTTATCTTTACATGTTTAGGCTTTTACTTTGTATTATTTTAAATAGACTGCTTTTTATTGACATAATGTGTTAAAATGTGTTGACTGCTTCGTGTGATTGAGGTCGTCTGCTTCTGGCAGTTGTGACAGAAGGTTTCTGTTTTTATCTGAAAGTTCTTGTTTTTACTCACATGCACACGTTACAGTCTGCAAGTAGAAAAATCGGCAGCATTCGGTTGCTGATACACAGCAGTCAACACATAGGAACTGACTTGACAGAAAAACGGCTTTTTAGGGCGTAGCTTAGCTTAGCAAATTGAGGAAATTATTCAAATTTTGCCATTTCCATCAACCTTTTCGAATGCAATACTTAAAAAACACATGAATAAACATTGATGTAAATATATACAACCCCTAACTTAAATAAAACAGTACTTTTTGTAGATTAGAATACAATGAGTTGTTTGTTTGCTGATGATCATGTGAACAATTGAATCTCTAAATGCAACGTGTGTAAATTGAACAGAGCCAGTGTCCGCTGCAATGACAGAAGATGCCATCATTGATCCAGGGAATGTTATCCGTAGGGTATTTAGACAGCTGGCTCCAACTTCTATAAGAAATCAGATACATCAGGCTCAGGGCACAGAAGTAATATTTCTGATGGCTCCATAACACAGACAAACGTATATATCTAAGATCATAATTTGAAAATAGATGTTTTACATTCCTCGGCCAACATTAGGCATTATAGTGTATGAAAGAATCAAAAGCAAACCACGGAGTCATTTGGCATGTAATAACATTGTCTAAAACTCAGGCAATGTGCCGTCTCTAGGCATGTTTGTATCAGAGTGCCATCAAGATATTTTTAGACCCATCTTGCGGTGAGTCGCATGCATCACATGCTCTCGACCTGTTAAAATAATGTTGATGCAGTCTGAAAAGGACCCTTTGGCAGGGATGAGTCCATTTACGCTAAAAAAGTCAAACAGAATGACATTTGTTTCGAGGCTAAATAAAAAAAAAGTAAAGTCAGACATAATCTCACGGGGACAGATTTTATCCGGACAATTTCATTGTGTCCTTGTTGTGACTGGTAATGGTATCCGCCCTCCGAAAGTCACCTCCTGTTACAAAGTATGTCAGCTTGTGGGAAAAAAAGAGGTATGATGCTTTAGAAGCCAGTCACCTGGGGCCAAACCAGGCAAGACTCGCCGCAGTCGCAGCAGATTTCATCAAGCCTGGTGGCTTAGTCATTGTACCTCCACTCTGCCACGACAGTGAAAGGGAGGAAGGTGGATCACCGTTTCTCTGAGGGATTCCAGAAAAAGAGAGCAAAGCAGGCGATGAGAGGAAAATTCTACCTCTACTTCTCTTTTTCTCCTTCAGCACTCTTTTTCCATCTCCTTTGCCTAAACCTGACAGCTTTTATGCACAGAGTGTCAGCCGCCACCTGGACAAGCCGGGAGCTAGGAATGACTTGTGAGGCCTCTTGTCTTAGCGGGAAAGGAAGTGATGTGGGCAGGTTTTTTTTTTAATTATGGTAATTAATTCATCAGAAGCTTTTAAGGGGTGTTCTGGTAATCTCTGTGGACAGATTCTGGGTGAAACTGTATCTCATTAAATGCCATTCCACCGCTCAATGTCACCAGTAATTGCCATTTGCGATAATGAAAACGGGCGGCTTGGCATTCCGCAACACCATCCGGGTTGCGGAATGCCACATTCCCTGTGGACTTAAATACACAGAGAGGGTAATCACAGGAACGCCAAAAGGTCATGTGCCAACTTTTTGGCACATGACTGGCGCTAATTGATATATTGCGATGCATAAAGCAAAATGAGAGAGCGAACGAGTAATTATTTATGTAACAACAAGCGCCGAACAATTAACTCTGCCCTTCTTCAAAGGGAACAAACATCGACGAAAAAGTCATTATTTTGAAGGTATAAAGATTTCAAATGAACACTTTACTAGTGTCAAGCTTGCCCTTGGTGAAAAGCAAGGCAGCTCATTACTTAATTATTTCTGGGCTCACGATTCATAAATAAGTATGCAAATTCAATTATGGCAGAGGGAGATAAGAAAATGTTCTCCCTTGATGTTCAGGAATTAGAAGTTGAAAGGATGAAAAAGTAGAAAGACTTTATTAATCAGGACTTTATCAATACTGGAAAATGAAAAACAGCATTTTCCAGTATTTTTAGAAGTGTTAGGATGTGGAAACTCACATGGCAGGTAAGAATTATGGATATAGACCTCATGGTGACTTCATCTGGTAAATACAACAAATAGACTGGTGACTGAAATTGAATGATTGTACATCTTAGGGCCACACAGGGCCACACTAAAACCTGATTTACAGGTCACACTCAGAGAGACTCTACAGTCTGGAAGATGTTTCTGTGGACCAAAGATTCAGTTAGCCATTAGCCATCTGTATCAGTAGAGGTGTTTCCATTGCAAATATGCTCAACATTTTCTCAATATTAGCTAATATAAAAAAACAACACATTTCCACAAGTGCAGTGATTCCATTAAATAATTGAAATTAAAATATCACGAGTCATTAAAACCATGCTACAGCATCATCCTTCAACTACTTCCTGCACTGCTACTGTTGTGCTTACGGAAAAAAATCAAAGCTCTTCAGTTTGCTATGACTGCAGAGCTGTGTAATGCCAACTGCTCTCTGTATCTCCACCCAAGACACAGTTAAAAATAAAATAAAGTTAAGTTTATTAGTATAACACATTTCAGCAACATCATACCATAAAACACAATAACCAATTATGAAACAAGAATTCAAAATTACATTTTGTCAAATTATCAAGAAAATGCACATTAATTATGTTGTTGATGTTCCAGTTATTATGAAACAAAGGCAGCTCTAACAGGTGGGTTTTTAGTCTTGATTTACAAGAGATCAGTGTTTCAGGTGTTCTGCAGTTTTCTGGAAGTTTGTTCCAGATTAGTGCAGCACAAAAACTGAATGCTGCTTAAACAAAACAAAAAAATAATATATTCAACATTTTATCACCTTTGTGGTAATGTCATGATTTGAAGAGGGTTTGAGGTGAGGAAGTACCTCAAACCCAGGGTGTAGATGATGAAGAAAGTTTAATCCAAACACTGTCCATCAGTGACAGCATAGGGAACAAACAGACGACGTAGCACGATATTTGACGAGGACCCGACAAGGAACAAAGGACACAGGTGGACTTAAATACAAAGGGAGGGTAATCACAGGAACGAGACACACCTGGGAACAATCAGGACAGGACGGCACAGAGACTCACAGGGGAACAGCACTAAATAAACACAGAAAAAAACCTCAAAATAAATACACAGAAAACACAGATCACCACAGTACCTTCCCTTCAAGGGCGGCTACCAGACTCCCCAAAACAAAAACAAAAAATACAACAAGGGTTGGTAGAGGGGCGCTGGTCGGGGGGCCAGAGTCCAGAAAAACTCAAAGAAAAACAACCCAACCAGGGTGGGTGGAGGGCAAGAGTCCACAGGGACAAAACAGAAGAAACTCAGTCCAAACAAAAAGAAAAAAACAGCACGGCCAAGGCAGGATCTTCCATGGATGATCCGGGGGCCAGCCACGGCACAGCACGAGGATACCTCGTGGGAGGTCTGGGGGCTGTCACGGCGCAGCAGGCGAACCCACCCCTAGAGGTGGGTCCGGTGGGCGGCAAAGTCAGAGGAGGAACTGAAGCTCCGGGGGCTGTGACACCAGGACCTTTTGGGGCCAACAGGAGACGGGTGGCGGAGCGGGCTCGGGAAACTCTGGAGCGGGCTCGGGAAACTGCGGCAGCAGGGATAGATGCTGCCTCGGTGCTGGGACTGACACCAGCGGTAGAGGTGCGTGCCGCCTCGGCGCAGGGACGGCACAGGGAACAAACGGACGACGTAACACGATATTTGATATCTGTGTCGGGTCCTCGATATTTGACGAGGACCCGACTTAAATACACAGGGAGGGTAATCACGGGAACGAGACACACTTGGGAACAATCAGGACAGGATGGCACAGAGACTCACAGGGGAACAGCACTAAATAAACACAGAAAAACCTCAAAATAAATACACAGAAAACAGATCACCACCGGTAAAACCTTTGAGTTGGTATTTACGCTAAAATAATACATTGGACACAGTATTTTTTCTTTTTTGTTTTGAATGAAACTTGTAGAACAAAAATGTATTGTGTGAGAAGCCTCCTATATCTTTAAATAAACAAAAAAAGTTTGACCTTTTTTGTCAAACTTTTTTTGACAAAAAAGACAGGAGGCATATAAAATACCTCTACTCATTTTATAGGAGTAGATGTAAGTTAGGAGTTCTTTTTAGTGTTTTTTTTTTATTATGTAGATGTATTTATAGGCCCTATTATGGAAGAAATTAGAATTGGTAATGATTTTCAACAGGTGGGAGATTTAGAAAATTTGCAGGTGGTAACTGACAACAAAATCTCTCACCAACCTCCATTTATTGAGATTTTGTCATATTTTAATGACTGTTATAAAACATAAACATACAGTCCTTGATGTGCAGTTCACCACTGACCATTGAGAAGCTTTATAAAAGAGTTTCTCTTGGCATAACTTTCCCTCGTTGGGTATTATTTGGTGCCTAAGAGGCCCTTACCCACACAGTGGAGTGAACCGTTGCCCAATTAAACCCCAAGCAGGCAGAAAAGTAAAGTTTAAACGCCTTGGGAACGACTTACCCCACCCACTCTTTCGAAGTGGTCACCGTCTCTCTGGAAGTCAATGAGCTGGCCGTTAAATGCCCATGAGAAGGAGACGTCCAGAGCTGGATCAGAAGCAATCTGGCAGGGTAGCACGATGCTCTCGCCAACAATAATCTCCATGTTAGTGGGCCTCATGGTGATTCTGGTGGGCTCTGGCCAGACAAACAGATGATAGCGCATGCATGTTAACACCCCGCCACCATCTCACCGCAATTCACTACAAAACCAATTGGCTACCGTTAAACAGACTGCGGACAGTCGCCTAAACAAGCGTGATTTCTTGCTGCTGTTGGACTTTGTATTTACCGTTTCTAGCAACAGACATGCGGAGAGCAGAGTGAGTTCCCAGCTGTGGCAGATTGGAGACCTCAGAGTACTTTGAGGAAAGGTCACAGTAATTAAATCCTGTGACGTCAAATTGTTCAGCTGTTAGTGGAGGAAAAGAATGAGAAGCTAATGAGAATAAATTTGATGGTTACGGTTAGGCCAGCAGGGGTTACATAAATATGTTATGCCACTGCTCTTAGATAATGACCTTTAACTACACCAAGGATGGTGTTTGTTACTACTTAACTGATATTTTAGGGAATGTGTAATTAGGCCTGTCGCAACAAACAATAAATCAATTAATCACATGATAAATTAAACCTATTGACCTTGTTTTAATTATCGGCTTTATCGGCTCTTCCTGTCTTTTTTCTTTCTGTTGATGACACTGAATGAAAAAAGGCTCAACTCCGGTGCTCTTCCTTAGTGTAATGTCCAGCACACACTACACGAGTTGTTGGCGGACTGTCGGCCCATTTTCAAAACCTGACAGAAATCCTAGGTATAACGGTTCGATCGGGTTCGTAGTGCCCTGTGGTGTCCAGCCACATGGGCACAAAGTAATGGCCACAAGTCCAGTTAATTGATTTTAAAACCAAGCATTAATCAATGCTGCACTAGAATCTACCTGTGATGCATGTGGCTAGAGTCAGCGAAAAGTCCTGACTGAATGAAAATCATTATAACCTATTTATGTCACATTAAACGAAGAACAGCTGAAAACCTACAGGGTTTATCAACTACGGTAGCAATTTGGCTCCAGTTCCTCCCCTTGTGATTTCTATATTCTTTGCAAGAAATGTTGAATAAATATTAATGTTGTTTCCATAAATCATCTCCAATGTCCCCTGGACTTCGGGTTGCGAAGTGTCAGCGGTTGGGAAATTACGGAGGGAAATTCCGTAATTTCCCCTCAGAAAGGACGGAGGAGAATCTGCGCTTTCTGATTGGCTACCTGTCACATTCAACGGGCTTCCAGTCGGGGGAAATCCCTGATTTAGATCGGAGTGGCCACGACATCCACCGTAACACACCACACACTGCAGGATGATCGGTTACGAAATCACCAGCGGCCAATGTTCTAAGATTGTCATAAGGGGAAAATAGGGGCAAAAAAACTGTGTAGTATGAACTACTAAATTAGGTAGTCGGATGTGCCCATCTTCTCTATTTAAATCTCGTGATTACTGAAGGGCAATATAGTATACAGATTTCATATCTGCACTCTTTTGGTTGAATGTAGTATTTATTTCCACTTTGGCTTTATGTTGTTTAGTTTTTATTCAAGTACGTTTTTTTGTTAATGGAGACTGAGAATCCATTTTAGTTAAGTTTATTAGTTCCAGTGTTATGTGTTCTTTTGAAAATAAAGTGTATCTATCTATGGCAGGAAATCACATGCATTATTAGTCATTTCCATTAAATCAGTGTCAAAAGGTCTTGAAACAATATTATCGTTTATCGCAATAATTTTTTAGACAATTAATTGCTCGGCAAAATTTGTTATTGTGACAGGCCTATGCGTAATATCAGCGGTGTTTATTAGCCAATAAACACCACTTGCAAACATTTTATATATATGCAGTATAACTCAGAAAAGAGAGAAGAAAATCAAGATATTTTCCAGCCATTGCCTGCCAAGAAATGGACCTTTATTTTACAAGAATTGCGAGAAATACAATATTTTGCCTATAAGCTGTTCTCCAATAATAATAATAAAAATCAATAATTGGGCCTGTATGGAGTGTGATGGATGGTTTCTCTTTATAAGCTTTTCCAAGAATGGAAATGTACATAACCAGCTTATTATCGTTAGTGGGAACATTATGTTGGGTATATATCCTTATATGCTAAGGATATGAGGGAAGAGTGGTTTTTACAAAAGTCCAGTATACTTCCCAGATAGCACATGATGTTAAATCAACGTTGAAAAATAGTTAGAATCGTTGATTTTTGGTTGAAGTCGACAAATGACGGTGGATGAACCATCAAACAACCATCCAATCAAACCGTTGAAACTGTGACATTGAATCAACGTTGTTTTGTGGTTGAAATCTGATCACTGAAATGCCGAAGTCTGATTAATGGTTGATTTTTGGTTGAAGACGACAAATGACGGTGGATCAACCATCAAACAACCATCCACCTCTAGCCAAGTAACCAATGTTGAAACTGTGTCATTGTATCAATGTTGTTTTGTGGTTGAAATCTAATGACTGAAATGCTGATGTCTGATCAACATCTGATCAATATTGAATCAATGTCAGATGTATTGCCGCACCCCTTCCCCTCCTCTCCTCCTCATCAGCGCTCTGGGTCAGAGCATTTTATTACTGAGCGGGGGTTATCACATTTAAATTAACCACTGCAGAGGATAGTCGGTGGTGATTCCTTTCTGTACATTTTCTTACTTGTTCATAACAATTCTCACTGACTGTGTGTGTGTGATATATTGACACAAAAACATCTACAACTTACTACAAGGAGTGGAGGGGTCCACCCCCACCGTTTACATGAGTGGGATGTCCCAAACACACAGCTGCTTCGCTGTTGGCTTGTTGGAAAATATGTTAATTCAATGTTGAATTGTCATCACAAAGGTTGCATGTTTGGTTGAGGTCGACAACTGATGGTGGATCAACTATAAAACAACCATTCAATTCTAGCCAATTAACTAATGTTGAAACTGTGTCATTGAATCAATGTTGTTTTGTGGTTGACATCAAATAAATGAAATGCCAACGTCGAATCCAGTGTGTTTCAGCACTGGTCCTCCAGGCCCTACAAGTTTTAGGCATTTCCCTAATTCAACACACATGATATTAATTGACGTCTGATTAACGGGGTTTTGCTGAACTGAAAAAACGCAGGTCAGTTTGATTGACGTCAAGGTTTGGGGAAGAACTACCCAGATAGCACACAATGTTAATTCAATGTTGAATTATGATCATAAAGGTTGCATGTATGGTTCAGGTCAATGACAGAAGCTGGATCAACCATCAAACAACCATTCAATTCTAGCCAATTAACATTCATTGATTGAAATGCCACATCCAGTGTTTTTCAGCACCGGCACCAGGCACACTGCCCTACAAGTTTTAGCCATTTCCCTAATTCAGCACACATGATTTTAATTAACATTTGATTAACAAGGTTTTGCTGAACTGAAAGCATGCAGGTCAGTTTGCCTTGAGGAAAAACTAGTAATCAAAGTGTTCAGGTGTTTTTTGCACCCCTCACCACTGCCTGCCATTCAAATGCCCAACCCCCTTCCCTCCACCCGCCAAAAACACACACACACCTCTTTCCCCCCACCTGGGCCCATCTATCCCTCAATCAGGTGAAACAACTTTAATTTTAAGTGAGGGTTTTTCATTTTTTAAAAGATTGTTTTGGCTAGTGGCCTTTATTTGATGGTTAATTGACAGGAAGGTGGGTAATGAGAGAAGGGGGGTAATGCAGCAAAGGTTGCCAAGGTCAGGAATTGAACCTGTGACAGCTGTGTTGAGGACTGAGTCCTTGATTGTGGTTTGTGCTTAACCCCTGCGCCACCACTGCACAACCCCTTTTAGGTGAGGGTTAATCACGTTTTAACTTAAGCACTATGTGTTGACAACACAGTTGTGATTCCGTTCTGTACCCAGATTCACTAGCGGAACAAGTCAGCGTTGGGCCGGGGGGCGGGGCTAATTACCGGACCCCTAACGAATCACCAGGCCCCTGACGTTTATCGCCTGCGCTACCAGAAACTGTTGAGCGAGGGGCGGGGAGGTTGGTCTGCGTTTTTTGGTTGATCTTTACCCAGGAAACACATCGGCTAAACCGTGAGTGAAACGGTCACTGGGACTGACTAGTATATATTCCATTGAGGGAAAGTAACTTTAACATTAAATAGACCTTTCTCAACAGGCAGTAGACTTTCTCAGTCTATAATCAGATATTTAAGCCCCCCCCCCCATAGCTCTGCGCCTGCCCAGATTGCACATGATGGCAATTCAACATTGAATTAACATCTTTTGCCAACAAGCCAACAGCGAAGTGGCTGTGTGTTTGGACATCCCACTCATGTAAATGGCGGGGGTGGACCGCTCCACTCCTTACTCCTTGTAGTAAGTTGTAGATGTTTTTGTGTCAATATATCACACACAAATGGTCAGTAGGACTTTTTTATGAAAAAGAAAGAAAATGTACAGAAATGAATCTTCACCCACTATCCTTTACAGAGGTTAATTTAGAATGTAATACCCCCCACTCACTAATAAAATGCTCTGACCCAGAGCTCTGATGAGGAGGAGAGGAGGGGAAGGGGTGTGGCAAAAGAGCTGACATTGATTCAACATTAATTCAACATTGATCAGTCGTTGATCAGACATTAGCATTTAATTCATTAGATTTCAACCACAAAACAACATTGACTCAATGACACAGTTTCAACATTGGTTACTTGGCTGGAGGTGGATGGTTGTTTGATGGTTGATCAACCGTCAGTTGTTGACCTCAACCAAAAATCAACCATTCTAACTATAATTCAACGTTTATTTACCGTTGTGTGGAATCTGGGCAGTTTGTTGCAGCCCTCATTACCTCCTCATCTCCCCCTACTCCCTCCCAAACCTCCCCCACCCAGCCGCTCCTCCCAACCTTCTCCTCTTTACCCCCTCTCATTCCTTCTTCCCTCCCCCTCCTTGAGCTCTGGGTCAGAACATTGTATTACTAGGTGGGGGTTAATCATGTTTCAAATTAAGCACTACATGTTGAGAACAGTGGGTTGTGATTCCTTTCTGTACATTTTCTTACTTGTCTGTAAATATTATTACTGACTGTGCATAATGTGTTGACACAAAAACATCTACAAGTCTGTACTAGGAGTTGTACAGTCCACCTCCCCAATTTTACACTTGTGGTTTGTCCCAACCAAAAAGCCACTTTGCTGCTGGCTTGTTTGCTACCGGCTTCTGAATTGAATTCTCCGCTGAGCACTTTTATGGTAAGTTTTTCAATATTACTTTGATCTTAAATGTGTTTATTGAAAAATAAGGGCATTGTTTTGTGCCCATAGTAATCCTGGTTATTTTGGGGCAAAACGGATATTTTTAATAATTGAGATCATGTCTCCTTTTGTATTATTTTCATCCTACCCACCACTCCAGGCCTAAGTATGAAATCCTGCGAGATTTTGTGGGATTTGAGTTTTTAAAATAGGGCGGGGCCTATTGTTTGGTCTTGGAGAACATGTGGTGGACAAGGAAGTGTAAGGCTGGCTGGTCCAGGTGGGCTTTAAATTGTTGTGATAGTAATCACTTGTTTTTAACTTTTTATTATGATATGCTTAGGGTCGTGCTTAAATGAGCCTCTGTACCAGAACAGCTGAGTTGGATGATTACATGACCGTCTGCAGCCATCAAGAAGTGCAGAAGGTTGTTAATCATCCACAGATTCAATCCAGGTGAGGCAGAAGGGAAACACTTAACATGTAAGGCAGGTGAAACACTGAACTAAACCTGCTAATGACTGATTCAGTCTGTTGATCCTTGGATTGGTAACTGGTTAAATTGAACTGGACTATTGTTACTTGTGTGGGATCTTTATTAGCATATAGACTCTTTTTAAGGAATTTAATCAACTTATTTGGAAATATTTGTAGTTGATGGAAGATTGAACCAGCTATTTGATGGAAGTTTATTCTGTATAAATTATAATTTTTCCAACTACACTATAAATCACCTTTTGTTTGATTTATTTGTCTCTGGTGTGTTAAATAAACCTGATCCTCCCTGAGTTTTATTGTTAGGTTTTCTGATAAACAGCCCTTTATTTTAAATATTGATTTAATATCAATATCATAAATCCTACACTATACTGCAGCTTGATGGGTAAATGCAGTTGTATATGTAAACATTAAGATAAATATTAATGAAAGATTAAGATATTAATTTAACAGTGAGTGTACATGGGGAACTATATGGTTTGTATTTGTTCTCAGACCTGTAACCAGTACAGTGTTTAATCTTTCATTGTGCTTCAGAACTTTTCAAATGTTTATCATATTTCTAACTGGCACCTTCCTCACTTTTATTTTTTTCAGCTGTTGCTCTGCAGTTTGACCGAAAGCTGACTCTTGAGGACTGCAGCAAAATTGTCAAGAAGTGGCTTCATTACGCACCAGAACGAGAGGAAGACATCACAAGGAATCAAAGTGACGCCAACCAGAGTCAAACTGGGGTTACCACGACTTGTACTGTTTCCCTACTTCATACAGTACAAAGCTTAACTTCATGGACTCTGTTCTTCTGTGGACAACATACTGTTGTTTTGACAGTCAAAAAGGAATCAAATATGTTTAAAGATCTGTCCCTCTTTTCTTAAATAAAATGTTAAATCAAACCCATGTTGTCATTTTTAAACTTTTGTACACAGTTTACGCATCATCTGCCAATAATACAGTGTTTAACACCAGTGAAGAAACTTTTAGTGGCATGTTATGATGTAGACCTATCAGACGTAAAATGTACATAAATCCTTAGCTTTCATTCAATATAAAAACAACCCAAATCTGCATGTACATCCACAGTCAAATGAGTGTTGAATCAACATTGATTCAATGTAGAATCAACACAAATATGCATGCAGATCCACAGTCAAATGAGTGTTGAATCAACATTGATTCAATGTAGAATCAACACAAATATGCATGCAGATCCACGTTCAGATGATGGTTGAATCACCATTGATTCCTAACTTATTCAATGTAGAATCAACACAAATATGCATGCAGATCCACAGTCAAATGAGTGTTGAATCAACATTGATTCAATGTAGAATCAACACAAATATGCATGCAGATCCACGTTCAGATGATGGTTGAATCACCATTGATTCCTAACTTATTCAATGTAGAATCAACACAAATATGCATGCAGATCCACAGTCAAATGAGTGTTGAATCAACATTGATTCAATGTAGAATCAACCGAAATCCGGATGCAGATCCACGTTCAGATGATGGTTGACTCAACATTGATATAATGTAGAATCAACATTGATTCATAACTGATTCAATGTACTATCAACACAAATATGCATACAAGTTGACATACAGATGATGGTTGAATCAACATTGATATAATGTCAGTTATGGTTGAAACCCTAACGTTGATTCAACATACAAGTCACCGACCACTTTCAATGTTGTTTCAATGTCAGCGTTCAACGTTGATTCAATGTTTCTGGCTGACATTGATTCAATGTTGTTTCAATCATTCTGTGCTATCTGGGTTCTGATGTGTAAATATGTATATATTTAAAAGATAGAACACCAGGTTACTAAGCCAAATAATTTAACTGCCTACAACATATTCCCATCCAATTAGGATGGTTTTACTGGTGTGTCTGCAGAGTAAGTCACAGCTGGTTCACTATTTGTTCATTTGACATTCAACATCAATGCAACAGCAACAAACTTTTACAAGCGTCCTAATGAGCAATTTATGTGCTTATCCATCAGAACACTGTATGAAGTACTGTGAAAACACTCTTAACAGCCGTCAGATTTTTAAAAAGTAATTTATTCTTTTTAATAGAAATCCAAATTGGTGTGAGAGGCTGAGGCATCTAATTCTGTTTTATAACTGTTTGTCTTATTAAGACAAAAACCACAGTTTATTTTCACAGGAAATGGAGATTGGAGCCAGTGCACTGTCACTAATGTTCCCATGTGAAACACATACCAAGAACAGAACATGTAAAGTATTAATAACATAGTGATCGCCTAAATTTCACTAAAGTTTTCTATTTCAAAGTGTACTTTTTATATGAGACAGGATCTTTGATAGGAAATAGCTTCAGAATTTCATTCTCTCCTCGTGTTTCACACAAAACATTAACTGATGGTACATTTCCCTAATACGTTAATATTAGTTTCTCTGTAAATAAATATCCAATGATAATATGACACAGGAGGAAAGGTTCATAAAATCTTACTCATATAAACCATTGTGAAGTTTTCCATTAGAATAGAGTTGTTTTAAGATGGTAAAAATCCCATATGGTCAGATTAGATATTAACTTTAGCCTCACAGTCCAACTAATATGGATTTATACTAAATAAACACACCAAGAGGTTTATGGTAACCTTTAAAGTGGTCTAGGGAAGCAAGCTTTCTGTTGGTCTATCAAAGTATCTTCTTTTTTCTTTCTTATTTTCAGTTGCTCAGCCACATTAATGGCTGTCGAAAAAAGTTTTCGAGTTTATGGGAATCCACTAGTTTATCCACTAAGGGGGAATTTTTCTGCCATAATCCAAGTTCAGTCTGAAAACAGGATTTCATGTCTTTCTTCTCAAAACCTGTAACGCTTGTACTCAAAACTTCTCCTCCTGCTCACACTTAGTCTCTGCTTGGACTCTGCTCATTTATGAAACGTGGAACTGCCTTTCGGTACAGTCGCCTGGCGAAAAATGTGCGAAATTTCTGTATGTAAACAATAACATCTACCTATGTTCTATATTTGTCTATATTCGTAAATCTGAGTATGATTAAGCCAGCGCCTCACCAGCTATGATCCTCACCGCACGTCACTGACCTGGAATAACCCTTTCTTTAAATTGTCCACATTTCTCTCTCTTTTTAAATGTGTTGTCAGCCACACAGACTGAGCAGAAAACATATTAAAGAATGTGTTTTAAAGTATAAAGTTGAACTTTTTGGCAAAATGTCTAAAATTGTGAACAGGGCCTCAAAACGCTAGACAACAATTGGTCAAAAACCAGATTGCAACAGTTAAGTACATCAAAAAACACACACAGCACTACATCTTAGCCCGGAAAAGATTTCGGCTTGGACTTCATTAACTCTGGACAATGTAATTTCAGTTCTGGTGTCCAATGTCCATACATTTTTCTAGGCCTTCCTATTCTGCACACCTGGCTCATATTAAAGACTTGTGGTATGTTGGTGTGGATTCACTTTTAAGGTGAGTGGTGGGTGGCACCAACGTACCCTTTAAAGCCAGGTGTGTGGGGTGCGCACTCACAATTGTTTTGAGCTGTGGAGATGGCGTTGTGAGCTTGTGTGATCCTCTCTTTCCTCAAGCATCAAGTAATGGTCTTCAGGTTCGTTTTGTGATTTTCCTTCTGTTGGATTTTAGATTAGTTTGTGGTGATTGTGCTTCCTTTGGGCTCAGGATTGAGATTGTGCTGGCGCTCCCGTTTTGCTCTCTGGGAGTGCGTGTGATCAGGCACGCGTCGTGTGCGTGGAGCTCTTAACCGAGGTAGGTGGGTTCATTGACAGCTTGTTGAGCTCGGTGCCATAGTTCACCTCAAATTTTATTTTTTAGATCCTGAGGTGTTCGGGACTTGGCGGTGGACTGTTGTGTGGTTTTCCCCCTCCCTCCTCCTGCCGCTTACTGGTGCGCGCACCTGGCCTAATTGTCCGTGGCGCAAGGGGAGCACGCCGTTGTTTTGTCTTTACTTTTGCTTCATGCCTTTTCAGCTGGGTGTCATTTACTCAATTGATTTATTCTTTATTTTGGCCAGGGTTCAACCGTTTATGGTGAGTCCCCCTATTTTTCAGTACGTTTATTTACAATTTGTATTTGTTTTCTTCTTTTCTTTGTTTGCATGTAGGTTTAATTTGTCAATTGCTTGCATGATTTGGTTTATTTAGTTTGTTCAGTGCTTTGCTTGTCTTGCTTTTCGTTTATTTGCTTTGCATGTTCTCTTTGGTTGGGTTGCAGTGTTTTGTTTTTTTTTGTTTTCTGCATGGTTCTTTTTGTTTAGTTATTAATTGGGTTTGAAAACAACTTGCCGCTGAAGAGCTGATGTGCAGTATGTATTTTGTGAAGTTTGTAAACTGTCTTTAACATATATATTCTATTGTTGTAGGCCTATTTTAAACTTTTGGAAAAAATAAATTATTAAATTCTCTTTTTTAAACATTATTATCCACCTCTCTTTGTTGTCCCGACCTGGCGTGGCCTTTTTGTAGATATTAGAAGTTGAATAGTCCTGGGGCCAAGATCTCAGGTGGTAATATTTTAAAATTTAATAGTAGACACCGCTATTGCCACAATTGGCGTTGTTGGGAGGATGGGACATTAAGTAGAGGTGTGATTATTTTTGTATTGTCAAAAACAAACAAAAAAATAATAATAATTTTTCTTTGTATTTTTTTTTCTCTACCTATGACAGTGGGTTGTTTGTTCTGTGGTGGACAGTTTTAGTGGACAAAACAACGGCTTTTCTTTTTAGGACCAAACATAAAATTAGTAGGAATTAGTTTTCTTCCTTATTGAGAGCTGGTGGCTGTGCATGTATACTGGTGGCTAGCATGGAGGAGGAAGTTCAGCAGCTCAGAGATCAATTGTCTCAGCTTAAGGCTGACAATGAACGACTTCGTCGGGAGGGAGTTTTAACCCAGGCTGGACCGAGTGGCCAGGCTTCAGGCACTCCTTTGGGTAGTGGTTCATCAGCCCCAACTGTTTCCACTGAGCGCATAATAGTTATGCCTCGTGATCGCAAGTGTCCCCTTTTTAACGGTAGGACGGGTCTGTCTTTAGATGACTGGATAGAGGAGGTTCAGGCTTGTATGCGGGCCCGTCATCTTTCCACAGGGGACAAAGCATTATTCATTTTTGATCATTTGGAAGGTGAGGCTAAGAGTGAGATTAAGTTTCGCTCGAACGAGGATCGGCAGGATCCGACTCGGATTTTGGACATTCTTCGGGAACTGTATGGCTGCATGCAGCCATATGTAACTTTACAGCAAGCTTTCTTTTCTAGAAAACAACAAGAAGGAGAAACCTTACAGGAGTTTTCACTTGCTTTAATGTCTCTTATGGAACAGGTTGAGCAGAGTACGCCTGGCGGAATGCCTAATGCTGCAGTTCTACTCCGTGACCAGTTTATAGAGTATGTGACGGACAGTGCGCTACGTAGGGAGTTGAAGCGATTTGTTCGTGGTAGTCCAGCTGCTACTTTGTTGCAGGTACGAGCTGAGGCTCTTACATGGGAACGGGAGGGGCTGCCAACCGCTCATTGGGAACGCAGTTTCTCCCTTCCATCTATTCATGGCCTCCAATATGAGGTTCGAGGTAGTACATGTACCTCTGCTTCATCAATACCAGAGCTTAGTGAAGTGATGGAGTTGCTTACAAAACAACAAGAACAACTCAGTCAGTTGACTAAGACAGTGGCTTCCCTTCAGGCTCCACACCAAGCCGCTAGGCCTCCTCGTAGTAGTATTAAATGTCGGAGGTGTAATCAGTTTGGCCACTATGCCAGTGAGTCTGACAGGAAGCGAGTCCCCTTTACTGGCCGTACCCACGCTGCCTCTGGGAGTTCTCATGCTGCAGCTTCCCAGGGAAACTAGAACCCCCTGAACTGGGGAGCCAAAGTTCAGGAGGGGTGCTTTTGGGCTCAAGGACAGGTGGATTCTCTGATTTGATGGCTTCTTGTCCTTCCATAAAGGTTAACATGGGTGGCGTAATGGTCCCTTGCTTGCTAGATACTGGGTCAATGGTCTCCACTATCACGGAAAGTTTTTTTAGGCAACATTTTGAACCATGGGGCACCGATAGGCTTCTATCCTGCCATTGGTTGCAGCTGCGGGCAGCCAATGGGCTCGAAATTCCATACATTGGATATCTGGAGCTAGATGTGGCTTTATGTCATAAAGTATTGGATCACTGTGGAATACTTGTTGTAAGGGATCCCCCTTCAGTGGGGCCTTCAGTTCCCGGTATCCTAGGGATGAATGTAATCCGCCGCTGTTACAGAGAGCTGTTTGGTGCCCATGGCCACTCCCTTTTTGAGCTTCCTGTTGTGGCGCAGGCACCAGGCCCAGTTATTGAGGCTTTACAGAGATGCCATAAAGCAGCTGCTTATCGGCCAGAGACATTAATGGGGACGGCAAAAATGCGAGGTCCGCAAGTTGTGCAGATATCGGGTGGCACTATGAAGTTAGTTGCCAGCACTTCCCCTGGGCAGTTTGCTGGTCAAGTTGTTCTTTTTGAGCCTGCAGAAACTGGCCTCCCAGCTGGATTGTTGGCCTCTCCATGTTTGGTGAAGGTCGATAAGGGAACGGTCTACATCCCAGTGGTCAATGTTGGGACAGTGGAGGCCCTTCTTTATCCTCGGACCAGCCTTGGAACCCTTAGTAGGGCGGAGGTGGTGAGTTTACCAGTAGGGGTCACCGAAGTTGACTGCATAACAGCTACAGTGTCTGCCCAGGCAGCAGGTGAGCTGGAGGACAGAGTGGGTTTGGTGGACCTCTCTGCACTCAACTCTGAGGAGCAGGTAAGGGTTAGGTCTTTGTTACAGAAATATAACATGTTTTTTTCAAGGCATGATGGTGACCTTGGGTGCACCAATTTGATCACCCATGAGATCCCATTGTTGGATGAGGTGCCTGTTCGACAGCGCTATCGACGAATTCCCCCTTCAGAATATGAGGCCGTGAAAGCCCATATTAACCAACTTCTTGAGGCACAGGTGATCCGGGAAAGCAGCAGTCCCTACGCCTCTCCTATCGTCCTGGTTCGTAAGAAGGATGGTAGCCTTCGCCTTTGCGTTGACTATCGCCCTCTAAACGGAAAGACCAGGAAGGACGCCTTTCCCTTGCCACGCATTGAGGAGAGCCTTGATGCACTGTCGGGGGCTCGTTGGTTTTCAACCATCGACCTGGCAAGTGGATACAATCAGGTTCCAGTAGCAGAGCAGGACAAGCAAAAGACTGCCTTTTGCACACCATTTGGCCTCTTCAAATTTAATCGAATGCCATTTGGGTTGTGCAATGCTCCAAGTACATTCCAGCGCCTAATGCAGAGGCTGTTTGGAGACCAACAATGTCAGTCATTATTGTTATATCTTGACGATATTGTTGTGTACTCTTTTTCGGTTCAACAGCATCTGGACAGGCTGGAGCTTGTTTTGGGTCGCCTCCAACAGGAAGGCCTGAAGGCCAAGTTGGAGACGTGCTCATTCTTCCAGCCCCAGGTCAAATATTTGGGTCATGTCATCTGCCATGAGGGTGTTTCTACAGACCCTTCAAAGGTTGAGGTGGTGACTGAGTGGAGGCGCCCTCAACATGTCACTGAACTACGATCCTTTTTAGGTTTTGCTAGTTATTACCGGCGGTTTGTTGAGGGTTTTGCCAAATTAGCTGCTCCTCTCCATAAGTTAGTGGCAGACGTTGCTGGAACTAAGCATAAAAAAGCTTCTGGAAAGACTTTAGATGAGGTTTGGACTCCTCAGTGTACAGAAAGCTTTGAAGCCTTAAAGGCCAAGCTAGTCTCTGCTCCAGTGCTTGCATATGCCGATTTTTCCAAACCTTTTATTCTGGAGACTGATGCAAGCTACAATGGTCTAGGGGCAGTACTGTCACAGGAGACGGAAGGTGGCATTAGACCCATTGCCTATGCCAGTCGTGGTCTGCGGCCCACTGAGCGCAATATGACAAACTACAGTTCCATGAAATTGGAACTTCTTGCGCTCAAGTGGGCCATGACTGAAAAATTTAGGGAATACTTGCTAGGGCAGAAGTGTCAGGTTTTTACAGATAATAACCCACTGAGTTATCTTCAGTCTGCTAAGCTTGGAGCGCTTGAGCACAGGTGGGTTGCTCAACTTGCTGCATTTGATTTTGAAATAAAGTATAGATCTGGTCGTAGTAATGGAAATGCAGATGCCCTATCTAGACAGTATTTAACATCTTCCGAGCTAGCAACTCAATTGCTGCCAGGCAGTTCTGTCCCACTGGCTCTCCAGCATATTGTAGGCCCACACTGTGCCAGCCAAGCCTTGATTCGTGCTTTGCCAGGACGCTCATTGTCTGAAATTTGTATTCTGCAGGCGAACGACCCTTGCTTGAAGGAGGTCTTGGTTTTCTGGCAAAGGCGGGCACGACCTACTCAAACAGAACGTCGTGGCCTGTCTAGGCAAACACTGACTCTCCTTCAGCAGTGGGATCGGTTGAGAGAGAGAGAAGGAGTACTGTATCGTCGGTTCTTGCGGCCTGATAGCGGGGAAGAAAACCTCCAACTACTCCTGCCTATGGCACTTAAGGAGCAGGTCCTTGAGCAGCTTCATCAGGAGCATGGCCACCAGGGTATCGAGAGAACCCTTGAACTGGTGCGCCAGCGATGCTTTTGGCCCGGGATGTCTTCCGACGTCAAGCAGTGGGTGCAGCAGTGTGAAAGGTGTCAGGTGGCTAAGGACTCTGCACCAGCATCCCACAGTTTTATGGGACATTTGCTTGCCTCTCGCCCCAACAAAATACTGGCTATTGATTTTACATTGCTTGAACCAGCTCGTAATGGGGTTGAGAATGTCCTTGTTATGACAGATGTGTTCACTAAGTACACTATAGCTGTTCCCACCCGTGATCAACGAGCTTCTACTGTGGCTAGAGTAATTACCCAGGAGTGGTTTTATAAGCTTGGCGTGCCTAGCCGCCTACATTCAGATCAGGGAAGGTGTTTTGAGAGTGCCATTTTCCAGCAGCTTTGTTGGCTGTACAGTGTCGGGAAGTCTCGAACCACAGCATATCACCCTGCTGGGAATGGCCAATGCGAACGGTTCAATCGCACTTTACATAACCTTCTTAGAACCCTTCCACAGTCTCAAAAACAGGATTGGGCCGCTTGTCTCCCTCAAGTGCTTTTCTCCTACAACACCACACCCCACCAAAGCACTGGGGAGTCACCCTTCTTCCTGATGTTTGGGCGGGAGCCGAATCTTCCAGTGGACTTTGCTCTCGGTCGAGTACCTGACCCACTTCCTGGGACAGTGCAGAACTGGGTTTCAGAACATTGTTCAAAGCTCAAAATGGCTTTTTCCGTTGCTCATGACAGACTGGTTGTGAATGCTAGTCATAGGAAGGCAAGACATGATCTTAAGGTTAGGGAAGCCCCTCTACAGATTGGCCAGGTGGTCTACCTAAGAGATCATAATTTCAGGGGACGCCATAAAATTCATGACATCTGGCATTCTGATCCATTCCAAGTGCTGAAGGTTCCTGTTGGAGACAGCCCAGTTTACACCATTGCTCCAGTCTCTAATTTGCATGCACATCGTAATGTGCATCGGGACATGCTTAAAGCTCAAGTCATCTCAGGTCCCAGGTCTCAATCTAATGAGACTGGGCCATTTCCTCAGGTCGATCCAGACAGCGATTCTCCTATTGATGGTGATGTCTGGGTTGTGGCTTCATCAACTTCTCCTCTCCCGACTTCTGTGGCTCCATCTGACCCAGGCTCTTCTAGCCAGGCTGGCATTGCTCCCTCGGAGACTGTAACGGTAAGAGAAAATGGTAACCAAGTCACAGAGGAAGCCGCAAGAAGTACAAACTGTTCAGTCTTGCGTTGAACTACTCGTGTGACTGCTGGGAAGCATTCCAATGTCCATCATCTTCCCCGAGCGCTCTTCCTGATTGGTGTAGGGTTTAAATTACTATGTGTTTTCTGGGTAGGTGGTGTCTTGTTGTCGTCGGGCCGTCGACAAAGAAAGGGGGGGAAGAATGTGGTATGTTGGTGTGGATTCACCTTTAAGATGAGTGGTGGGCGGCACCAACGTACCCTTTAAAGCCAGGTGTGTGGGGTGCGCACTCACAATTGTTTTGAGCTGTAGAGATGGCGTTGTGAGCTTGTGTGATCCTGTCTTTCCTCAAGCATCAAGTAATGGTCTTCAGGTTAGTTTTGTGATTTTCCTTCTGTTGGATTTTAGATTAGTTTGTGGTGATTGTGCTTCCTTTGGGCTCAGGATTGAGATTGTGCTGGCGCTCCCGTTTTGCTCTCTGGGAGTGCGTGTGATCAGGCACGCGTCGTGTGCGTGGAACTCTTAACCGAGGTAGGTGGGTTCATTGACAGCTTGTTGAGCTCGGTGCCATAGTTCACCTCAAATTTTATTTTTTAGATCCTGAGGTGTTCGGGACTTGGCGGTGGACTGTTGTGTGGTTTTCCCCCTCCCTCCTCCTGCCGCTTACTGGTGCGCGCACCTGGCCTAATTGTCCGTGGCACAAGGGGAGCACGGCCACGCCAACGCCGTTGTTTTGTCTTTACTTTTGCTTCATGCCTTTTCAGCTGGGTGTCATTTACTCAATTGATTTATTCTTTATTTTGGCCAGGGTTCAACCGTTTATGGTGAGTCCCCCTATTTTTCAGTATGTTTATTTACAATTTGTATTTGTTTTCTTCTTTTCTTTGTTTGCATGTAGGTTTAATTTGTCAATTGCTTGCATGATTTGGTTTATTTAGTTTGTTCAGTGCTTTGCTTGTCTTGCTTTTCGTTTATTTGCTTTGCATGTTCTCTTTGGTTGGGTTGCAGTGTTTTGTTTGTTTTTTTTGTTTGTTTTCTGCATGGTTCTTTTTGTTTAGTTATTAATTGGGTTTGAAAACAACTTGCCGCTGAAGAGCTGATGTGCAGTATGTATTTTGTGAAGTTTGTAAACTGTCTTTAACATATATATTCTATTGTTGTAGGCCTATTTTAAACTTTTGGAAAAAATAAATTATTAAATTCTCTTTTTTAAACATTATGATCCACCTCTCTTTGTTGTCCCGACCTGGCGTGGCCTTTTTGTAGATATTAGAAGTTGAATAGTCCTGGGGCCAAGATCTCAGGTGGTAATATTTTAAAATTTAATAGTAGACACTGCTATTGCCACAGACTCATTAAGCATTAAGTGTCTTCTGTTGAACCTGATGACCAGCTAATGAGGTAATACATCTATCTGAATTATGCTCTTTCAAATAACTAGCACACAGTGACTGAAAGACTCTACCTTTAATTTATCTCCTTCAGCATACTTATGCTATAGGATATATATCCTATAGCATAAGTATATATACAGGTGCTGGTCATAAAATTAGAATATTGTGATAAAGTTCATTATTTTCCATAATGTCATGATAAAAATTAAATTGTCATATATTTTAGATTCATTGCACACCAACTGAAATATTTCAGGTCTTTTATTGTTTTAATTTTGATGATTTTGGCAAACAGCTCATGAAAACCCAAAATCCCTGTCTCAAAAAATTAGAATAACGAGCAATAAAAATAATCATCTGAATCAACAAAGTAACTCTAAACACCTGAAAAAGATTCCTGAGGCCTTTAAAAACTCCCAGCCTGGTTCATTACTCAAAACCGCAATCATGGGTCAGACTGCTGACCTGACTGCTGTCCAGAAGGCCATCACTGACATCCTCAAGCAAGAGGGTGAGAAACAGAAAGAAATTTCTGAACGAATCGGCTGTTTGCAGAGTGTTATATCAAGGCACCTCAGTGGGAAGTCAGTAGGAAGGAAAAAGTGTGGCAGAAAACGCTACACAACGAGAAGAGGTGACCGGACCCTGAGGAAGATTGTGGAGAAGGGCCGATTCCAGACCAAATTAAATTTTCATCTCCATAAAACTTTTCAGCAGATGGAAGCATGAAGTGCTCCAAAATCTTCTGATAGCTGCTGCATTGATCCTGCCCTTGATAAAACCCAGTGGACCAACACCAGCAGCTGACATGGCACCCAGACCATCACTGACTGTGGGTACTTGACACTGGACTTCTGGCATTTTGGCATTTCCTTCTCCCCAGTCTTCCTCCAGAGTCTGGCACTTTGATTTCCGAATGACATGCAAAGTTTGCTTTCATCCGAAAAAAGTACTTTGGACCACTGAACAACAGTGGTCCAAAGTGCTGCTTCTCTGTAGCCCAGGTCAGGCACTTCTGCCGCTGTTTCTGGTTCAAAAGTGGCTTGACCTTTGACCTGGGGAATGCGGCACCTGTAGCCCATTTCCTGCACACGCCTGTGCACAGTGGCTCTGGATGTTTCTACTCCAGACTCAGTCCACTGCTTCCCCCAAGGTCTGGAATCGGCCCTTCTCCACAATCTTCCTCAGGGTCCGGTCACCTCTTCTCGTTGTGTAGCGTTTTCTGCCACACTTTTTCCTTCCTACTGACTTCCCACTGAGGTGCCTTGATATAACACTCTGCAAACAGCCGATTCGTTCAGAAATTTCTTTCCGTTTCTCACCCTCTTGTTTGAGGATGTCAGTGATGGCCTTCTGGACAGCAGTCAGGTCAGCAATCTGACCCATGATTGCGGTTTTGAGTAATGAACCAGGCTGGGAGTTTTTAAAGGCCTCAGGAATCTTTTTCAGGTGTTTGGAGTTACTTTGTTGATTCAGGTGATTATTTTTATTGCTCGTTCAGAGAACCTTTTCATAATATTCTAATTTTTTGAGACAGGGATTTTGGGTTTTCATGAGCTGTTTGCCAAAATCATCAAAATTAAAACAATAAAAGACCTGAAATATTTCAGTTGGTGTGCAATGAATCTAAAATATATGACAATTTAATTTTTATCATGACATTATGGAAAATAATGAACTTTATCACAATATTCTAATTTTATGACCAGCACCTGTATATATTACGCCTCTATTGCGCTGGTGTTTAGGGCCTGTTCTTGTGCAGCCAGGATGGGTGTCTCTGTGCTGTCCCTGAGTCCAGCTTTTTCCAGCCATTGGTAGGATTTCCTGATATCAGCCACTTCAGTTATTTGTCGGTGGTACATCCCATGATGGTACCTCCAGGACCTCATCCTCTGTTCCCCATTGTCTGAGACATTCGCTGAGCACATCGTCTGTTGAGGCTTTGTCCTTGATGTATTTATGGATCTTGGATGTTTCATCCTGGACAGTGGCTCTCACACTCACTATTCCTCTGCCTCCTTCCTTACGGCTTGTGTACAGTCTCACGGTGCTGGTTTTGGGGTGGAACCCTTCATGCGTGGTTAGTACCTTCCGAGTCTTAACATCTGTGATCTTTATCTTCTCCTTTGGCCAACTAATTATTCCTGCAGGGTATCTGATTACTGGCTTCTCAGGACTTACCTTATTTGTTGGAGGTATTTGGCTGTGGCTCATTTGCTTGTGACCTCATCGAGGTTGCCATTTGCTTGTGGTATTCCCAGGTATTTGTAACTGTCCTCATTGTCTGCTATTGTCAGTGTTGTAGATCCTGGTGGTGTGGATCAGTGAGTCGATGTCTCGTTCGCTCTTGGCGTACAGCTTGATGTCATCCATGTAGAGTAGCGGTTCTCAACGTGGACGGTACCGGCAGGGGGCGCTAGCAGAAATTATTACAAAACGGGGGCGCTGGGATTCCTTTGGGGGGAGTTTGGTCGAAGGTAAACTTAACACCTTATATGCACAACAATACCAGTTT
The DNA here is from genome assembly GCF_051168715.1 of Poecilia mexicana. NCBI lineage: Eukaryota > Metazoa > Chordata > Actinopteri > Cyprinodontiformes > Poeciliidae > Poecilia > Poecilia mexicana. Next base: position 169,376 of record NW_028263374.1, read on the forward strand.
AGACTTTGAGCAACTTGGTAAAACTGTATTGCGTAACATTACAACATGCTTGGCTGCAACCATATCAATGGCAGCTCTCCTTCTATTCAGTGTTTGTAGCTTCTTGGCGCAGCTCCGCTCCTGCTACTGGTAGCTTCACCGCATCAGTTCAGCGTTACACCGGCTGATGACGGTGCTGTGATTCACTTTGTCTGGTATTTTTGTACATATGTTTTGGCAGTTCTGTGATCATGTCAAAGCAGCAACTTATATTAAAAAGTGTTTTATTTCCGTTTGAAAGCTGCACGCTTCCATGGAAGGACAACAGAAAATCGCTCTTATAAACATGTAACTACTAAAATCACAATACCTTTACTGTGTATCCCTCTGAAAAATGAACCCATTTAAATAAAGAAATCCCTCCATGGGTGATACCACGATAGAGAGCGTTCATTTTATGGCGTTAACACCGGTGCTGTAAGTGGTCCGGTATGAAACGGGTGTGATAGAACAATCAGAATCGGAATCAGAATACCGAAATTGTTTCCATTGTTTTAAAAGGTTTGTATCAGTCTGCCTTTTCCCCATCAACATGCTTCCTGCTGCGCACCATATGGGGTTAAAAAACAAAACAAAAACAACAAAAAAAAACGACGCGCACATTGCGCAAAACTCTGAAACAGGAGAAGCGGGACATAAAATGAACTTGATGTGAATTATGGCATAAAAACAGAGAATCCGACGCTGAACAGTGAAAAATCAACACATGATGTGAAACACATGATGATCAGGCGGCGCAGGAGGTGATGAGTGAAGATTACTGATGGTGAGCGACCATAAATCATAAAATAAATCTAGCAACAGGAAAGAAACTTAAGTGGACATAGCAATAAACTAAGAGAGGATAATATTAGTCAAAGGAAACTAAATGGAAATGAATGAAGAACAAAATGCAAGAATAAACTAAGAAACTAAAGTAAATACAGAGGAATAAAATGGTATGGCAAGACCTTTCGATCAATACTTAATACAGAGGACTGTATGGCAAGAATAAACAGACACTATTTCCAGATAAAATAATATTGTTGAAGTGCCATGGGTTTGTTGAGGCCACATCTAATACTGAGAATAAATATATCTTGCAGACCATAACAGTAACGAACTTATCACTTACTCATGTTTTTAATTAGAGTTGATATATTTATTTCTTCAATATTATTTTTCATGTCAGTGTTAATGTCATGAGGCTGATGACTCCATGACACTTTCGATTTGACTCATTAGGATTTGATTAAGAACCAGATTTGTTCTTTGTAATTTCTGTCCAGTAAAACTATTAATATATAAATCAATAGACAGATCTATATAAAGATATAATCCATGTTTCTATGTCATATTCTTATGGCATTAAAATGATCTGGAACTTTTGTTTTTCCACTGAAAGCTCTGATTTGCACAATAAATACCATGTGGGTGAAATTTTATGGATGATACTCTGATGTCCCATTCTCCTGAAGGCAGCACAGAGCTGCACCACCAGAAACAGACAGAAACACTGAAGAGAAGAAGAGCTATGATTAATGTAGTTACAGTTCTATCCATGTTTTAATATTGCAGAGCTCAGTCGTTTTGCAAATAGTTCAAAGTTTAAACTGGCATTGTTGTACATCTTATCTGCTCATTTTGTGGAATATTTAACAACTAGAAAATGGCAAAGTATAAGAATATTTTTTCCACTCTGATTGGCTGCTGTTAGGCCAGGGGTGTCAAACTCCAGTCCTCAAGGGCCGCTGTCCTGCAACTTTTAGATGTGCCTCTGCTGCACCACACCTGAAAAGAATAATTAGGTCATTAGCAAGGCTCAGGAGAACCGATCTACACAGGGAGGAGGTAATTAAGCCATTTCATTCCACTGTTTTTTACCTGTGGCACATCTAAACACTGCAGGACAGCGGCCCTTGAGGACTGGAGTTGACACCCCTGTGTTAGGCCTACCAATTTTAAGTTGAATGTCCATTGCATTTTTTGTAGACACCTGTGAAAATAATTTCTATACACATGGCTTTTTTGTGTTCTCTGGGAAAGTATTTTTGATGATAAATACAGAAACAAGCATAAAAATCAAAACATTTAGAATAGTGATAGTAATATTAATAATAAAATAATAGTCAATGCAAAGTAGCCTACAAATTCTTTGGTGGGGGGCGGTGAGGGACCTGGATAAAGGCTAGGGGGGCGCTAGCCCAAAAAACATTGAGAAACACTGATGTAGAGGAAGTGACTGATGGTGGCCCCATTCTTGAGTCGGTATCCGTAGCCAGTCCTGTTGATGATTTCGCTGAGGGGGTTCAGGCCTATGCAGAACAGCAGTGGGGACAGAGTGTCTCCTTGGTATATGCCACATTTGATGTGGTTTGCAGTTGGCTTCAAGGGTGGTTTTCCATAGCCTCATCGAGTTTGCAATGAAGGCTCTTAGAGTCCTATTGATGTACATCTCTCTAAGCATTCAATGACCCAAGCGTGTGGCATTGAGTCATAGGCTTTCTTGTAATCAATCCAAGCCGTGCACAGGTTGGTGTGTCGGGTTTTGCAGTCTCGGGTGACTGTGTGGTCTACAAGGAGTTGGTGTTTGGCTCCTCTGCTATTTATGCCAATGCGCTTCTGTGCAGTGCTCATGTATTTATCCATGGGCCCGCTTATCTTAGCCGCTATGATGCCTGACATGAGCTTCCATGTTGTAGAGAGACAGGTTATTGGCCGATAGTTGGATAGGACTGAACCCTTTGAGGGATCCTTCTGGATCAGGATTGTGCGCCCGATCGACTGCATATATATATATATATATATATATATATATATATATATATATATATATATATATATATATTGTCGAGAAAAAGTCGAGCTCAGCCCACTTCCCCATGCTGGAGATTTTAGTTTAATAATAACAATAAATAAAGTTATCTTTAAAACTGATTACACAGGTGACATCAAGACCCAACAGTAGAGTCAGACGGTAATAAAATTAATCTGGTTGTGTGTGTTGTTATTGTGTCCTGCTTTAATTCTACTTTTTTCTATTTAATCATAAAAAATCATAGTCAGACAGAAAGAGAGTTATGCAACAGGAAGAGCAGGTTTCCTGGAAAAAGAGGAAGTTTCCAGCCTGCAGTTATTAAAAATAGTTCAGACTGCTCATTTTGAGCACTAAAGGTTTAAAGGATAAAATCTAAACATTTTGAGGAATTGGATAAAACCCAGAGTAAAATACTTGAATTAATAATGATAACTTATAATTAAGCCAATAATCAATATTGGTTTAACCGGTGGTTGAGGTTGGTTTGATTATAAGAATATTTACACTTAGTCTTATACTTATGGAAGTACTTAAAGGAGAAAGAAGTAACTGTAACATGGTGTCAAATAATTAGAATAATGAATTATTATTGGTTTCTTTTCAGAAATGTCTGTAATAACACATTATGATTATAAGAGTAACTAATAAGTAATGGTTATTATAATATAAGTGAATGCTAAATCAGAGAAACTAAAAGGTTATAAATGTGATTTTGACATTGAACTTGAAATGGTGTAAAATGTGTAACTGTAACTAAAGGTCACTGATGTTCTGTTGGAGGTAGATGGTAGGTGAAAGGTCAGGGGAAAAGAGGAACTGATAGGAGAGCAGAGGTGTCCAACGCCTTATTGCTAAACTTAAAACTTACCTAAGAAAAGGTTAGACACAAGAGGACTGTTGAGCAACTTGGGACATTAGTACAGACATCAGGTGATAATGTCCAAAGATGGTGATGGATATGAGGTTATCGGTCCAAGCAGTCAGCCAATGAAACAGGCACAGCAACAAAGCTAGCCAATGCAAATGCACTAAAAGGGTGGATAAACCCTTTATAAGGTGAGTGCAAAAGAGGAATCTTTGGTTGGATCCTTCAGGCAGCTTCGAGCCAAGATCGAGATGGACAAAGAACTCTGCAGCTAAAGAAGAGCCGGAGCCACAGAGCCGAAGACTGTTCTGCACATGGGGACCAACCCGTTAGCCCCGCAACATGTGGCTTCAAATTGCACTTCTCTCATCAGCTGGGTTCGAGACCCCAAAGACAAAGACCAAGGCAAAGAGGAAGAACTGGTGTGTTCCTTCCATGAGACCAGCTTATCTACATCTCGAAGGACCAGAAAGATCGTGAGACGAAGAAAAAGGAGCTACAGAGCTGCAAGTCAAGAAGGAGAGGGCCGCTACGAGCATGAGGAAGTCACCCTGAGATCTGCCGCTCTGACTCAGTACTCTTCCTGTACTGGGAGCCTCCTGCTGCTGCAACACCTTTTTCATCAGGCCAGTTCTGGGGTTCAAAATGCCAAACTCCGTCTGTCTCTCTCAAAGTTTTCCTTTTTTAGTTCACAGTGTCAGCATTAGGGAAAGATAGGCTAGATTTTTGATTTTACTTATTTGATTATTTCTGCTACTGATTTAAGCTGTACTGACCCTTGCAAAATTGCCTTACTAATAAAATAATTAGCATCAAGAAAATCTAAAAGATGTTGTGGACATTCAGTTAATGAGTCACCTTAAAGTTCTTTGATGGTTGTAAAATAGCTATGAAGTTTGATTCTGGGAGGAGAAAGTGGAAAATGTTTTATAGGTTGCTTTTAGCCAAAACTAAAACAACACCCTTGGGACTCGCCCGAGTCACTAAAACCAACCTGGTTCAGTAACAAGTGCAAGTTGTAATAAGAGAAAGAGCGACCGTTAACAGGTGTGCTCTGTGAAACTAGCTGATTCCGGGCTGCTCTATCTGGCTAGTTCACAGGGTGAAAAAGGGTGGGACATCTGGATGGAGGTCGTTAGAAACCAGGCTAGTCTTTCTCGCACCCAGCTTAAACAGAGTTTACTTCAGTTCTGGGTAGGGTAAATCTCGGCAGATTTAGGAAACTCAATTCACCCGTTAGACCAGGGGTCCCCAAACTTTTTCCTGCGAGGGCCACATAGCTGTTCCTTTCTCTGGTCGGGGGCCGGTCTTAGTTTTTGGAGAAAGAAACCTTAGAAAATTTTTGTGTGTGGGGGGTTTGGGGGGTTGGGGGGGGGGAGAGGGGGAGGGCTGTTCTGTCTTTGAAACTGTCGAGCGGGGGGGGGGCGACACATTCGCGCTTTTAGATAGATTTTTACCCAGAATGCAAATGGAAAAAACCGTGAGTGAAACAGTGACTGGGACTGACTAGTATATATTCCATTGAGGGAAAGTTAGTTTCACATCTGCTCAAGCCCCCTGGTGGTTGAAGAAATATAAACCAGAAAATACAATATATGAAAAAAAAAAACACTGAATGCTCTGTGGTATGAGGAGGCGGGCCGGATCCGGCATCGTTCAGGGGGCCGGACCAAATGACGTGGCGGGCCGGATCCGGCCCGCGGGCCGTAGTTTGGGGACCCCTGCGTTAGACGGAGAGCTGGGAGCAACATCTCCCTCCTCTCAGAAGAGGAAGTAGAGAGAGAGAGGGGGGGGGGAGGTGCTGTGCAACAACAATATATATATATATATTGTTGAGAACGAGAATCTCAATCGATGAATCATAATTTGTATTGACACACGGAGCATAAAATCAGCCAAGAAAATAATTCAGATTTTACTTATTTAATTAACTTTCAGCGCTGAAAGGAGACGCTTTACCAGAGTTTCTAAAAAAGTCTGTGCAGCGTCTGAGGAGAAAGAGGAGGGCAGCTGATTATATGGACGGAAGACACTCCCTGAAATCACACCATGTCTCTGTGGCCTGATAAGTTTCTGTTTCTCGTGAGAAATGGACCTTGGTGTCTAACAGAATCAAAAATGTAACTCTTTACTATGGGCCCTTTGTCTAACAGCATGTGACTCTTTCTCGGCCTTGGTAAAGCATCTCACATCTCCCTCCTCTCAGAAGAGGAAGTAGAGAGAGAGGGGGGGGGGAGGTGCTGTGCAACAACAATATATATATATATATATATATATATATATATATATATATATATATATATATATATATATATATAATTTATTATTGAGTTATTGAGACATTGAGTTTTATTGCAGTGAGAGGCTTATCTAACCAAATGTCACTACATACTGGAACCTTTAAGTAAATACCAGTTTGATCTGAGCTGCTTGAACTTTTAAATTTGAGTGAACACACATTGTTAACGTCAAAACATCTGCAACTTTTGACTTTACACCCACTGAATTAACACAAGCCAGCGTTGTTTACATCTGACGCAATCCACCAGGTGAAAATCAAACATATTTAATTTATCTTATTACCAGCTTTTTTATTTTTGAAAAAAAACTGTGTTTTAACTGGAGAGTGAGTACATGCAGATGTGCCTGGCGTTAACGGAGAAGGTGTTACCGGTGATGAGGAGCTTCCCAGTTGTGCTTGCTGTTCCGAACTGGTTTTTGGCGATGCATGTGTAGCTAGCTGCATCCTGTTTGGTTACGTTAGCAATTTTTAAAGTTCCATTTGGCAGCAGAGTGATCCTGTGGGAGGAAGAAATGGTCTTTTACTGATTTAAACAAGGTTAAGAGTGCACATTTTCTTTGTTTAATACAATTTGTTTTGTATTAAACAAATTGCGCCCATTAATTTGTTCTGAATTTCTGATATTTATGCAGTTTTTACTTAAAACTGAGTGCCCTCCATGGTGTCTTTTTAACCACATTTCTGTCAAATTGTGAAAAAAGAGAAAATAATAAAACAGTGATTATACAGCACTTTGATCTAGATTGTACTTCAAAGCTTTTCGAGGAATCCCACAGAATCAAACTTTTAAAGGTGGGTGAAAAGCTGAACTCTGGGACCTATTATAAGGTAAAGAATACACTTCACAAAGAGCATTCTTAAATATAATAATGAATAAATAAATGTGTTTTAAGACTTCATACTGCTCAGGCCAGAGAAACTTCTGACACAGTAGGAAATTAAAACCTGTTCACAAATATACCAGTCTAGAGCAAAATCTGCAAGTTTGACATAGTAGCATAGAGCTACATCAAGGGAAGTGGAAATCCTGCAAAATAAAAGCAAATCCTACTTTTCAGCTACAAAAGTGTTCATAACTTTTGGAAGTTTCACATTTGATCAAGTTACAACCTCATAGTTGAATGAGTTTTACTGGGAGAAAACAACACAAAGAAAGTAGTGCATGATTGTGAAGCTTAATGGAAACTAACACATGGTTTTTCACAATGTTTTAAAAAAAATAAAAATCAGAACAGTGTGGTGTCCATTTATAATCTGCTTTGTTTTGATGTCCCTAAATAGAATCCAAACCAACCAGATGTCTTCAGAAGTAGAAGTCACTCCATGAATGTGAATTTTATGAGAGACAGCAGGCGCAAATCGTGACACCGCACCTACTAATGGCACTTCCGGTGGCAGGTGTGACACCTGCCACAAGTGCCACTGCTTTCGGGACTAGCTGCCAGTGTTGTCACTGACTTCGGCTGACCTCGGCACCTCGTACTGGCACTTCCGCTGACACCTGCCACAAGTGCCACTGCTTTCGGGACTAGCTGCCAGTGCTGCCACTGACTTCGGCTGACCTCGGCACCTCGTACTGGCACTTCCGCTGACACCTGCCACAAGTGCCACTGCTTTCGGGACTAGCTGCCAGTGCTGCCACTGACTTCGGCTGACTTCGGCTGACCTCGGCACCTCGTACTGGCACTTCATCTGACACCTGCCATTAGTGCCACTGTTTTCGGGGCTAGCCGTAAGTGTTGCCACTGGCTTCGGAAAATGGACTACATATCCCATGATGCTTTATTACTAGTCGAAGAAGAACTTGAAGACAGACGAAGAAGAAAGAATTTAAGAGTTTTTTTTCGCAGAAAGACTTATGTCAGCTGAATTCCTACACTTTTTCGTATATCATTATGTATGATTCGTTCATCCTATTTATTCACTAAAGTTCATCTGAATAATCCAGACGACTCCTTCCGTCTTTGAATTAATCAAATACACAGCAGGTATCAGGGATGCCATTGGTTTCAGCACCTTTGTAACAGCTGAGTTTGGCTTCCACTAGAGCTGCTGTTAGGTGTCCAGGATGTTTCAGAGCTGTCGCAACTGGTGCCGATGTTTTGGGGGATGGCAATGACAGTTTTTGGAAAACGTGTTACTTATATTGCCTGTTTATAAATTTTTATTTCAATGGTAATTGTATTGGTTAATTATCCTTGAATATTTTTGACTTAATTTAATTGAAGGAAGATGGCCAAAGTAATGACTGTCACTATTACAGTGGAGCCTGTTGAACCCCGTTGGGTTGCCAGATAGGGCTTTGGCCAAGATGGAAATACATAGTATTTGTGTAAAACGTATATTGTAGAAATTAATAAATTTTGAAAAATAATTTTTAAGGGTAATGATTATAATTTCTCATGGATGAATAATAAGTTATTTGATCCTGATGTAGTAAATTCACACGTTGACTAAACATGAATTTTACAGTAAACTTCAAATGATTTCAGAGAGGGATTTTATAATACACAAATATTTTAGTTCTTGGCTATTGAAAACTTAAATCATATGTTATTGCTGTTTAAAGTATTTACATACAATGGCTAATAAATATTGACAAATCAATTACTATGCATATACCTTGTGACATAAACTTTAAAAAATGTTGAAACATATCTGCCAAATAAAATAATATGTAAACAGCACAATTTTCTTTGAAAAATCATTTGCATCTTAAGTATAACCCAAAGTAATTTTTGTTTCCAAAAATATGTAACAATCTTGTTCTTAATGCTACTTAAGACTCAAACATTGTCAAAGTTTTTGAGGTGTACATACTTTGTGTTTTGACTTATCAATATTCAATATTAGTGTAAAAAATTTGAAGGTGGTTTAACTTGAAGGTGAAAGTCCTCCTGCTGCCTTGAAAATGCTGTTGAAATGCATTTTGTAGCTCAGATTTTAGTCATTCTCTCATCTTTTTTTTATTTTTTTTCATTTTTTTTATTTCTTTTATTTATTTATTTATTTTTTTGTAGTTATTTTTCCATTTTAATAAAGACAAACAAAAAAAGAAAGAAAGGGAGACAGAAAACTTTGAAAACAATGAACAGAACCAGAAACAAACACAGAGAAGCATCCTTCATGTATGCCACACAAATCTGTAATGTACTTGACAAATAATGAAAAATAGCAGAGATTAAATTTATTAAATAATAAGTAATAACTCTTTAAAACTGGTTAACAGGCATTTTTGGAAAATTATGATAACATGTTCTTTGAAAAATTGCATTATTATTATTATTGCATTATAAAACACTGAAAGTTATAGTGGCTGCCTGGTCTATTAGGTAATAGACCAGGCAGCCACTATAACTTATGACATCCTGTGAACTGTCATGGAACCATGCTGAACATAATGTCACTCTGGAATTGTCAATATCTCATGTTGCCACTGTCACTAATATTAACTAATAAGTCAATATTAGTGAACTTACCCGGTTTAATAATCAATAGCATTATATTAAGGTCATTGTATGAAAATAATTATAATCCGGAACTGACAGGAGCTTGTCAGCACTGACATAACATGGCGACCGAGTGTCAGTTGTAGTGGTAGGTACCTAGTGGTAGCTATTATCAGCTGTCGTAGAAGAGGTCCCATCTGACATGGATTCAGTGCAGGAGTTGTCTTTCTCTGTTAAGTCTGAACACCGACTGTATATTTAAATATGTATGAGAATTATGTTTTAATTAAGATATATTTTATTTCTATTTGTTTGAACTAAAGTTATTCATATGCTACATTCTATCTGAAACAGATAGAGAATGAGGTTAGCAGCCTGTGGCACCCATGGCCACCTAACTTGTGCCACCTTACCGAGTGGTAAGGTGGCACAAGTGAAACCTTAGGGCAGCTGTCAACATGTTTTCACTGAGGCTCTTTATTGGAAACTGAAATTTGAGACTGTGTAAAAAATAGACCAGGGCATATTTGCTTTTTTGAGGGAACACAACGCTTAAGAGGAAATGCAATACGTTGTGCCAGATCCACTGTTGTTTTCATTAATTATAAATTCATTCATATTAAATCTGACACAGAAGCTGTCACCAAAGAATACTCTATTCCTATTCTATTGTTTTTCCCACAAATATGCTTAACTATGTATAATACAATTAAAAAAAACCTTTAAAATGAAATTTTTATAAATATAGCTGTTTGTATTAGGTTTCCAGTAACAAAACAGCATGTTATGAAAGATTAAATGCGCAAATACATCATTGTGCCTGTCCAACGTATAACGCTGAGGGGAGCGGTCGACCGCTCTAAAATGGCCGCCCTAAATCTCATCAGCGAAAATAGGCCAGAGCGGTCCGTGAGGCGTGGGAGGTGCCAGTATGAGGTAGCGGCAACCCTTGGAAGGTGCCGAAGTCAGTGACAACACTGACCGCTAGCCCCGAAAACAGTGGCACTTGTGGCAGGTGTCAGCGGAAGTGCCAGTATGAAGTGCCGAGGTCAGCCGAAGTCAGTGGCAGCACTGGCAGCTAGTCCCGAAAGCAGTGGCACTTGTGGCAGGTGTCAGCGGAAGTGCCAGTACGAGGTGCCGAGGTCAGCCGAAGTCAGCCGAAGTTAGTGGCAGCACTGGTAGCTAGTCCCGAAAGCAGTGGCACTTGTGGCAGGTGTCAGCGGAAGTGCCAGTATGAAGTGCCGAGGTCAGCCGAAGTCAGTGGCAGCACTGGCAGCTAGTCCCGAAAGCAGTGGCACTTGTGGCAGGTGTCACACCTGTCACCGGAAGTGCCATTAGTAGGTGCGGTGTCACAATTTGTGCTCGGCCCTGCTGAATTTTATGCACATTTTTAAAATGTATGCACCCAGAGGCTTTCTGTCCGATGTGACCAAGGCTAGTTTCAGATAACAGTCGATATGTTTGCTCTTTTCACCTCCCTAAAATCCAATTTGAGCCGCTTCCATACGTGGTAATACATTAGATATGTAACCGATTCAAAAGTCTTAAAATCGTCGTTAGTCTAAACGGTCATGTCGCATTTTATCCGACTTCTACGTCATTTCTATTACAAACGTGAACAAATTTTTATCTATTTTCTGCTAATGTCGATTTCACAATTGCTGCATTTCCAATAAATAAGAAATTAAATTAAAATAATGTGAATAAGCTTGTTCACGAAATAGGTCAGTAAAAATCATAGTAGCGAGGATTAGCAGAAATTAGTTAAAACACCTGTACCGTAGATTGGAGCACCATTTGTTAGCACCTGCTGGTTAGCAGATTAACTGCTGGCAATATTACGGTATTTTTCTATAAACTTTACAATTTCTAAGATATTCACAATAAATTTCAGTGCTTTTTACATTTGAAAACTGTAAAAATTACACCAAATTTATGTTTCTTGAGTTACGGCAATTCCATGTACTTTCTACAGTAATATAATGCTGTTGGTATTTTCTTTTACTGTAAATTGTACATATTTTATTTTTTACAGCGTACCAATTATCTCCAACTACAGACACGGTTTCGCCTTCTTGTGTGGACGTAGTTCTTCTTTCTCGGAACTCCTTTAAAATGAGCGATTCAAACAGCGAGCCAGAGTTGTTTTCAAGCCGGTGCGGTCACCGGTTTAACTGCCGCGTTTGCTTTTCTTCTCCTGGTTATCTGAACGTCCGCAGACAGATTGATCTGACGATGCGTCTGATTTTGCAAACCTGTGATTTGTCTCATGTTTTTTGCTTTCTGTAAACTTCTGTATAGTCCAACAATGCACAGAGGGACTAGAGAGGAAAATAAACTAAGCTCCCGCTTTATGCAGCTGAAATTGCTGTTTGATGTTGCTTGCTAGTCTCGATGCAGAGATTTCCAGCCTGGTGAGGCCCCACCTCCTCCCCAATCGACTGCAAGCTTTCATCTCTGCAGCCTTGTTAGTTTCATCAATTGCATTCCAATAGTGCTTTAAAACTACTCATAAAGGAGATAATTTCAGGTGCATGCTTCAATTTCTTTCACTTTCCAAAAACAAAAAAATAAGTTTGACTTCTTTACTGCTTTCTCATTTTATTGTCCTAACTATTTAACACGTGTAGTGTTGATACAAGCACCTGGCGTCTTTATATCTCATATCCAACTATTTCCATATGAAGGAGCAAGCACTCCTTCAAAATTCACCCAAACTACCATTTGGGTGAATTTTCCCCCACTCTCTTTCCCCTTATTAGTCTCCTCTTTTATGCAGGAACACAAATGCCAAACACGCCGTTGAAGTGAGCCGGCCTGTGGTGACTGTGAATGAGAGCTACTGGAAATGTGCATTTGGACTCTCATCCTACCTTTCGGTTCTTAGCAGAATCTCGTTCCCCTTCTTCCACAAGCTAATTGCTGGGGGCGAGGCCTGAGGCTTGCATTCCAGAGTGACTTCGCTGCCTGATCGAGCTTTTAGCAAGGCCTTTAATGGACTTCTGGAGAAACTGGGAGCTGAAGCTGCAGGTAAAGGAGCAGAAAGACGGCGTGAGGCTGGGAAAAATATAGGAGAAAACACGAGTGTTTGTGTAACACATATTGAAATTTTCGGTTGAAATTTTCACACATTTTATGATGTTGCAGCTGCAAACCTCAGTGCATTTGGTTCTAAAGTATTTTCCAGCTTTGCAAATGAATCAAATGGTTAAACTGCAGCTCTGTAGAAGGTTTTTTAATCTTAATTGCAAAATGTTTATCTTTTTCATAAAGTTTTGGTTTAATTATTGTTTTGACTACATAGCTATTTCAGCAAATAATTTTTAGTCTGTGTACTCCCATTAACAACAGATTTGTAAATTAGTTAATGATTATTTCAGTGTACAGATCAATAAATCAATGAGTCATCAGGAATAATAAATATTCATAATACTGAAACAATCCAAACAAATTATTTTAGGGCAAATATTAAAGTTTTTATGTTAGGGATATGAAAATATTTGGTTTTAACTGCAAATGACATTTTCAAATTTTAGGGTTTTAATCAAGCTTTATTACAAAACTGCGCAATTTCATTCTTCAGATGCAGATAAACATCATATTGTTTATCATAAAATCATCCTGCAGCCTATACTCATCATCACAGTGGCCCTCATTAGGACCATCAAGTGTTCATCGTATTACCAAGAGAGAGAACTGAATTTCTCATGGAGCCAGTCATCAAAGCTTTGCAAATAAATCGATACAGGGTCTACATGAGAAAGCATGCACAATGCCACGAGGCATCACCTTCGTAGTATCCCCAATCAATGGACGAAACGACTGGAAGTAAAATGAGACACTATCAGATTTATACTTTCACCCGGCAGAGCCCCACGGTGACATTAAATGAGGGTGCAGACTGATTTCTCAGGAACATTATACAGCGAGACTGCTTTCCTTATGTAAGCAGGTGATTGGATGCACTGAAAGATAAGCAGAACGAGAGCAGGAGAAGGGAAGCAATCTTACCTAACACCATTAGCTGGGCACTGGAATAAACACTGCCATGTTTGTTTTCGGCCACACACTGATACATCCCAGAATCTGATAGGTTTAACGCGGTTATGGAGAGGGCTCCGTTTTCGATTTCTACCCGGGCCTGCAGAGCAAAAAGAGAAATAATTCTGCATATCTCTTGCAAAGGCTGGTGTTCTTATGTCCAAAAGGCACAGCGGGCAATTTTTCACACATCCATGAAAAGAGAAGTACAGCAGAGGAGGAAAAATATCACAAAACAAAATCCTGGTATTCAGAGTGGAAGAAACAAGGGTGCAAGTTGCTAAAGCTGCGAATTCGAATATGAGACGCAGAAATTAGGAATTGCCAGCAAAAGCACATACGGTCTATTAAAATGTCGTTTATTTTCTGTTAAACATTCAACTGGAAATGCAATGGCGACGGTGTTTCCAATCAACGAGTTATTTTAACCAAATAAGTTGGTGAGAGATTGAGACTGCTGCATGGGGGGAGATGAACAAGACTTCTTTAATTATAGTCTCACAATATGACAGTCGATATACCACGCTTAATTAGCTATAAGCTTACTAGAAACATCAAAATACACATATACAGGCTATATGCATTTACATCTCTTTGAAATGTGTCTGAACTGGTTATTTTCTCTTCCCAAGGCAGCGTTTGTGCATAATTTCCTTCTATTATCCAGCCGCTTAGTAAGAGCTCTGTCAGGCTAAAGGGTGAGATATTAAGCTATTAAAGTGACTGACATGTTGGATAAGGTTGATATGATTTCTTGTTCAATCATGACAACTACCATTCTGATATGTATGTCTGTAGAGCCATGGTTCTCAAACTGCTACATGTGCAGGGTTTCCTCTAAACCTGCAAAGACCGGTGATAGGCGCGCTAGAGCAATCCTCTGTGTTTTTGTGTAAAGAATTATTAAAAGTTTTAAAATTTGGGCAAGCACCATAATTTCGAAAGCCAACAGGTACAGGGACGGTGCAATTGAGTACGCATCCCCTTGCACTCAATTCAATGCATCAACTATAAAACTAGCTTACTCTGCCTCTACAGATGTATAAAAAACTATTTTAAATGAACTTAGCCAGGTGGGGGGAGCGAATTATTTACCAGACACACCATTCTACTACTTCTTGACATGTCAAAAAACTCTACCACCTGAGCACTATAGTTCTCAAACCTCATGTATACCACATACACATAGGCTTGCAGCTGAATCAGTGGAACAGTAACTTAACAGTAACAGCATCTTAGCAATGATCCAATAATCACCTAAACTCAGACCACCCTTTGCAGTCTGCAATGATAAAGAATCCCTAATTCAACATGTCAGATGCTTTAAGGTGAACATGAAACTAATGGCTTGCCCTACTGTGCCTAAGGACTTGGGGGAACATATAGAGCACTGAAATTTTGATCCCAAATGGGTGTGTGATCCTTTCTAAAAACAAAGTAAAATTAGATACGGGCCACACAGTAACATGTTATGATCAAGAACATATATTCCATGCTCTGGATTTCAATAGACATGTACTATTCAGAAAGGGAGGGAATGAATAGAAAATAGCTAAAGATTGTGTGGTTCAAATGTCACAAATCCAAAATGACGGCCATGTCTATAAAACATAGTGGTAGATCAGTAACAATGTTTTGTTTTTCACATTCAACAACTTGTACGTCAACAAATAAGTAAAAATATTTGAAATGTTTTGATATTTTGCTAAGAACAAGTTAGCCTAGCTTCTTCTAGTTGGATGATGATTAACTTGGGTTGTCATTTCCAGATCTAGGAAGTGATTCTCTAGGAAAAATTAAACTCAGCATGACTTGGCAAAAAATGTAAAAGAAAAAAAAAACCATGTGACGGAGGAGCCGTCACAATCTGGGGCTTAATTATGAGTCTGTGTCAACGTGCGAGCACGCCCGCACACGCATACACACAAACGTACACAATCACTAACTTACTTCTCTTGCAGTTTAAACTGATGCGGTTCACTGTGGGTGCACACGCGGTGTTCCTGCTTCAGTTAGCATATCCATCCCAACCTGTTATTTTCAGCTCCAAACATTTTCCCGGTTTTGTTTTCAAGCAGGGTTATTTCCGGATTGTGACGCGCCAGGAGAGTCAGGTGTCAGGTGAGTGTTTTCTATTAAATTGAGTATTGTATTTTTGATTAGAAGTTTATTTTTTTCCTCTTTATTATTATTTTGTATCCTTTAAGAGTTTACTTGAGTTAGAAGTAATTGTTTAATTGGTTTTGTTTGATCTTTCTGTGGGCGGAGCCTGTGGCTTTAAAAGCAGGGCTCTGCGCCACAGGGAGGCAGTCTGTGGCTCGACTCCTGACAAGTCACATGGAAGGTGATGGATGAAGGTACTGCTGTTTGTCTGATTTTAACCTTCTTTGGATGTCCTTGCATATATTCTGCACCTGCCATCTTTGTTCACTTAAAGAAGAGCTAAATAAATTTCACCAAAGTGATCTCTGGCCTTGGGCAGTCATTTTTTTTGTTTGTCCAAGTCATAAGAGAACCCCGTCACACCCCAGTAAAAATTAAGTGACAACCCCAATTAAAAAAATAAAACAATTTTATCATTTAATTTATTCATACACTATGTGTTATCCCATCAAGTAGTGAAACCATTCTGCAAATATGCAAACTGTGAGAAGCACGTAACACACATTCAAGTGTGGTGATACACTCAACTAAACACCTTCTCTGCATATGTGGAGGAATAGATTGCTGACTATTACCCATCTTTTTAACGCTGGAAATTGTGCATCGTCTCCTCAGTATAACTGAAGCAAAAATGCAACAAAAGCTCATACCTCAGCCACCATTTGCTCCCCATTCTTCAGCCAGCTGTAGGATGGTTTTGGCTTTCCATTGGCCTTACACTCCCAGAAGAGGTTCTCCTCGATGGACCGAGCAGTGTCTGTTATTGTCTGGAGCCACTGAGGTTTAGCTTGGAAAAAAATGAGAGGATTACCTGCTCAAACATGTATTTTAATTATCACGGCTCTAGGGCACATCCAGAGCAGTATCAGACTTGGCAATGCCTGATACTGCATTGAGGTTTTCATGTGGCACTTTTAGCACATGGTTATCAAAACAAGGATGCAACGAGATATCAATCTACTAGATCTCAGTTTTAGAACAACTGTATTCAATATGGTGTCCATTTTGCAAAGTCTTATCCAACAACTTTGACAGGTGAAGTAAGTGTCAAGTATTGATAGGAGCCCTTGTTATGAAGTTGCATACTTTCAGTTTCACTTTTATTTGTGTTTGAGACTTATTTTGAGCTAAGAAAGCCCCCCCTGTTATGTTGAGTCGACTAACGAAGACTTCCTGTAGAGCACACTAACAGCTCTGAGTTGCAAAAGCACTTTGCAACTCACTTTCACCACTTTTAAGTAATGTGTGTGGAAGCATTTTCGGAACTCAGTTGAACAAAGGAATGAAGACACAGGAAAGAAGATACAAGCCATTTGTAAGGACTAGCTAACAGTTAGCCACTAATAAAGCTAAAGTTCCCTTTCAGGCACTAAGCTAAATGGTTATGTAACATCTATACTCAACATTGAACAGTCATACTTTAATAGTTTGGGATGTATTAAACCATTGCTTTATTCTTATATTTTACTGCAGTAAGAAATACGACCGCAGTTTTTAAGGACTACACTGTATTCCCAAACAGTTGTACTAGCTCATAACTAATAAGTTCACAGCAGTCAAATGTTGTTATAGAGTTGACCAAACTATAAAGTTTTGAGCTCTGTTGAGATTTATGCCACTTTAACTGAATATTTTATAGCTAATTTGTGTTGAACACTCAAAAGGTTTGAGTGTAGTATCATTACGTTAGCAACGTTCTGGTGGGTGGGTCTTATCTCTCCCTCAGGTAAGATGAGTCAGCCATCTTGAATTTGCCTTTATTGGGACCTGCCCATGCAATGCATGTCAGGAACCTATGTTCTACACCCAATAAGGTGTTTCTTTATTATTTATTCTTCTTAGGTCACCCTTAATGCAGCCTTAACTGCTGCATGCACCCCGACAAAGGTGGTATCAAAACATGCAGCTTACTCCCGTTAAGTGCACTATTATATTTAAGTAAGTAAGTAAGTAAGTAAACTTTATTTCTATAGCGCTTTTCACAGACCAGGGTCACAAAGTGCTGCACAAAGTGTAATAAATAAATAAATTAAAAGCAACATACAAAACAATAAAACACAGTATTACGCTAAAAAGCAAGTTTTAAAAAAGTGGGTCTTAAGTTGTTTCCTAAAAGTGTCTATACAATCCAGAGATCGAATGGTACAAGGTAGCTCATTCCAGAGGCGAGGCGCCACAGCTTTAAAAGATCTGTCTCCTCGAGTCTTAAAAAGGGTCCGAGGAACCATCAGCAAGTTCAGATTGGACGACCTGAGGCTCCTAGTCGAAACATAAGGCTGGATGAGGTTCTTAATATAGTCTGGCGCCTGTCCATGAAGAGCTCTAAAAGTCAGTACCAGGATTTTGTAGTGCATCCTGTAAGATACAGGCAGCCAGTGCAAGCTTTTGAGGATGGGTGTAATATGTTCCCTCCTGTGAGTGCAAGTAAGCAGGCGTGCAGCAGAGTTTTGTACTACCTGCAGACGCGCAAAACTCCCTCTTGTTAAGACATGTGAACAGACTGTTACAATAATCCAATCTCGATGAGACAAAAGCATGAACAATCATCTCAAGCTCACCATAAGTCACCATCTTATGAAGTTTAGAAATGTTCCGAATTTGGAAAAAGCAGTTCCTAACAAGCTGATTTATGTGCCGCTCCATAGACATCGCTCCATCCAACTCAGAATGCGATTAGTGGCATTCTGAGTTAAAATGACGACATAAATTGCGAAAAACGACAAAATCCCATACAAATCAATGGAGGCTCTGCCGTCTCTATCTCTCCCACACACACACTTGCAGCTGCAGTCATTAATTACCGTGGTAACGGGGCCGAAACAGGGCCCAGACAGAGGCAGAGAGAAGGAGAGCAGAAGCCTCTCACAACAGAACTGCGAGAGCTTTTCAATATTTCCTGAGACTATTCATATTTTGCTTACATAATTTTAATATTTCTCATAATTTTTCAGTGTGAATTAAAATCCTTAGTATGAAAGTTTAAAATGTTCTAGAAAAAAAAAAAAAAACAATTATCCACTGTCTTTATTTTGTTTTATTTCGGACCATGTGCAAGAGGTTCAGCCATTGCACTGTAGCGGTGAACTACGTTAGATTGATTTGTTTCTCTTAAAAAGCACATTGTATTGAATAACAAAAAATGAATAAAAGTTGTTCAATTGTCACTGTGGTGTCACTTCACTATTTCAGTATAGGGTTAATTTTGAGTGCATGTCCCCAGATTATGAGTTGAGGAATATTGAAAAATGTTGGTGTATTTCCAGCATTATATGAGTTGAATATATTGAAAATTTTAAGTTAAATATTCCCTAATCATAAGTTGAGAAATATCAATATTTATAAGACAATGTTGAGATAATTTAAGGCAACTGCACCTGTAATTTTTATTTTATGTAAACTTAAAACATTTAAAAACATTACTAAAATATTTTTGTGTAATCTGGTACAAAATGATTTTTGAGTTCTGTGAACTTGTTAGGGCTTACAGTGTAGCTAACTGTTAGCCACTGGGTGATTCTCTGAATTCTGTGCATTTTGTGTCCCACAGGTTTATCTAAAAGATTTTCATTTAATGCAAACAAATTTCTTTTGAGAAAATCAAGAAATGTAAATATCCATGTGTCTTGGTAATATGACATGCAAATCTATTTTAAAAATCATGTTTTGAAAAATTTTATGGGTTGTTGAAGTGTAGAGGTTAGCCAAATGAGCATGTCCCCACTGACCAATGTTAATTTTTCAAAGAATATAAAACAAATAAAAATAGCCAGTAACTGCAAGTTATTTGTACCATTATAAACATTTTAGGTATACTTTAACCTAAATAAAATAAATATGAGAAAAATACATTAATTATATATAAACTGTTTAAACTTTACCTTTAATAACATAAAGTTACCTAGTTTTTAAAGTGCAATCAGTAATACTTTTATAACAAATTTATATCAGTAATGATTTCTTGGTTAATGTCAAGTTGTCATAACAAAGACATTTTGAATAATGTCAACTTTGTATTAAAAGTGTCATAATTTACCGAATGACACTTTATGACAACGGTCATAGATATTCATGAAGGCTTATTCATGTTCCTGACAGGTGTTTATGACAGTGTCATGTCAGTCTTATTCAACTCCCTTCAAGTAAAGTGTTACCGAATGGTCTTTGAAACACATTAATTTCTTGTTTTCATCATTTCATATGTTGTTCCATACACTAGCTGATGTGAACTTATGGCAACTTTTAGTGAAAATTTTCAACCCCGTAATGTTACAGAAACGGTGGTTTTGTTACGGGGTTGAACGATGGACTGTTAAGTGTGTTCAACTCTGTTACAGTCTGGTCAACTTTTACAATGGGTTCAACCCCATAACGCGATACATTGTTATTTTTTTTATAACAGCAAATATTACGAGAGGACCCAAATTTGGGTCCTCTCGTGACAGGGGTGTCAAACTCCAGTCCTCCAGGGCCGCTGTCCTGCAACTTTTAGATGTGCCTCTGCTGCACCACACCTGAAAAGAATAATTAGGTCATTAGCAAGGCTCAGGAGAACCGATCTACACAGGGAGGAGGTAATTAAGCCATTTCATTCCACTGTTTTTTACCTGTGGCACATCTAAACACTGCAGGACAGCGGCCCTTGAGGACTGGAGTTTGACACCCCTGTCATTGTGAATGACAACCTGTGAATGACAGGTTAAAGAATGATTCAAAAACATAGAAAAGCCTGATTTAAATTTTTATTTTTAAGTGTATTTTCATGATTTATGAGAATTTATTTATGAGAATTAGGCATCAAGTTGCCTAATTCTTCTTATCAGTCTAATTATTATGATTCAGAAACAAATAAAATATACTTACAATTAGTTATTTTAATCAAGGGACAGGTGATCTCAAAGGAACTGGAAGAGTTAGTTTAACTATGTTATTGAGTTATTCTCAGAGGAATGAAATTGTCCCGTTACGGGGTTGAATTTAAAGCAACCTAAGCAGCAAAGAAATTTGTGTTAATGTTTGGGATTTCATGCATAAAGTGGGGAGACATATTTTCTTGAAGGTTCAAAGAGTCCTGCAGTGTTCAAAAACACAATTTTTGTGGTATATTTTTTAGTAACCATAGGCCCCAAAAGGCAACAAATTCAGAGAATCACCCACTAACAAAACTAAGTCTACATTGTAAAGTCCATCAATCCATTTTCTAACACCATTGTGCCTTAGTGGGGTCTATCTCCAGCTAATGTTGCGGGCAAGAGGCAGGGTACAGCCTGGACAGGTCACCAGTCTGTTGCAGTGCAACACAGAGACAAACAACCATGCACACACACTCACACCTGGGGACAATTAACCTGACAGTCATGTTTTTGGACTGTGGGAGGAAGCCAGAGTACCCAGGGAGAACCCACCATGCACAGGGAGAACATGCAAACTCCATGCAGAAAGACCCTGGGCCAGGAATCGAACCCAGAAACTTCTTGCTGCAAGGCAACGGCTCTACCAACTGCGCCACTGTGCAGCCGCCATTGAAAAGTCATTTTTTAAAATAGTTAGAAATTGTTTAAACCATTTTTTTTGTGAAAACACAAAACTTGAGCGTTTTCAGAGCTTCTTTAGCTATAGAACCACCTTAGAATTTATAAGAATAAAAAACTGTAATATAAGCTACAGACTAGTCAAGCCTAAACTGAATTATACACAAACTACATATCCTTAAAATATAGAGAATTCAGATATTTTAGAAAATTATATGATTATACATTCATAAATACATCAAATATTATCATATGATGTTATTAATTAAAATGAATTTACTTTTGATGACTTAAAGGGGTGTAAGTCTACGTTCAGGTCTGAAGACATATTGAAAGATTTTGGGTTCACAAGAATGGATGGAGACATTCCAAAGGTTTTTCTAATTATTTATTTAATTTAATGAATTTACGATGAGAAGATTACAAAGCGCCAGGTGAGGTGGTTCAAATGCTTCAAAACTGTTTGAAGACAAGTGTTATAATTTAAAATGTAATTACACCCAGGATTGATGTACATGTTTCATATGTCAGAGATCACTTTGATAACTTACAGTCCAACTTCAAAAAGTAAGTTTTGTATTATATTCAAAAACTAACCTAATTATTATTCAAATGTATTCTGATTTAAATAAATTCAGCCAAATTACATATGAAATTTAAAAAAAATTGCCACATTTAGAGAAACAAAAGGACTGCTTTGAAGAATATTTTTTTGACTTCTGTCTTACCATGGTAAGAAATCCGACCTCGAGCAGCGTTTTTGCCTCTCCGGTTCTCTGCGATACATTCATACATCCCCGCATCTTCCTGCTGAAAATTAGGGATTTCAAGGACAGCATTCGAATTCTTCATTTTAACTTTGCTGGGGAAAGGGACACCACTTGTTCTCCTCCAGCTTATTTCTGGGACAGGGCTGCAAAAAAAAGAAAGAAAAAAGGAACAAAAGTTGCCAGGCTTTTAGCTCTGTCTCTGTGATCAAAGTGTGATTCAAAGCAGAAAAGTAGATAAGACCAAAGTTTTGTGATTTATTTATTTTTCAAAGTGTGCATACTCAGATTTTTCATCCTCTGTAGAGAACTTTGATTTATACATAATTTTATTTTTAGGCTGGCAGTTGTTCACATATATTTAGGCAAATCAGATAAAGAGTACATACAGGTGCTGGTCATAAAATTAGAATATTGTGATAAAGTTCATTATTTTCCATAATGTCATGATAAAAATTAAATTGTCATATATTTTAGATTCATTGCACACCAACTGAAATATTTCAGGTCTTTTATTGTTTTAATTTTGATGATTTTGGCAAACAGCTCTTGAAAACCCAAAATCCCTGTCTCAAAAAATTAGAATATTATGAAAAGGTTCTCTGAACGAGCAATACAAATAATCATCTGAATCAACAAAGTAACTCTAAACACCTGAAAAAGATTCCTGAGGCCTTTAAAAACTCCCAGCCTGGTTCATTACTCAAAACCGCAATCATGGGTCAGACTGCTGACCTGACTGCTGTCCAGAAGGCCATCACTGACATCCTCAAGCAAGAGGGTGAGAAACGGAAAGAAATTTCTGAACGAATCGGCTGTTTGCAGAGTGTTATATCAAGGCACCTCAGTGGGAAGTCAGTAGGAAGGAAAAAGTGTGGCAGAAAACGCTGCACAACGAGAAGAGGTGACCGGACCCTGAGGAAGATTGTGGAGAAGGGCCGATTCCAGACCTTGGGGGAAGCAGTGGACTGAGTCTGGAGTAGAAACATCCAGAGCCACTGTGCACAGGCGTGTGCAGGAAATGGGCTACAGGTGCCGCATTCCCCAGGTCAAAGGTCAAGCCACTTTTGAACCAGAAACAGCGGCAGAAGCGCCTGACCTGGGCTACAGAGAAGCAGCACTTTGGACCACTGTTGTTCAGTGGTCCAAAGTACTTTTTTCGGATGAAAGCAAACTTTGCATGTCATTCGGAAACCAAAGTGCCAGACTCTGGAGGAAGACTGGGGAGAAGGAAATGCCAAAATGCCAGAAGTCCAGTGTCAAGTACCCACAGTCAGTGATGGTCTGGGTGCCATGTCAGCTGCTGGTGTTGGTCCACTGGGTTTTATCAAGGGCAGGATCAATGCAGCAGCTATCACAAGATTTTGGAGCACTTCATGCTTCCATCTGCTGAAAAGTTTTATGGAGATGAAAATTTAATTTGGTCTGGAATCGGCCCTTCTCCACAATCTTCCTCAGGGTCCGGTCACCTCTTCTCGTTGTGTAGCGTTTTCTGCCACACTTTTTCCTTCCTACTGACTTCCCACTGAGGTGCCTTGATATAACACTCTGCAAACAGCCGATTCATTCAGAAATTTCTTTCTGTTTCTCACCCTCTTGCTTGAGGATGTCAGTGATGGCCTTCTGGACAGCAGTCAGGTCAGCAATCTGACCCATGATTGCGGTTTTGAGTAATGAACCAGGCTGGGAGTTTTTAAAGGCCTCAGGAATCTTTTTCAGGTGTTTAGAGTTACTTTGTTGATTCAGATGATTATTTTTATTGCTCGTTCAGAGAACCTTTTCATAATATTCTAATTTTTTGAGACAGGGATTTTGGGTTTTCATGAGCTGTTTGCCAAAATCATCAAAATTAAAACAATAAAAGACCTGAAATATTTCAGTTGGTGTGCAATGAATCTAAAATATATGACAATTTAATTTTTATCATGACATTATGGAAAATAATGAACTTTATCACAATATTCTAATTTTATGACCAGCACCTGTACTATTGTTTGCTTAAATAGCTCTAATTTATGTTGGAAATCAATCTACTGTTAATTTAACACACTAAAGAAAGCTGGACTTACTTTCCCAGAGCAAAACATTCCAATTTGACCACGGATTCTTTTGCAGCTGGAACTGAATCTGGAAAATGAACTTCTATTTTGGGCTCATACTCACCCATTACACCTACAAAACAGAGAGCACAACAGACAATGAGCTTTTTATAGCACTGACAAACTGCAGACATTGCCCTGTGTGTCTGGATCAGAGACAGAGGACTGATAGAGTGGGACAGCTAGCACAAAAAGCCTTTATGGTCATTTAACAAAGTGATCGTTGAAGGTCTTATAAAGGAGAGAAAAAATAAGAGGCGAGTCATAAAAGATTCAGAGAACACATCATTGAAAAGATTAGCTTGGTGGAGATTACTTGCAGAGATTTATGAAAGCAACTTAATTTAGGACTTTATTTATATTCATTTCAGTGGGATAGGCCACACGCTTCTGTTGCAAATATAGCAGCGCACCCTTTGCTATTACCAGCTTCAGACCCGGTGCCCTGGAGCAAGAGCAGCTTTGGTGTCCTGTGTCCCTTCATGTTAAAAAGCAGAATGGATAGTGAAAAATGAGGGTATTGTTTTATGGAGGCCTCAAAGCTAATAATAAGTAATAATCTGTTGTGATTTAACAGCAATAACGTATGAAAACTACGTGGTTACCAGTCAGTTCAGCAGTTTGGTTGGAGTGGTGCACATGTGGATAATCCTCTGAGATGCAGGCATAGATTTTTCATTATCTAGGTCATCAAAGAATGCATGCTGCAGGTGGTGGAAGATAAACATTAGCCATACAGATTTTTTTTTCACTCTTTTTACACTTGTGTTATTTATTTGCCCTTCTATATTATTTTACTGTGCTATGTTGCAGAAATATATTCTGAACTTCCTTCTACAGATCTGGTTACTAGTTCCTTAATAGTCTGCTATGCATCAAAGCAATGATTTAAAAGAAAAATTAACTCAGTTACTAACTCCATGACATGTTTCCAATGAGGCAGGGTCTCATTGTAGAAGCCAGTTTGAATAGAATTTAAAATTTGCTTTGTCTTGTTAGCTACAAGCACAGCATGTTTGTAAATGGTCTCAGATCTTTTATGATCTGGTCTCAGATCTTTTATGATCTGAGACCATTTCCCAGATTATTTTGGGTGATTAGTGTCATAGCAACATTTTAATAACTACTGTTTTAAAACAGCAAAAAATAAAAATAATAATAATAAATCCATGATACTATTGAAGCAGCTAAAAGCTCTTTTAACATCAGAGAAACTGGAGAGCACACTTCCTGTTAGGTGGCTAAACAAAGACTGTTACAGCTCTAAAAGTAAGTAATATGGCTGTTTTGACTTAATTCAAGTCAGTAAAAACAACAAGAAACATGATGTTGAAAATAAAGGACCGTTATCTTTCACTCTTAAAGAATAATTATTTAAGACAACAGCTGGCTAGCTACGAGTAGCATACTAAGTAGCTAAACACACTTGCTAACCTGCAGATAGTCAGTGGTTCCCAAACTTTTTCTCCTGGGCCCCCAGTGGTCTCCAAACTATTTCTGCCCCCCTCCCCCCTCCCAATGGCTTACAAATAACTGTCTGGTTGTCTGGTTTGAACACTGTTTGTCAGTGAAGGGTTGGGGGTTGGGGCAGTCTTATACTCAGCCCCGGCTCCAGACGAACAAGGTGGGGAATAAACTTTTATTGGGGGCAAAATGAATCGTAGCTGAACATAGACAACACTAGTAGCCTACAAGCTACTTGTTAACAAGCTGAAGGTGCTGTATTGATATTAGCTAGCTAGTCATCTTTTAGCTAACTTTACCTGAATCCATCAGCTTTACTCAACAGTCTGTTAGTTTGGGGGAAAAAAACTGTGCAAAGTTATTTGCGTTTTGCTGGTTTGCTGCCATGATTCTAACACACACCTCTGCACAGCAGCAGCAGGTCTCCGTCGCTGCCGTACAGGTGTAAACCCAGCGCGAGCGTCGTAGCCATAGACATAATATAAGGATAGACGCCTCATGGACCGCTCTCGCCTATTGTCGCTGACGAGATTTAGGGCGGCCATCTTGGAGCGGTCCACCACTCCACTCAGCGTTATGTGTTTAGCAGGCACAATGACGTATCAGCGCATTTAATCGATCATAACACGCTTTTTTGTTACTGGAAACCATATTCAAACATCTATCAAAGCTACATTTATAAACAATTGTATTTTTTAAGTATGTTTTTAATATATAGTTCAGCATATTTAAATATGCTTAGTGGCTATAACAATAGAATAGGAATGGAATATTCTTATATTAATGTATGATGAGCATATTACAAAGCACACAGCCGTTCATAATTTATTTAATAAATTATTTAGTAATATCAATACATATTTATATTACTATACAAACACAAATAAATAATGATTAATAATGACACAAATAAATAATGATTAATACTGAATAATATATATTGGACACGTTTATATATATATATATATATATATATGTTTTTCAGCGGCTGCACAGTGGCGCAGTTGGTAGAGCTGTCGCCTTGCAGCAAGAAGGTTCTGGGTTCGATTCCCGGCCCCGGTCTTTCTGCGTGGAGTTTGCATGTTCTCCCTGTGCATGCGTGGGTTTTCTCCGGGTTCTCCGGTTTCCTCCCACAGTCCAAAAACATGACTGTCAGGTTAATTGGCCTTTCCAAATTGCCCCTAGGTGTGAGTGTGTGTGTGCATGGTTGTTTGTCCTGTGTGTCTCTGTGTTGCCCTGCGACAGACTGGCGACCTGTCCAGGGTGTACCCCGCCTCTCGCCCGGAACATGAGCTGGAGATAGGCACCAGCACCCCTCCCGACAAGGGTGACGGAAAATGGATGGATGGATGGATGTTTTTCAGCCGAGGATTTCTAGCTTCAGAGTGATTTAGCAGCTGAGATTGAGTCCAAAATCCAATGCGAGATTCATCCGTGCTGCAGTGAATCCATCTCTCTTTAAAGATATTTCCTACTTCTTCCTTACATCGTGTCTTTAGGAAACCTTCAAAACAAAAACGGAAGATTTGGGATGTATCTTACTTTTGACAGAGTGAAAGAATTACATATAAATAATAGTCTTTACCACCTGTGTAAACTTTGCTGGTGAATGTTATAACACATAATATAAGTTTTATAATATGTTACATTGTTTAATGTAGGCTCTTGTGTCAGATAATCTAAGCCAATGTTAGAGAATAATTAATTTATTTAGATTTACGGAATCTCAGTTAACCTTCATAGCGGGGCTGAACCCGGTATGGGCTCTTTGCACCTGAACTTCCGCGTTTGGGGTAAAGCGGCTCGATTGTTTCCGATCTATTGAAAATGACCTTTTACACTAGGTGCTTGCAGGGCTTGGCCAAGGTTTGTACATCGATCCGAAGCCCCAACAAGTCAGATGGAGAAAGGTTTTAAGATGTACGCCTCGTTATACATTCACTGATACCAAGGTGAGTTTTACTTAAACTTTGTGGCTAACATTAACGTTAGCTTATGCTAGTAGACAATATTCTCAGACATTGTTCTTGTAAAAATGTGCTATTTAAGTATCTAAACATTCTAACGGACAATGTTTTTCTTATTTTCAAGTATATTATGTGTGTTTATTGTCGTTAGTGTCACAAACTAACGGGGGAGGGTACGGTTCGGGCTTTTTACTTCCGAAGCACGACGAAGCAGCCTCATATTTAACAGTAGCGCAGCTCTGGTGTCAGAGTTCTGGTTCAGCTGTTCAGGTTCAAAGTTGCTGCTTTTAGAAAAATATGACCGTGTTGCTTAATGTCTCCGTGTTATTTCATTTTATTACCTTTGCAAGTTTCTTGTGAAGAGCTCAAATAGGACGGTGTTTATAGCAGCGTGTATAGGCGGATCAGTTGCTCGGCTGTCTGGCTCTGGTCTGCTCTCTCGTTCCCATAAACTCGCTCTTTCATGCTGAATACAGAAGTGATTCCATGGAAATAACTCAGGGACAGCTCCT
Organism: Poecilia mexicana; assembly: GCF_051168715.1. Classification (NCBI taxonomy): domain Eukaryota; kingdom Metazoa; phylum Chordata; class Actinopteri; order Cyprinodontiformes; family Poeciliidae; genus Poecilia; species Poecilia mexicana. The sequence goes on from NW_028263374.1 coordinate 197,369, forward strand.
TTATTTACCATCCATATCCCGATCCGGAGTGAAGTGAAGGGTGCAAACTTTGTGTTGTGCAGCGTTAGCTTTAACAGGTAGTGACAAATATTTACAAGCCACCATCTTCTTAATTCAGGATCGCTTGGAAATTAATGAAAACTTAAAAGCCCATTATATTAGGAAGACAGCAATGTTCATAGTATTGCGTTTTTTGCATCTGAAATACGACTTAGTCTTTTCTACCAGTCATGGTAACTCAAAGCGGAAACAAGTGAGCCGCATTATCTCCTGGAGATGTGACGTCAATGCCGTAGGTGCAAAGAGCCCATTACACCAACCACTATAGCTAGCATTAGCTGGTATCTCACATGTGGACATAAATACAGTAAAGTAATATTCTAATCACAAAATATACACAATAATATGTCCATCTTACTTGTGAAATGTTGTCTGTCGAGCCCTCACATCATTAGTCCCTCAGTGCTGAGGCATCTTATGCTGTTTTGGTTGAGCAAAGTAGGAGGGACGACTGCTCCAAGATGGCCGCCGTATTTCCTGCGCCGGAGCAGCCAATGCGGGGTCTACTCTCTTATATTATGTCTCTGGTCGTGGCGCTCATGTTGCGTTTAAAGGTGGCTCAGAAAAACAGGTTACCACATGTTAACAACGGATTAAACAGTTTTAACTGCTGATAAAAGGACACAGATATGGGAAGTGCAGAAGCCCCTACTGCATCAAATTGACAGAGGAATAACAGAGAGTTGGCCATTCTAAGGTAAAATCCCAGCGCATACAGTTTCATGTTTTTTTTTTTCGTTTTTGTTTTGTTTTTTTTCATCCAGACGGCTTCCCTCGCGCCTCCCCCCACCCTCCTGCAATGGCAATTTGGGAACCTCTGTCCCAAGTAATCAACTAGCTAACATTAGCTTGTCAAGCTAGAGTAGAATGGCAAAAATACTTTTTTTTGAAGTTAGAAATTAAAAACCTACTAGTAAAATATAGACATAGACATTTTTGCTTATGTCTATGTATGAAATCAAAATAATGAAATAATTATAGTGATTTCACTATTGAAATCATAGTTATAATAATAATAATCAACTAGAAAATTCCACAGAAATTTTAAGGGGCATGCCAAAGTGTGCCCGTCGGTTTTTAATCAAGCGTTCTGATGCAAAAAATTAGCATTAATGCTAAAGAAAGCTTCAATGTAGTCAATAACCTGTGGAGAGTCAGAAGCATGTGGACTAAGCTGTACTTGTACCATTCAGTATGTTGCATACGGTAAAATTAGCCAAAATGCTAATAATAGCATGAATGGTATCAGTAGAATGTGGGGTATCACCACCATGATGTCACCCATTGACTCAGTCCAACCAGTATTCTAAACATGGCTAATAAGTAAATAAATTGGCTAAAAGCTTATTTTAGGTAAAATGCTAATGCGTGCAAGGAAGTGCACTAGTGGGTGGCAGTGAAATGCTAATGTTTGTGCTGATGTTAATGAACTGCCTTGCTGAAAACATAAAAGAAGAAGAATATTTTTGCACCGCCTGCGGCAGTGCACTGACGTGTGAGGGGAGTATGCAGGCTTTTATTTTGAAACTTTCAGTAAGCTTCATTTGAAATGGCAACACTAATCCCATGTGTAACAGTGGTTTGGTTAAAACAGTTATCTAACACAATAAAGAACAATTACATGATGTAAAAATTGTCAAGGCTTTTATTTTGAAAATTTTCAATAAGCTTCATTTGAAATGGTCACACTAATTTCATGTGTAATAGTGATTGGGTTAAATCAGTTATATGATGCTCAAAGCACAAGTAGTTTATAATACCAGCCAACTCCTCCTCTGTAATAATTGAGTGTTCCGCCATGTTGTAGTTCTGACATGCTGCTCAGGCCTCTGTTTTAACTGAGTCTTGGCCATAGATAGAACTACAGTTATGGCAGTTCCTTTCTCTGGATTCTGTTGCTCTAGCGATTGGCCCTAGGCCAACTGCTGTGGGTGTGAGACAGAAAGCTGGGGAAGGATTTCAATCTTTGAGACACCCATGAAATGCTAATGTTAATGAACTGCCTTGCTGCGCAAGGCAGTTCACTATCCTGAGAAAAAAAACATAAAAAAAAAGATTTTCATTTTTGCACCGCCCATGGCGGTGCACTTTCGTGAGGGGGATTTGCAGAGTTTTATTTTGAAACTTTCAGTAAACTTAATTTTCATAACCACACTAATCCAATGTGTAACAGTGGTTTGGTTAATCCACCTGTATAAAGCCCAAAACAGGAAGTAGTTCTAACTGCCAGCTGAGGCCTCCTCTGTAATAATTGAGTGTTCCGCCATGTTGTAGTTCTCACCTCCTGCTCTGCCCTCTGTATTAAAGTGTTCCGCCATATTTAGAACTACAGAGTCTTTGTAGTCCAAACCAGCAGCTGTGCCTTCCACTGTATTCTGTTGCTATAGTGATGAAACTGCCCTGTGTGTGTCAGGCTTATCTATCTTTATGAGACACCCAGTCAGTTTTAATGAAAAAAGCAGTCCGAACGACTGCTTCCCGTTCAGGATCCGTAAGGCCGATCCAAAAACCGTTTGAAGCATATGAGAGGGCTATTTGTCATCTCATTTAGTACCGCGATTCATATCTGTAGCTCATTCACAGTAATTGCAGTGATGAGAGAAAAATGGTGTGCGCTGAGCTCATAACTTTTTCAGATATGTATGTAAAACACTGGGGAGGAGCGTCAGTTAGTCCTGTCCCAAAACTTTGCTCCGAAGCACCTGGACCGAAAACCGTAAGCTCTAGGGAAATTTTGAAAACATTTTACCGGAGCAGGCATACGTATCAATGTCATGACCGAGTTTCATACCGATAGACCAATTTTTGCACCAATGAGAGCGATTTCAAAATTATTTTGGGGTCAAAATTCCACCCTGTTTCTCACTCTAAAAAAGCGGCAGTTGGTGTCAGTTACACTCTGCGTTTCGGCAGTTGGAAATTTCGCTCGTTTTTCGCTTTTTACGTCGCTGTCGTAACTCCGATCCCCAATAAAAATAATAGCTCCCTTCCCGGGATTGAGCCGCACGTTTTGATACCACTTTTGTGGGGTTTCTCGCAGTGGTACGAGCCGCATTAACGGTGACGGAAGAAAAATAAATAACTAGAAAATTCCGCAGAAATTTTAAGGGGCATGCCAAAGTGTGCCCGTCGGTTTTTAATCAAGCGTTCTGATGCAAAAAATTAGCATTAATGCTAAAGAAAGCTTCAATGTAGTCAATAACGTGTGGAGAGTCAGAAGCATGTGGACTAAGCTGTACTTGTACCATTCAGTATGTTGCATACGGTAAAATTAGCCAAAATGCTAATAATAGCATGAATGGTATCAGTAGAATGTGGGGTATCACCACCATGATGTCACCCATTGACTCAGTCCAACCAGTATTCTAAACATGGCTAATAAGTAAATAAATTGGCTAAAAGCTTATTTTAGGTAAAATGCTAATGTGTGCAAGGAAGTGCACTAGTGGGTGGCAGTGAAATGCTAATGTTTGTGCTGATGTTAATGAACTGCCTTGCTGCGCAAGGCAGTTCACTATCCTGAGAAAAAAAAAACATAAAAGAAGAAGAATATGAGGGGAGTATGCAGGCTTTTATTTTGAAACTTTCAGTAAGCTTCATTTGAAATGGCAACACTAATCCCATGTGTAACAGTGGTTTGGTTAAACCAGTTATCTAACACAAAAAAGAGCAATTACATGATGTAAAAATTGTCAAGGCTTTTATTTTGAAAATTTTCAATAAGCTTCATTTGAAATGGTCACACTAATTTCATGTGTAATAGTGATCGGGTTAAATCAGTTATATGATGCTCAAAGCACAAGTAGTTTATAATACCAGCCAACTCCTCCTCTGTAATAATTGAGTGTTCCGCCATGTTGTAGTTCTGACATGCTGCTCAGGCCTCTGTTTTAACTGAGTCTTAATTTTCATAACCACACTAATCCAATGTGTAACAGTTGTTTGGTTAATCCACCTGTATAATACCAAAAACGGCAAGTTGTTCTAACTGCCAGCTGAGGCCTCCTCTGTAATAATTGAGTGTTCCGCCATGTTGTAGTTCTGACCTTCTGCTCTGCCCTCTGTATTAAAGTGTTCCGCCATGTTTAGAACTACAGAGTATTTGTAGTCCAAACCAGCAGCTGTGCCTTCCTCTGGATTCTGTTGCTATAGCGATTAATCTGCTGTGTGTGTGTCAGAGACTTTATCTAACTTTATGAGACACCCAGTCAGTTTTAATGAAAAAAGCAGTCCGAACGACTGCTTCCCGTTCAGGATCCGTAAGGCCGATCCAAAAACCGTTTGAAGCATATGAGAGGGCTATTTGTCGTCTCATTTAGTACCGCGATTCATATCTGTAGCTCATTCACAGTAATTGCAGTGATGAGAGAAAAATGGTGTGCGCTGAGCTCAGAGATTTTTCAGAAATGTATGTAAAACACTGGGGAGGAGCGTCAGTTATCCTGTCCCAAAACTTTGCTCTGAAGCACCTAGACCGAAAACCATAAGCCCTAGGGAAATTTTGAAAACATTTTACCGGAGCAGGCATTCGTATCAATGTCATGACTGAGTTTCATACCGATAGACCAATTTTTGCACCCATGAGAGCGATTTCAAAATTATTTTTGGGTCAAAAATCCACTCTTTTTCTCACTCTAAAAAAGCGGCAGTTGGTTTCAGTTACACTCTAAGGTTCGGCAGTTGGAAATTTCGCTCGTTTTTCGCTTTTTACATCGCCGTCATAACTCCGATCCCCAATAAAAATAATAGCTCCAATGCCGGGATCAAGCCGCACGTTTTGATACCATTTTTGTGGGTGGGCACGCAGCGGTACGAGCCGCATTAACGGTAATGGAAGAATAATAAATAAGCTATAATAAAGAGACATTCTATTGGGTGTAGAACAATAGGTGCCTGCCATGCAATGCATGGAGGCAGTGACTGACTGCTCTCCTTATGCATTGCTAATGGCATGCCCCAACTACGGTGGCCGACAGGTGCAAATGCGCAGCAAAAGAGAAAACATGCAAACAAAAGAAAAGACACACCCCCGAATTAAATGCAGCAAACAAAAAAGAAAACACCCCCGAATTAAATGCAGCGAACAAAAAAGAAAACACCCCCGAATTAAATGCAGCAAACAAAAAAGAAAACACCCCCGAATCAAATGCAGCAAACAAAAAAGAAAACACCCCGGAATTAGAAAACACCCCCGAATCAAATGCAGCAAACAAAAAAGAAAACACCCCCGAATGAAATGCAGCAAACAAAAAAGAAGACACCCCCGAATGAAATGCAGCAAACAAAAAAGAAAACACCCCCGAATCAAATGCAGCAAACAAAAAAGAAAACACCCCCGAATTAGAAAACACCCCCGAATGAAATGCAGCAAACAAAAAAGAAAACACCCCCGAATTAGAAAACATCCCCGAATGAAATGCAGCAAACAAAAAGTGTTGAAAACGGAAGTGCTCCAGACCACTAGGGGGAGTCTAACAAAAAATAGCTGTGTCCGAATTCAGGCTCTGCATCCTTTCAAGGGCCCTGAAAAACTGATCCTTCGAATCATAGACATAATAAAAGAGTACACCCCCCCCCCACGATTGGCTGCTCCGGCGCAAATACACTTTGCTTTGCTCAACCAAAACAGCAGAAGATGCCTTCAGCACTGCGGAATATTGTTGATCGGATCGACGGACTACTGACGTGAGGGCTCGACAGACTTTTCGCAAGTAAGATGGACATATTACTGTGTATTTTTGTGATTAGAATATTACTATACTGTATTTATGTCCACTGGCGAAATACCAGCTAATGCTAGCTATAGTGCTTGGTGTTCAGCCCCCGCTCTGACAACTAACCGAGATTCCGTAAATCTTAAAATGTTTCAGTCATTCTCCAACATTTAGATCAGGGGTGTCAAACTCAATTTCACCGAGGGCCACTTCAGCATATTGGCCACCCTCAACGGGCCACATTGACGGTACAAATCAAGAGTGCCCAGGTGCAGTCCTTCAGACTGCAACTTTTAGATGTATCCCTGCTAAAACACACCCCAGACAAAAGGTTGACTTCCCTCATCAGCAGCAACTCAGTTCTGTAGAGCCTTATAATGAGTCAATGATCCAGGTGTGTTAGAGAAGGAACACATCTAAAGTTGCAGATGGTAGCTCTGGAAAACTAGACTTGGGCAACCCTAGCATAAAATGTATGAAAATACAATGTTAAAAATAAATTAAACACCTCATATTGTTAAATAACGCTTTGGAGCTTCTGGTTAGGAAGCGCATTACAAACCTTTGGTTGAAATGGTGCGTTAAATTCAAGTCTCCATTACAGACCAGAGAAAACTAAAGAGAATCTGAGGCGCAAAAAGTGGGTATGCAGCGTATGCAACGCATAGGGGCACAGCACCAGAGGGGGCGCCAAAACCCCGTCTGGAGGGGGCGACGCGCCGATTATGTTTTCCCATACACTTCAGCGCGCCTCACGCTCCTTCACCTCTGGCACATACATAACGAGGTACATGTAGCGATTCTTACACTTCACCCTGACGTTCCATCCCTGGGTGGGGGTTGGGGGGCGCCGATTTATGTTTTCGCATCCACCTGAATAATGTGTAGTTGCGCCACTGAAGAGAATGCAACACTGTGTTAATCCATTTGAGGAGCCTGCAGTTTATCTTGGGGAAATAAATGACGATGCAGAAGTTAATTAGACTGTAACATAGCAGTTCGCTGCTCAACCACTGCGGACGTGGCTCCGCCGCTGCGAAGTAACTCATCCAGAAGATTTAACAAATGGAGCCTTGTTGGTTCACGTTACCCAGGAGAGCTGCGTTCTGGAGGAGCTGCAGACATAACATCTGTCCGTTTCGGAGAAGCGAAACCACGCAAAAAATAAAAAATAAAACAAAAAATTCCGGAAAAAGCTCACACCGGACCGCGCAGGGTAAAATACTCACACAGTTCAGTTGATCTGTTTGGATCAGACAGATCCAACTGACTGATGAATTAGCGCAGATTTTTCTGCAGATGGGAACCAGGAGGAAGTTGTTCAGACCCCAGCGGGTTGAAGTGATGCTAATTTAAGTGAAGTCCCTTAGTTTAATTTATTAAAAGTTATTGGGGCCTCAGTCAGTGGTTTTTATCACTACGGAGAAAAATGTAGATGCATTTATCTGCTTAATTTGTGATGGGATCTGGATTCACGGTGAATATTAACAAAACCGCATAAAATGCGGCTAAATAGCCGATGTTAATATGATTGTAATTTCACAGATAAAAATAGTACATGGCCGATTTTTTTTTATGTTGTCAGTCAAGATAATAGATAACAAAAAAAGTCTAGCGCAACCTGCCGCCCTGACACCAACTCACACACATCTTCATTCACAGTCTTACTTGTAAATCGATGTTTCCTTTCTTGGACGTTTTGATGTTAGCTTGTTGATGTCTCAGTTTTATTCGCTGGGAAAATCAATAAGCAGCTTGAGGCGACTCTGCTGCCCTCTAGTGGCGAGAAGCCGTAATGTTGGCTAGTAACAATCGGAATGCATTATGGGAGATGTAGTTTGTAGTCAATTCGTGCTCAAAACCTATTTTAAGTCAATCATGGGCCTATAAAACGCTGGAGGGGCCACATAAAATGACGTGGCGGGCCACATGTGGCCCGCGGGCCTTGAGTTTGACACATGTGATTTAGATTATCTGATACAAGAGCCTACTATAGAAATGAAACAATATTATAAAAATCATAACATTCACCAGCAAAGTTTACACAGATGACAATGGCTATTATTTAATTATTTAACTCAGTCAACGTAAGATAACTCGAAAATGTCCCGTTTTTGTTTTGAAGGTTTCCTACGACGTGAGGAAGAAGGGAGAGACAGATTCACTGCACAGCACGGATGAATCTCGTATCGGATTTTGTACCCAATCTCAGCTGCTGAATCACTCTTAAACCAGAACTCGTAGGCTGGAAAACATTATATATATATATATATATATATATATATATATATATATATATATATATATATATATATATATATATATATATATATATATATATATATATATATATATATATATATATATATATATATATGTGTGTGTGTGTGTGTGTGTGTGTGCATAATCATGCATAGCCTAATGTATTCAGTATTAATGATTATTTATTTATGTTTGTATACTTATATAAGTATGCATTGATAAGACGAGAGCGGTCCATTAGGCGTCTGTCCTTTTATTATGTCTATGTGAGAAACAGCCCGATCTACAGAAGACGGGTCCTTCGAAGGCCACGAATATGGACGACCAGAAGAGAGAAGCTGAAGCCTCCGGCTAGCTGCCTAGCCTCCATCTCGGCGTTATGTTGCTTAGCAACCGTGACAACGTGAAGCACAGAGCAGCGAAGGAAAAAAAAAACGGACTCAGTTGTTTTTTACTCTTTATTTCTGTATTATTCTTCATCTTTTGTAATAAAGGTTGTTCCATAGTAAAAAGAAAATCTGTCTGATTCTAAAATGTTTAATGTATACAAGGGATATTATTCATTTTCAAATACTCTCCAGATCTCAGGTAGTAAGACATTACAGTTAAATACACTATGTTTGAAGGCTTAACTTTAATCAGTCAAACCCATTTGCTCAGGAATAAATTAAATACTTTACTTAACCAAAAGATTTTACTACTACCTAACTTAATATCTACATGAAGCGCCCGGCCAGCTGACAGCTTGCGAGTGAAGCTGGCTGTTAATGCAGCGGGAGAAGACATCTCCGAAAACGTCGGAGCAATATTGGAAGTAGGTGATTTATTAATGAACCGAGCAGATATTTCAGATCTATACATCTACATTCTCGCCTAAAAACATTGTAAAAAATAATTTTGTGTAATTTTAAGTGTAATACAGCAAAAATTATTTTGTCGCCATTGCTGCTTTTCTGAACACCCGCTTTAAAGGATGCAGAGCCTGAATTCGGACACAGCTATTTTTTCTTAGACTCCCCCGAGTGGTCTGGAGCACTTCCGTTTTCAACACTTTTTGTTTGCTGCATTTCATTCGGGGGTGTTTTCTAATTCGGGGGTGTTTTATTTTTGTTTGCTGCATTTAATTCGGGGGTGTTTTCTTTTTTGTTTGCTGCATTTAATTCGGGGGTGTTTTCTAATTCGGGGGTGTTTTATTTTTGTTTGCTGCATTTAATTCGGGGGTTTTTTATTTTGTTTGCTGCATTTAATTCGGGGGTGTTTTATTTTGTTTGCTGCATTTAATTCGGGGGTGTTTTCTTTTTTGTTTGCTGCATTTAATTCGGGGGTGTGTCTTTTCTTTTGTTTGCATGTTTTCTCTTTTGCTGCGCATTTGCACCTGTCGGCCACCGTACCCAACTATATTAAAGAGACATTCTATTGGGTGTAGAACAATAGGTGCCTGCCATGCAATGCATGGAGGCAGTGACTGACTGCTCTCCTTATGCATTGCTAATGGCATGCCCCAATAACTATTGATTATTATAATCAATAATGAATTATTATTGATTAATACATTTATTAATCAATACATTTGATTAATAGATTTATTTAGTAATTTATTTATAAATAAATTAATTAATCTAATAATAAATAAATTTATTATTAGTTATTACTATTAGTTTTATTATTAGTTATATACTTAATAATTAGCTTTATTATTTTAGAAACAGGAGAAATAGCATTTTTAAGCTTAAACAATTTAAAGCAATGTAACTGTTCAGTTACTAATCTGCAGTAGAAGAATATCTGCAGATTAGTAACTGAACTGAATTGAAAACAAAATGAAGACACTAAGAGATTTTCAACAGAAATCCTCTAAAGAAATTTTGATTTATTTCTGTCTGAAAATGGTTAAAAAAGTGAGGTTCAACCACACTAAGTGCTGAAAAAAAATCTTACTTTGACTTGGAGCTGTATTTTAATCAGATTCAATTCAAACACTATGCTGAGTGCAAGTGAAAGATAAAACTTGAGCTTGACAGGCTAACTTGAGATGATAACTTTCATTCCAAAAAACAAATCTTGCCTGGGATGGAATTGTTTTCCTGTAAAACAGTAGTATCATAATTGTCAGAGAGCCACAGTGGATTTCTACTGTCCTAAAAAAAATCTGAAATCTAAAAACAAATGTCTTAGAGTTTTAGCATGAAGCAGTTAGTGTAAAATTCATTTAATTTGAAAATACAAATTAAATGAATTTTAGACTGCTTTAATTTTATAACAGAAATTATTATATGTTTTGTTCCATCTAAGTGTTTCACAGAGGAGATCACTGGTGCTGCACATCTTTTTTCTATTTACCATGTCCATGTAAACAATTATTGGATTTTGTGGATTTAACTGCTCATTGCAAACATGACACTTAGAGGCTGGTGTTTACATTGATCACTATGATGTCTAATTTTAATTTCCCCTTAATAAAACAATAGCTGCGTTTATAAATGTGGACATAATTCTATTTATATTTCATTAATGTCGAAAAAAGACAATTTTGGAATTGCGGTGTTACCATTAGATAAGAAGCAATTAAAATCACACATGAATAAGTTTGTTCATAAGTCATCAAAACATATGCTGAGCCATCATTCTCCTACCGCTTCATCTTCTTCATCTTTTTTGCTAGTAGTAACATCCGGTTGTTGATCAAATGACTCGTGTAATGTGAAAAGAGTATTTCCATTGCAGATTTGTGAAATACACTCATTTTGATACAGCCAAAAAACTACCTCATGCCAGTGCAAAAATGTTTTATCAAAAAGCTTGAGCTTTCTCCAAAATTGACTTGTTTCCATTAAGCAGATTTATTTTTGTAATTCCAATTTGCACAATGGAAAAGCAGCTTACTGACAGTTTTAATATCTTGTTTGTTAAAAATAAGGGAAAAGAAAATTGCAGCAATAGTGAAATTTATGACAAATTAATGCCAAAAAATACAGTAATAGACGCATCCTGAGAAAATGTGTTATTGTTTTTACCATCACTCCTGAGGACCAGTGGTGTTGGGGAGCTGAGAACTTTCTGCTTTGTGACTGTGTTGTTCACCACACAAGTGTAGTTGCCCACATCAGAGGGCTCCACTTTGGCTATATACAGGCTCCCGGTCTCTTGGGAGATGAATCTTCGGCTGTCTTGTTGGACAGAGTACGGGTATTCATTGAAGATCCACGCAAATATCAGCTCTGAGCACAGACAAAAACAGCTTAGTTCAGTGTTTGTCCACACAGATGGAATACCTGAATCAAAAGAACTCCTCTTTGGCCTTATGTTAAAATATCACATTATTTCCATCCCCTTTTTCAGGTTTCCTTCGAAGGAGATACCAAGAATGCAATAACTATCAGTGCAAAAAAAAAAATAGCAGGAGAATGGAGGAAAGAGAGCGAAATAAACTGGATTACAGCGCGTCAGTGGCCCTCCCCTGACACATGGCCTCCATTCTCCGGGTCCCCAAGCAACTCAGTTTAAGGGCATCATGAATGTACAATGGATTGGATTGAGAGATCAATGGATTGACATACATGTATAAGAACATGCTATCACTTCTTTTCACAGGCGACAGGGCCCCCACTGAAAAAGAGGAAAGACCTGTCAGAAGAATTACATTGTCCATCCATCCATCCATTTTCTAACACCCTTGTCCCTTAGTGGGGTCAGGAGGGTTGCTGGTGCCTATCTCCAGCGAACGCTCCGGGCAAGAAGCAGGGTACAGCCTGGACAGGTCGCCAGTCTGTCTCAGGGCAACACAGAGAGACAGACAGGACAAACAACCATGCACACACACTCACATCTGGGGACAATTAACCTGACAGTCATGTTTTTGGACTGTGGGAGGAAGCCAGAGTACCTGGAGAGAACCCACGCATGCACAGGGAGAACATACAAACTCCATGCAGAAAGATCCCGGGCTGGGAATCAAACCCAGAACCTTCTTGCTGCAAAGCAACAGCTCTACCAACTGTGCCACTGTGCAGCCCAATTATGTTGTCATTGTCCATAAATGGAGGTGCATCACACAATCTTTCACTTCAGGGGCGGTATCTGAGCCAAATAGGTGAATGTAACAACTGTCCATCATGTCCAACACCAACCCGAAGGCAGGGGGAGACACTTGGCTTTTGACCGGCTGAAGAGTCCGTACTGAGCGCAGCGATGCCGATACAAAGCTGGTTCTGATTAGGCAAGCAGGAGAGCCACATAGCTCAGAGTCAGCATAACCCCCTTCTGAACCAGGCTGCTGTAATGAGCGGCGATGGAACGCCACACAGCAATTCTTCGTCAAGCAACGACTGAAATACAACATGAATGCCTTTGTGCAGAAAAAGTGCAAAGAGGCTCTTTTAAGTAAGTAAACAAAAAACTGTCAGACTACAGAAACGGTACAATAGCAATTACTTCTCTATTGCATTTCATTTTTCACATCTGGTGCGGTGCAATATTGCATGGGCTGGCAAAACGAGAAAGCTTTTCCCACAATTCAGAATCAATCAAGCTTCTCATTAGAGAAGCCAAAGAAACATCTTGTGCTGTAGGTGTTTAATACAGTTCAGTGGAGTGCAAGGTTAAGAGGCACGTCGACTCTTTCAAATTTAAGAGAGGAAAGGGAAAAAAGGATTACGAGGAGAGAGAGAGAAGTGACAGAGGGAGACTGCCTTACTTTCAGTCACTTTTTGAGAATGTGGTAAAACACAAAAGAACTACAGTTACAGCACTCTGTCATGCATAAGCCCGTTTCAGAGAGGGAAGCTGTCAAACTGTATTTCACACAGAGTACTCTGACCCATTATCCCAAAGACCAGCTGTACAAAGCACTGCGACAAACTGTTCTCTTGTGAGAGAAATTGGTTGTTCCAGTGTGCAAGCTATTGTATCAAGAGGTTGACAAGCTAGGGAGCAGCCATTGTGGCTGTCCTCAGTTTTCTGTAGATATGGGGAGCTGTGGGGAGAAAGGGGTGCAACTTAATCTTTTATTTGTAGCCTCTCAATTGTAGAATACAGTCACATGGACGGTATCTTCTCTGAAATGTTTCCCCATGTACAGAACTAAGAGTTCTGTGCTCATTTGCAGTGTCTTGCAAATGATTGGTCATGACCTAATTTACATTTTGTCATGTTAAACTCACAAAAATGTGAGATATTTTATGTTGATTCTATGCAATGTACCAACATAAAGTAGCATATGATTTTGAAAGGTTTACCTGCAAGAAAATCTGCTAAGCCCAGTGTGATACTGGCATTAGGGCAGTCCTTCAACTGCCCACCGTGTTTCTGTGGTCATAACTTGGAAGGTCAACAAGCTTTCTTTGCTTTTTCAGTTAATTCTGTCCTTGTCCTACAAGCTTAGGTTGACCACAACATTGGTATGGGTGAAGGGACAACCCAATTGGTGAGCACTCCCTCACGCCCAGTTCAGTTTGTCTGCTATGAACCTAGCTTAATCCGTCACACACTTAGCCTGGTGGGGGGCAAGTAAAGCCTGGTGCCCCACAGGCCTATAATACCCTGGTGGAACTCTGCTTACATAAACACTTCCCCTGCAGCGCTCGTCTATGCTTAGGGTTGTAGTCCTGTTGGGAACTGTAGCTCTGCTCCAGTCTCAAGTCTTTAGTTTTCTTCCATGATTGTCCTCCAATTAGTTCCATCAATCTTCCCATTAACTTTGACTAGCTTCTTTGTTCTGTCGAGAAAAGTCGAGCTCATCCCACTTCCCCATGCTGGAGATTTTAGTTTAATAATAACAATGAATAAAGTTACCTTTAAAATTGAGTACACAGGTGACATCAAGACCCAACAGTAGAGTCAGACTGTAAGAAATTAATCTGGTTGTGTGTGTTGTTATTGTGTCCTGCAAACTTTGCTTTAATTCTACTTTTTTCTATTTAATCATAAAAAATCATAATCGGGCAGAGGGAGAATCATGGAACAGGAAGAGCAGGTTTCCTGAAGAAAGGGGAAGTTTCCAGCCTGCATGTGTTTAAAAATAGTTCAGATTGCTCATTTTGAGCATTAAAGGTTTAAAGAATAAAATCTAAACATTTTGAGTAATTGGATAAAACCCAGAGTAAAATACTTAAATTAATAATGATAACTTATGATTAAACCAATAATTAATATTGGTTTAACCAGTGGTTGATATTGGTTTGATTATAAGAATATTTAACACTTACTCTTATACTTATGGAAGTACTTGCAGGTGAAACAAGTAACTGTAACATGGTATCAAATAATTAGAATAATGGATTATTCTTGGGGTTTTTTCAGAAATGTCTGTAATAACTCACATTGTGATTATAATAAGAGTAACTAATAAGTAAGGGTTATTATATTATAAGTGAATGCTAAATCAGAGAAACTAAAAGGTTATAAATGTGATTTTGACATTGAACTTGAAATGGTGTAAAATGTGTAACTGTAACTAAAGGTCACTGATGATGTGTTGGAGGTAGATGGTAGGTGAAAGGTCAGGGGAAAAGAGGAACTGATAGGAGAGCAGAGGTGACCAAGACATTAGGTCATTAGGTCAACTTTCAGCTTAAACAGAAAGTCCTCTATATTCTCATCTGGAGTAATACTCAGGAGTTAGAGGCTTCTCGGACCCGTTAGACGGCGAGTTGGCGAGCAACATCTCCCTCCTCTCAAAAGGGGAAGTAGAGAGAGAGAGAGAGAAGGAGGGAGGGGGAGAGGGTGTTGCGCAACAACAGTTCTCACTGGAAAAACAATCATGCTCTCATCACAACAAGGCCCAAAAAGATTAATTGTCTTATCTGGCCACATAATTCTGTTACAAATATTTGCTGATTTCCATCCAAGATTAATGTCTTTATTTTAATGACTGCTTTAATAAATGCCAGATTTTTGACATGAACAACTAATAGAACATCTAATGTCTTTGGCTCCTTTACAGTTGTGGCTTGTCCATTGCCTTTCTATGCAATTCTCATTTCCCTTCAGTGCACCATCTAGAATTTCTCCCATTGACAACAGTTTCTGATGAATTTCATACTGGTCAACCAGCAAACAGAAGGAGAAGTTGTGAACGATGACATAGATTTTTTGCACAGTTTTAGAATTGTTGGTTAGCAATGACAGTGGAGAAAGTGAACAAAGCTGTTCAGTCCATGTTGGCCTATAATAATGAGCAATTGATGCTGGAACAAGAGGAATGCTTATGTAGAGGGGTGAAAAATGAGCTCTTAGTAAATTAAAACAATAATTAAGAAAATAGGCACCCCAACATAATTTTTATTTTTGTATCTTTAATTTCTCATTGTACTAAGTTCTGTAGTGTCATTTAGATTGTCCTATGCAATTCCGGACACAACCGCTAGGGGCGCTGCCGCGTTGGTGGCATAGAAAAGATTGAGCACACAAGAAGAATAAATCTTCCGGTTAAATGAGAAGGAAGCTCAACGTGTGTGTCTCGTCTTTCCCATTCCACAGCATCACACGTTGAGGGAAGATCATCATCAATACATTACTCTCAGCCATCCTAGGTTGCAGGGTAACACTTAAGACATTTTATTCCTGTCAAAGATGTGATTTCTCTCTTTACAGCACTCGCAATTTCCAGTAAACTTTGTAGTATAGCTACAATTGTTTTCACCTTCCATGCCTCCAGCATGTGATGGTTTCTCAATAGCCAATAGTTCAGGCTTTCTGCACAAACCAAACCATAGAACCAGTGGGTGTTTTTCTACCAAGCTACTAGAGTTGATTTTTCAGTTAATTCTGTCCTTGTCCTACATGCTTAGGTTGACCACAATGTCTTGGTATGTGTTGGTATGGTAGCCATTATGCGGTAGTCAGTGGACGATGGTTTGAGTAGTAGTCTGTGAGATGTACTTTGGTTTCCAAGAGGATGTTAGTTGACTAAGAAGACTGTTTCATGAATCAAATGGATTAAACGGGATTTTATTCAGTTGTATCAGAGTAAAGAGGGCTGAATACAAACATATGGGAAATCTTTATGAAACATAAATCCTTTTTTCTAACTTTACAGTTAGGCACAACTTTGTGTGGAAGGCACTGAAAACAGTGAAGAAACAGTTAATTCCAACTTTGTAGCCCCAAATCTCATCAATTAACATTACTGCAAACCTTAAGTTAGATAGTGATAGGCTGTAGTTGTGGGCAGCATGTTTTTTCTTTCCAGAATGTAATTCCTTTGTAACAAAGCAGTTTTCTAGCTAATAAGCAGATCAATACTCTGTGTTAATGAGTTAACTTTAGAGGTGCTGTTTGTCTGTATGCGGTTTTATCACATTTTCACAACACCTGGCTACCTGTTTGCTGCTTTCCACCCTCTGTGGAATGGTAAGCTAACCGCCTGTTTATTGCAGCTTCAGGAGAGCATTTTTCAACATTCACACCTTACAATCATAGGAAGTAAATAAGACAATTTCTTTGAGATTAATTTGAGAAACATCCTTCTTTAATTAGACTAAAAAAGCATACAAGCTGTGATTGGTTTTAGTCCTTTGTAAAATCAGAATCCTTCTAGCAATACTGTAAGCTATTGATAAGAAGATGTACCAAAAAGTCAAAGGTTTCAAAACGTATACAAGTCTGTTTAATGATGCCTGAGAAAGTTCCCGAGTGACCAGCGTTGCTCTGAAGCATAAAGTAATACAGCTCTGCCCCTCCCACACCTATTGCTATGCATTGCTGGTCAGCTGGCAAAAAAATTGTCTTCCACACTTTCCCCTCCTTTAGAAGTTTTTCTGCTCATAAAAAATAAAACAGGGTGTGAAAAGTATTAGTGTTTTGCTGTTAAGGTTAGCTGCTAAAGCAGATTACCTTATAAATGAATGGGTACATGTTCATGTTTGCGTTGTACCAAAAATGATGTACATCCAAAAACGTACAATGTTATGCTGAATTAGTATGTTTATTTAAAAGCTATTATGATATTTACTGGCTGCTTATTCTATGTTTGATACAGAAGCGTTGAGCTGCCAGAGCTAAGACATAAATTCAGGAGAGAATCTCATCATAACAAACTTTTTTGTTATCTTGTCGTGTAATAATTAAACAATTCCAGGGCATTTACGCAAACATTATACAGTATGATCCCAGTGCTGATATAAAATCAAAGCATCCTAAATATTGACTTTAACAATATTTTATTGCCATTTTAATTATCAAACTAACTGCCAAAGCAAGGAAATAAATTCAGGAGTAAAATCTTGAAATAACCAGAAAGTTTCTTGTTATAATGAGACATAAAACTGATCATAATGAGACTTGTATCTCATTAAAGCTAAAATATGCATTAGAGAGATGCATTTAGACAATAATATATGTTTGTGTGACGAAATGAAGTAATCATAGAGAGCACTTCCATAGTGATAGTTGAAATAACTAGTCAACAAAGTCAACAAATTTGTGTAGGAAATGTTTGAGTGTTTTTTGATGGTGAATCTTGAGACAAATAGCACCGTTGCTGTCAGCTGCCATGGCATAGCCAACACAGACAGCAAGAAAACAAGTGGCTTTCAATTATTCTCCAATGGTTTTTCTGCGTTATATTTCCCTTTGCTGTGGCATGTAACACTAGATTAAGAATATATTCATCTCCAGGTTTTATTTGGCTAACAGACTTGTTCTTTCTGTCCTCTGGCATGAGCAAAATTTCTGGTTGTAAACAATAACATGCAAGGGGTTCATACTAACTTTAAGAATACAATGTAAAATATTTGCATAAATGCTGTCAAACTGTTTAATTACTACACAAGGTAAAATCTCCTGCTGCCCCACACACAATAAAATAAAAACAGATTTTTTTCCCCTCAAATGTCAAAGTAAAACAAGGAAAGTCCTTTGGGTATTTCTATAATCAAAACAAAAGTACACAAACAACAGCAGCTTGATGTGGCAGCACTTACCTCCAGAATGTGGGGGAGCTCCACATAAAAGAACCACTCCTTGGCCCTCACGGACGTTCACTGCACTCCTCACCGACTGCGTTTTGAAGCTGTCAAGATCTGATGAATCAGAAAAGATCACAAATGAATTTGTCAGCAGCTTAACAAAAGCTAAAAGCCTCGGTAGCATATAGTACCGCGTTTGCCACAGTGTTTCTTTTAACAGTTTGTTCATCCTGGTTTCTTTGATGAGGTCGGCTTTAGAAACGGCACAACGCAGGTTTTTCCCGGAAACACAAAGGAGAAGATTGAGACTTTAACAGGCCATCTGTGATTGCCCCGCAGGCGCCTCATGACAGCAGCTGATGGTTTCAAAGATGTCGGGGTGCTGATGAAATAGATGGACCTGCCTCATTGATGTTTACTGCAGCAACATGGCAATTTAGGTTGCAGGGAAAAGATTAGACTGAAATGGGATAAAATTAGCAAGGAGGAAGGAAAACGCTGGTAGAACACAAGAGGGGAATGCATGACAAATGACAGTTTGCAGAGCCAGCAGCAATAAGTAACATCATTATTAAATGTGGTATAATCTTGCACTTAAAAGCATTAGCTTCCCCATCAGTACTCTCAGCACTATCTATCGCCTGCAAATGAATGACCATTTGCTGGCAGGGATAGGATGAAAAAAAATAACAACCTAAAACCTAGCATGATAAACCACCCCTGGCTTCAAGACGGATGGGGGGATGAGGAGCAAGCTGCAGCAGTCCGTTCTGCTCCTTGTCTCCAACCCCTGGCTAACTGCCTGGAGTAAGCCTTCCAAACACAAACAAAAAGAAAGTCAGTGTGACCGATAAGGGAAATTAGGAGAAGGAAAGATTATGGAGAGAAGTGGGACAGAGTTGCTGCTAAGATTAATGAGCAGCTTTACGCTGACCTCGGCGGACTCAAATGGAGCCAAGTCACGGCAGGGCCGCAAGAGGCAACAGGAGGAGGCGACGCACTTAAAACAAAAGCAGAGGTAACGTCCCTCTGATCTCAGCAGGCAGCCTTAATAAATACTGATTCTCTCTCCTCTAACAATGCTTCTGATTCTGAGGAATCATAGCTGGTCTTCTAGCCTGTTGATCATCAGAACAGCGATGCCTTTAAAAGCAGGCAGAGGTGAATCAAAGAACTTCTAATTGCCTAGTAGACGAGAAAAAGTCAACTTGTTTGCCCAGATTGTGTAAATTTGAACAAAAAAAGGGATAAAGATGATGCCAGGCTCAGTGTTTGGGGGTCGGGGTGGTTGTGTAGACTCTGAACAGAAGAGTAATGGGCTTCATGGGTGTCAGCTGACCACACACTGTAATTCTGAAAGCTAGAGGCCAAACTCACTATAGCTGCAGTGATTCCTTTATAAGCAGAATCAATCTCTGCCATATAAGAATAGCTGACCTAGAGATTACAGAGGGAGACTATCGCGGTGCCAGGATGATTGGTCTGGACAAGGACGCCAGTGTACAGACATTCCCTGTTATAATGTATCATATCTGGCAGAATTCTGCCAGATATGCCAAGCTGATTCAGGGGCACCGCAGGACAACTCAACTACAAAATATACAACATAAATGAATCTGGAAAATTCAATCAACTTAGGATGTACTAGAACCTCGAATAAAACCTTATACCGTCAGAGGGGAAATTCAGAGTTATAGGTCCATTTGCGGCCAATTGATGGCCCTTGTTCGTTGTTAGGAGTTTAAAACAGGTGTCCATGACCGGAAAGTCCCAGGTCCCATAGCAGGATACCAAGCCAAACTAATCAAATCAAGTCCTCAACAGTCCTGCTTCACATTTGGTATAAGGTTTTTCTTTCAGTAGTTTAGTCATAGGTTTCTACTGCTGCTCCATACTCCTTCCACCCACAAGCCACTGCAGATAGCATGTCATGTTAACACACATAGCTGAAATTTTTTGCACAGTACCTAAAGGACTGTAAATCTATTCATTGTAATGAGTTGACACGTCAACAGCTTGACTAACAGTGCCAAGTAACAACAAAACCAAAAAAAAAAAAAAAAAAAAACTGAACGTGACTTGATAGGCAGTTACTCTCCTGTTCTTATAGCTCATTCTTGTTGCATTCAACAAGACAGACCGTTTGTCTTCCATGTGCAGCAGTTTTACAAGTATTCCTTCCTTTGATCACTTTGCTGCAAACCATTCAAGCAATGGTTAGTGCAAGAAAACTCCCATTCTTCATCTTCCTCACACTTTTCACAAATAGTCTTGTTTTAAAGAATCTAGGGTCTAATTAGGGTCTAATGAGAGACGGCAAAGATTTTCAGCAGACCACAGGATGGCTGAACCATCCAGAGCAGGGGTCTCAAACTCCAGTCCTCAAGGCCCGCTGTCCTGCAGTTTTTAGATGTGCCACAGGTACAAAACACTGGAATGAAATGGCTTAATTATCTCCTCCTTCTGTAGATCAGTTCTCCAGAGCCTTAATGACCTAATTATTCTATTCAGGTGTGGTGCACCAGAGGCACATCTATAAGTTGCAGGACAGTGGCCCTCGAGGACTAGAGTTTGAGACCCCTGATCTAGAGCAACGTAGCTTTGAACCTTTCAACTTCTGTTTTCTGTGGAACTTCCTGGATTGGGAAATGTTGGCAGCCTTTTGGAAAGTGTCTACTTTCAGGCAGCATACACCAGGATTGTAGCCAATACTTCCTTATGTTAGCAGTGGCAAATATAAGATGCGAAAGACATCTTAATATTTTTTACAGTAGCTGCATTTCCATTACAAATCTGTGTAGGATTTTTTGATATCCTGCTAATGTCAATAAAAAACAATTTTGCATTTCTGATGTTTCCATTAAATAAGAAATGAAATTAAAATCGCATGTGAATAAGTTTGTTCATGCAATAAGTCATTAAAAATTATGGATGTGACAGATGTAAACACGTAAAATACATATTTCAGGAGAAGTTAGCGTTAGCGTTTTTTTTCAGGTGTCAAAGCAACAAGCCCTGCCTACTTGAGAGCAGTTACATATGTTGGATTTTGGGGAAGTAATCTGTGATTTTACAGAGGAGGTATGTATTCAACACTTTGGAATGATAAACTCAACTTTTTATGAACTATGTGTTGGTGTGAGAGCTCTGATGGTGTCTAAAGAGGACAATGCCTTCAAATAACCACATTGCTGCTGTATATAAACTGGTGTTATTCATGTGATGTGAAAAAAAAGTGTTTCCCTTGCAGTTTTGCGGTGCACACCTATTTCAAAACAGCTGTAAAACTATCTCATTCTAGAGCAAAAACCTTTTAGTTTTTTCAAAATTAGCATGTTTTTTTGGTCAAAGGAAACACAGCTAGAGACTGCTTCCTTAAAACTCCATGACAGACATTACAGAAAAAGTGTTTATTTAAGATTTCTTTGTAGATTTTTCTAAAAGAAGAGCATCCAAAGTTCAAGCAGACTAATCTAAAGTCAGCACATCAAATATGTACAATAACCACACAATGGATACTGGCCTAACTCAATCCTGTAATTATACATTTTTATATGTTTTCTAGAATTAAAAATGGTGCACTTGAAAAACTGCTTCAACTTATTTTTTTCAAATATAATTGAAATATTTTGTAAATCAAACTCTATTTTAAATAATCTGCCTCTGACAAGTAGCTTAACTAGAGATAACCTAAATTTAGATGATAACAAACCTGCATTGCATCCCTTCTTACAGGATGCAATGCATCTTACAGGATGCAAGATGCATCCTGTAACTGCTCTCAAGTAGGCAGGGCTTGTTGCTTTGACATCCTGTTGTGCACACTGGTGTTTGGCCAGTGTGCACAACACTGGCCAAACACCCAAAAACCATTATTTTTTTATTTGACATACTTACGCCCTGGGAAAAGAATCAAATAATCCAAAGAAACAATTCGCACAGTATTACCGTATTTTCCGCACTATAAGGCACACCGAATTATAAGGCGCACCTTCAATGAATGACCTATTTTAAAACGTTTTTCATATATAAGGCGCACCGCATTATAAGGCGCATAGAATAGACGCCACAGTAGAGGCTGGAGTTACGTTATGCATCCACTAGATGGAGCTGCACTAAAGGGAATGTCAACAAAACAGTCCGACTCCGGTCAGCGAGGAGAGCCTTCCGTGACTGGGCCGGGGCGTGGCCGGACGATGGTCACCTTATTCCGTTCACACACAGCATGTTCGTGGAGAACATGGTGCTAAATGACCTGCAGACGACCTGATTCTAGACGGTCGGTAGGTAGGTAGGTCAGTCAAACTTTATTAATAGATTACAAAGACCTGTTGTGGCTAAATATTGGTCCGTATAAGGCGCATCGGATTATAAGGCGTAGTACCGGCTTTTGAGGAAATTGAAGGTTTTTAGGTGCGCCTTATAATGCGGAAAATACGGTAAGTCTCATCACTGTTGCTTAAACCTGTATTCTTGCCCTTTGCTTGGCTTCCTAATTATTTAAAATTATTTAAATGAGAATACAATGAACTATTGATCAAGCCTGCTGATCAATAGTCAGCAGGCTTGATAGGTGCATCCCTATTCCCTAGTAGGGAATGTATTAAGCTCTCTAAAACAATGTATTAAGCTCTCTAAAACAATAATTAACTTTAAATCTAGAAACAATAAAATTGATCTCTATTCTTGCAAAGTTCACAGAAAGTCCTAACAAAGTCTGAACAATCCCAGACCTAACCAATTTGTTGGCTGTTGTTCTAAGGAAGGGGATACCTTTATCTGCCATTTTGCAATAGCTTCTTCTAGCGTGCTATAAAAATAATCTGGGCTTGCCCACTTTAGCTGCAGCTGGATTTTGAGGGCAAGGTCAGGCAGAACAGGAGGAATGACATTTCTATCTCAGGGCAGTTGCCTCATTACACGGGGAAAACAGAGTATCAGCCTTCCTGATCTTTCAGGCCTCCCTCACCATGCATTAGGCAAGACAATAAATGTCAAGCAGCTCTGCTCCTCAGCTGGTCCCCCACAAGTGAGATTCATTACTGAGCTGTAGGGATAATAGCAGTCCATCTCACGAGAGGAAGTGAAAGGCTCCCTATCCCTGGGACAAGATCAATAGTCAGCAGGCTTGATCAAGAAACAGGCGATGCTTCTATAGGCGCTGGTCTGGAAGGTAGAACCCCCACTCCACGGCATCACGCCTCAGGATTCCTGTCTTTTTCTTACCTCTGCCAGAGCAGCAGTCTAGCCTGTCAGAGTTCAACTTGCTCACAATCAGATATTATACACAAAGACATATCTGGTGATTATTGTCCAAAGATACAAACACTTTTTCAGCATTATCCGTGCCTGACTGCTTTAAAGTCTAGATGACAAGAGCTTGAGTACAACTTGGCAAAGATATGTGTCTGTTTGGATGAGGCGAGGAGGCTGTCAGAGTTTGAACCACTAATGAGAATCAATGGGGTACAGAGAAAGTCAGAAGATACCCTTTGTGTTTGTTGCATCTGACATTTCACTGAATTACCATGTCCCCTTGTGAAAATCTATTCCCAGGCAATCTAAATTAGAAAGCGGAAGAATGAATGAAAATGGACAAAAGGGAAAAAAGTTGTGGGCCGAAAGCATATTACACGTCAGGGTGACGTACTGCAGGTACAAAGAGATGCCAGACTGTCATAACTATGTCAGAGTCATGCCAGGAAAAAAAAGTGTTAGCGAACATAGCGGCACTTACATGCGAAATGGATGCTGGCTCTGCGGCTCAGGATGGAGCCCAGCGTGTTGAAAGCCGTGCACTGGTACATTCCGCTGTCTTGGTCCTTGTCCAGGTTCCTAATGATCAGGCTGCCCCCAGACATGTGACGCCGGTAGTCGCTCCCCAGATCAATGAGCGTTCCGTTTAGTGACCATCTGGAAAAATGCAAACACAATCAGCGGCAGCGATAAAAGGTGAGTAATAAAGAGTACAGGTTTCAAATTACAAGGAAGGGACGTGTAAACTGCCTTTGTGCCATGTTAGGGTGACAGAAAATGTCACAGTTGGATCCAACTGGTCTGAGTTTATAAAATTCCACTGTCCAGCTGTATGGGAAAATTTTAAAAATAAACTAACTAATCATCTTTGGTATTGTGACTTTTGTCTGGCCTCTAATTTTTCTTCTATCCCAGTTTTAATTAGTCCCAGTAGAGAAGTTTGTTCTGGATTTGGTCAACTGAGTTGCTGTCCCTAAACCAAATTAGTTCTTGTACCTAAAACTAAGCAAACAAATGAAACAGCAGCTGAAACATTCATAATCAGGATACAGTGAACTTTTTTTTTCTGACCAATAAAACAGAGATGCAGTTCCAATTTAAATAGATTACTTCAGTTGGTATCAAGTATTTAAGTTTATCCAAGTTAACAGTGGTAGGTACCTCTAACTAGAAGATCAATTATGCCAAAGCACTAATCATGAATATTAGTTCTGCTAACACTAAGGTGCTAACCCACTGTACTAATTTGTAGAAGCTAATGCTAACACGCTAAAACACCAATTTAAGCCATGTCAATGCCTATCATGTATCAATGACACACCACTGATACATGGTGTATCATGTGTACCAGACATGTAAGGTTGGTCCCTTTCTCAGCTATGAGCACAGTTGACCTTCAGGAAGGGATTCTTTGGAACAAACGTTTCACTCAAGGATTCGGTAATATAGTTGAGTTTAAACTGTTTAACGTAGAACAGCATTGCTTTCTGGGTACCGAATTGACATCATTTGCTGCACCAGATCTTGGTTGGAGAATGTGAGGAGAGGAAAAAGAACTGTCATGTACACAGTCTTCACCCACTTCAAAATAAGACCATCTAACTACTTGAGGAATTCTTAAAAGGTGAAAACCAAAACTTCAACAAAAATGTCAAACTTTATTCAACTGAAAGTTTATAAAACAGCCAAGTAAATCAGTGTTAATCAGAGATCTTTGGAATCAATAAGGACATTTTAATATAGGGAAAGCTAAGCTAGCTGATGGTTTTCAAAATTAGCAAAAAGGAAAGGAATGGGCAAAAAATGAGTTTCCCTGCTAGTGCATTAGCAGAATTGTCCTCACATCTGCAAGTTTATTTATTAGGTTTGTTGAAACTGACAATTTAAAAACCTTAACAAAATAACTTGGATGGGTCTAAGTCAATTATTTGTTACCAATTGCAGCAATTATTTTTTTGATGGCATGACTGAATGAAATGAAAACTAAACCCACACTACATACAGCTGTGTGACCATTTTGTTAGCATATACCATGCAATTATGTCTCAATGTTATATTTCATATTATTGTGACAAACAGGTGTAAAATAAAACATTGTAACAAGACATTTTGAGCACATAGCATAGGCAGAATGATTCATCTAAGAGTTGCAGGCTATATCTTGAAGACAGTTGATAACCAGTGTTGCTGGTAGTAGCTGGATTGTTATTTCCCACTTAATCACCATGCATACTCGAAAAATGATTACACTGGGTGTAATTTTGTCGGAATGTGCAATAGAAGGCAGATTTGAATCTGAACAGTGATGGAAACGTCTAAATATTTTGTGATATTAACAGAAGAAATCCGAGGGACCCATGCGGCCTTGGCAGATTTATGCGCTCTCTGAGTGCTTTCTAATTAGTTTCTGTTTGTGCCTTTGTGTTTCTGATGTATTGCTCTCTGACACCTTCACATTGAATTGTCTACAGACCATTTCCCCTAGAAAAGGTCACAAGATAGTCTCTCACACACACCAAATTCTAGAAGTGACAGCAATTAATCACTGCCAGAAATGAGAGACAAAAGCATTGAATAATGTTTGTGCTTCGCAATAAAAAAGCACTTCATGTGTAATTTGCTGGAATCTGTGATCTGTTGTTACGACTTTGACAGGAGGAGACTGCACACACAAAAAAATTCCCTATATGGAACCTGCTTGTTGTAGTGGGGCTTTATCCTCTGAGCATTACTGCAGATGAAAAGTTACACCTCACGCTCCTTAAAGAATCGGAGAGAAATCAAACATTATTGGAATGCCAGGTGCGAGTCTCCCTTCGTGAAGGGACAGGGAAATCAAAACTCCGATGATAAGAAGGGGGAAAAAAATCAATATAATTTTTAGCCTCCCAGGCAAACTATCAGGCAGTTAGAATGATGCATCATGCAGATTTAAAGCCAGTTCTTCTTTGCCTCACAATCCGCCTGGTTTCCTGTCTAGCAAACTACAAAAGACAAAGCTGTCTTTCATCTTGTGGCTTGCATTATTCATCTAGCAGTCGCTGACAGTCACTTAATTTGACTGATTTTGTCACAGTGTTACTTTCAAACAGCTCCCTGATTCTCATAACCATCAGCTTTCCAAGAATACATATGAAAACATCAACATTTACAGCGGAACGCTCGTCCTTTTTTTGTCTGTGACGTCCCTGGGTATCCCCCCCCTGCACCGAGAACTGCACCCTCTGTTAGTGCAATAGAAGGGATTATTCATTATATGAGCAGGAGGAAAAAAATAGCGGATGCATAGCTAGTTAGCTTTGGAACAGCCCAGCGTGATTGAATTTAATGGGAGATGAAAGCAGACAGCCTGGGCACATCACACACCATGAGGAAAGTTAGCTGCTACAATGAGAACGCCGCCCACCTGACACATTTTGGAATCCATTTCATTTCAGTTCAGTTGTTTATTGGTTCCCTTTTATCAGTATTTACTAAATGCCAATTAGTAAAAAGAATCCCAGCAGAGAGAGTAAAATCTTCCCTCATCTTGAGTGAGCTTGTTGCCGCGGTGAGGAGCCCTCCTTTAAAGGAGAAGCAGACCTCTGGGACTCTCCATAATTCATCTGTACACCGCTGTCATCTGCCAAATCGCCAATGACCACTTGTAACTCAGCAGTGTCACAGGAGGCCAGGCTGGCCCAGACCATCATACTGCATCAATCTGTTTTACAGGCAATGTGTTAAATGATTTCTTGCTAGGTTTTTAAGATGTTCTCTACAATTTAATGTGATTTTTTCCTTAGCTTGTTTTTGGATGGCATCACAGCTTGTTATAAATATTCTGTAAAGGTTTTATGTAGTCTTTAAAGCAAACTGCTGAGACTTATTGGACATGCGTCTCTTTCATGTGGTGTTGGGTCAGTTCCAGGCTTTGGCACAAGTATTCATACCCCTCAACGCTTTTTGTATATTGTCATGTTACAACCACAAACTTCAACATATTTAATGTGATTGATCTACACAAGTGCGTAATGGTAACCAAACCCATCCCAAAAAAATGGAAAGAGTACGGCTAAACAGAAAACCTGCAGTCAGTTTTTACATGACATGGTGGTGCACCTGAAATAGCATGCTGGGGCAACCGTAGCAACAATCAAATAAGCATCCCTGAGGCTCATGGAAACTTTGTAGGATCTGGCAGTTTATGAGCCACGTAGCAAACAAAGCACACATTTGACAGAAGAATCTGAGCGATTGCTGTTACATCTAAGCAGTGGTGGATGCACTTTCACTAAAGCACTAACAGCAGAGCTAATTTTGCGTTTAGGGCTTTAGCATTTTTGCTAACTTTGAAACTGCTTAGCTGCCCATAAATTAAAATTTCCAGATAAACCTGAAGTGTTACTTTACTTTTTGTAAGCTTTTCAATAGTATAAGGTTTACTGTCTGTGTTGAAGTTTTGGTGAATGACTGTAGCTGGATGTGTATTCATGCTGAAGTGAGTGAATAATGTTAGTGTAGCGATTCTGTTGCTACTCCAGTGCACTAATCTTTTTTTTTTTGTAACCAGAATGCATCACTGTTCCACTGTAAACAGTTTAAAATATACTGATGTCCTGTGTTCTTTTCTGTGGTCAACTAGGCAAAAACAAGCAAAAAGCAGGAATAAAACTAAAACCATGAGTGAAGGGTTTATTTGTGAAAGCACCAGAAGTACATGTAGGGGGCCAGTAACAATTTCTATCCAATATATTTTGCTGTCACACGTCAATGACTAATGGTGGCTATCAACGTGGTTGAATTATGGACTTTAACATTAGCTTTTGCTAAACTCTACCTTGGCTCTCCATAGAAATGGCTCTCCATAGTGTTAGTGGAACAAATGTTTATGGTTATTGCTTTAAGGTGAGCTAACTTTTTAGTTGGTAACCACCACTGGTTTTTTGCTGTTAGATATTTTTGTCACATTGTCTTCAGACTTTTAAAACAAGAGTTTCCACATCCAAATGATGCTTTAAATATCCAGTACTTAACATAGATAAGCTTATTTTTTTTATTTTGATCAATTAAAAACAGAGATCTATATGCCATCTTCCACTTTTCCATCTTTGGATGCTATATTCAGAAACAAACTGATAATGGTTTATTTTATCCAACTGACACACTTCTTTAAGATCCCAGCAGCGGGTCGATTCATTCCAGTGGGAAACATAAATGTGCAGACAGTCTCTGCTCAATACATTTGCCACATAAAGGGAGACGTGCATCTTTACACCTCCACACCAGGCATCGCTAATCCTTAGCCACAGGCATCTTAGATTGTAGCTCTGAGCTGCAGCAAAGAGAGTCTTTGTTGGGATTTTTTTCCACAGCCTCCCCTAACTATTCTGCTGGATGAGGCTCTGCTCTGCCCAGGTAATGCTTTGCCCTGTTTGGATCCGGTTCTTGCACAGGCTCTTCTCAACAGTCTTCTGCACTGGGGGTCAATGCTACGGAAGCGCATTGCTATCACGCAGGAAAAAAAAAATTTCGAGCGCTATCACGTTATAACGTGATACGTATCTCGTTAAAACGTGATACATCTCGTTATAACGTGATAGTTATCTCGTTAAAACGTGATACGTATCTCGTTAAAACGTGTTATGTATCTTGTTAAAACGTGATATTTATCTTGTTAAAACGTGCTATGTATCTTGTTAAAACATGATAATTTTATGTCCAGGAAGTGGCGGTATTATGCTAGGCTAGTACAGTGGCTAACATGAATTGGTCAGGTTTCCTTTCATGTTTGGTCTACAACATGTAGACCAAACACATGTTTGGTCTACATGTGTTTGGTCTACAGTGCTTTGCACTGTGGTTAAAACCATTAATAGCATGCGTACTCTGAGCAGGATCCTAAACAGAACGGGACTGCACAGAAGGAAACGTCAGTCCGGTCCTCTAGCTGTAGCGGCGTTCCTGACTGTCTGGATCGAAGCTCAAGTTGGCTTCCGATTCTAGCTTCTGATTTGGGAAATGGCTAAAGGGAGATTATAACGGAGGCTCAGACGTATTTGCTGAACAGTTTCTGTTCAGATATTTTTTAATAGTACACTTGCTGAACAACGGCAAAGGCTGTTCGTAACCAAGCAACCGAAATCAACAGAAGGCTCGATAGTGGCAAAAGACAAAACTAGATCCTGTTAAGCATTCTTCAAAATAAAAGACTTCCTCTCTCCAAAATAAATCATACATAAAGCTTTGAATTTAATTATTTTTCATGTCACCTTTTGGAATTGTGTACAATCAAGTTGAATTCGGTGAATAATAATAATCATGTAAATTATACTTAACATATGACTTGACATATGACTGTAAATAAGTAACTAATCATGGAAATTATATTTAACATATAAATGTTAAGAAATCATTTGTTCTACTTTAAAAACGAACATACATCGACACTTCAAATCTGGAGTAGATTATTCTAATCTACGCTAATGGCAGAATATTTCAAACCTAGTTTGTGATTTGTGAAATCTTTATCTGAATTGAAACCTCAATAATGAGAGATTTAAAAAATATTTTTGCATCTGGAATGCATTAGAAATAAACTCCTATCACATTTACAATATTTGTTATTATTTTAACCTTCTGTTTTCTTTCACTTTTTTGTCCTAGAGCACCTGCCTTTTTGTGTGTGGCTTACAAGGATCCATCAGCTGGGATAATAATGCCAACAACTTTTCAGATTCCGATTTATAGTGATGCAACATGGCATCAGAGATGAATAATCTATTCCAGGTCGGAAGTGTCTAAGTATGTTAGCTTTAAAAGTTTAATAGTTAAAGATGCTACCCATTTCCTTAATTGGTCACATCAATATTATAAAAATTACAATATTGCCAAAATTCTTATATGTTTTCCAATCAGTTTCAATTTCCTCACTCCCCTTCTTCTTTAAGGAGCTAAATATAACTTTTTCCAACTTCACTTAAATGGTAAACGCCCGAGAATGAAACTGCCTCTCTTATATCTGCCATATGACAGAGGGTGTTAACAATTATCAAACCTATTATGTTATTTCAACCCAGATCAGGGCAGCAATGTTTTACTTTACTGCCAGACAGCCCCCAGCATGGGTTACTATTGTGTCCCACTGGATCTCTATTGCTATGGACTTGTACATGTACTCATCAGGCAGGAAAAGGTTAATTAAGCAAACAAAAAAAACCATTTCTGAAAAATACAATGATGATCTGGCAAAAACACTTGATTATTTGGGAGAAATGCAACAACTATCAGATGTAATGTTCATCCATGTAGAGCAGGATTTAAACTGCTAAGGATATAGCTAAAGTGTCTGATCTTTTTCCAGGGAAGGTATTTATGTAACTTGAAGAAATTAAAAACAAACATGATATTCCTACAAAATATTTCTATAACTATCTTCAAGTTCAGTTTTATTTTATCAAAGCAACACAATAATCTTTATCTACCCTCTTTGTCTTTATTAGAAGACATTATTGTAAGTCACCTATATGGTAAAGGAGAGGTGTCTCTTCTTTGCTCCTTGTTTGTCGACAAATATTAAAATCTTTGACCAATATTTGAGAAATATTATTATTTTATTTTTTATTTTATTTCTTTTATTTTATCAGGTAAACCCCGTTGAGATACACATCTTATCTTATTTTCAAGAGGGACCTGGGTAGAAGTCTGCAACACACAGCAACCTGGTTACAAAATAAAATTAATTAATACATATGCAGAAGTGTAAAACAGTAGAAAAGAATTTAAAAACAGTGACACTGTTTAAAAGAATCTCGTCTGTTTTTAAGAATCGCTTGAAATAAGTCCAGTGGAACCAGTTTTGACATCTTTATTTCAGAGCTGATTCCAGGCTGTAGGAGCCATCACACTAAAGCTTGCTTCCTTTTTTCAGTTTGGAAACGTAGGACATGCAAAAGAAAAATATTGTTAAAATGTAAAGAATGGGAATTAACAGATCTATGTAAAAGAAAGTTTAAGGATGCTGGAGCCAAGCCGAGTAGAGATTTATGAATCAGGATCATTAGGTGATTGTTTCTCAGGACGCTTAAAGGAAGCCATTCAGCTTTTGCTGATTTATGATTTATTTTGGAGAGAGGAAGTACCTACCCTAAACATCTTAACATCTTACTATAAATGAAATAATATGCCAGTGCAATTAGTACTTTTCATCAATGTTAAGAAATTGACTTAACACAAGCTTCTTTATCTTGCTGAAAAGTTACTTGTAAGTTAGTTTTGTCTTATTTTCAATGTATTAATATAATTGCACTAGAAACAAAAGAAAAAAAAACTTGGTAAGATATAGTGTTTTTGCAGTGAAGCAGCTCCAGCTGACAATGCTTGCTGACAAAAGAAAACTTTCATCCACAGATGATCAGGTGATCATCAATTTCAGTAGAAAAAAAACACGATCTTGAGATCAGCAAAAGTGACTGACTCCCAATAAACACATAGTATGTCTCATGGATAAAGGATACATTATTCAATATGCCAGTGTAAACATGAACACTGCAACATAAAAACAGCAGGCTTTGTCCAGATGGTTTAACCTATTGCAATGATTTCAAGATGAAAGAAAGGCAACAAGTTTGAAACAAAATATGCCAAATCTTATAGAAAATGTGATACAGCTGCAGAAGACCACAAGATGCCACACCTGTCAGAGAACTGAACACTCACGCTACAATTTTGCACGGGATGAACAAAATTGTACGACCAAAGATTAGAATAATGTTGCCTAGCCTCATGGGTTTTGATTTTAGCCATGACATTATGAGGGTAGGGTTTAAATTTCACTGAAGGACAAGAAAGCAGGGATCCATTCTGTCTTTTATCAACAGACCAGGTTAGGAGCGTTGGTGTAATAGTGTTGGGGAAGTTTTAAAGGCCCAATTTGGGTCTCTTAGTAGCAATTGAAAATTGTTTAAACATAGCGGCAGAGCCCACCTCAAGACCCCCCTTCTGCTTCTACGTCACACCCTAAGCATATGAATCCAGGCCATGGGGAGACCACCACCCCATCAATGAGTTTTTAGCCATTGTTGAGATGCTTTACCAAGGCCGAGAAAGAGTCACACGCTGTTAGACAAAGGGCCCATAGTAAAGAGTTACATTTTTTGATTCTGTTAGACACCAAGGTCAATTTCTCACGAGAAACAGAAACTTATCAGGCCACAGAGACATGGTGTGATTTCAGGGAGTGTCTTCCGTCCATATAATCAGCTGCCCTCCTCTTTCTCCTCAGACGCTGCACAGACTTTTTTAGAAACTCTTCTTGGATGTAATGGTAAAGCGTCTCCTTTCAGCGCTGAAAGTTAATAAAATAAGTAAAGTCTGAATGCTTTTCTTGGCTGATTTTATGCTCCGTGTGTCAATACAAATTATGATTCCTCGATTGAGATTCTCGTTCTCAATAGATGGTAGCAGAGGATGGTTTTGTGTTGACACATGAGCAGAGATTGGACTGGCCGTTTAGGCGCAGACTTTCCGGAACAGTACTCTGGTGTAGGGCCCAAATAAAAGGTAAGGACACTTGTTCCTTAATATACACCACTGTACTGTTTCTCAGGTCTGTATAAATTTCATATTCCTTTTACATTTCTGTTCAAATTGTGTTTCACTGGCCTGTCTACATGTTTAACTGTTCATAGGAATAAGTGAAGAAAAAGTAGTTTTTAGGTGTAAAGAAACAGTAGTTTTTAGGTGTGAAGAAAAGGTAGTTTTTAAGTGCGAAGAATTAGGTGTAAAGGTCGATTGGCACTGCAGAGGGAGGTCGCTGTCCCCGGCTTTTCCCGGACGCGGGGAAGGTAAAGGCGAGGTTTTGTCGGTTTTATCCTTGGGGAGTTCTGCCCCCTAAAAAGAACGCGTTAGCCAATCTGTGACTTGCTCAAGAAACACAAAAGTGTTGAGAGGGGTCCACCATAGGAAAAAAGATAAGAGAATAAGATGAAGGTTGATCGCGATCTGATCCTCTGTAGTGTAATAAGTGTTAAAAAGAGGACAAAAATAGGAGCTGAAAAGCGTGGATCCATTTCTGTGTATCTGAAAGCTGTGTGTGTAAGCTTCTGCCGCTGAGCAGACGTTATGTGTTTAAATGTACTATTTTATGTTTATTGCAATGTGTTTTAAAACCATGGTCAAGATTGGGAAATTATAATCTGTGGGAGGTTTTTGACTTTGTCTGCTGTGTTTGATTTCCTCGCCGCCGTGCGAGCAAAACTGCTAAAAAAAAAGAGAAAAAAAGGAGAAAAGAGAGAAGAGGTGATTTTTGAACCTAAATTTTGAACCTAAACAAATGGAGGGTGAACTTGAAAAGGAAAAATGCTATCCAAAGTGGGGCATCGGGCCATGGATTGCGCTCGGTGAGCAAATAGAAGCATTAATAACTTATTTGACGAATATCAAAATAAGGGGGAAAAGAGAAAAGCAAGAAAAGGGGGCTAGAATACCTGGTGCAGAAGAAAGGAGGCGACCTGTTAAACAGACAGCCTTTGGGAAAATATTGGCTGGAAGGAATAAATGATGGTAAGGGAAAACTTATTGAAACTAAATTAATCCTGCACAATTCACTAAATTCACATGTGGTAAAATTAACTGTATGAAGGATGAATGAAATTACATAACAGGTAAAATTGTAAACACAATAAAGTGACATCTAATGTGTTGAAATTCTAGAAATTTTTGCATGATGAAACATTTAAAGTGGATATGATAATAATTGATTATGTAAAAACAAACTGATTGGACAACAACTGGCTCACAACATTTGTGTGCCTTAAATTTTGATTGAATTGATACATGAATCCAAGTCCAACAAAACATTTGATTTGAAACGCAAAGACATCTTACAGTACTGCATAATTTTTGTCTACATTTTTTGCTCCTCTGCCTAAATTGATCAATTTTTCTTTTGTCGGTTCACACAGAACAATGACACTGCTTTTTAGGAAAGCAATCCAACTTCTGATCTGAACTCGTTAAAATAATAAAACTTTTGGCCTTTGCAGTACAGTTTCAGTTGGACATTTTAGACATATGTACAAAAAAAGAGAATCTGAACAATATTTTGTTTGTTTTCTATTTGCATAAGAAAACAAAAGGGGGAAATGATAAATTATAAACATTAGAAGATTTGGAAAACTTGTGACACACCCTGGAATATTTTAGTTTTGGAGAATAGTAACATGCAAAATTGCTTTCAAATTTTAAAATTATATCAACAGGGGTGGAGAAGAAATAGACTCTAATTCCTAGTCGATTTATAGATATGGTTAATTATGAATTTATTCATTTGACATTGGTATATTGTGAGATTATTTAATGAGCTCTTACAGTGCCTTCCTGCATGACTGAAATACAGAGTCATATAGAAGATCTTACTAAATTAAAATTGGTAATGTAAAACTGAATAGCTTCAATCATTATCTATGCCATGTTTATTTAAATATTCATGAATTTCCTGCATCACCTCTAATTTTAATTGTATAAAGTTACAGTTGGATGTAATTGTTAAAATTTTGGTTAAAAGTACTATAAAATTCTACAGAGCCCCTGAGGGGACATGGAAAAATTCATATAAAATGCAAATAACTTTTTAAATTCTAAAAAGAAAACTATACATAAATACAACACTCAGCTGTTTTGAAAATATCAGGATAATGGTAATATTTTCATTAATGGTATAAAGAATATTTGATTACAGTTTTCTTTTTGACCTAAATTATTAAGGAAATTTAACTAGTTGTCTTAAAGCGTGGCAATTTCACAAGAATGCTTTTGTGTAGAATTGGACACTATTAACTTAATTATTTTACATATGTATTTGAATAACCAATTTCTGAAAAGTGTATGTAGCTGAAATACTACATTTTGTTTACATTTAATAATTTCTTAGAGTTTAATTTTTGAGAGGAGTTGATTCCATAATCGGGTAATTCTGAAACATCTGAGGGTAAATCATCTTAACACATTTCTATTTCTCTTTGGAGCTCAGAGACTGAGGCAGTGGATCTTATCTGAGCAGCTCCAGTGACCCTGAGCCTGGCTGAAACAAAAAAAGGGAAACAAAATAAAGAGCCAACTCTTCATCTACATCACAAGCTACAGAAAAGACATTTAATTTATAATTATGTGAGCAAAAGGTGGCATACACTTTTATTTTCTTAATTTACTTTGTGTTTTACTCTAGCAGTTCTGCTTCCTGTGGTCTGACGGACTGTAGGGGCCGGGTTTTTGTAGGGGCCTCCGCTGTTCTTAAGCCACGCTGACTTGGACATTTGCACTTTCTACACATGAATTATGCCATCTTCTGCTGGACTGCTGTCTGAGAGCAAAGACCTACTGGACGATTCTTACACCTTCTACAGAGGTCAGTGAGGTTGGATTGATTTTTCCTGTTGTCACCTGAAGGCAGATTGCAGCTTACAGGAACTCGCATTGGATGTTTGACTGTGATCTCTGAGGAAACACCTGGTTAAAGGACGAGACCCAGGCGTCATTTCTGAGGGTCTCCTATGGCAGAAAAGACCAACAGTTTCTGCCCGACGTGAGACGGAGGTTTGAAAACAATGATTCATCTGCTGTATCTCTCCGTCTCTCCCACACAAGGGGGGCCACATACTTTGTCCAGATTTTTCTGCACAGCGGGACTCAGTGCTGCCCTGGACAGATTCTGATGGGGCAAATGGAACATCACATGTAAAGTTGGACTGAGACTCAGAGGCGGTCCTGTTTGTTGCCATGGTTGGTCCTGGGATTTCCCTCAGTCTACAGGTTGGAGACAAAATGGCTGCCAACAAAACCTTGTAGCTCTTAATGGTTTTTCTAGAATTTTCGAATTATGTGATGCCATTTTTTCTCACCTTAAGTTTATTTACAGCAAATTCATTATCTACTGCCTTTGCACTCTGACCTCTGCTATTTGATCCCCAGAATAAGTTTAACGGTGCAGCAGGGTGTTAGAACTCTCTGCAGTTTGTAGAAATATTGTTTGCCTGAATGATTATAACTCTGATTGTCCAACATCTGGCTAATGTGTTTCTCTCCTCCACCAGGATAACAATTGAAACAGGATAAAAGTACGGTAAAATTGTTAATTTCCTGATTTACAAAAACACATCCGACCACAATTCAAATACAAAAGAGGATAGTTTAAGTTCTAGTTGGCTAAAATTACAGTGGCTACAAATATAAGGACTATTA
Organism: Poecilia mexicana; assembly: GCF_051168715.1. Classification (NCBI taxonomy): domain Eukaryota; kingdom Metazoa; phylum Chordata; class Actinopteri; order Cyprinodontiformes; family Poeciliidae; genus Poecilia; species Poecilia mexicana. The sequence goes on from NW_028263374.1 coordinate 233,784, forward strand.
TTTCAAGTTATGATTTAAGTTTATTTGGAATCCATTTCAAATCTTAGAAAAATCTACTCTTCGGAAAATTACTCAACAAAATTAAGGGTTTACTGCACATTTTCTCGATCAACTATTAACTTCTTTCACTGAGGTGTAAACACCCTGGTTAAATTACATCCAACTGTTATAATTAGCAATGAAAGAAAATTTGGGCTAAATGATTTTCGTGGGTTTCTTAAGAGTTTCTGTACCGAAACATTAAACAGTGTCTCAATACAGAAACAGGGGGAGATGCATGGAATTACTCTATTCAAGCAAATTCTGAGTTAATCTAATATATTGAGAAATTGTTCAGTTTTGGGCTTCAGCAAAATATAAAACAGGTTAAATCAAAATTCACAAATGTTTTCATTACTCGAATGAGTTTCTAAAGTAATACTGAATATTCTGAATTGAATACATTCAAATTAACAATGTCATGTGTCAAACAGATTTCTACAAAATAGAGTTTAAATTGTTTGCTGCTTCTCTCATGCTATAATTCAAAATAATTTGTTTAACCAAGTCATGCAGAAAGGTCTAACCTGAACATTATATCATTTAATAAATCTAGTTGTATCAAATTTCTCCCCAAAACTGCCAAAAACATTGATAAATATGATCAACACTACAAAGGAGTGTAATTCAGTTAAACAAATATTTTATAGAAGGGTTTCAAGAGAACAAATTGTTCAAAGGTTAAAATTGTTGAACTTATGGGATTTAAAATCATGATGGGAATAAAATAAGTCAGTTAAATATGGAGTGACAGGGTTAACTTTATTCTTGTAAAAAAAAACAGGGTAATCATTATATGATGCTTAAAATGGGAAGAAAATATGAGGATTCACATAAAATTGGTCTAAATTGGGATTTACAAATTAGCAATTATGGAACTGATTAAAGGGGGTCAAAAGGATTGACAGAATAAAAAAAGAATCTAGTTCTATGTGTAATTGTTGATCCAATGCCTAAACATTTCTCATAATCATAATTTACAGTTTTTGGTCTGAGACAAAATAAGGTTGTCTTTTCTTACATGAATGCAAAATAGTACAAGGGATCTTAATTCAACACGTATCATAAACTTTTCACACTATTGATGATATTTTACAAGCCTTTAGTGTAGAGGGTTACTTCTTGTTAAATGAGGACTATTTGATTGAAGTTAATTAAAATAACAAAAGCAAAAAGATTTATATATGGTTTAAGATTTCTGGTAAAGTTTCTATTAGGGATAAATATTATATACATTTCAAATGATATTTCTTTGATAAAACAGAACTGTGGGCAGTTTTGCACATTTATTTCATAATCTGATCTTTTACATGATTTTTTGTTTGGTTTCTGATTTTGTCTGATCCTCTGAATATGCCAACACCTAAAACAAACAATGTTATTCTTGAAGGTTGAAATGTGTTACTTAATTTAAACATTTCTTTTGCTATTATTAAGAGGAGAACTGAAATAATAAATGTTACTGATATATTGATGCTCTATTGGCTTAGTATGAGAAAAACACAAAAAGAACTAACTTGATCTTCAGCTTCAAGGAGAAGCCTTAAAATAAAAAATATATAACATTATATTTACTAATTAGATGATGCAGAATCTTAAAGAACCTTCCTTGCTCTCCTCATCACCTATGGATGCTGCTGTTCCCTGCCTGAGGTCCTCGGCTGTTCAGTGCATCACTTCCAACACAGAGAAGGGCAGCGGTACCAATAGAACCACACCTGCCTATCAGATGGTATCCCAGAACCGAAAGACAACCGTGGACCTCCAGCTTTCTATAGTATAAGGGCAGTACTAGTATCTAGTGACAAAACAAAATTTTTTCATTCACTTTAATGTTCTTTATATAATCCATTGATTTCGCCTTTTGTTGTGTTTTTTCTGTTGCAGAATGAAGTCCAATCCTTTCTGGGTGTGCCGGGGTGTGAGACTGTGGGCGCCTTCCACGATTGGTGGACCGAGTTAAAGCTGAAACGCCACTGAAGCCTCCTGGGCACTGTCGGGGTTTCCTATCGAGCTGCGCCGGCTCTACATCTGATTTGACGTAGATAGGTCTCGCTATAGAGAGACTGATATGATTAGATTTTATTACTACTATTGCATTTTCCTTAGAGACCAGTTTTACTTGTTTCCTCATCACAATTAATTCATATCAGTATATTTTGACTGTGCTGCCCTTGATCCTGATTTATTGCATTGGTTTGCTGTTTTATGAATGTGTTCATTGTTCTGTGCCTTTCAATACTGACTTTTAAGCTTTTCTTACCATTTCATTTCGTTTAACATTGCATCCTTTCTGTAGTTCATTAACCTTTAAATATTACAGTGAAATTTCAATAAGTTTGGTTTTTAAAACTAACACATTGTTTTACTCATTACTCATTATCGCTTCATTGACTTTAAAGGATAGTACCTTAACATTTCTAATTTTACTTTTTTAAGTTTTAAGTAATATCTACCTTTTATTCATTTTACATTCTATTCATTTTAAATATTAACCTAACACTTTATTCATTTTTGCATTTTATTAAGTTTGAAATATCATCCTAACATTCTATTCAATTTAACTCTAACAACTTGGTGAATATATGTTTAATACTTTTTTACTTTAAAGATGACAATTAGATCCTCCTAATACTTCACCCATTTTATATTTTCATAAAATTTCACATTTATTCTTTTTAAAAATTTCAGACTTTGTTCTTTAATAGTTCATTACCCTTCTATGCCATGGCGTTGACCTGAGGTAACAAAAAGAAATAATAAATAAATAAGCAACATAAAGGTAATAATAATATTTGGTTCCAGAAAATGTAATGGTCCGACTTTATGATTGATGTGTAATTACAGATGATGAAGCTCTGACAAAACTGCAAAAATATTTTCTTCTACAAAAAAACAAAAAAAAAAAAGTCATGCCATGGATGGTTGAATTTCCTTTTCCTAATTTTAACTCTAACATCCTTTAACAATTTTATTTCCTTACATGTTCTTCATTAGATTGTAAGAGGGACATTGTGGTTTCGATCCACCGCCTAAGAGGCATAGGGGTGCCCTGTCCGTTTTTACCCCCAAAATTGAAATGAAATGAAATGAGATGAAATGACATGAATGAAAGACAACATCAATGACTGAAATGATGATATGTATGTCAAGATCTGTAAAAGCCTCGGGGGATGTTTTCCGGAAGGGACAGTGTCTACTCTAGGGTTTGTCTTCTCCTTTTTGGGCTCTTTTAGAGCCCAACAGGGAATGTTGAGATGCTTTACCAAGGCCGAGAAAGAGTCACACGCTGTTAGACAAAGGGCCCATAGTAAAGAGTTACATTTTTTGATTCTGTTAGACACCAAGGTCAATTTCTCACGAGAAACAGAAACTTATCAGGCCACAGAGACATGGTGTGATTTCAGGGAGTGTCTTCCGTCCATATAATCAGCTGCCCTCCTCTTTCTCCTCAGACGCTGCACAGACTTTTTTAGAAACTCTTCTTGGATGTAATGGTAAAGCGTCTCCTTTCAGCGCTGAAAGTTAATAAAATAAGTAAAGTCTGAATGCTTTTCTTGGCTGATTTTATGCTCCGTGTGTCAATACAAATTATGATTCATCGATTGAGATTCTCGTTCTCAACACCATTTAACAATCTTTGTAGGAATTTTGTGAAGAATCATACAAATGTACGTAATGTACATGTCTGATAATAAATTATGTCGCCTGCAGATACAAAAAAACAGATAGTGGAAGTGGACCAGTTGAAGCAAAATACACTCCTGATCAAAATCTTAAGACCAGTCAAAAAATTGCAAGAATTTGCATTTTGCACTATTGGATCTTAAGAAGGTTCTAAGTAGAGCTTCACAATGTTAAAGGAAAAAATCAGTGCAAGAGACAAGACCTTTTGAGCAGGGAATTTTCTGAAAACTGCATTTACACTCAAACATGATTTTTTCAGCTGATCAAAAGTTTAAGACCATAGTCTTTAAAAGCCAAAAGCTGTGCAAAAATCTGGATTCCATGTCATTTTCTGTCAAGTCTTTACACTGTCAAGACCTCCTGATGGCAAAAGCAAAAAAGCTCACTGACTTTGAACGTGGTAGGATTGTTGAGCTGCATAAGCAAGGCCTCTCACAACGTGCCATCGCTGCTGAGGTTGGACACAGTAAGAGAGTCATTTTGCATTTTTTAAATGATCCTGAGGGTTATGGAACAAAAAAGTCAAGTCGTAGACCCAAAAAAATTTCACCAGCTCTGAGCCGCAGGATTCAATTGGCTGTCCGTCAAGATACGGGACGATCCTCTACCCAAATTAAGGCCATTACTGGTGCTGACTGCAGCCCAATAACCATCAGAGGGCATCTGCGAGAGAAGGGCTTCAGAAACAAAAAACGTCTTCAAAGGCCACGTCTTCTTCAACACCACAAAATTGCCCATTTGGACTTTGCAAGGGTACACCAAACATGGGACATTGAAAAGTGGAAGAAAGTTGTCTTCCCTGATGAGAAAAAATTTAACCTTGATGGTCTTGATGGCTTCCATCGTTACTGGCATGACAAGGAGATCCCACCTGAGATGTTTTCTACACGACACAGTGGTGGGGGCGCCATCATGATTTGGGGTGCGTTTTCCATCAATGGAACAATGGAGCTTCAGGTTGTGCAGGGGCGTCAAACAGCAGCTGGTTATGTGGAGATGTTGCAGCGGGCATCCCTCATGACTGAGGGCCCTCGTCTGTGTGGTAATGTTTGGGTTTTTCAACAGGACAATGCTGCAGTTCACAATGCCTGCCTGACAAAGGAGTTCTTCCAAGAGAATAACATCACTCTTTTGGACCATCCTGCATATTCCCCGGATCTAAACCCAATTGAGAACATTTGGGGATGGATGGCAAGGGAAGTTTACAAAAATGTTCCAGACAGTGGAACATTTTCACTGTCTGGAACAGTGAAAATGTTCCAGACACAAAACCACTAGCCTCCTGGAAACACTGGCATCAAGCATCTCTAAACGATTGTTTGAAGTCATCAACAAGAATGGTGGAGCTACTCATAACTGGATCCTTTTTTTGACACTTTGATTTCTGTTTTGGGGGGTTTTGGGGTTTTTTTGAGCTATGGTTTTAAACTTTTGATCAGCTGAAAAAATCATGTTTGAGTGTAAATGCAGTTTTCAATTAATTCCCCGCTCAAAAGTTTTTGTCTCTTACGCTGATTTCTTCTTTTAACATTGTGAAGCTGTACTTAGAACCTTCTTAAGATCCAATAGTGCAAAATGCAAATTCTTGCAATTTTTTGACTGGTCTTAAGATTTTGATCAGGAGTGTATCTACATGGCACATTTTGGCACGAACCACACCCAGAAACTTCTGACCAATAACAAAACACATTGTGCAGAGCTCTGTCTGAAACCGTGTGACCCAGGCCTGATGTCGAGAGGGGAGGATGCCTCCCTGCGAACAATGACAATTTTTTGTTGCACAACTTTGAGAGATGATGTCAACACTACGAATAAAGTATAGGAGAGCCTTTAAGCAGGTGTTGCTCTGTTTTCCATCGTATCATACATGCTAATAACTTTTTAAAAAAGAAACTAACATTAACTGTAGGGCTGAAGCGATTCCTTGAGTGATTCGAGTACCTCGATTATTAAAATTCCTCGAGGAAAATTTATCTGCCTCGAAGCCTCGTTAAATTATGTTGTATTATTTAACGCACTGTGTTCCGACCAGGTCGTTTGCGTTCCACCACGCTCTCACTTCCGCCTGAGTTGTTGTGAAAGCTAAGTCTTAGCAGCATAACGTCTAATTTTCAAGTTCGGCCTGGGAGGATTTTACTGATTCATGATAACGTCCGGGTTTTTGTCATTTTTCGGGGGACCAATAAACATCCTTAAAATGACAGGAGCTATGCTTGGCGTACGGCAGCTTTTCTCCCCCCGGAGCTGCTGGTTCAGAGCGAACAGCGGGATTATTTATACAGGTGAGCGGATAGACCGACCACTATGGGCGGCTGTGCTGCGTAGCTTTACTGAAAATACCGGAAAATAAATTTCATATCATCCCGGTCAAAACAAATGGGTGGCGAAGAGCATCGTGACGTTACATACCTCGTAGATGTGTTTCTGTGTGTGACAAACAAAGGAGTCAAATCCTGAACACAAACGATATAAATGGCTGGGCAAGGTGAGAGGTCATCAATTAAACTGACTGAATATGAATACATAAACCAAAAGCTGGAGAATAGACATTTTTTTATAATAGCCTGCTCACAAATAGGCAGGCTATTCGTGAGCCTACCTTTTAATTATTACATTGAATATAATTTCAGATTTTTGTATAACTTTTCTTCAGGCTGACTTAGAAAGTGAGCTATTATTGTTACAAGTTAATGTTCTAAATTACATAAAAGTAATTTTTAGGGAAGCTCAAATGTGAAACATTGGACTCATATTGATATGCGATAGTAATACTGCTGTTATGTTAGATTTACCAATGTTTTATTTTATCTTTTTTTTAATCCGATTACCCGATTAATCGTAAGAATAATTGATAGATTATTCGATTACTAAAATATTTGTTTACAACAACCCTAGTAAGCTGTGTCGTAATGTGTGGCAATATCAAGTTCTGTAAACACTGAAGTGCTTACGGATCTCCTCCTGTTTTGAATAGTGCGTGTGTATTGGGATCAAGAATGTGGAATTCACAGTGGTCTGCTACTACAGAATGAGGTCTGTTAGTTTTGTTGATAAATCACTGGCTTGTTTTATTAATTTTATTGATATTAAAAAAAAAACTGACTACATGGGAATGAAATCGCACATGGTCAGATAATTATTAGCCAAGTACATCAAAAAGTAAGCCAATTGTAATATGTGTAAGTAAGTCAAGTGTCTGCATAGTGAAGTATGAGACAAAATAATGTTAATACTTGGTCAATGCTGCAATATTTGCATCACAGTTGCTTTGGTTTTGGGAGCATTGGTGCCCCATGTGGTTGATGGCAGAAGAACTAGAGGGCAGTTGTTCTGCTGTTGAGTGAATTTGATTGGACAGCCTTGTATGCTCTCTACAGATAACGTAATATGACAATCAATAAATCATGCAGATTGGAGATTTTAAGTTTTCACTATTGGTTTTGACTGTGAGAGTTATGGTACTCATTTGCTGAAAGGGGCTCTACTTTAGAGTGCCCCTTTGCTGAAAAGTGAAACTTGAAACTTTTTTGGGATAAGTTTCGAGTTTCAAAATATCCCCAAAACTTCCATGACAACATGGCTTAACTGGTGATCAGAATGTGGGCAGAGCAACAGAAAGGAGCAATATGTTTTGACGCCCTGGTGACAAAATTGAACTGAAAGGCAAAAAAGTGTGACATGGGAATTACATTTTGTTTGTTTTACCATATTTAAACATATAAATGTAAGAAAACAGTGTTTCCTTTTTTCCAAATATATCTCACTTGCTGCAAGTGCATTTATGTGCTCCTAGTAGCAAGGAGTCTTTAAGCTAGTTAGGAGCTTAAACTTTCAAGTCTTCAGTCACAGTAAGCATAATGTATTTGACTATGTAATCAATTGTTTGGAGCTAATGTTAAAACTAATTTGCAAAAGTAATTAATCACACAGCCTTAGAGTAAACGCAGTCCAGCTGAAATGTCCTGTATGCATGTGGGCTGGTCTGGGAATGAACTCCTGGTGACCTGGAGGCTCCCATCAATTTTGCATGAGTTCTCCTCATCAAATGGAGCAGGAATTGTTCTGCAGCAGTAGCAGTGGCTCACCTGGTTTTTTTCCAAGCCAGATGCCCACAGAGACAGTAAACATACACATATACATGCACACATACCCTCAGCCATACACACATGGACATGCACACACACACACACAGAGCTTTAGAGCTGTTAATGGAAATTCAATTGCTGGCCAGGGCGCTCTCTACAATTATATTTAGTAGGTTATCGTTGCAGAGTTCACATAAATTGATGTTCATTTTGCTTTCGAGCCAAGTGTAACACAATGGAAATTCCCAAACCCGCTCTTCATTGTCGTGGGTGCGTGTTTGGGAATGCGCATCATCTCATAAATCCTGTGGAATTAGTGAAATATTGGCAGATGAACATCACAAGTGAACACAGCAGCCAGGATATTACCAACTATAATTACATTGTTTTTGTTTCAGAAAAAGAATGCTTTTACTGAAATTAAAACATAAGAGAAAAGATGGATGCCTAGTAAATGCCAAGAGAGTGAGAGAGAGTGTATCTGCTTCTCACAATTCCTAAATGCAGAATATAGTTGAATCAGCACCTATGTGGTTTCAACAGTTCATCTTAACAAGCCTACGGATTTTCTTGTTGCGTAAAAAGGCAATTTACCATCCAGAATATAAAAATCAATTCCATTTGAAAACTGCTTTGGAGATGTTATTTGGTTGTGTGCTAAAATGAAATCACCAGCAAACACACAAACATATTTGAAACCACTTCTTCCCTCCTTCTGTTTGTGTTCCTCAGCAGAAACCTTTAAAGTTTAAACTATGGTAGAGTCATGAAGTCTAACTACGCTACGGCAGACACCAGGCAGAGCACTTTTTTTATTCCCACTTTCCAATCACCGCCTTGCCCTTGATCCTGTGTTACAGCAGATTCATAGTAAACACAGTGACAGGTGTATTCATAAAGCAGCGTTGAGAGCCCCACGGTGTGCTCCACCGCTGCAGCGGACTATTTGTCAAATGAAGAACTGTCAGGGTTTTCCCCTGTTAGCGCGTTTGCACTGTCACTGAGTGGGAGAGGAATGAGGAGTGGGGGGAGAGACGGAACAAGTTCAGTGGGACGGAGCCAACAAGCGAGTCAAAAGAACCGTGATTAGGACCACTTTATCATATCTGTGGTATTTGTACATTTATTTAGATGAACTGTGCTGGGTTTCGCTCTTGTTCATCAGGACATTTCTGCATCAGCATCCTATAATCCTGTCGTTAAGGGAGAAAGCATTCAGTTTCAGTCTACATCATCCTCATCCCAAGAATTAGAAAACATGTATTTTTTTTCCATCCACTTCCACACTACTTTGTGTGGGTCTATTACATAAAACCCCACTAAAATGCTTTGTAGCTGTAAAATGAAAAATATGAGGAAGTCTAAAGGTTTGTGGGTCATTTTGAAAGGTATTACAATATGGACTCTGTTTTATTTTGTATTGATTGAACATGCTGCTTCCTGCTGTAAATACTTAGATGTGGATTTATTTGCTGCGGAAATACTGGCCCAACTCATACAGCATTTAGTCCTACTCAAATGGTCCCCCCAGAACTCTTTCTCCTCTTCAGGAAATTACACAAGCCTTTTTTGAAATAAAATAATCAATTTTAAATATTTATATCCTCAGTGGTAATAACCAGGTCTATACTGGGAGACACATTTAACAGATTCTGTTAATTTTTGTGTTTTGGAAAACAAAGATTAAAGATTGACAAAAAGGATTGTTTTGTTTCACAGTTTGTAGATGCATCAGAAGCATCAATTTATTTTTCATTCTGTTATTTACAGTTAATTGTACTGTAAGATTTAGAGATTTTACAAATGTATCTAAATAGGGACTATATTATTCTCTGTGATGAATTTACAAAAATCTTTCATGGTAAAAATTAATTCTGATCCACTAACTTACAGAGATCCAGAAAGGTCAACAAAATGCAAAAGCTACAACACTACAACAAAAGTCACAATGTAAGCTATGCTATAATGGAAGTTGTGCTAAAACAGATTTCATACTGCAACAGAAGTTATACTGAAATAGAATTTATGCTTAAACAGACATGCTAAAATGAAAGTTTTGCTAAAGCAAATTTTGTGTTAAAACGAAAGTTAGTCTGAAATATACCGTATTTTCTGCACTATAAGGCGCACCTAAAAACCTTCAATTTCCTCAAAAGCCGACACTGCGCCTTATAATCTGGTGCGCCTTATATATGGACCAATATTGAGCCACAACAGGTCTAGCAACTAAGGTAAGCAGCCGCCGATTTCATTTTCGCCCGTAGAAGAAGAAGCGCGCGGTTCATGCTGGGATAGTTGTCAGAACGCTGGTTTGTAATCTATTAATAAAGTTTGACTGACCTATCTACCTACCTACCGTCTAGAATCAGGTCATCTGCAGGTCATTTAGCACCACGTTCTCCACGAACATGCTGTGCGCGAACAGAGAAGGGTGACCATCAATCCAGCCACGCCCCGGCCCAGTTGCGGAAGGCTCTCCTCACTGACCGGAGTCGGACTGTTTTGTTGACATTCCCTTAAGTGCAGCTCCATCTAGTGGATGCATAACGTAACTCCAGCCTCTACTGTAGCATCTATTCTATGCGCCTTATAATGCGGTGCGCCTTATATATGAAAAAAGTTTTAAAATAGGTGTGACGGACTCCTGTCACTGTTGTGAATGAATCCCTGTTTAATTGTTGTTATCTTCTTGCAGTTGATTGGCTGGGGAGAGTTTAAAAGGATCAACCCCATCCACCAGAGGAGCGAGGAAGTTTGGAAAAGCTCCTGGTGGAGTGTCTCCGAGCCTCACTCCCGCTCCATTGATGTTATTTTTTTGTTTGCTAACCTCCCTCTTGTGTTGTTAGGTCTGGGGATTGACATGTATTTTGTCCTATTTGAGAGAGTGGCTACATCATTACAATGGCCAAAACAATTTTGGCCATTATTATTGCAGTGCGTATTTACGGGAAAAGCTCAAGAGGTCTATGCTTCACTTCCATCTGACATCAGTTTGAATTATGACACAATGAAATGGGTATGTTTTGACTCATAAAAATGTATTTGATAGGCAGCCCTATGTGCCGCAGCGTAGTGCCCTGTCTCCTGCAAAGCCCAACGTCAAGGTGGAACATCGCTTTGAGGGTGGAGTCGGTACGAGGCCAGTTTGCGCTCATTGCAATAACCGTGGTCATATTATGGCCAACTGTTTTTTGCTTAACAAAAAACCCTTGTCAGCTACAGCGGCCACGGCAGCTAAGCCACCCCCAGTATTAGTCTCCTGCGAGGCGGGGAACATAGAGTTGGGAATTTATGCACCTTTCCTTATGATAGGGAGTGTCTCCATAGCGGGCGGAGAAAGAGTACCTGTAACAATCTAGACCCATTATTCTTGATAGTGTTCTGCCGTTAAATGATTAGACCTTTTTAAATTCACACGAATTGGTGCAAGGTCTTGGAATTAATTTTTTAAGCATCCCTCTTCATTGCATCTGTTTGAATTCGAAGTTGGTTTCTGGTGAGGTGGTGGTGGCTGCAAATCCAGTTTTCCCAATAAAAGGGGTTTATTTTCTTCTGGGAAACACTTTGGCTGGTGGTAGAATTTTGATTAATCCGGAAGTCACGACAGTTCAAGTGATATCTGATGCCCCAGATGAGTTGCAGAGAAAATATCCAAAGGTGTTCCCCGTGTGTGCGGTTACTCGCGCTATGGCCCGGAAAAACATGGAACTGGACATCGGTGATGTGATCGACCTGGAGAAAAGCGCCTTATCAGATGACCCTTTGAATGGGGAAGGTAACTTGGATCTTGTAGGTACGTCGGTGTCTTCTACACCTGTGGCACCTTCATATGATGTGGACCAGGAGGAGGCTCTTTACGACAACATGTCGAGGGAAAATCTTATTCTGGAACAAAGTCGTGATTCCTCTCTTGTCCCTTTGTTCAACCGTGTTGTGTCAAATGAAGAAACTGAGAAAATCCACGAGGGATATTTTTGTGTAGATGTTCCTGTTGGTGCGTAAATGGACACCATCACAGGCCACTGCAGAGGATGACTGGCAGGCAGTTAATCAAATTGTGGTATCACAGAAATTTCATCTTGCCATTTTAAGTCTTGCTCATGACAATCCCATGGCTGGTCACATGGGGGTGACCAAAACGTATGACCGCATTTTGCGGCAATTTTTTTGGCCGGGATTAAAAAAAGATGTGAGGAAATATTGTAAAACTTGCGGGGTGTGCCAAATTTCCGGGAAACGTAATCAAACAATTGCACCTCATCCTTTACATCCTATTCCTGCTGTGGATGCACCTTTTGACCGTGTTTTGGTGGACTGTGTTGGTCCCTTTCCAAGAACCAAATCTGGTCATAGGTTTTTGCTAATGGTGATGTGTGCATCAACCCGGTTTCTGGAAGGTATACCATTGCGCAAAATAACTGCGCCGTCGGTTGTGTCTGCCTTGGTGAAATTTTGGTTTGGTTTGCTAAGAGTAATTCAGACTGATCAAGGATCCAACTTTATGTCACGCATCTTTAAGCAAGTTTTGAAACAGCTTGACATCACACATTGCCGTTCCAGCGCTTATCACCCGGAGAGCCAGGGCGCGCTGGAGTGGTTTCATCAGACCTTAAAAAGCATGCTCCATGCATACTGCCTGGAGTTTGACAGAGACTGGGATGAAGGAGTCCATCTGCTGCTTTTTGCAGCACGACAGGTGGTGCAGGAATCACTCGGCTTTAGCCCAGCAGATCTTGATTTTTCCCATTCTGTTCGTGGCCAACTGAAATTGTTAAAAGAAAAATGGATGGGCAGTGATTCACAGAACCTTCTTGACTACGTCAGTGCGTTTCGCTTTCATCTTCATCAGGCGTGTGAATTGGCTAGAAAATCTTCAAGCCGCTCAGAGCAAAATGAAGGGCTGGTTTGACATTAAGGCTAGTAACAGGCAATTTCAACTGGGAGATAAAGTCTTGGTGTTTTTGCCTGTTGAAGGTGCTAGTCTGTAGGCGCGCTACAGCGGACCGTACATGGTTATACGTAAAGTGAGTGACACAGATTACATAATTTCTACTCCTGACCATGTGTGCCGCAGCCGCTTGTGTCACAAAAACCAGTAACACTTTATTTGAAGGGGGTTGAATAAGACTGTCATGACACTGTCATAAACATGACATAACACCTGTCATGAACATCAATAAGTCTTCATGAATAGTTATGACTATTTTCATAAAGCGTCATTCGGTAAATAATGACACTTTTAATACAAAGTTGACATTATTCAAAATGTCTACGTTATGACAGCTTGACATTATTCTAGACAAAATGTCTTCGTTATGACAACTTGTCATTAACCTCGCCAAAAATGTCTTTGTTATTAACCTCGCCAAAAATGTCTTTGTTATGACAACTTGTCATTAACCTAGACAAAATTGTCTCCGTTATGACAACTTGTCATTAACCAAGAAATCATTATCTAACATAAATTTGTCATAATAGTAGTCATAATGATTTAATTATTACACTAGCAAAAGCTTTAACAAAACAATGATTAATTTTTCCACTCCCTGAAATAAAGCAAAACAAGTAGGACAAGCAATAAAGATTTCACTAAGCTTTATTACACGGTCAAATGATTTCATAATATACTCATTAACAATTTTTTTTACATCATATGTCATTAAGTGTTATTACAGTGTCCTTAATATTAACTGTTACCTCAAGTAAAGTGAAACAAGTAACAGTTATGAAGACGTCATTAAGTGTCATTACATTGTCATTAATATTAACTATTACCTCAAGTGAAGTGAAACAAGTAACAACAGTTATGACAAAGTCATTAAGTGTCATTACAGTGTCCTTAATATTAACTGTTACCTCAAGTAAAGTGAAACAAGTAACAGTTATGAAGACGTCATTAAGTGTCATTACATTGTCATTAATATTAACTATTACCTCAAGTGAAGTGAAACAAGTAACAACAGTTATGACAAAGTCATTAAGTGTTATTACAGTGTCCTTAATATTAACTGTTACCTCAAGTAAAGTGAAACAAGTAACAGTTATGAAGACGTCATTAAGTGTCATTACATTGTCATTAATATTAACTATTACCTCAAGTAAAGTGAAACAAGTAACAGTTATGACAAAGCCATTAAGTGTCATTACAGTGTCCTGAATATTAACTATTACCTCAAGTAAAGTGAAACAAGTTACAACAGTTATGACAAAGTCATTAAGTGTCATTACAGTGTCAATATTAACTTTTACCTCAAGAAAATTAAAACTAGTAGCAACAATTCTAAAGATGTAATTTAGTATTGCAGTGTCAAATGCAACGCTAACAGAGTTATTGATATTAAGTCTTACCACAAATGAAGTGAAACACACTGGACTACTTATAACTACCATCATAACTGTAGAACAAACCCTTTGTACATTGGAATAAAACAAAAGAACTTGTTCTAAGATAACAGAGGGTTTAACGTCTGGTCAGTATATTGTTACTCTGAAATGCTGATTGAAAAACTAAAACAGAATTACTTATTCTTTAACTTAAGAAAATAGGTCCTTTCAACAGTAACACTTGTTGCTGTGATTATGTCAGCCATCTCCTTCGTAATAGTCTTCCTGTAATTCTCTGAAAACAGGAGATCTTCTTCTTGTCTTCATTTCCTGGAAGCAGCTCTTTGAAGGTGTCCAGAAATGCTCAGAAATTACAGCTGTTCTTGCAATAGTTAATCATGGTGAAAGCCTTTTTTCATGAATTCAAACTTGGTGAATCTCTTCTGGACATCCTCACAGTCGGTGATGACTCAATCACTTAAAAAAAGAACAAAAACAAAAAACAATGTCATCATATTCCAGCATTTATTTAAATACCATTTCAAAAATGTCCCTTGCTGCACACTGTCAGAATGGTAGACTGGCAGACAAATGCCTAGTTAACATGACTGGTTGTTATAAAGTGCAATACAATTACTTCTTAATACAAGTGGAATAATAACTGGAGCTGAACAAAATTATTCTGATCAAATATTTGTCTGGCAGAAGTTCAGACAGACTGCCACTGTTATTCGAATGCATATAGTTGCATCTTTTTACTTAATGAGCATTCTAAATTATTTCTAACCAGATACTCTAACTTAGGGTTGTTTGCAAGAAGCTTATTAATAAATAAATAAATTTAACATCAGTTTTAGTTGTCTAAAACGTAACCTAACTCAGCTGGTGAATGTTGATTCCTGCTCCCCATTCCCCACTTACCTGGCTGTCCCACCCCACTTCACATGGTGAAAATATTAACACAAAAACGACTTACCTAATTTTCTTGGGGAATATTTCATCTGCTTCTTTCTCTTTGGTCAAATAGGAACTTCTTTCTCTGGTGGCTGGTCCTTATTATCATCCTCCACACTCGTAGCATGTCTTCATTAACCAACTTTGTGGGTGTGAAGCTTATTTAGATGACATTCTCATTTATTCAGACTCTTGGGAGGAACATCTAGAACAGGTGAAAACTGTGTTTCAGAAATTAAATTAAATGAGGCCCACCTGACGGTTAATCTTGCAAAATGTGAGTTTGGTTGTGCTGCTGTGGTTTATTTGGTTAAAATGGTGGGTAATGGACACGTTAGACCAGTGGGTTCAAAAATAGAGGCTATTTCATCTTTTCCCATTCCTTCCTCACGACGTGAGTTACAGCGCTTTCTTGGAATGGCTGGCTATTAAAGGAGTTTCTGTAAGAACTTTTCCGCCATCGCTTCTCCTCTCACTGACTTGACGAGTCCAAAGGTTCCATTCAATTGGTCACTGGAGTGCCAACATGCGTTTGAGTGCGTTAAAGCGCTCTTGAGTAGTGCACCGGTTCTTGCCGCACCAGTGTACACGGTGCCCTTTAAACTGGCGGTGGACGCCAGTGATACAGGAGCTGGTGCGGTTCTTTTGCAGGACAGTTCAGATGGGATAGAACACCTCATGTGCTATTTCTCAAAGAAATTTAATAGACACCAAAAGGTGTACTCTACGATAGAGAAGGAGGCACTGGCGGTGATTATGGCTTTGAAACACTTCAAGGTCTATGTGGGCTCCTCTAGTGGCCCGATTGTGGTTTACACCGATCGTAACCCGCTTGTCTTTATTCAGCAAATGCGTAATACCAACCGGCAGCTGATGAGGTCGGCCCTTTATCTTCAGTCCTTCTGTTTGGAAGTAAAGCACATAAAGGGTAAAGATAACATCTTGGCTGACACTTTGTCCCGTTCCTACTACTGATGCTGCATGGTGTATTGAAATTCCTATGCAGCATTTAGTGGTGGAGGTGGCACGGGCTCTTGTCACTGTTGTGAATGAATCCCTGTTTAATTGTTGTTTTCTTCTTGCAGTTGATTGGCTGGGGAGAGTTTAAAAGGATCAAGCCCCACCCACCAGAGGAGCGAGGAAGTTTGGAAGAGCTCCTGGTTGGTGGCGTGTCTCCAAGCCTCGCTCCCACTCCATTGATGTTATTTTTTGTTTGCTAGCCTCCCTCTTGTGTTGTTAGGTCTGGGGATCGTTAGCCAAGCCGAGGTTTTCCGGTTTTTGGTTGTAGGGTGAGTGATCCGGAGAGGCAGGGTGAGGGGAGCGGCCCGAATCCGACGGTCAACTGCTGGCTGGTTCGTGAATGCTCCCACACTTTTGTTTATTTTGCAAAGATTCCCCAGTATCTCTATGTCCAGCCTCGGATTGAATAAAACCTTTTGTTTTATGTAATTTGGTCTGGACTCCTTATGTTGTGTGTCCTGTGCAGACCGTAACAATAGGCCATTCATTGAAGGTGCACCTTATAATCCGGGGCGCCTTATAGTGCAGAAAATACGGTAAGTTGTGTTGAAATAGATATTATTGTGAAGCCAAATTATGCTAAAACTGAAATTGTGCTGCAACGGAAATTATGGGAAAACAGAAGGCATGTTAAAACTGAATTTGTACTAAAACAGATTTTATCAACCCTTTGCACGTGATGTCACACTCTCCAGAACTCCGCCCACTCTGCCATGACGGACGTCAACATAACCTTAAAGCCTGTCAAAACACAGACATCTGGTAGGCTAAAATCGCTTCTTTTTAGTTGATTTCCCTTTAAAAGTGAACACAGGATGCTGCACAGTCGGCTGCACAAACAGACAAGGAGAGAAACCAAATTTGTCATTTTATTTTGAAACTTGGTGCCCTTTTTAACACTTTTTAACACTTTTTAAAAGGCAAGAAAATTAACGTTCATAAACTGTATTAGTAAATCTGATTAGAAAGACAGCAAATATTGCTTTTTGGAGATGGTACGCGTCTAAGCATTAGTAACCATGGAGATAATGCCGCGTGTATGGAAAAAATTGGTTAGCGTCTCGTCTTTTGTACATTTTTAATTCTGCTCCAGTGTAAAAGGAAAAGTCATTTATGACAGTGATATAAATCATGTGGTGTGAATTCAGGCAAAGTCAGTAATTTGATCAACACGTCAGGAGGGAGGAGGTACGGGTCGGTTTGTAAGCTAGCTGTTTCCAGCTTTTGTAAATACAGCAGTCTAAGACCCAACCAGGTATGTTACCTTCACAGACAAATTAGCTCGACTTGAACAAGTAGAAGCTATGAACAAACTTCCAAAAACAACTTGGAAAAACAATTTCAGTCGCTCTGTTCAACACTCCCGTCCCTCACTTCCGACATCCATCATGGCGCCTCGAATCATTTAGTGACATAGTTCTGAAGGGTCAATACTAAGGTGGAATTATGTGAATTTATATTATAAAACGGAACTTGTGCTAAAATGAAGTTATAATCAACTTGCAAACATGACTAGTATGTCCACTGCAGCAACTTAATTTTTTTAAAGATGAGCACATAATGGGATAAGTCAGTCTTTATGTCAAACTTGGACCAACTTCTAAATTCTAAAGTCATCTGGAGATGACTTTAGAATCTCCAGATGACTTATCTGGAGATTCATCTCCAGTTCTAAAGTCATCTGGAGATGACTTTAGAACTGGCTAAATAAACTGAATTGGAATTACAGTAAATTATTATATATATTGTAATATTTTCTTATTGTTATTCAGGTGAAACTAGGGAGAATTTGATGACAATGTAAAATTTCTACTTCACAGTTTTAACCATAATTTAGATTAAGTCCTTAATCTAATATGAAAAAGGTACCTAAGCAATGTTTCCCAGCTAATGGAAAATGTTACACTCATTGGTTTAAGTTAGTTTATAAAGGACTTTTCTTTGCTTGACATAATCCCATTTAGATTTTTCCACAAAAGGCTTTGACATATTGGCAATGAAATGTAAAAACCAGCACAAACTGAAAGGGGTTCAAGTATTACACTGGCTAGCAAGAATGCCATTTATTAAAGTTCAAATATATTTCAGTATAGCTTAAAATAATGCATATCAAGTTCTCAATTTTGTAAATTCATGTTTAAATAAATTTGGCCCCTATATGCCATATATTTTCTGTCATTTAAAGTTCATAATATATTGTATTTGCTAAGCAATACTTGTAAGAAAAATAACAATAATAAAATGTAGGGAAATGACATTTAAATGTACAATCTATTCTCTACTTTTTTAGACAAAGATATAGACAAAGTTTATTGTCATTCAATTGTACTTTTAAATTAGCTCGTAGCTCGCTTGTTATTTCTTTTGCAAGAAATGTTGTTGCAAGGCTCCAATAATAAATAAACAAATAAATTATAATAAAAGTATTAATGTAATATAATAATAATAAAAGATTAAACTAATAGCAGTTTAGTAGTCTTATGGCATGAGGAATGAAGCTGTTGTAGAATCTGGTTGTTCTGCTTTTGAAGCTGCTGAATCTTTTTGCTTTCATCTCAATAGTCTTTCTACTCTATTACTAGTCACAGTTTGTCCACTTCCTCAAGGCATTTCTTTCAGTATGTTTGGGACATCTTGAACTTTTAATTTAATCATCAGTAAAATAAATTGCAGGAAGTTTGGTGCTTTCTATTTTTGCATTTGAGCAAAAAAGATGAAGGGAAAAGAAGTCCTCTCCTTGCCTGAAGGAAAGCACATCAAGGACAATCAGTGTCAAAAAAGTGATGCAACCAAAATAAGGACAAAAAAAGAAAGACTCATTCCTTAAAGTTAAAATACAGGCTGAAAAAATCTAGTGTCTTTAAAAGCATTACCAGAAATGTCAATCTGACGTGACGAGAGCTTGCCGACTCTAACATCAATTTGTCCTTTTTAAACCTGGTCTCACATTGTATTCATATTCATAATTGAGGGCAGTGACTCCAAGCGTCGGAGCTGCTGACCTAGAAGAAGACTGCCAATCTGAGTTATGTTGTTTTTTCTGCAGCTCCACAAACCAAAGCCGAGTAAAAACAAATGGAAAATTGGTGACGGACATGAGCTTTTAAATCACAAGTTCTCCAGTTTTCTGTAATTTACACCCAAACACATTGAGTTATACACTCATTGGGAGCCATTTTTCTGTTTTTCTGTGACCTGACACTAGCTTGATTTTTCATTTTAAAAGACTTGTTCAGTCATTAAAAATGTTAAGCAACCTGTTGAAGAAGGCTGGTTCTGTTTGGGGGACGACTGTGGAACATCTGGAGATTACTGTGCAAAGAAGTTGTCAGGACTCTGGGTTTTTGGGTTTGGTTTTGATCTTATTTATCATTATGTTCTCTTTAGGTTAGCCCTTCATGGTCCTTTTGATTTGATTATTTGAGGTATTTAGTGTTATTAGTATTGTCTTATTATTGCTTTCCTTATTTTCAATCTTTCATAGTATTTCTAGTTAGGTTCATTTTTTACTTACCTTAGGTTCTGTTATTGTTGAATAACAGAACCTAACTAGGTTAGGTTCTGGCTCGACACTGCCATGTCGAGCTTTCTTTAGTGATTCTAGTAATGTTTATTTCTTATTTCATCACCCCAGATTCAGTTATTTGTACATGTCTGAGTTTAGGTATACCTTTCTTTAGTAGTTCCAGTTAAGTATTTATTCCTTCTAGCTTCCCCCCACAATGTTTCTAGTTTTCTTATTTTGTCACTTTTGCTTTAGCTAGTCTAGTTGTCTGAATCTATGTCCAGCTTTCTTTAGCCATTCTAGTTGGGTTATTTCTTTGTTTAGATCTTCTAGTTACTCTAGGTCTATGTTCCTTAGTTCTTTTTGTTGTTAGAGCAGCCTTGTTTCTATTTAAGTTTTTCCTTCATGTCTTTTTCTTCTAGTTTATCAGGTTTTCTTTAGTATTATCTTTAGTTTTAGAAATATTTTCAGCTCCCTGGTGTTTCCTCCCTGTTTTCTCCAGTATATCTCCTTAGCTTCCCTGTGCCGCCTTCTCCCCACCGCTCAGCTAAGCTGCTGTGCCAAATACTCACACCTGCAATCCGTTATCTCATCTCATTAGGCCCATTGTTCCAGTTGCAACCTCCCAGTATTTAAGCTCCTCTATCTCAGTCACAGCTTTCCAGTATGTTTTGTTACCCTGCTTGTTGCTATGCTCTCCACATTGTTAGTAACTACCTTTGTTATCCTCATGTCTTCTGTTTCCTTGTATTTGAATTTCCCTGTTCCCCTGGATTTTGGATTTTTGTTAGTTGGTTTTCTTCATTAAATTAAAATATCCACATTACTATGTTCACTGCCTGCTGTCATTGGGTCCACTCCTACTCACATCATGACAGAAGGATTCTTCATGAAATCAAGAAAATTACAAATAACCCTGAACATCCTCTTCAATGGACATTTATGCATACAGCCGTGTGTTGAAAAAGACACACAGAGATCCAAAAAATGTCTTCAGAACAAGAAGCTGGGGCTGACTGAGTCGGAACCAGGACTGTTCATCCTGCTTGGACTGCAGTTGCTTTAAATATTCCGATTACAAGTATCTCCTTTTCTTAATTTTTAGGAACAGTTGCTAACTCCTTGGAAAGGAGTGGTGTGCACATGGCTGCTAATCTGCTGGACTGCTAGTCTGCTACTGTGCTAATTGAAAAACTAAGTTATCAATTAGCGTTTAGCTTTTTTGCTAACTCCAAAAATGTTTAGTGTACACAGATTTTCCTAAAGTAATCTTAACTTCTAAAACATTCATTTTACTTAGGTGTTTATTCGACCTTCAGGTGAATAAAGTTCAACATCTATGTTTAAGTTTATGTTATTGACTGTTAAGATTTCAAGTTGTTCAACATTTAAATTAATGTTAATGTAAAGTAGACTGTTTATGCATCAGCTCTGTTTCCTCTTCTCCATTTTCTTTCAAGAAATCTTATTGAGCAATTTGTTCACTTATGAACAATTATCCAGGAGCGTTAATTCAATAAATACATTAAAAGAATTCACATTTTCTATACACCCTTGTCCCTAGTGGGGTCAGGAGGGTCGCTAACATTCCAGGCGAGAGGTGGGGTACACCCTGGACAGGTCGCCAATCTGTCTCAGGGCAACACAGAGACAGACGGGACTAACAACCATGCACACACACACACACTCCCACCTAGAGACAATTTAGAGAACCCAATTAACCTGACAGTCATGTTTTTGGACTGTGGGAGGAAGCTGGAGTACCCAGAGAGAACCCATGCATGCACAGGGAGGACATGCAAACTCCATGCAGAAAGACCCCAATTAAACCCAGAACCTTCTTGCTGCAAGGCAACGGTGCTACCAACTGCACCACTGTGTGAATTCACATATGTGGATTGTTTTGAGAGGCTCCTCACTTTCTGTTTTTGACTCATGGTTGGTATGGACGAATTTAGTGCTTTAGCTTATATTTTAGAAACTGAGGAATAGTCATTGCTTTTACAAATTTAGAGCACACTTAGAAAGTACATATAATACTTATACTTTCCCAGAAGTCCAGAGGCTACTTACTTACTTACTTACTTACACTTATTTAACAACACAGAACAGGGATTAGAACTTGGAACCCAGAAAAACTACCTTAGCAACTACTTTTTAGACTCCTATTCTTCCAACCCAGAAAAGAAATTAGACCAGAGGATACTTATGCTTATCTACCAACCCCAAATAGGAGTATCTAGTTTATTTACTTTGGATCAACATTATTAGCTTTTTCTTCTTTTGCTCTTTCCTTCGGTTTGCTATTTTGTTTGTATTTCCTTTTAATTCCTGTAAAGCATATTGTATAGCCTTGTTGCTGAAAATGTGCTATATACATAAAATTACCATTATCTTTACCTTTTAGCATCAGCTTCTGCTAAATACCATGATGGCATAGCGCTAGCATTAGTGATTGGTGCTTCTGGGGTTAGCAAAGCTAATTAGTTAGCAGTGTCCTCAACTGGAAGGGAACATAAATTACATTTGCAGGTTTTTGGACTATTTTTACCTTTATGCCTTTAAGACTGAACTCTGAATATTAAGCTTTCAAATGAGCTATTAGAAACTGCTTATAAACTTTAAACAGAACCTCAATTTGACAATTTTGAATGATCCCTGTAAACCATCAAAATAAAAAAAGCTCTGCAACAACACAAGTGAGCTTCAGCAGTCATTAAGCTGTAGGCGAAATAAAGCAAGTGACAGCTTCCTTTATCGCCGGGAAGGCTCAGGTAGCACAACAGGTATAATGATACTCTCCCACTCCCCCCGGCACTGCGGCCGCCCCCCGCCGCAGCGCCTCCACCATGTTTTCAGCTCCGGCACATTATATTAAATGTAGGCATTTAACCGAATGTCACTCACAAGGTTACTGGCTCTCTACTCTGCTTGCTGTGCATCTACATGCTGCTGACCAAGCTCCAAAACACAATCCACCACAAAAAAAAAGCCCACAGACAGCTGCCATTTTCATTCACGATGCACTGCCAGAGAAGAGCCAGAGTCATATCAAAGGATCTGTGGTGGAAATGAGTCATAGGGATTTCCTGTTTTCATCTAATGATTTCTCAAGCCCTCTTCAATGCAAGTGGTGGTTTAAATTTTTTTCGTAATCAAAGTCAACCTTGTTCATCTTTAGTTGTGGGTATATTCATCAACCACAGTGGACTGTGGCAATCATATCACAAGCCCCAAATAGATCAGCATTCTTTTTTTTCAATTAGAGATGGACGGTCAATTAAGCCATTCTTTCTTTGAAGCCTGTCAAGCTTCATCCTTTATCTCTTTCTCTGTAGCAGAAAATATTTTTTCTGAAGAAGTCATTAACAAGCAACTTCTAGAGTCGTCTTTGATTTTCCAATGGAGACAGAGAGAAGCAACCGGAGGCATTGAAGCAATTAAAATGGAAACTGAGTTCCCCTCTGCATGACGCAGCAGTGGAGAGTTAGCCGTGGCGATGGAGAGGCAGCAGCAGTGGTGGCATACCTGTACTGAGGCCGGGGGCTCCCCTCCGCCTCACAGGCGATAGTCGCCTGGTGGTCCCGGGAGTTGATCGGCAAAATGAGGTCACCAGGCTCCATCCTCCATCTTGGCCCTTGAAATATGACATCCTCTGTATAGGCTGCAGAGAAAAGAAAAGTATTTTACTTGTACAAGCCAGAAAATCTGTCTCTTTGACCCTGAAGGAGAAAGTGCTAGAAAAACACACAATGTCAGAACTAAGAAGTTATGTTTCAGAAAAACAATCATTCAATCTGGGATTCTTTTTCAGAGTGCTGTATACAGTACGTCTCTCTCTCTGACTCTGTCTCTCTCTCTCTGTCTCTTTCTTTCTAAAAAAAAAAAGTGTTCTTTGCAAAGATGTGTAGAGAATCCAGCAGGAAGCCATCCTCCCGCTGCGTGTTGCGTTGTTGCTTGTATACGTTTGTTTATCTTGCAGCAAGCTCAGTAAATCCCTCTCACCATTACCAGGCATTAAAAGATAATGCAAACATGCACTCACAGAGAAAAGAGTGAAGCTGTTAAGTTAGACAATCACTAGGAATGCCTGGATTTGGACAAAATTCAATAAAAATGCCAGTTTGGAAATTATTTATAAGGTTCTACACGTTGCAAATGTCTAATGCATTAGCTTTCTAGATTTTCATACCTCAAATACTAAGGTTTTTAAATGGCACTACCTCTTGAAAATAGAGCCAGGAAGTATTTCTTTCTTGTTTGAAAGATGCACTTAAATTTCAACAGATTTTTTATCAGCATTTTCAATAATATATTTAAAAGTTCAATATTGCTTTCACAATATATAATATGTAGTTAACCTGCTGATTTTACATTTGACTTTTTGTAACTCATAAAATCTGCAAAGACGGTAAGGGAGATTTGAATATAATTTAAGTCACAGCAACAAAAAGTTCAGAGTTGACTTGAACAAAGACTTGTGAGTCTCAGAAACAATCTTTCTAATTCCTGTCTTCAGGGAGTGAGTTGGGAAGCATGGCTCACCTGAGTGAAAGAAAAAACTACATTTTGCAATTGTTTCCATTAAACAAGAAATGTAATAAAAATCACACGTGAAAAAGTTTCTTTATGCGTTTAGTCATTAAAAACATCATCCTCCAACTACTCCGTCATTGTCTTCAGTTTTCTTTGCTAGTACTAACATTTGGTTGTTGATCATGTGACTCATGTAATGCAAAATAAGGTTTCTATTGCAATTTGCAAAATACACTGAAAAGAGTCATATTTTTTTCCTGTTTTTAAATTTATTCTTTGCTTTTTCTTGCAAAGAACAATTCTTCCTGAAATGAAAAACATTATGGACAACCCTGAGTATCTTCTACATGAGAAGAGTCTTCAGAGCAAACTTCAGATCTGCTGTAATACAGACTGCTACAGGAGATCCTGCTCACAGCCATCAGTATCTACAACAGCTCTTTAAAGAAATCTTTAGAATTTGAGTTACAACATTTATTTTCCCTTCAGGACAAATAAAGTATTCTTGAATTGATTTGAAGTGAATTTCTGTAATTTCTGCTACATTACTTAGCATTAGCTTCTTGCAATTAAGTTGTAAATTGTTAATATGAAAAACATATCAGGTAAAACTCACTGTTTTGTGTGACAGATAAATGCTTGGGCGACTGCTACATAGACACTTCGTAGAAGAAAAACGCTTAACAGACATGCATTTAATTTATGTTTATGGCTTACATTGCAAAAACACTAAATCTTACCAAGTTTATTTAGCCTAGTTTGCAGTGCAAATGTTTTAGTTCTCTTGAAAATGAAGCAAATGTACAAATAACTTTTCAGCAAGAGATAGCAGCTTGTTTTTGATAAATTTCTTATATTGATGAAAAAGTACTAGTTCAACTGGCAGATTATTTCACTTATAACAAGACATTTTTTCCCATAAGTAAAATAATCTGTCAGCGGAACTAATTATTTACTTAATACAAGCTCCTATATCTTGCTGAAAAGTTACTTGGATGCTAGTTTTGTCTTATTACAAGTGTATCATATTTACTATGGAAATTAGACCAAAATTACTTGATAAGATTTCATATTTTCTGTAGTGCAAGTCATCTTCCTCTTCTAACAGACACCTGCAGAACCTCTAGCACAGGGGTGTCAAACTCATTTTGGTTTAGGGGCCGCATACAGTTTAATCTGATCTGCAGGGGTCCACACAAGTAAACTCATTGCAAGATTAAATAGAACCAATAAAAGTGGACTTGTTGTTGATTTTTATATTAAACGAATTTCACTTTTACAAAATATATTATGAATAATCTCAGTTTTTAAGAAAGGTATCTGCAATTTCAACAATACTTTTACTCAGTTAAGCATTTATTTAGGTGCATTATGCATAAGAACTGATCTCAGTGATTGCACAATGTTGCAAAATATTTATTCACAGTTTTTGGAACTTAAAAACACTGTCCTGCATCACAAAATACAACAGACAAAAAATAAGAAAAGATTTAAAATCAATTTTCAACATCTGGGAAGCAATTTGAACAAATTATCTGGCTTCACACATTTGAAATCTTAAATGTCAGCTGTTTTAAACAGACATTTGATTAAGTACATTTGTTGATGCATAAAATGCATACATATAGAAAAACATGCATACATAACATGTATGTATGTTAGCATGCACGAGAAATATGAGGTTGCCAGGGCCAAAATAAAAAGCTGGTAAAGCATAGATTCGAACTTGTTTACGGAACCTGAAGCTCAGTGCTGCCATCTGCTGTTAGTTCCGCTGCAGTGTTGCATCATGTTGTGTGCTGTGAATAAAACACAGCGCCCCTCGTGGACAGTATAGGAACTGCAGATTTTAATTAAATGAAGTATATGTTTTTTCATGAATAATGATAATGCATTTAGCCCCCGGCCCAGACTAAATCGTTCGGCGGGCCGGTTCCAGCCCGCGGGCCTTACGTTTGACACCCTGCTCTAGCAGCACATGTCACTTATGCTTTATTATGTTATCTGTAATGTTTACTTAGCTGAGGTGTCTAAGAGATGAGTCTAATGAGTCTCGCAGAGCTGGCTTCTGTGAGATTGCTGATTATGCCAATCAGCCAACTGATTGGCATAACATAATAAAGGTGTTATCATTAATTATCAGTTCAAGACCATCTAACAACAAGAACAGTTGAAAGCTAAAGTTAAGCGCTCAACAAAAGGCACCTCCTAATGCTTGCAGACATTTTTCACAAATTTCACACTATTTAGTGAACATTTATTTGCAGTAAGTCAAAGTATGAAGCAGAAAGATCTATTTTACAAATTTCCATGTCCTGCTACATGCGCACCACCCAATAAAGGGCCAGGGAGAGGCACTCATCTGCAGGCAGCCTAAAGTGAAGGGATGTGAAACACAATCTGGTACTAAGTCGACACGGAGCCAACAGACGGCCAGAGAAGGTCTAATTTATTAATTAGACCAATCTGCTAGCAATGGGAAATTTCCCACTGCTAGCAGATTGAGGCATGTGGCTAGCCGTTTCTGCACGTGGTAAAAATGTGTCACCAAATCAAAACATGAGAGAAACATGGGAGAGAAAGGATTGCTTTGGAACGAGAAAAAACAAGAGACAGAAACAAACAAGCAAGGAAAGAAGTGCATATTTAGGAAAGTTCTAGTACTTGGAAACAGATTTTAATATCACTGTACATTTTTTAAAGGTGGAGTATTATGTGTTTTCCAGGCACATAGTGCCATTTGGTAGCACAATTGAGTAACTAATACTTTCAGTTGTTAAAAAAACTGCTACATATATCAAATGTGACTTAAAAGAAATTTGACTTTGTAATTTAACACCTTGAAATTGGGCCTCTCTTTAAAAACTCCTGCTCTTTCTGAAAAGCCACCTTCAGGATGACATCACAACACGGCTACTCTACTAACCCTTTAAAAACATTTTTATCAGCATTGCTCTAAGAAGTAACTTCTATAAAGAGCTCGGCAGCTGCACAGTTTTACCAGGTTTTTGCTAATTGCTGTTGGCTAGTCTGAAGGAGCTGAGTGGGGAAGTCACACTCTGAGGCGGAAGCTTGGAAACTGCAGGAGGAGTTTAATCCCTGAAGGTGGAGCTGGGGCCACCCAGGCATTTTGCATAGCTGAATGGTTGCCATGGAGATTAAAGGATTTCTCAAACATGCGTGAATGAATCAAGGCAACATTCCAGGTATGTTTTTGGTGAGGGAATAACATTATAGTTCGGTCTAGAGCAGTGGTGCCCAAAGTCGGTCCTCTATCTGCATGTTTTAGTTCTGACTGCTGGTAGTAACAACCTTTTCAACATGTCAGTGTTCTTCTTAAGCCTTCTAATGAGCCATTATTTGATCCAGGTGCGTTAAACCAGGGAGAGAATTAAAACATGCAGGATGCCGGACTTCGAGGGCCGACTTTGGACACCACTGATCTAGAGTTAAAACATAAAGTCAACCTTACGTAATACTGCGCCTTCTACACATTGCAGATTACCCCATGACGTTATAGAATTAATATAAACAGTTTTGTAAATGTAAGTTTTACTTTCATATATGTATTTTTTTTTTACTGAAAATATTTTTCTTCTTCAGGCGGTGCTTCCAACAACAAATCTTCTTTGGTTTAGTCTTTCTAATTATACTCCCACCAGTTTTCCTGCAGAGTCTGGCAAGCACAAATTGGTGGGTGGTGTAATTTTTTTTGGGCGGGTGGTGGGTAAAGTCAATATTTTTTTCCCTTTCTGATAAGAAATCCCTATAACATGTTTGCAGAACATAAAAAATGTCCTGTGTTGAGAATGATGAACTGTAAAAAAAATTCTTAAGATCACTGCTGATATCAATTGTAAGTGCTGCAGTGTAGCAAACTATTTGAATTTATTACATAGAGGTGAACCTCTGAACTGTTAATCATTAAAATGTGGAAGCTTATTTTCTCGTTTCTAATTTGTAGCACAGCAACATGGTTAGCCCTCTTAGCACTGTACTTCTGTATTAGTGCTGGAATTTCTGTAAATAGAATAAACACACATTATTCATATGGAATTTTGTTATTTTCTAATACATATTTGAAGATAGCCTTATGGTTAACCATAACTGTACAGTGATTACCTTACAATCACAAACTGTTTTGCATTTTCGCGTGACAAACCTACACAAAGCAGTGCACAGTTATGGAGTGGCAGGGGCAGATCTACTGGGGTGGCATGGGGTGGCACTTGCCACCCCAAACGAGGGCCTTGCCACCCCTGTTGTCACCCCAGCTAGCGACAAAGAATTCAATAAATAGTTATGGCAAATCGGACATTAAGCGCATGAAACTCTTTTTTCCGACAACATTGAATGCAACACAATGTAACCTGACACCCACTTCTAAGTAGCGGGAAGTGCGAGAGAAGGACAGAGCGCCAGCAGAATTGATGGATATATACTGGACTGGACATTACATGATTTATCGTAAGTCACACATGCGCCATTGCTGTCCATTGAGTCAGGAATATCGGTGGTCAGGAAACTACTACAATCACGCAAAGTATCAGAGCAACGGACGCAATGTTTAGCAGTTAATTCAACCATAGATAATGGTAATAAGGGCTTCAGATTTCACAGTAGAGCAGCTGTTTAAATCAGCTAATCAACCACCGCGGTAGTCAGGCGAAAACTTATTAATAATCACAATATAGACATTAAGCCTGACAGCATAATGTAACAGACTGGATGTACTGTTTTAGTGTTTTTGCTACTTTTTTGTGTGGGAAATGTTATTTTTGGTGTTGATTCCCCTGATCGGTAATCTCTGCTCTATCTGTTCGTTGAGCTGATATTTGTCGGTTGCCATGGCAACGGGTCGTGCGTAATACCGACATACAGAGTGAGAAAAGGCAGAATAGAGGTTGTTGGAGGTATTTTTTCTTTATTTCTTTATCCATTTGAATTTTGTTACTTTATTCTTAAATGTCTATTTTTTGTATTATTTACAGAATTTATTTGTAGGTTGACAATTGTTGATTTTATTTATTTTTTGTTTGATTATTTTTCTTATTTATTTTCTAAATTTAGACAGGAAGTAATGCGGGTCAGTCCACTTTCTATAGGTGTAGGGGCCTGGTGAAGGACCAGCAGGCATTTGGGTTTGGGGCCGATGGTTTTTACCAGAGCAAGAGTGGTAGCATGAGAACAAATGAAAGTTTGAACTCTGTAATTGTTTGGTGAAAGAGGAAAATAAATCACCAAGAACAATCAATAAGTTTGGATTTGGGTTTGGACTTAAAGTGTTTTCATTCAGTTCAATTGGAACATTTATTCCATTTTCAGCTTCATTTTCACTCTGCACTTTCAAAGCAACCACATTCTTTGGAAAAACCTGTTTCCCTCCTTGCCTGTCATGTCGCTGCATCAAGAACAACTAAAGGAAACGCCATAAAAACCTTTGAGGAAGACACTTAGTGCAACTTCCTTCTTTATGAAATATAGACAAAAATGGAGTGCTACAAATTTTAGCGGTTGAAGGATTTCTCTTTTGTCTTTGGTAAAAGACCACAAGTCACTCCTCTTGCTAGACTGTTTGTTTTGGTTTTATTTACCCAGAATGCCCTGTGCGTTAGTTCACTTCCTGCTTTTGGAGCAGACTCCAGGCCGCTTGGCGGTCACATGTGCATTTGGACCGTGCCAGAATTCACTTCAACCAAATAGAGACCTTGGTTTTTAGTCTGCATCAGAGTTCAATTACATGTTCATACCTCCCCAAACAAATCGGATATTCTAGGGAAACAAACTAGAGTTTGATTAAAGCAAAACTAGAGGTTGATTAAAGCAGAACTAGAGTTTGATTAAAGCAGAATTCATCCTAAGAACTTAATTGTGCTGTCATGTAGACCCATATGTCACCTATTTGGACCACCTGACCAGAGAACCTCGTTCCATTTGTGTCGTCTAGACGACTTGTGACAAACTTCAAGACATCAAGATTTTTTGTCATTATGTTTCTAGAATATTACGAAATTGGAGAAACGGGTTTTCTTAAGTTTTCTTCCAACAATGGCTTTCTTCTTGCCTGTCTGCCATAAAGACCACCTATAATAGTTGTAATGTAGAGAGGCGTCCAGTGGCACAGTGGTTGGAGCTACAGACCTCAACACAGCCGTCCCCAGTTCAAAACCCGTCCTCAGTTCCTTTCCTGCATGTCTTTCTCTCTGTCGCCTTCCTGTCAGATTACTGTTGAATAAAGGCCAGTAGTGCCAAAAAAGTTATTTAAAAATTGATAAGTAGTTGTACTGTCAATAGATCCTTCCACCTAATTTGAATCTCTGCTGCTCCTCCAGCGTCAACATGAGTTTCTTAGGTACTTCTTTGACTAATGCGGTCCTTTCTACATTTAAAAACCACAAATTCTCTTTCATCCACCTTGGTAATTATGCACGTCTTTATGCCAGTCTGCCACTTAAAATTCTAATAAATTAATGTTTGTGGATGGAATAATGCAAATATATTTGAAGGGGCAGTATTATTTAAAATATATTTGGAGAGCTGCTTTGATTCTTTCATGCATGTTTGAGAAATCCTTTAATCACCATGGCAACCATTCAAGCTGTGCAAATCAGCTGGGTGGAAAGATTCATTCAACTCCTACAGACTAGCCAGCATCATTTAGCAAACACCTGGTTGAACTGCAAATCTGCTGAGCTGCGTCTCAGAGCAACGCTGGTAAAACGTTTTTAAAGGGTTAATAGAGGAGCCATGTTGTGACGACTTCCTGAAGGTAGAGTTTCAGAAAGAGTAAGAGACTTTAAGGAGACAGAGGCCAAATTTCAAGACATTAAATTATGAAGTTATTTTTTTAAGCCATATTTGATTTATATAAAATTTTTATAACAACTGGAGGTAAAATGGCAGTATGTGCCTGGAAAATACATAACACTGCCCCTTTAAGATCCTTGAACACTTCAGTAAGGCATTACAGATTGTTGATAACGGCAGCATTACAGATGCTACCGTTTTACATTCGTAACACTCAGTAAGAACCAGCACCCACAGACAGAGCGAGGCCCTGCTAAAAACGCTCGTCCGCAGGGGAGAGGAGAGACCGCTTGGATCTGTCTCTCCCTTGGGCGAAGAGCGTGAATTACACATGAGCCAATTTGAATAACATTCACTGGGAGCTACAATGTCATTTGAAGAAGGGTTGACATTCTGGTTGAGTGTCTGTACCTCTCCTCCTCGAATCCCAGGTAGCTGTGCAAGGGCAGAATGAGGTGCGCTGGAAAATAGATTGGGCTAAAACGCAAGGCTGGATTCATTGCATGGATCCTGATAATGATCTGGACAGACCATAAACAGGAATGGGAACCGGAGTCCCAGGTGTCTGTGCAGTGGACTCTGAATGTGTAGCAGGACACCAGGGGAATGGTGAAGGACATCATGCAGGAAGACCGTACATCCATGTAATCCCTTCAGCTTAATCAGTATAACTTTTATGCTCCATGCAGCTTCTCAGGTTATTAGAATTTGTTCTGATTCTGTCATCTCGTCTTTAGTGAATATGTTATAGGAACCATCCTTGCTACAAAAGAGACTTTTATTTAGAGTGCAGTGGAAAAAGCATGTTTATTCTTGCATGATTATGACTTTAGCATTGTAATATTATGATTTCATATTTGAACTGAAAAAAGAAACAAATTTAACGTGGCCCTAACACTCTGTCATATACAGTAAATGCAATTGTCCAGATTTTTTAAGATTTCTTTTGATTTCTGCCTTACAAGTAGAGTGCATACATCCTTAATGCAGTGTTTATCAATTCCGGTCCTTAGGCCCCCCTGCCCTGCATGTTTTAGGTGTTTCCCTTCTGGCACACACCTGGATTGAATCTGTGGGTGATTAACAGGCTTCTGCAGCACTTGATGGGCATGCAATCATCTAAATCAGCTATTCTGGAATAGGGGCACATCTAAAACATGCAGAGCAGGGGAACCTGAGGACTGGAATAGAGAAGCACTGTCTTAATGTATGTACCGTATTTTCTGCACTATAAGGCGCACCGGATTATAAGGCGCACCTTCAATGAATGGCCTATTTTAAAACTTTTTTCATATATAAGGTGCACCGCATTATAAGGCGCATAGAATAGACGATAGAGTTAGGATTGCCACCCGTCCCGTATTGAACCTAAAAGAGACACGATTTGTTCCGTACTCTACAAATATGGATGTGTTAAAGAAATGGTCCCCGAGTACTTTATATCGTAGGGTGTCCCAGTCATTGTTTCACTCACGGTGTTGGTGTTGCGATATTGTGCCCAACTGCTTTCTGGGTAACACAGACCAACCGACACGCTGCCACCGCAGTCTCTGTCTCTCCTCCCCCAAACGCCCCCCCGGCTTTAAATGTATAGGGGCTGGTCCCTTGGTAACTCTAGTCGAAGCACCCCGGATGAATGTCTAAAGCCACTTTGTTGACATAAAGAATGTCAACAAAACAGTCCGACTCCAGTCGGTGAGGAGAGCCTTCCGCGACTGGGCCGGGGCGTGGCCGGACGATGGTCACCCTTCTCCGTTCGCGCACAGCATGTTTGTGGAGAACGTGGTGCTAAATGACCTGCAGACAACCTGATTCTAGACGGTCGGTAGGTAGATGGGTCAAACTTTATTAACAAACCAGCGTTCTGACAACTATCCCAGCATGCACCGCGCGCTTCTTCTTCTACGGGCGAAAATGAAGTCGGCGGCTGCTTACCGTAGTTGCTAGACTGCTGTGGCTCAATATTGGTCCATATATAAGGCACACCGGATTATAAGGCGCACTGTCGGCTTTTGAGGAAATTGAAGGTTTTTATGTGCGCCTTATAGTGCGGAAAATACGGTACTCTATTTTTTTTAATCTGAAATTAAAAAGGTATTGATGATATGACACACTGAAACATGACAAAACAATTCTGGGGGCCAATATTTTTACCCAGCACTGCAGAATGTTACGCCACAGAGAAAACGCAAAAGCGGCAAAAAAGTAATCGTGTGTAATGAACTTAGACACATTTTAGAGGAAATGTTCTGTAGACATAAACCATGACAGCAAGCTGCGGTGTACTGAGACTGAAATACAATATGTGCTAAGATGTCTTACCTGCAAGGCATCCGGTGATTGATAGCAGAACAATTTGTTTCCATGGTAACATCATCTTTAGTTGCCGAGGGCTAATGAGTCTCTCATCCAATTGCTTCTGAATGGAATGCACTCCGTTGAATAAAAGAATTTAATCTGAAGAGAAAGTAATTACGGGTGTGATTAAAATGTGACATTTTGATCCAAATACGACAAGCATACATAAAAAAAAACATGATTATAGCACTACTACGTTACATAATTGCTTCTTATTATTTTTGAGTTTCACCAATTGAGGAGGAATGAGGATCTTGAAGTGTTGAAGAGACGAGTGGAGAAACAGGAGACGCGAACAGATAAAAAAAGTGTGAGGATACACAAGCTGGCAGTTTTTTTTCACGTGGTGCAGAAGAAGAAGCAGCTGCTAAATAGCTGCGTTTTCTTTTGCTGCGGCTGCTTCCCGCGCCGCCTAACAAGGAGATTCTTTCAGCTTTAAGGAGCAGCAAGGGGAAAGGAAATGATTGACCTCAAAAAAAAAAAAAAAAAAAAAAACTTTTCCCTCCCCCAATTTGACTATTAATAGCAGCTGGCAAACTGTGTACCAGCACTCTACAAAACGCCTCTTCCTACTTTAACAATGTGTTTGGTGTCCTATTAAGCAACATCATTGCTGCTTTTCTTTTCGCGTCTGAAAAATGATTAGA
This sequence comes from Poecilia mexicana, assembly GCF_051168715.1. Classification (NCBI taxonomy): domain Eukaryota; kingdom Metazoa; phylum Chordata; class Actinopteri; order Cyprinodontiformes; family Poeciliidae; genus Poecilia; species Poecilia mexicana. Next base: position 267,746 of record NW_028263374.1, read on the forward strand.
CTACAAGCAGCACAGGACCACCAGAGATGGCAAAACATTAGCAGAGCATTGGCATTGTAAGTAAAAAAATAAAAATAATAAAAAAAGTCATTGTTACCCAATTAAGGATTAAATGCAAAACGGTTTTAAACATGAAGCTAATTTTGCTACTCATCCTGTCAGAACATGCTCTTTTAACCCTTCAGACCAGATTTTTCATGTAAAGAACAAAATTATTTTCATTGAACTAATTTTTACTGCCAGCAATGAAATAATGGAAAAATTATTTTTTTTTTTTTACAAGTAGTTCATGAAAGTCAGAGTTTATACTCATAAGAAACATACAAATAAACCAGTGCTTACAGATTTTTTTTACTTTGCATTGTAAACATATTTAATGTTATCCACTGAGATGGACATTCAACTTAAAAGTCGTACAATTTAAAAATAGAACACATTTTCGACTTCAAATACTATCACTGGAAATACTTAAAATTATACAAAGAGTAATATTTTTATGGCTATCATCAACTTAAATTTATATTTTTGATGAAAAACAACAGACTCTTCTCCTTAAGTTTCAGAGCAATGTTGATGACTGAAGCTCACTCATATCAATTTAAGATTTAGAACTTTAATGCCATTAGTCAATCAGTAACAAAAACAATTCAAATGACAAATGCCTTGTTTCTTATTGGTTTAAACCCGGAAATGCATCATGTCCATTTCGTGGACGTGGTGTCTGAAAACATTAAACCTTACCATTTTGTTCTGTGAGTTGAGAAGAGTTGCAATTCAGCAAAAAGAAGTACTAAGCTTGTTACTACACCCATGATTTCGTGTAATCTGATGTACCTGCAGACCGGAGGTGGTTGTGCATACTGTTCTATTTGTAAGGCAATCTACCAAAGAAAGTGATGAAACATTGTCAGTTGTCAGTGTCTTGACAGAAGATGCCTCATAGATGCACCAGGTAGCACATAACTTAGTTTGGTAGGGTTTGTATGAATGCATGAGGCTGGATGGCAGAGTTATGCAATTGCTCGGCATATGGGGCGTTCCATTTCCAACATGGTGTGTGATGACACGCGTGTGTTTGTACATTCATATTCCTACTGGTTCCAACAATGGGACACCTTTTGTAAGGCAGTCCCCGTCCCTGGTCTCCATGTGGATTAAATTACATCCAAGTTACATTCCATCTGTTCCCCTTAGTTTAGATTTACCTTTGTGTCTGTGTTGTATTTGGAAATAACCATTAAGGCCTCCAAAAAAAAACCAAAAAAACAATTTGGTTATTATTACATTTTTAAAACTAAATAATTTTGTATTGGCTTAAATTTCTGGATTTTCATAAATCAGTCAAATCAGGGAAATTTCTTCTAGAAATTCACATAAAAACAGCAGTTCACCTGAAAAGTTGCAATCTTCCCTGGAATGCTTTAGGCCAGTGGTTCCCAAACATTTTCTCCTGGGCCCCATGGCTTACAAATAGCTGTCTGGTTGAACGATGCGTGAGCGAAGGGGGTGGGGGGTGGATTCTTAGAGACTCCCCTGTTATACTCAGCCCCGGCTCCAGACGAACAAGGGGTCAACTTTTTGGGGGTACAAAATGAATCGTAGCTGAACATAGACAACACCAGCAGCCTACCAGCTACTTGTGAACAAGCTTAAGGTGCTGTATTGATATTAGCTAGTCATCTTTTAGCTAACATTACCTGCATCCAACAGCTTTACTCAACAGTCTGTTAGTTTGGGGGAAAAACTGTGAAAAGTTCTTTGTGTTTTGCTGGTTTGCTGCCATGATTCTAACACACACCTGCGTAGCTCTGCACAGCAGCAGCATGTCTCCTTCACTGCCACACAGGTCTAACAGCAGCGCGAGCATCATAGCGCTCATGTTGAGTTTAAAGGCGGCCGGTTACGACATGTTAACAATGGATTAAACAGTTTTAACTGCTGATAAAAGAGGACACAAATTTTGGAAGTGTGGAAGCCCCTACTGTATCAAATTGACAGAGGAATAACAGAGAGTTGGCCATTCTAAGGTAAAATCCCAGCGCATACAGTTTCATGTTTTTTTTTTTCGTTTTTGTTTTGTTTTTTTTCATCCAGACGGCTTCCCTCGCGCCTCCCCCCACCCTCCTGCAATGGCAATTTGGGAAACATAACACCTGTCATGAACATGAAGAAGTCTTTATGAATGTTTATACAGTTGTCATGCACCTGTGTGCAATGTTACTTGGTAACTAGATTGATCAGCCTGGGTAACTAAGTTGATCAGCAAAGATCAACTTTGCTGATCAAAGTTGACCTTTGATCAACCAGGAGACCTATGTGGGCTCAGGATGACAAATGACTAAAAGCTGAACGCCCACTTGCGGTCCAAGCTCTATTAAAAGATTGGAATAGGTGGGTTTTACACAAATAATGTTGAATTACATTCCACAGGAAAAACTGGCTCATAAGTGAATCTGCAAATACTGAATTGAAACTAAGCAGGGGCCCACTGTACTTCCAAACAGTTGATCAGTTTTATTTCTATTCAGCTGTTAATCTATCTTCCATGCAGATAACTCTTGTCTTTCTAGCACTTTCTCTGACATTTAATTAAAAGGGCATTAAACCAGCAGAATAACATGACAGAATATTTTTTCCACTTTGAGACACCAACATTTTAAAACCTTGGCACAGCTTTATACCAGTAACCTTCCATTGCTTCTCAGTGCTCAGATAGATTAGTTGGAAACTGTCATTAAGATGTGCATTCCTTTTCTATTTTTGAAATCCGCAACAAAAGTGTCTTCACTTTAAACCCTTCCAATGTATTTCATTCTGTGCTCTGAAAGTATCTGACAGCACAAATTAGAAGTTCTTTCTTGCAGGTATAGGTGGTAACAATCCCACATTTATACATCAGCTTTACTCCCTGTACAACGACTCAGGCTAAGCATGATGGAGGTCAGTAAATATCTATAAAAACCTGTGTTATTTGTGCTGTACCTCTCATATACAAAGTGGAGGCAACATGTTATGCTCCAGCATTTATACATGCTGTTATCCTGACCTACTTGAAGCTCTGTATACTACTGGGAGTTTTTTCTCCCATGCAACAAAAAGGAACAACACAATAACATACATAGAAAAACACAGCTAAATGGATTCTAGTCTGAATTTTCTGACTAGAAAACACTTTGCTTGTTAAGTCAGCCAAACTTTTGTTTTTGGTGCAAACAACACAGTGAGGATTTACACATGTGGTAGCAGAAGTTAAGGAAGCAGCACTGAATAAACAAGGGTGGGAAAACATCAATTAGTGTTGAAGGTTTAGTTAAAAACTAATTTCCCCAACATAATAGCATGAGCTACAGGCTACAGAGACTCTTTCTATGCAATGTCAAAATTTACAAATAAGTCAATGTGACCTTTACACCAAAGCACATTATTAATAGGGCTGCATAATGTCAGTAAAGCATGCAATTATTACATCACTAATGAACACTCCTGGATGATATCAGCCATTAGCGCTAATTTTTCTTACTCGTTTTGAGTAACTATGAGTTTTGATCAATAGATGTAGGTGAGGTCATCAAGGGATGTGAAAGATAACCTCACACATATTGAATCCTTTAAGACCTATGCTGGTAATAAAATGTTGAGGATGTGTATCCCAGGTAGAAAAATAATTTTCTCTCTGTATGAACTTCATGCACTTCCTGTGAAGCAAACATGTCAGTCAGACCACAGCAAAGTTTGGAGAGGAGTTGCTGCAAGTAGGCGTTCTAAGTAGGCAGGTAGGCTTAATTTGAATGTGTTGATTGTAAGAGCCAATCAAAGACCTGGGAGAGGAGAAAAGACTTTGACTTCGAAACAGAACTGGTGAGACAGTGATTGTATTGTTGGCTTCTGCTAGCTTAGCTGCTCCACGTAATATTATGAGCCGGTTAGCCTTATTGCTAATTATCCCCACTAGCTAATCCTGCCCTACTAAATACTATGGGCAGAATGGCATGTGTTTCTTTGTTTCCATTATACACAAAATGACTTAGGATTTTATTATTGTTCAACAATGACTAAAATGTAAATCAAAGCATTTTTTGTATTGTTTCCTGATTTAAATAATATAGTGTAATATTATTTAAACAATTGAAATGTACTTATACACACTATATATTTATTGAGATTTTAATGACTCTATGTAATATATTTAATACAGTCATTATTATTTATTTGAATTTTGATGTGTGCACACGGGCCTGCGTCCTGCACAGGCCAGGATTCAAAGTGATGACGAGCGACAGAAAAAGGCCCAGAACCAAGAATCATTTTTCCTCTAAGGATTCAGACCATTCATCTTCAAAGTGGAGGAATTAACATTAGCCTCCTGCCGCCAGTTGAACTCTTTCTTCCCCTTGATTTTGGACTGCTCCTAACCCTTAAGTTCCTGTTGTTTGGGCTCACCAAAACATTCAAAGGCATCAGCTTGTTCCACATATAAATGTGTGTACCTTTTTTTGTTGTTATTCTTCATGCACAATGACAATAAAAGGAATTCAGATTTAGGTAGTGTTTATCAGCCATAGCAGCAATATTAATAATGGATATCAATAACTGCCCAAATTTTATATTGGTCCATCTGGTTTTAAGCTCAGACACCCCTCATATGTTCTTGTGGCCCAAAATCTGTATTTTTTACCAAGTTCTATCTAAAATTGACCACATCTTATGAGTGCTTAATTATAAGCAAAACACACACAGGTAATGTTGATGATGCCACATGTGTGACATTTAGTCATAAGCTAACTAAACATCAAAATAGTGAGTGCAATCTTGCTGACATTTAAACCCATTTCACATGAATCTTAGCACCACTCAGAGCCATGACTTATTTATTACTGGAACCAGTGGACACTGGTTCAGTCTCTTTCTTTGAAATGGAAGACTCTAACAGTACAATTCAGAGAAGAAAAAAAAAGGGGCTTTGCTTGAGGTCTGACCTACATCACAGTAAGTGGAAAATGATATGCTTCTCAGGATTAAGGATCCAACACAACCTCTTATCCGTACAACACTGTGTATTAACCCAGATCTATCTTTGGAATACTTGATGAAGACCTACATACTAAATGCTTACTATTGTCTATAGGTCTACTGGTGAACATTGTGAACATCATGGTATGGAAAGTCTTCCAACACTATTTGAAGCACAGTTTAAAAAAAAGAGAGAAAGGGTAACATCAAGCCATTTGCTTGATTATAACTTAATGGCCATTGTTGGCTTTGCTTAACTGTAAATAACTGTAATTATTTCTCGTCTCTTATAATTGTAGGCACAGCCGAATTCAGAGTGGATTTTGTGGTGTCTTTCAAAAATGTAGTGGGTGTTTTGCTACTCTAAAAAGCCATCGCATTGGATTACACGCTTTGAGGGGGCTACAGGAGAGAGGGGGTAAATGTGTGCCACATTTTTCTTCAGTTTGAGTGTAACACTAAGGGCCATCCTCTTTCTGGATGATCCATCTTTGCCATCCTGACCCTTCAGTCCTAGAAGTTTCAAGATGATAAAAGGAAAATTTTCTTGGGAAAAGCTGTCCTTGAAAATCAAACAGTAGCAAAGAGTATCTAATGATATAATGAATGCAAGTCCCTGGGTGTAAAAAAAAAACCCCTAAAAGGACTTCTTTTACTTTGAGTATTTTGTACGTCTGTATTATGTAAATGAAAAAAACTTGTTGGATAAAAGAATGAATTCATATTTTCTAAAGCAGATTTCAATTTCACACTGAGGACCATCTCTTTTGCAGTTGTTAGGACATTTTTTCACTCTCAAAAAGCTTCGGCAGCCTTAACCATTACAGAGCAGGAGCACCCAAAGCTTTCACGAATCCGAGAGGGAAAAAATATAGAACCCTAATTTCTGTCTACAGAAAAAAACGGAAAAGCCTAAAAATAAAATTTTACCCTCTGAGATTTGTTGCACTGAAGATGCGGTAGTATTTTCTCTCTCTCCCGCCTCCCCTCCCTTCAGCTTTCTCAGCTGAAATGATGAGCGAAAGATTGCTGTGCCAAATGTAATGAGGCGTTGCACTTTCACCTCCACAGAAGCTAAACCTAATGGAAGTCATTGGCTAAACGCATTGCAGAGTAAATGAGATGACTTCTTGGTTAGTGGGGCTGTTGTTTGGCACATAATTGATAGGAGAGGTGGTTAAAGGCATCCATTTCCCCCTGAGGGGAGGATAATTGCAAAAGAATCTAATAAGGTAGGAAGGAAAGGAGAGTTTTTATCAAGGCGCCGTACATGCTCAAGGTTTGTATTCTGATCACAAGATGCACAGAAGCACCACAAACCTGGGAGAGACACACGTATCGGATCATGCTAGGGGAAAAATAAAGCCTCATTCTGAGCAAATTGAACACCGCTGGCAGGGACCTGAGGTGTGGGGGGGTTCAGCGTAGCATCTCATGCGCCCATTCCAGTGTTGTTATTGTCTTTACAGCTATCTGCTGCCTTCTCCATCCAATCACACTGAACGAGAACCTGGGAAACGAGGAGACGCCACACAGTCTGAATACACAGCTGCTCTGGGTTTTGGCCAGTAAAAGAAGAATTCACAATAAACAGATGTCTTTTTTTCTGTTTTTCTCCTCTGAGCCAGGTGACCAAGCAGCAAATACAAAATTAACGTTGGAGTGCAGCAAAATGCAGAGCATAAAACAAACGCTTCCCCGTTCAGTTTGGAACTGATGATCAACCTTTACGGGTGTGATGAAGGTGAAGGGCCCCAAAGGCACTGCACTACATTAATAAGCAATTAATGTAGCAATGATCTTTTTCCCAACTTCACCAATTGATTTGAATTTACCTATAACATAGAACGGATAATAGTGTTCGGTATCCATTATAAAGTCTGGTGGGCTGTAAAAACATTTACTGTCATTCATGAAACAAACCCAGACAGAATCAGACCAATGTCATTTGTGGCAGCAAGTGAGGCTGGAGTTACTTTGCAACTTAAAAGGGTGGTATGATGTGTTTTCCAGCCCCATTTTGCATTTTATGTCACAAAAAAGTAACTACTTTAGCCACACTTGTTATAAAAAATGCTGTAAACATCAAATATGACTTAGAAGAAAGTTGTCCTCATAATTTACTGCCTCAAAATTGGGTCTGTCTCTTTAACAACTCCTGCTCTGACAGTCCGCCTTCACTTTTCTATTAACCCTTTCACCAGCTGTTTGCTAATTACTGCTAGCTAAATTGTAACTGAGAGGCGGAGCTTCGTCCTCCAGGGTGACACGGTCCCCTTCAAAGCATTTTACGCAGCTGAATGGTTGCCATGGAGATGAAAGGATTTCTCAAACATGCATGAAGAAATAAAGGCAACTCTCCAGATGTGTTTTTGATGAGGAAATAACATTAAAGCTCAAAGGCATCAATCTTACATTATCCTGCACTTTTAGTAAAGTACAAGAAAAAGTTCAGTCGCTCAGCAGATTTCAGTTGATGCCGGTAGCATTAGCTTTAGCCGATAGCTTGGAGCTAGCCTCTTTGAGGCTACATCGTGCTTCTCTTAGCTGCTTGATCCGCTGGCTGCACTCCTCCTCCCCCATTCCTTACTCTCCTACTTGACAATGTCTTTTGTCTTGAGAATTAGCTAAAATGTATAAATACTTCTATTTCTTCTGTATGTTTTTTAAGAAAACAGGAACATTCCAGGTCATCCAATCATTGGTTTTATTTGGCCCAGAAAAATACATTGAAAATTTTACTTTTTTTTTTTCTTTAAAGCCCTTTAGTTCAGAAAGACTGGCTCCGTCCAGCCTGTTCAGGCAACCCTGACAATTTTTCAAACACTTTTAGACATCTTTAGTGGATCACTGTTTGCCTTGTCAGTCATGTTTACACATTATTGAGACAGAAGGCGACATATTTTCTTTGGAAACATTAAGCTCAGGGGAAAGCTTCTTGTCTGTTTAAATGTGTCCTGCTTCGTGTGGCCGTGGTAGTTTGGAGGACGTCTGATTGGACCGTATCAAAAGTTTTGAAAGAGCAACCTACAAGAGTTCATGTATGGAAAACTAACAAATTTATGAATACGATTTCATACTGATTGTACCATAATAATAAATTAGTCTGACGTGTGAATGAGTTTCTATATCTATAAAGATCTTGAACTCTTTCATCCATATTTTGAGGGTACAGTTTTATACTGTGAAGCTTTTTGGAAAAAAAAAATAGAAAATTGATATACTTTGACAGTGTAAGGCAGCTGAGGCTCAGGTCAGCTTTGACTATATGACAGAATAAGTTTGAACTATGCTTTGGAAATGAAACTGGCATTTGTTACTAGAATCAAAGTATAACAAGCTTTTAAAAGGTTACAATTTCATAACCAGTAAAATATTCTGTGACCCTTTGTCACAGAATATTTGTGATAATCTTTTTCATTATATCATCACCATGAAAGCATTCATGGCATTTAGCCCAACTATATACATTTACATTTCTTATACCTGTAGTACCTGCCTTTTTCTTTGGCCTTTCTTATTTTCAACAATTTTGTCAGTTGTCCCGCTGTATAAGAGTAGAACAGTACGGCAATATATATTTGTCTCTGTCAAGAGCTAATTTTTTCAGTATTTTTGCCAATATATCAAAATAAGAACAAAGGGTCATGTGAAGAAACTTGTCATATTTTACCAGCAGTAGAAAATCAAACAAATCAAATGTCTCTCCACACAGTTAGCTCATGTTAAACATCTAGTAACAAATTCCTAGATGCTGTGAAGTGTAGGATTTTTACTCATGGCTGCTTGTCCATACTGTGCCACCTCAAACCAGAAAGCCATGACAGACTGACAGATTTCAACGTTATGAAATCTGATCGCTACTATCGCTCTCAACATCTGGCCAGGATCCTCCATCACACATCCAGCTGTGCGCTTCTCCACGAGAGAAATCCCTTATGCCCTGGAAGACAGCAGGACCCATGTCCAACGCAGGGGTCCGGAGAGTAAAGTGCACTTTAAAAAAGAAGAGAGAGGGGGAGCTGTTCTCCATCTTCCTCCCCACACAGCCATCCTAGATCCATCCAACCACTAAACACATGACTGGAGGACAAAAACGAGGAGCAGCAGACACTCGGGCTGCATCTTTACTATTTTTTCTTTCTTGTTCTCTTCAATTTATCTCACAGCTTTCTGAAGGTAAAGAAGAAAACTGGCTGTAGACTGTAATTGCCTCTCTGGTTCAATCAAAAAAAGGGGCTTTTGAAAGCAAATGGTGCCACAGCACAAACTCACCCCACACACGCATACACACGCACACACACACACACACGGACTGCCATGCTGGATGTTGCTGCATTACAGTGTAACTCTGTGCATGTTCTAAAGAAAGAAAAGGCATGTTTCACCTCTCATTTGGCTGCTGCTAGTTATTCTCCAAATATGTGTAAAAAGGATCTATAAATAAACATGAAGAGTGAAAACAGGGGGGTCAGAGTCCCCTCTGAATAAGGAGGATACTTTGAAGATGCGTTCGGCTGCATTTCTTTTTTTTTTTTTCTTTTCCTTCTCCCTTTTCTGTCTGTTTGGGTGGGGAAAAGTCAAACCCAGTGGTGGGTATATACTTGGTTTACCCAGAATGAATGTGCTGAGCTGTTAAAGTGATCTGCCTAATTACTGCCCCCCTCCACCCCTCCCTCACTGTGGGTCTCCACCATTATTACTTTTATTAAGGAGGGGGAGGGAGTGCGGGAGCGGGGGGAGTGGGTCATGACATTGTAGATGTAAACCGGCTTCAATCTAAATAATGCACCAAACGGTCCTCGTTCTTCCCCAGACCTGGATTGACTCAACTCTTCAGTCTTACTGGATGTGAACGTCTTGTAAAAGTGAACTGAGGATGAACTGTTAAGTTTGACTGGGAGCTTCTGGTCCTGATGCTGCACCTCTCTCTTTCTCTCTTTCTTTCTCTCTCTCTCTGTCTGTCTGTCTGTCTGACTGAGCAGAGCGGCACCATATGGACTCTGTCCTAGATGCAGGGAAATGAGTCCCAGCAGTGAGAATCCCCACCAGCACCATCCAAACCATTGGAGGAAACGCAACCATCAGCACCGCGTACCTGCATGTGCATTCTCACAAATGAAGATGAAACTCATGTCTAGAGGTAGTTTTGTTCTCTCTTTTGTGTCAAATTGAGTTGCAAACTTATAGTTTTTTTTCTTTCGTACATCTTGCAGTTGGGAGTTAAAGCATGCAGTAATAATATCAGAGTGAACACTTACAGCTGCTATGATGCAGATTTTTTTCCTCTTCATCAACCTGCTTAAGTTGTAAGTCCAGTATCGTTAGATTCAGTGGCTCAGAAGCATTTCTCTCTAAACACACTGCAACTCTTTTGGTGGGGGAGGAGGGAGGAGAACAAAAAAGAAAGGAAAAAAAGAAAAGAAGACGGTGCTCTTTGTTACGGGAGAAGAAATCACAGCCGGCCGACTCGGACAGGATCGAACAAGCGCAGCCCCTCTCTCTGCCTCCGATAATCCAACAATCAAGAGGGAATGTGAGGAATCCGAGGGGGCGCAGCTCCTCCGCTGCGTCGCGTGCGCTCCTAAGCGATGCAGCCTGGAAGGAAAGAAATGGAGAGAGAGAGGAAAAGAGAGAGGGGAGGACAGCTGCGGCGTCGCTGACTGACTGCGGCGATACTCGCGTTGCGCGCATCCCCGGGCTCTGCTCGCTATGATGTGCGCAGGAAGAAGCGCCCACTGGCTACGAGTGAAAAAGAAAAGCAAACCCACCACACACACACCCACACACACTCGCACAGTAATGCGCCACCAGCCTATGGGCACCGAATTCAGCTCATGTCGGGATGCTTATTGTTCCACTACGCCGACCTCAACTTCAACAAAGGAACTTCATTTAAAAAATATACAATATAATTAAAGGACACAGATAAAATATTGTGGTTTTTTGTTGCTTAATATCCTGCTGGAGAAATCCTTGACTTCCAGTCTCTGGTGCTGCTGATGCACTCAGGAAAGAAAACGTTTTTCTATTTGTGGATATTTTGATCATTAGAGTTTCATCTGGAATCACAATTAGAATCTTTCAATACATATATATATACTTTCAAAAAAAATTTTTTTCTTAAAAAAATAACAACATAATACTGCCAACAGTACAAATGAGAAATTTTGTCAGCCCTCAGCTCAGCTTGACCTACAAGGGTTTATGATTCCCTCATTGACAACACTGCCTGCAGGGTTGCCACCATTCAGAAATTATAAAATAAGGGACTCTCCCCACAGTGTATCGCCCTACTCTCATGGGGTGGGACTTCCACTGTAGTGATAGACATTATTTTATGGTGGTGTTTTTAGTTTTTAAAAAGTGATCCGTAGAGCAATCATTTTTGCATAGTTGGTTAGAGTACCTCAAAATTGTACTCCAGAGTAGCATACCTTAAAAAAACATTTAACTAAGCAAGTGTAAAAAGTATTTGGTAAACTGCTCAAGTACTGATCAACTGATCATAACACCTGATTTAATGTTCAAAATGTGTCATCAGAGAGCCAAAAGTATAAAAGTTATGTGAACATTCTGGTACTGAGTATTACTAAAATATTTATAGAAATAAGGAGTTAGGTTTGGAGGCTGGTTCATAACCAAATTTACCACAGGGACCAGGATAGTTGGTGTTTTTCCACGGCGACGTTTGGAAAAAGAATGGGGGGAGGGGAACAGAGCAATATTTCATCATTTGATATAATAAGTGAGCCAAAGAGCCACTTTTGTCTCCAGAGATCTAGGTTGCAGATCCCTGGCAGATGGAAAGTATGATCATATACAGCAGCTAAAAGTGCAGCAGTATAATTTTTAATTTGTTGTTAAAGTAAAATTGTGAAGGTTAAAGAAAAAAAAAGTGATCCACCACTGAGTATTAACATAAGACATGTATTTAGTATAACTTCTTTGGTTCCCCGTTGGCCCTTATCTAGAACCGCCCAAGACTGCAGGTCTGGGTCTGGTGCATTAATAATACATTAAATGACCACTGAACAATGAATTCATAAAATATATCAACATTTCAAAATAAAACCTACAGAAAGCTCTAACAAACCTTTTAAAGTAGGAAATATTTATGTATTTAGTGTTAATCTATTTGTATGTCTTGTTCTTTAAATGACCATTTGCATTATTTTTGGCTGATATTATTAAATACGCAAATAATCAAACCAATAAAAGCACAACAAGAAACTTACTCATGTTCTGTACCATATCAGCCTCGGGAGATGATTGAAGGATGAAGAGACGTTGATGTCTGGTTCATCGGTTATGACGGGTCTGCAGTGTTCCTCTCCTGATCCATTCATACAGCAGCACACTGCGCCACGATGGACACATTTTTTTAATTGCCTGTGTTCATCCTCACTAAAATTATTCAGCCTAGGATTTGCGTCTTCCCTCACACGTCTGTATCTTTAAGAGAGGTTTAACTTCTAAGTTCGGTGAAGAGTCGGGTCGAGGACGTTGTAAAAAAGACGCGGGTTGATAGCACCTCACTGCGGCTGCATAGTGTCCGTTTCTAGGCAACCGTGACAACAGCGTCGGTCCGTAGCGTTCTGAGGTCCTGTGTAGCTCCCGCCCATAAATATGTAGACGCCTCATGGAGCGCTGAGTCGTACGTAACAGCGTCCGCCATCTTCTATGTGGCAGCAGAGCAATCGGAGCTCCTTAAGTCCTGTGCTATGTGGACTTGTTTCAACCGTTTAACGAAACAAACTGGATTCATTGGCATTACCTTTCATAGGTAAGGATGAAAGATCAGAATTACTTGACTGTGCAGCCAGAAATTCGCTTCTAAACAACTGAAAAATATTTCCTATGTAGTTAAATTGGCCCGAAGTAACCGCTGATTGTTAGCTTAGCACCTAACGTTTTCATACTGTTTTCTAATGAGAGAGCTGATGAGAAACCGATGTTAGAGGAGAAGTTAATTAAAAACCAGGGGATTTTGTGAGGAAAGATCAGTCAGGATCAGAGCTGGAGCTGCTGGTCTTCAGTCTGTTTCCCAGCTCAGCTTCACCATGTCTTTAGCTATAAAGGTACATCAGAGCCCCAACATGCTGAAAATGTCTTTTTATGTGAAGGAAACACACACACACACACACTTTTGGATAATTTGTCTTTAATCCTTGGCTTTAGCCTGTGAACCAGGACATCTCAGAAGTCATTAGAGTTCTCCCAGTGTAACCAACAGATTGAAGCCCTGCCTGTGACCAGTGTTCCCAGTATAATAAATAAATGTTTTATTCTTTCACTTTGTGTATTTTTATATATCTCAATTTGAAGTATTAGTGTATTAACACAGCTTATGTAATGAAATAATAATTTACTCTTAGAATTATTTTCACTCTTTGCTGTCAATAGCAGAGTTGACATACTGTAATACATATTTATTATCTGGAAAAAAAAGAAAAATATGTATTTTAATGTTTGACAATGACTGATTTATAAATCAAAAGTCATTTTTCAATAAAGTATAAAAAATAAATACAAGAAAATTATTTGTTTCTTGTCTTGAAGCGTTAAATGTACATTAAATTATGGAATTATGTAAATATGTTCTTAAATAAAACACTGTAAAAGTGTCTGTGTAACTCTTCTTGTTTAGTTGTCTGTCACCTAGTACAATACAGAATAAAAAACTCTTCACAATGTGGCTTTGACTGCAGGCAAGTGGTCCGACAGGCTCCACCAGCGCTCCTCAGAATTTTTTATTATTATTTTTTAGATTTGATCATATAGTTTAAACAATAAATATAACAGTTAACAAATGTCCCTCAAAAAAAATCTTATTTAATGAATCAATCAAAAATAACTAAGCAAAAACAGTAAAATGACAGACAACTGTTATACCAGTTGACAAGTAAAACATTCACAAAACATTTTATGTTTTGTGAATGTTTTCACGTGGCGCCAACAAGGTGGCGCCACGTTGGGCGCCACCTTGTTGTTGCACAACACCTCCCCCCCCTTCTCTCTCTCTACTTCCTCTTCTGAGAGGAGGGAGATGTTGCTCCCAGCTCTCCGTCTAACGGGTGAATTGAGTTTCCTAAATCTGCCGAGATTTACCCTACCCAGAACTGAAGTAAACTCTGTTTAAGCTGGGTGCGAGAAAGACTAGCCTGGTTTCTAACGACCTCCATCCAGATGTCCCACCCTTTTTCACCCTGTGAACTAGCCAGATAGAGTAGCCCGGAATCAGCTAGTTTCACAGAGCACACCTGTTAACGGTCGCTCTTTCTCTTATTACAACTTGCAAAAGTGGAACAGGGGGCGAGAGAGAATACACAAGAAACTAATAAATCTATCTCTAAAGAATAACTAGAGCTAAGAAACATAATTAAGCTAGAGCAGTGGTTCCCAAACTTTTTCTTCTGCGCCCCCGCAGTGGTTTCCAAACATTTTCTGCGCCCCCCCTATGGATTACAAATGGCTGTCTGGTTGGTGTGTGAGGGGGGGGGGGGGGCATCGACTTTTTTGGGGGCAAAATGAATGTACGTAGCTGAAAATAGACACCAACATCGGTAGCCTACAAGGTACTTGTTAAGCTTAAGGTTCTGTATTGATGTTAGCTAGTCATCTTTTAGCTAACATTACCTGCATCCAACAGCTTTACTCAACTCAGTCGGTTAGTTTGGAGGGAAAAACTGTGAAAAGTTCTTTGCGTTTTGCTGGTTTGCTGCCGTGATTCTAACACACCTGTAGCTCCGCCCAGCAGCAGCAGGTCTCCTTCACAGGTGGAAACCCAGCGCCAGCGTTGTAGCGCTCATGTTGCGTTTAAAGGCGGCTCAGAAAAACAGGTTACCACATGTTAACAACGGATTAAACAGTTTTAACTGCTGATAAAAGTGACAGAGGACACAAATATGGGAAGTGTGGAAGCCTCTACTGTATTAAATTGACAGAAATAACAGAGAGGTGACCATTCTAAGGTAAAAACCCAGCGCATACAGCGTTCATGTTTTGTTTTTTTTTCATCCAGACGGCTTCCCGCGCCCCCCTGCAATGACACGGCGCCCCACAGTTTGGGAACCTCTGAGCTAGAGTAATAAGGAATAGCAAGAGACAAGAAATAAACATAACTAGAACACAAAGAGGGACTGAAGTAAAACAGAAACAAGACTGATCTAATCAAAGTGAGTCTAAAGAACACATAATTATCCAACCTAGGACATAACACAGTGCTTAGGTTTCATATAGTGACATTTCTTTGAATGGTCTGAACAGAATCAGGGTTTGATCAGAAAATCACTAAATTTCTTTTCTCTCAGCAAAAACTTTGAGCAGTTAGTCTGGGGTTGTGCTCAGCTAAATCACTGTTACAACTTTGGTTTAGTTTTCTTTTTTGACTTATTTTAAGATATTAATTGTTGAGCCTGTTATATTTGGAGAAATAAACTGTGCTTTTTTTATGCTTTTTTAAAAAACTACTACTGTGTCCTCAAGCCAAACCGGCTTGGTGTGTAGAGTTTTGTATATTTCTTTTTCTTTGTAAGCCCATGTTGGCCCAGATAGCACATGATGTTAAATCAACGTTGAAAAATAGTTAGAATTGTTGATTTTTGGTTGAAGTCGACAAAGGACGGTGGATCAACCATCAAACAACCATCCAATCAAACCGTTGAAACTGTGACATTGAATCAACGTTGTTTTGTGGTTGAAATCTGATCACTGAAATGCCGAAGTCTGATTAATGGTTGATTTTTGGTTGAAGACGACAAATGACGGTGGATCAACCATCAAACAACCATCCACCTCTAGCCAAGTAACCAATGTTGAAACTGTGTCATTGAATCAATGTTGTTTTGTGGTTGAAATCTAATGACTGAAATGCTGATGTCTGATCAACATCTGATCAATATTGAATCAATGTCAGATGCACCCCTTCCCCTCCTCTCCTCCTCATCAGCGCTCTGGGTCAGAGTATTTTATTACTGAGCGGGGGTTATTACATTTAAATTAACCACTGTAGAGGATAGTGGGTGCTGATTCCTTTCTGTACATTTTCTTACTTGTTCATAACAATTCTCACTGACTGTGTGTGTGTGATATATTGACACAAAAACATCTACAACTTACTACAAGGAGTGGAGAGGTCCACCCCCACCGTTTACATGAGTGGGATGTCCCAAACACACAGCTGCTTCGCTGTTGGCTTGTTGGAAAATATGTTAATTCAATGTTGAATTATCATCACAAAGGTTGCATGTTTGGTTGAGGTCGACAACTGATGGTGGATCAACTATAAAACAACCATTCAATTCTAGCCAATTAACTAATGTTGAAACTGTGTCATTGAATCAATGTTGTTTTGTGGTTGACATCAAATAAATGAAATGCCAACGTCGAATCCAGTGTGTTTCAGCACTGGTCCTCCAGGCCCTACAAGTTTTAGGCATTTCCCTAATTCAACACACATGATATTAATTGACGTCTGATTAACGGGGTTTTGCTGAACTGAAAGCATGCAGGTCAGTTTGCCTTGAGGATAAGGTTTGGGGAAAAACTAGTAATCAAAGTGTTCAGGTGTTTTTTGCACCCATCACCACCGCCTGCCATTCAAACGCCCAACCCCCTTCCCAGCTGACATTGATTCAACATTGATTCAACATTGATCAGTCGTTGATCAGACATTAGCATTTCATTCATTAGATTTCAACCACAAAACAACATTGACTCAATGACACAGTTTCAACATTGGTTACTTGGCTGGAGGTGGATGGTTGTTTGATGGTTGATCAACCGTCAGTTGTTGACCTCAACCAAAAATCAACCATTCTAACTATAATTCAACGTTTATTTACCGTTGTGTGGAATCTGGGCAGTTTGTTGCAGCCCTCATCACCTCCTCATCTCCCCCTACTCCCTCCCAAACCTCCCCCACCCAGCCGCTCCTCCCAACCTTCTCCTCTTTACCCCCTCTCATCCCTTCTTCCCTCCCCCTCCTTGAGCTCTGGGTCAGAACATTTTATTACTAGGTGGGGGTTAATCATGTTTCAAATTAAGCACTACATGTTGAGAACAGTGGGTTGTGATTCCTTTCTGTACATTTTCTTACTTGTCTGTAAATATTATTACTGACTGTGCATAATGTGTTGACACAAAAACATCTACAAGTCTGTACTAGGAGTTGTACAGTCCACCTCCCCAATTTTACACTTGTGGTTTGTCCCAACCAAAAAGCCACTTTGCTGCTGGCTTGTTTGCTACCGGCTTCTGAATTGAATTCTCCGCTGAGCACTTTTATGGTAAGTTTTTCAATATTACTTTGATCTTAAACGTGTTTATTGAAAAATAAGGGCATTGTTTTGTGCCCATAGTAATCCTGGTTATTTTGGGGCAAAACGGATATTTTTAATAATTGAGGTCATGTCTCCTTTTGTATTATTTTCATCCTACCCACCACTCCAGGCCTAAGTATGAAATCCTGCGAGATTTTGTGGGATTTGAGTTTTTAAAATAGGGCGGGGCCTATTGTTTGGTCTGGGAGAACATGTGGTGGACAAGGAAGTGTAAGGCTGGCTGGTCCAGGTGGGCTTTAAATTGTTGTGATAGTAATCACTTGTTTTTAACTTTTTATTATGATATGCTTAGGGACGTGCTTAAATGAGCCTCTGTTCCAGAACAGCTGAGTTAGTTGTTTGCATGATCGTCTGCAGCCATCAAGAAGTGCAGAAGGTTGTTAATCATCCACAGATTCAATCCAGGTGAGGCAGAAGGGAAACACTTAACATGTAAGGCAGGTGAAACACTGAACTAAACCTGCTAATGACTGATTCAGTCTGTTGATCCTTGGATTGGTAACTGGTTAAATTGAACTGGACTATTGTTACTTGTGTGGGATCTTTATTAGCATATAGACACTTTTTAAGGAATTTAATCAACTTATTTGGAAGTATTTGTAGTTGATGGAAGATTGAACCAGCTATTTGATGGAAGTTTATTCTGTATAAATTATAATTTTTCCAACTACACTATAAATCACCTTTTGTTTGATTTATTTGTCTCTGGTGTGTTAAATAAACCTGATCCTCCCTGAGTTTTATTGTTAGGTTTTCTGATAAACAGCCCTTTATTTTAAATATTGATTTAATATCAATATCATAAATCCTACACTATACTGCAGCTTGATGGGTAAATGCAGTTGTATATGTAAACATTAAGATATATATTAATGAAAGATTAAGATATTAATTTAACAGTGAGTGTACATGGGGAACTATATGGTTTGTATTTGTTCTCAGACCTGTAACCAGTACACTGTTTAATATTTCATTGTGTTTCAGAACTTTTCAAATGTTTATCATATTTCTAACTGGCACCTTCCTCACTTTTATTTTTTTCAGCTGTTGCTCTGCAGTTTGACCGAAAGCTGACTCTTGAGGACTGCAGCAAAATTGTCAAGAAGTGGCTTCATTACGCACCAGAATGAGAGGAAGACATCACAAGGAATCAAAGTGACGCCAACCAGAGTCAAACTGGGGTTACCACAACTTGTACTGTTTCCCTACTTCATACAGTACAAAGCTTAACTTCATGGATTCTGTTCTTCTGTGGACAACATACTGTTGTTTTGACAGTCAAAAAGGAATCAAATATGTTTAAAGATCTGTCCCTCTTTTCTTAAATAAAATGTTAAATCAAACCCATGTTGTCATTTTTAAACTTTTGTACACAGTTTACGCATCATCTGCCAATAATACAGTGTTTAACACCAGTGAAGAAACTTTTAGTGGCATGTTATGATGTAGACCTATCAGACGTAAAATGTACATAAATCCTTAGCTTTCATTCAATATAAAAACAACCCAAATCTGCATGTACATCCACAGTCAAATGAGTGTTGAATCAACATTGATTCAATGTAGAATTAACACAAATCTGCATGCAGATCCATAGTCAAATGAGTGTTGAATCAACATTGATTCAATGTAGAATCAACACAAATATGCATGCAGATCCACGTTCAGATGATGGTTGAATCACCATTGATTCCTAACTTATTCAATGTAGAATCAACACAAATATGCATGCAGATCCACGTTCAGATGATGGTTGAATCACCATTGATTCCTAACTTATTCAATGTAGAATCAACACAAATATGCATGCAGATCCACAGTCAAATGAGTGTTGAATCAACATTGATTCAATGTAGAATCAACCGAAATCCGGATGCAGATCCACGTTCAGATGATGGTTGACTCAACATTGATATAATGTCAGTAATGGTTGAAACCCTAACGTTGATTCAACATACAAGTCACCGACCACTTTCAATGTTGTTTCAATGTCAGCGTTCAACGTTGATTCAGTGTTTCTGGCTGACATTGATTCAATGTTGTTTCAATCATTCTGTGCTATCTGGGTGGTTAATTCATAGCCAAATATGTTTTATGCAGATTTCACTGTAATGCAGTAAGACTTGAAAAATTTCTAACAAAAAATATACAGATCTGTATATTTGTAATATGAGTAAGAAACAAAACGGTAATGAAGACAGGAAGAGCTTTTTTTCCTCCTCCACCAGAAATAATCAGCAACACTTTTTATAAAAGTACAGAAAAAAGACAACTTAATGGAATGTAGTAGCATATTGTAACATTGAGTGTTGAACTAAGATTTACATTCTTTAAGGTCATCACTTTTCCTTTTCTTCTCTGTTTCAGTACAGACTGTGCTGAGGTGGAGCAAAGCGAGACATCTATGGAAATGTCACATATTAATAAAAGTGTCTTAACCACAAAATGTGTCAGAGAAACGCAACACTTTCAGATGCATGTTGTTACCCATGAATGGTAAGGAAGTGAAGAGGCCTCTCGGGGGAGAAAAAAAATCATAAATTGCCAAGTGCCACTCAGTCATCTTACACGGCTTTTTTGTGCAGATGCTGATATTTTCCAAAGTACCACGAGTGCTGCTGATAGAGAACGACAGCAGCATTAATCTAAAATTCTCCAGGAAGGAAGGATCACGAGGACACTAATTGGTATGATTCACTCCACTGCCGAGCACAGTCACCAGCTGATTTTCACATCTGAGCGACTTTACAGATGCATTTCTTTACCTGCACAACTTCTGAACAACAGGCCAGAGCTATTGAGATGTTCCCGCTGTTTGTGTCATGTGTGGCCCCTGCCAAGCTGGGGGCCTCTTTGCTGCCTGGCAGTGTGCCACCCCACAAAACCACTCTGCCAGGGGATCGGTGTCTCTTTGGGTCGTAGACACGAATCACCGGAGATGATCAGTTCTGTTTGAAAGCTTTCTGGCAGGAAGCTGAGCCGCTGTCACAGAAACTTAAGAACAAATTTTGCTGTCAGAAGTGAGACATTATCTGTACCGACATCCATCTAAGAAGGCATGCTCTTCCCCTGGCCTGCTGTTTTTTCTCTTGGCTGAGAATAGTTTTCTTCTCTCCTCAGTTTAGTATGTGAAGCTTCAGCAAAAAAAAAAAAAAAAGTTTGAAAAGTAAAATTTGGTGCCAGCTACCTCCTGTGAGGAACAGTGACTATTGTTTCAAGGCAGAGGCAGCTACAAACAAAAGAATAAAAGAAAACAATTTCACTTTGCAAAAACAACAATTAATAGTGGCAGTTTCAAACAATTTGTTGATCTTAATCAAAGAAAGACATAAAAAAGTAACAATAAACCAAATTATTACATGTCCAGCTGTGTTGCCTGATATGGTAAAAATGAACTGAAATTACCTCTGTTTGAACTGATCTCTACAGTTTTAGCTGTAATAATTAGCATTACCACCTTGTCCCCTGCTGCAGACCTGTCCACTCAGGCTATAACAAAAGGTGGGATAAAAGCAATCACAACAACATTAATCTCCATAAGAGCAGGTTAATGGAAAGGCTGACTGTGCTGAAAACAGCACATTTCTCAGTTAAGAAAGCAGATGAAACACCGGCGGCAGGAGCTCGGCCGCTTTGTTTCAGCTTGGTTGTGATTCCAGCAGCGCAGTTCAAATATGCAGCTCAGAAAAAGACAAGAAGGTGACAGTGTAAAAACAACCCTAAAAGCTCAACACCACAGCAAAACTCTCAGTAAGATGAACATTTTCAACACTCGCCCACCAGAATAACACATTCAGCTGCAGACCAGCAGAATTGTGAGTTGGCCTGCTATGACTCTGAGCTTCCCCTCCAGGGAGCTTCTGAGGTAACGGCAACGGAGAAATAAAGATGTCTCTGGAGACTCTTGGACCTCCATGAGAAGCAACCTAAGCTTTTTCCCTGTTGTTTTCTAACATCTGTTTGTTGCTCTGTCCTTGCCTTTGTTTTAAAAAAAATGTTTTTAAACAAAGTTTTTGAAATAACTCATACTTTGTATTTTTCAAATCAAAGATATGATCATAAAGATGAGAATATTGTATAAAAAGTAATTAATTTGGTGTAGTAGGTCTCAAACATCTGTCCATGCATTCATATAATCATCAGATGATTGAGATGTTTATGTATTTTTAGACCCAGATGTATATGGAAGAACCACAGTGCTGGCTGGCTCTGTTGGACCTCTGCTCAGAATTCAACACTGTTGATCATGACATATTACTGAAGCAAATGGAGAGCTGGACTGGACTCTGGCACAGCATTTCACTGGTTTGTGTCTTACATAAAGAACAGAAACTTCTCATCAGAGCTATGAAATATGGGGAACGCCAGGGTTCCATCTCTGGTCCCCTCTTATTGAACATCTACAAGCTTCCAACAGCTCAGATTATGACAAGTAATAAAACTATTTACACGTAATGCTAAAATTACATGAAATTGTTAATAAAGTTGCATTTATATGTTTGGATAACATGGCTATGCATTTGATACTCAACTCTTAAATGTCACCAGAAATGTCAAAGAAAAAAATTGTTTTATTTCCAGTTTGTAGTCAAACGAAACATTTAGTATTTCTCTGCGAGAACGTTTTTGAAATCAGGTAACATTTCACCAAATGAAGTGATTAGAAGATGGCAGAACTCTGATGGTTTCCTGATCCCACACTCACTTCTCTCGGCCAGTGGGAGAAAAACCCCGCAGAAGCGGATCAGCTGCACTATACGCTCCAAAGCTTCTGGTCCGTTAAAGCGTCCAGATCAGAGGTAATATTCTGACAGAAATTGTTCTTATTATGATTAATAGTGAGCTCCGCGATGTTCTCTATGCGTAAAGTTGAAACTGTCTGCGCACCAAGTGTCAGCTGCCAGGCACGTGCAGAGGGGGGGACTATGGTTGCTTGAGCACCTGCCCCTCTCTTGCTCCTTGCCCCCAAGTGCCCTTTTGGTCATTTTTTTTTATTTTTTATTATTATTTCCTAAGCCCTCTTATGACACATAATAACATGTACTAAAATTATTAGGGGTTTTTTTGTACAACATAATAAGCCAGTCACCTTGTTACTTTTGACCTTTTGCCCGTGACGCATGACGCAGTTGCCTCTCGCGCAGTGAGATAAGGCGGCTAACTGGAGCTCAACGTAGCGAATGTTCCAGATTACAGAACAGTTTTTGGTGAATTAAAAAAACGTTTTTGGTGAATAAAGTGGAGTAGACTTGCTACTTGTCAGATGACGGAAAACGTTGAAGTATCATTTCTGCTTCAGCACGGAGTAGTGGTTTAAGCAGAGAGGTAATGAAATACAACGGACACTGACAGGCCTCTGCGTCTGCCTTTCTCTGAAGAACTACTGAGCGGGAGGAGACAGCCAGGTGAGGAAAAACTGTTCTTATCTATCAATTCAGTATTTTTATCATACAGACATTAGGCTGCTGTTGTTGTGCTATTAGCTAGCTGCTAGTTAGCGACTTTGCTAGCAAAGCCAGATAACTGAAAAGCTTCTTCCATGTATCGTTAATGATAGCAGTCATTCTTCAGTATCGCTTATGCAATAGGGGAACATTGCCCATCCAAAACCGATCATCTCCATAATGGATTTATGTCTTCTAATTTCCTTTGCTGCATAATGTACATTGCATTTATTCTAGCGTTAGGTAAATGTATCTTGAAGGAGAATAGCACTTAAATAAAAGACCAACAAGGATATTCATTTAGAATTAAAAATAACTCACCCTGAACTACCATGACAGATATAATGTAAGTAGTAAAAGTGTGTCATTAATGAAGGGGAAAAAACTCAATCCAGACTTTAAGTAAGTTTAGGGTCTGGTTCGCAGAGTATGGAGCTAATTTTTTTCCCCAATTATTGAATGAAAAAAATAAAACTAACCTCAGTTAAGTAAAATAAAATTGTAATCAAAACTTTTGGATTTGTAATGATTTCTTCCACCGAGGGAAGGAACGTCAGAGTGAAGGAGCGACGCTCACCGCTCACAAGTGTAAAAATCGCTACAATTACCTTGTTATGTGCGAGAGGTGAAGGAGGAGCGTGAGGCGTGCTGAAATGTATGGGAAAACATAATCGGTGCGTTGCCCTCTCCAGACGGGGTTTTGGCGCACCCTCTGGTGTTGCGCCCCTATGCGTTGCATATGCTGCATACCCACTTTTTGCGCCTCTGGTGACATGCACTAACAATTCAATTTTTGATTTTTTTTTTTTGTTTTTTTTTTGTTTCTGCAGTTCCACATTAAAATTTGATCCAGCTCTGCTTTCCTGAATGGACCATGTTCATCTCCACTGCAAGTGCAGCAAACAGGCAGCTCTGTTTTATAGATTACAGTTCACTAAAAGGTTGCATTGTGCCCTTGTTTATATTTTTAATAGTGTAATTCTGTAAAGACAAAAATGTCTGGTGGTCTAGCTCTGATTTACATATCTTGCTAAATTGCGGGTTTGAATATTGGAAAACTTTCCTATAACAAAATAGACCTGCAGAAAGAAATTACTAATAAAATATCTTACATATGTGTATGCTCTATATAGAGATTTTCCTTAGCTTTGATTGTATATCTCACAATTTTGTAATTTATAATTGTTTATTAAACTCTGAAAGCTGAGTGGCTTTATTAATATTCTGTCCCAGAATGTGGTTAGATGTGCCCTTTTTTTTTTTTTTTTTTTTGAGCACCTGCCCCTTTAGTGGTCTCTGCACGGCCCTGTCAGTTGCGCTTTATCACAGTCTGGACACGAAACTACCGGACTGCTCTCTGTTCTCATCAAGACGAGGGTGAGGAGGGAATCTGACACATTACTTCAGTTAAGCTTTCACTGATTTCGTTTTTAGACCACCATTAACGTAAGCAGTTGTCAAGAAAACCCAAGATCATCTCACTTCCCCATGCTGGAGATTTTAGGTTAAAAGTAACAATATATAAAGTTATCTTTAAAGTTAATCACACAAATGAAATCAAGACCCAACAGTAGACTCAAACTTTGACAAAAATCTATCTGGTTGTGTGTGTTGTTATTGTGTCCTGCGAACTTTGCTTTAATTCTACTTATTTTTTCTATAAAATCGTAAGAAATTAAAGTCAGGCAGAAAAAGTGTCATGGAACAGGAACAGTATGTCATGTTGGGTTTAAGTCGATTAACCCACATGCCAGAACACCACAACGGAGAACGAAGAAAAGTTAAATGATTTATTGCAGAACAGGTAAGAACCGGTTCGGGAGGTGAGCAGGTGGGCCGACAGCACACGGAGGGAACAACAAAGGAGATGAGTTTGAATTTGTTGGAAACGGGAGAATCTTTCGACGGTGAGTGGAATGAACTTGTGCTGTGTTCAGATACTGAGTTTGGGAGGAGACTGAGGTTCTGGGTTTTTCCTTGTTCTTGAGAGATCCTTCACAGAAGGAGGGAGGTCTTGGAGACGAAGGAGAAGAGGCGGCTTGTGTGAGGTGGAGAGACGGCGTTGGAAGACGAACAGGTCGGCAAGAGTTTAGGGGAATCAGCGGAGCGGGCGGTCTGCCAATCGGAACTTCGGGTGAGAATGAGATCTATCGTCAGAGTGTGCTGTGGAAACTCGGGCATCTGACGGGTACAATCCGTCAGCGTCACAAGGGGACAACGCGGAGAGGAGGTCCAGATCTGGATTTTCAGGTAACTCCTAAAGGAACAGAGGTCAGAGAGACAAATTACTTGGAAAGTCAGCAAAAGACTATTCAGGATCTTCATCATCACCTTAACCTGTGATGATGAAGGTACCATCATCACAGGTTAACAATCTGGAGTCAATAAGACCGCTTCTCTTAAGTTGCCGCTAACGAGATGATTGCCACCCGGTGGATGACGTCAGGGAGCACGTCCTCCGGACAGCCACCTCCAGGACTCTAACTGGTGGAGAAGAAAACCCCAACAAACCACCCAGAACCCAAAAATACCCAGAACCTGACACAGCAGGCTTCCTGAGAGAATAGGAAGTAAGTCTCCAGCCTGCATATGTATAAAAATAGTTGAAGGACTACTCCTTATTTCAAAGCATAAAAGTTTTAAAGTATGAAATCTAAACATTTTGAGTAATTGAATAAGACCCAAAGTGAAATACTTATATTAATATTGTTTTGGTTATAGGAAATACTTATACTTACTTACAAGTGGAGATACTTACAAGTAAAACAAGTAACTGTAACTTTGGTATCAAATAATTAGAATCATTTATTATTCTTGGTTTGTTTTCAGAACACTGTCTGTAATAACTCACATTAAGATTATAATAAGAGTAATAAGTTATGGTTATCATAATATTACAAATCAATGCTGAATCAAAGAGAAGCTAAAAAGGTTATAAATGTGATTTTGACATGGTGTAAAATATGTAACTGTAAATAAAGATCACTGATGTTGTGTTGAAGGTAGATGGTAGGTGAAAGGATAGGGGAAAAGAGGAACTGACGGGAGAGCAGAGAGGACCAAGGCCTTATTGTTGAACTTAAACTTTCCACAGAAAAGGGTGTGCAGACAACTGTTGAGCAATCCAGGCAATTTCGAGCCAAGATCAAGATGGACAAAGAACTCTGCAGCTGAAGAAGAGCCGGGGCCACAGAGCCGAAGACTGTCCTGAGCATGGGGACCAACCCGTCAGCCCCGCAACATGTGGCTTCAAATTGCACTTCTCTCATCAGCTGGGTTCAGACCCCAAAGACAAAGACCAAGGCACAGATGAAGATAAAGACAAAGAACAAAGGCAAAGAGGATGAACTGGTGCATTCCTTCCGTGAGATCAGCTCGTCTCTACATCTCAACGGACCAGAAAGATCATGAGACAAGGTGAAGGGAGCTTCAGAGCCACAAGACAAGAAGCTGAGGACCCCTACGCACAAAAGATAGTCACCCAAACTCCGTCCGTCACTCCCAAAGGTTCCCTTTTTTAGTTCTCAGTGTCATCATTAGGGAAAGATAGCCTAGATAATTGATTTTACTTATTTCATTATTTCTGCTACTGAATTAAGCTGTAATGACCCTTGCAAAAATGCCTTAAAATAATTAGCATTAAGAAAATCGAAAAGATGTTGTGGACATTCAATTGATGAGTCACCTTAAAGTTCTTTGATGGTCATAAAATAGCTATGAAGTTTGATTCTGGAGAGGCAAAGGTGTAAAATGTTTGATAGGTTGCTTTTAGCCAAAAACTATATGTAAACTATATAAGAGTCAGGGTGAGGAGGCGCCAGACATGGAAAACTAGGTTGCACTCGATGCCATTGTGTTCAGAATTTAGGTCTCATGGCATCTCATGGTGTCAACATTGCAGCCAGTGGGCTGAGGGAAATACAGCTCCATTTTATAGCAATTCAGCAATTCTTTTGTCATAGTACCCCCAATAATTTAAAACTACTTTCACTACTTTCACCCCTGACGAAGGGGAAAGCAGCAGGCAAACAGAGAACCCCCCCCCTCACAAAGAAACAAAAAAAACCCGGTTCCCAACAGGATTTAGAGAATAAACAGTCTGTCTAATATCATGGCACTTCATTATAATTGCATGAGTCTTAATTGGACTTAAGACTGGACTTTGACTAGGCCACTCCAAAACCCTAATGCTGTCCCCTTTTTTAGCTATTCAGAGGTGAACTTGCTGGCTTGTTTATGGATCGTTATCCTTGAACATAATTCAAGTGTCCTTGAGTAATCACAAACTGACATCTGGGCATTTTCCTTCAGGATTTTCTGCCAGAGCCTTTTGACCCAGGTCTGGTCTGGCAATAATCAGCCCAGGCTGTTGCTAGTGCATATGAATCATAAGAATGTAACTATTTAGTTATGTAGCAAAGCATCGTCATGCAGGGCTAAGCTGGTTTCAAAAACTTTTCCCATAAAAAATCAAATCTTGATTCAGAAATGATCTTGTTTCTCACAACTCTGCATAAGCACTTTCTGCAACAAACTGAAGCATCGTACTCATCATTACAGGTTATACTTCAACATCATTGAGTTGGCTTATAGAACAGTGAAATAATAGGAGTAAAGGTGCAGACTCTATAAGGCAGTGCCGGTCAGAAATAGCACACTGCTGATCAGGGGCGCAGCCAGGAATTGTGAGCCCCCTGACAAAAAAATTGCTTGGGCCTCCCTGCGCAGCTGCTGTTACAATTGTTTTAGTCTACTTGACCCATAAAAAGTGTCACAATTTTAAAGGCTTGCATCTGCCTTGCTTTCTTTGGTTCAGTACTGATAATTAGCACAATATTTACTGCTCATGAATTTAACATCCAACAGTTCACATCCAGTATGCAAGTTGGTTGCTTACATTTTTTCTATTAGTTTTAGATTACTAAAATGTCTCTGCCCACGAGCAACAGTCAAACGCAAAGTGCAACTACACATAAAGCAATTCATACTTCTGAAAAATGCTATGTAATTGCATTTTATTCAAGTTGCAGTACATAACTTTAAGAAAAAATATGTTTTCTCCATATTTGTTAAAGCTGTCACTGTGTCGTAGCGGTTTGTTATGAGAGATAATCTGTGAAAACAATCAATCTCCTCCATCTCTTTCCTGAATTACTATTACTGGTTAAAGTAATGCACTGTTCTGACCAAAACAACCAATCAGAACTTGTAGGGCGCTCTTAGCACTGTCAATTAGCCTCATTCACTCACTGCTAAATGTGCTAATGGTGGAGAAACAACTTATTATTACAAGAAACTGTTTATCTGCCGTCATTGGTAGCTATGCTAACTAAACTGAGCATTCACAGTTGCAGCATGGCACAAATTGAGGGGGAGGAAGGATGACCAGCTCCACATGATTTACAGCACTAAAACTCTCCTGCCATTGACTGGTTGTTTCTAGCACTGGGAAATAGATTTTTCACAGATTACCTCTCATACCATAATGTCACAACATAATGACAGTTTTAAAAAAATATGTGAAAAAAATATTTATATAAAAGTGACATACTGCAGCTTTAATTTCACTCAGGAGAAGATGGGTCACGAGGGACATGGGTTAGAGCTGACCTAGACAATAGAGCTGACCTAGGGGCCCTGACCTAGACAATAGAGCTGACCTAGGGGCCCTGACCTAGACAATTCTAGGGTCAGGGCCCCTAGAATTGTCATCACTTTTCCCCCCATGCCGTCCCCTGCTGCTGATACTTGCTGAAGGTCTCTATTAAGACAACTGATGTAATAGACGATGAGGAAAAGCAGCACTACTCATCCAACCCTTATACTCACATCATAAGTGCAAAACAACTTCTTTATGAAGTTGTTTTGCTTTCATCTCGTTGCTTGTGCCAGGTATGAACCACAGGAAACCAGGTTTAATACAGTCACATAAATCAATTAGATATGAAAGCAGACCAGGCTTTCTTATCTGATTAAAAGTACCTTCTAAAAACAACATTTAAGTAAGTATTAAACATGTTTCATTAATCCCAAATGTATGTATTAAAGATTGTTTTTTTTTTGGTCTGATGTAATCTGATGTAAAAGTCCTAATCTTACTAGCTGTAAGCAGAAAATCATCTGAACTAACAGAAATGAAAGCCTGAAAAGAATAGTCTTTGCGTAATGTGATTTACCAAATTAATTGAGTTAGATAAATAAATATTTTTAATTTACTGAATATGACGGTATGTATAGATATGCTTAATATAATAAAATGTATAAAAACTTAAAACAATAATGTGTGCCTTCTTCAGAAACCTCAAAAATGATCTGATCCAAGATCAGAGTACTGCTCTGTACCTCGGTCTCTGTGCTGCTCTGTGTTTTTAATCACATTTGTCCTTCACTGGAGTTTATATATATTCTCAATGGCAGTAGTAAAGCAACATTTAAGCTGTATGTGAGAATGCTTCTTGCATTTCAGTGAAACCTGGCCAGTGGCGGTTTGGATATGAGAATAATGGTGTGGTCATTGGTGCCAGATGAGGTGGCCGAAGTATTTCAAAGTCTTGCTTGGATTTTCTTTTAAAGACTATCTCTAGGATTGAAAAAAATAGTGGGAATAAGTGGGGGGGAGGGAGTGTTGATATCAGATAATACTCAGACTCAGGGTTGACCATTTAATGTATTATCATTTATTATGAAAAATGTCTTATGACAAGAATTTTGATTTGTCATTGTCTCAATAAATTTAAATTTATATTTTTAAAAAGCCATATTATAATGTTTTTCTCTCACCAAGACATACCTGCAGTATTGCCCTGATTCTTTCATGCATGTTTGAGAAATCCTTTAATCTTCATGGCAACGATTCAGCTGTACAAATGCCTGGGTGGACCCTGCTCAGCCTTTGAGATGAAACTTCTCAGAGCTGTAGTTTCCAAGCTAATGAACTTTCTCTTCCCCTACAAGACCCCCTCTCAGCTCCTTCAGACTAGCCAGCAGCAATTAGCAAACACCTGGTAGAACTGTGCATCAGCTGAGCTCGTTATAGGAGCTACTTCTCAGAGCAACACTAGTAAATTTGTTGCTAAAAGGTTAATGGACATGTTGTGATGACTTCCTGAAGGCAGAGTTCCAGAAAGAGCAGAAGGTTTTAAAGAGACCGAGGCCCAATTTCACAACATAAAATTAGTCATAGCCTTTTTAAACTGAAGGTAACATAGTTACAAGACTGTGCAGTAAAACGGCATCATGTGCCTGCAAAACCCATGATACTAAGTAGAGTCCTGAAGAAGCCTATTTCAAATAGGAATGTTTTTCAAGAATAGTATTTGTGTTTATGGCACTATGAATGCTGTGCCATGCAGTCACAACCACACAGTTAACTGCAAAGGAAATAATACATCGTTTTTATCTTTGTCACAATAGTACCACAAAATATCTCCATACGATTCTATCCACATCACCCTACACAGACTTTTCAGATGCTAAAAAACCAACAACTAAAATCCTCACAAATTATAACCAATATATGCATCATTTTCACATAATTGTACCTCTTTGTGTTTATCCATCACTTGAAATTCCAATAAATATACTAAAATTACAATTTAACAGGTATGAAAACTTTTGAGAGCTTGTACCTTCTGATTCAAGTTCCACTGGGAAATGTATATCATTTCAGTTTACAATTTTTTCATTTAGAGGCAAGTATTAGTCAGGGACTGTATAACTTATCTGGCAATGTAATGGCAGAAATTATTACATATAATAAAGGGCTCATTTGAGTGGAAACAGAATGCTTAGGCTGTTTACATAAATTACAGAGTAGCCGTTATTTTGGGAGGACATGTTTAGGCCCCTGTAGCTAGAAAACCTTTTATGAACTGAAGAGAACATGGCTCTTTACAAAGATCTCTCGGGGCAGCAGAATCAGAGCCAGTGAGTCATATAATGAAAAGAAGGATGGAACTATATGCTGAGGAATGCTTTGGGGCCCCCTCAGCTGATTGTGGAAAGACCAATGTTGCACAAGTTGCTCTAAGTTCACACACTATTAGACAATTACTCAGCTAAATCCCCCCCCGCCCCCTCTTTTGAACAGTATTTTCTTGAATATTTTTTACAGCAACAGCATAATTTTCCCTTGGGTATTATTCAAATATTATCAAAATCCATTCTATTCTTTTTATTCTGTTCTAAATCTAAGTGCTGCTGCCTAATGTGATATCTAGTACTAGTGCTGGGAGCAATGAGGAGACACGGGGCTATGAGCATATCATAGATTTATCCTTGCAGTACCACAAGATTTACTGACACATCTTTAGAGGTGAGGAAACAGGTGCATTTTGTTGTAATTCCTGTCAGCAAAAGGCTTCCAAGATTCCTCTGGAAAGAGCTGCATGACTGCGCCGGCCAGCAGCAAGGCCTCCACTCCTCATTCCGGGAGTGGAACATCCATCCAATCTGAAACACGTCTGCATCCGAGCAGCGTGCCATTAATCAGGAAGTAGAAAGGTGACTTAAACTTATCATCAATGCGTCATTAACCTTTAATGAACTGTAGGCCTTTTCAGGACAAAGGTGTTCAGGTACTGCCGGTCGCTAGGTGGTTGCGTCCCTCTGGGTCCTTTAGCCTTGTGAAGAAAGATTTCAGTCAAAGATGATAAATGTAAACCTAGATGCATTTTCCAGTTGCATTCTCACATATTCAGATTTCTGAGACTACAGGAAAAGAGAGACTACTGTTAGTAATTTTTAGCCTGTTACATGTTGGCCTGCATCTTTAAATAAAGGCGTTTCATCATGTTGGATTGGCTTTCACTGACATTGATGAGGTAATATTTGGTACATAAAACATCACATGTGGATTATTTCAATGCTAATTAGGTATCTGCTATTGACTTGGGTTATTGCTCCACAAATCAAACTGCTAGAAAAAAACACTGCTGGGTTAAAACCAAACCAATTTGGGTTATTTTGCTATCACAAGAGAATTGGGTCATGAGTTTGACCTAACATGCTTGATTTCCAACTCAAAACTGAGTTGATGTGAAACTGTCACCACCTTGAATCCACATTCATGCCATAGATTCAACAAGTTGTTAAAAATATTTTTGCTGAAATTTTGGTTTCTTTTAATGTTGATGGCATCACACAGTTGATACAGAAATCGGTTGCACATCCATGCAGATCTCTCTTAACATCACGCAAAAAGATTAAGACAGCTAGTGTTTCTCTAAATGTTGTGAACCAGTGTGAACTGTTCAGCTGTTGAGTACGTTGGTCCACTCAGTGTACACTTAGGCTATGTCCAACATCAAAAATAACCTGGTAGTGTAAGGTTAAATGAATAAATATGACCTCTTAGGTAACCTCAAATAAATAACACAACTCACAGACATAAACATTGTTGTACTGCATCATCTTACAGTCACACAATTGCTTGTTTCATCAAATGAAAGATTTTCAGTGAAGTCTAATAAGGGTTTTAAGGTATGGTTCAAAATGGTCGCAAATGAAGAATAATGATGAGGCTTCAACAAATGATGTAATAGTTTTTACCCAATTTTCTGTTAAAACTGCCCAACTGGGAAAGTTTCATTTTTCACATGATGCATAAACATTTGCTCTTTTAGACACAGATTGAATTTTAGTCAAAGATTTACCTGAACTCATCACTGGCATCCATTTAAGTTAACTTTGGGCTTTTATTAATGCATTTAAAGTCCACTTTTACATGGTAGAAGAATACTACCACATCAATAATAATAATAATCATCATCTTCATCATCATCATCAAGAATTTGTTGCAATTTAGAAAAATGTGATCTAAATATCCCTTAGACTCTAGCAAAGCTTTGGCTGGTTGTTTCACCGCTCTTCTTGCTGCAATTGGTCGTGTTCATTTAAAACTCTTGGTTTCCTAGGGTTAAAGTCGAGGCTTTATGATAGAAATTCAACTTTATCCTCACAACACTAGATTTTTATGCGTGTTTATTTGTGTTATTTTCCATCCATCCATCCATTTTCTGTACACTCTTGTCCCCCAGTGGTGTCGGGAGGGTTGCTGACGCCTATCTCCAGCTAACGTTACGGGCGAGAGGTGGGGTTCACACTGGACAGGTCACCAGTCTGTCGCAGGGCAACAGACTGCGACACATTCGCGCTTTTATATAGATTTTTACCCAGAATGCAAATGGAAAAAGCCGTGAGTGAAACGGTGACTGGGACTGACTAGTATATATTCCATTGAGGGAAAGTTAGTTTCACATCTGCTCAAGCCCCCTGGTGGTTGAAGAAATATAAACGACCAAATGACGTGGCGGGCCGGATCCGGCCCACGGGCCGTAGTTTGGGGACCCCTGATATAGAAGATTTAAGAATAAATGAAGTATGGAGAACAAGGAATCCAAATAACGGAATTTTCATGTTATTCAAGTACATACCAATCCCATTCACGTATTGATTATTTTCTCATCTCTGTGGAGTTACTGCCCCAGGTGGAGAACTGCTGGTATAATAGTATTGTAATCAGTGATCATGCTGCAGTATCCCTGGAAATTAAAGTAAATAAGACTGATCAAGGGGTGAAACGATGGAGGATGCAGACACTTTTGCTTAAAGACTCAAAATTTGTTACATTCGTAGAAACCTGCATTGACAAATATTTTGAAATGAATAAAGACGAAACCACAACTAGTATTAGATGGGAAGCCTTTAAAGCCTATATTAGAGGAGAAATTATCAGCTATAGCGGCAACAAAAATAAACAATATAACCAAGAATTAAAATCATTAGAGAGACAAATTAAATTCAGCGAAGCAGAACTTTATCAGAGCAATGATCCTACAAAATTACACAAACGTATAGTTTTAAGAACCAAATATGATAAATTAACGACAGAGAAAGTGGCAAAAACTTTAATCTGGACAAAACAAGCATTTTATGATCAAGGAGAAAAGGCTGGTAAATTATTGGCTTGGAGGATAAAACGGATGCAAGCGGAAAGAGCAATTAAAATCCAAATCAGACATTTTAACCACAGACCCTTCAGAAATAAATGAAATTTTTAGAGAATACTACAAAACCTTGTATGAATCTGAATACTCTGGAATCAAAGAATCACAAACTACATTTATTAATCAATTAAAATTCAAAACCCTTTTGGAGGAAGAGAAAACTACTCTTGATAGCCGTTTAACAATAGAAGACCTATCTGAAGCAATAGACAACATGAATAGCGGTAAAACGCCAGATCTTGATGGACTCCCAATAGAATTTTATAAAACATTTAAAAATAAATTAATCTCAACACTTCTCAATATGGATGAAGAATCATATAAGGCTGGAATACTCCCGGACTCACTGAGATTATCTACAATAACTCTTCTACTAAAACCAAACAAACCACCTACTGAATGCTCCTCGTATAGAGGAATCAGTCTCATGGGATGTGATACAAAGATTTTGTGTAAAGCTCTATCTAGGAGATAAGATAAATACCTACCCAATTTAATAATAGATGATCAGCAAGGATTTATAAAAACAAGACAAGGATACCATAATATAAGACGAGTTCTTAATGTATTACATGAAAAACATAATTGTAAGGACACAGCGTTGTTATCACTGGACGCTCGTCAAGCGTTTGATAGAATAGAGTGGAATTACCTGTTTGAAGTTCTCCCAAAATATGGACTTGGTGAAACCTTTCTAAAATGGATACGATTACTATATACTGATCCGACTGCACAAGTTTTAACCAATAACAACATGTCCAAACCTTTTAATTTACAACGATCAACTAGGCAGTGTTGCCCACTCTCACCACTGCTTTTTGTATTGGCAATAGAACCTCTAGCCATGGCTGTTAGAGCAAATACAGGAATATCAGGCATTAGAATTGGAGGAAGAGAACACCTCATTTCTCTGTTTGCAGATGACATATCTTTCTTAAGTAATTTGAAGGCCAGTATTCCCAATTTGTTAAATCTAATAAAAGAGTTCGGTGAATTTTCAGGGTATAAAATTAATAATTCTAAATCAGAGTTAATGTTTCTTAATGAAGAAGAAAGAAGAAGTCCTATTGTGGCTACCCCATTTAAAACAAATACAAAAGGGTTTACATATTTAGGCATTAAGATCACCCCATCCCTCAATGAAATAAACACAGCAAATTATAATCCCCTTGTGGAAAAAGTTACAGGAATGCTAAATCGATGGTCAAATTTACCCATATCTATGATAGGCCGAATAAATGTATTAAAAATGTCAATATTGCCCAAATTTTTATACTGTTTTCAAACAATTCAATTGCCACTGACAGACTCATTTTATGACAGTATGGACAAACTATTTAATCAATTTATTTGGAGTAATGGAAAGGCAAGGCTCCGTTTAAAACTACTCTATCTGCCTTATGAAAGAGGTGGACTTCAAGTCCCTAACCTCAGATGGTACTATATGGCCGCCCAACTAACATCAGTTACACATTACTTTTCCCCGATGGCACCTCCAGCCTGGGTAGACATTGAACAACAATCTGTTCCAGATTTACCTTTAAACACCTTCTTGTACTCTTTGGATATAAAGGCACTAAAAAAACCCACAAAGAACCCTTTCTTAAAAAATACAATTATAATTTGGCATTCAGCACACAAACATATGGGTGACCGTTCAGAACTATCGCAATTTACCCCTATCTGGGATAATGAAAGGTTCACCCCAGGGAAAAATGATGGAGGATTTAAGCTTGCAATTGAAAAATTATATACCATCAAAATTGAAATGAATAGTAGACATTCCACCCCTGACAAAAATGGAAGAGGTGT
Source organism: Poecilia mexicana (assembly GCF_051168715.1). Taxonomy (NCBI): domain Eukaryota; kingdom Metazoa; phylum Chordata; class Actinopteri; order Cyprinodontiformes; family Poeciliidae; genus Poecilia; species Poecilia mexicana. The sequence continues at coordinate 303,362 of NW_028263374.1, forward strand.
GCTTGGGAGACTTAAAAGGGAAAGGTTTTCTTTCTGTGTTCTATAATTTGTTGATGCTTTCCTCTAAGGGATCTGCAGTGGATAAGTTAGACGCCTGGAAAAGAGATACTCTTGAAGATATAGATGAGGAAGACTGGAATCAGGCCTGTTTAAAAGCACAAAATCAAACGATAAACACACGATTTAAACTTCTACAATATAAATGACTCATGAGAACCTATATAACACCAGTTAGGCTACATCATATATCCAGTGACATTCCTGACACTTGCACTAAATGCTTATATGAGAAAGGAACCCTTCTCCAATGTATGTGGGAATGTCTTAAAATCCAGAAATTTTGGAAAGATATTATTGGGTATCTGTCTGAAGTGTTTAAGGTGGGAATCCCAGTAGAGGTCAAAATCTGTGTTCTAGGAATATACCCAGTGGAATTTAAACAATCACAGACTAAAACTAAATTGATAGACTATGGACTTCTTCAGGCCAGACGATCTATTGTATTATGCTGGAGGAGCATGGATGCGCTGTCTGTGGGACTCTGGAAGAAAGAAATTGGGGGGGTGTGAAACTGTGCACGGGGGGCTGGATTACTGCCGACGAGATATTAACATTTGTAGATAGATTTTTACCCAGAATGCAAATGGAAAAAAACCGTGAGCGAAACGGTGACTGGTACTGACTAGTATATATTCCATTGAGGGAAACTAAGTTTCATATCTGCTCAAGAGCCCCCCTGGTGGTTGAAGAAAAATCCACATATATATGAAATAAAACACTTAATGCTCTCTGGTATTGTTCAGGGGGCCGGACCAAATGAGGAGGCAGGCCAGATCCAGTATTGTTCAGGGGGCCAGACCAAATGAGGAGGCAGGGGATCCGGCCTGCGGGCCGTAGTTTGGGGACTCCTGTTATACATATATAAAAAATGAGGAAATTTGAATCAACCTGCACTAGTTGGTTTTATTGAGACATTAGCTGTGTTTCCATGACAAATGAGAGCAAACCTTTGTCAATATTCCGCTAATGTGGAAAAAACACAATTTTGCAATTGCGGTGTTTCCATTAAATAACCGTTAAATTCTGTTGATGCTGTTGAAATAAATTTATTTACATAAGACAATAAAAATCCTGCCATATCATACGCCTAACGCTTCCTGTCGACTTCTTTGTCTTTTCATAAACATTGAAGATTCGCAAAGTACACTAAAAACCACATCCGAGTGCAAAATCTTTTATCAAAAAATGAGTCATGCTTTTATATAGGCACGTTTCCATTATGCAAATTTATTTTTGGAATGTCAATTTGCACGATTTTAAGGTCAGCGGAAATGCAGCTAATGATTAATTCCAAAATCCCACAGAAAAAAAAATCACCTGCTCTTAAGAAGCTAAAAAATAGTGACTAGATGGAATAAATTCAGACAGTAAACAGGATTCAACACACTACGGCAAAAATAAATCAGTGAACTGAAGAACTCTAAAAGTTAAATTTTTTAATCTCTTTCATTCAGTAATGAGGTGTGCAAATATTCATAAAGGCCATTAGTCCACAACTGCAGTAAGCTTTGCTACGGTGTTCTCGTTGTCTTGTCTGATCCCCTCTGCTTTTACAGCACACTAAATCAGCTCAGTCTGACTCCTGTCCCTGTGAATGAGCGGATGTGTAGGTGAGTCTCATATCTCCACTCCAACAGGCTCGGCATAGCCCCACCACCTGGGACTCCACACCAATCATCCCTGATGGTGCACAACACGCATCATCCTCATGCTCTCAGATACACACATCCAGCCTCTCGGTGGGACCTGGGACTTGGCTTTTTATTTAAATGTGATAAATATTTCATTTGTGAATGTGTTGTGAAAGATCACGAGCATGCATAAAAGGCCTGCTGCTGAATATGCAATGCTCTGATAAATATTTTAGTACTCCATTTCCCCATTCCCTGGTTGACTCACCAGGAACCTGGAGCGAATCCTGGTGAGAATTAAACATGCTTTCCCTGCAGTATTTATTCTGGAAAAATAGACAGAAGCTTGCTGATTTGGTGATTTTTAAGAAATCATTGGAAAATGGCCTTGATCTATTTTTTTTTCTAAATTCAAGGTGCCGACTTTAATGACATAATACATCTTCCACATACTCTGTTAGGTGGCTTTGTACAGGAGCAGATGACTAATAACGCCAATAATCCGCCTACTAGCATTACGTTCCCTCACTGTCGCTGTGCTCTCACACACTGTAAAATGTGCCTCTCTGTCATGTTCTCTCATATGACCAAAAGCAGCCTGTTGAATAAAAAGTGGAACTACTGACTGAAATCAGATGCTCATTATTTTTTCTTTCCTTGGTTGCTGCAGCAGTTTGTTGCAGCTCAATCTTGGAATGTCAATATGTCTTTCTCCAAAAGTTTCAAGGTTTGACTTTCGTAGTACAAAATGATTTCCTAAACAACATTTTGGCAAATGTTCATTTCACTCTCAGTTCAGGACAAGTTGGAAAGTCAATTACATCAAGCACCTCTAAATCTCTATCATAGTCGAAGGTTAAAGTTGTGTAGACCAAATACATATTGGATGTCTGACCAAACAAATGTGGTTAGAAATATAACAGAATCTCAGCCTCATCAACACAGATCTATTTTCTGACCAAGCCAAACATGACTATGCCAGAGACTTGAAGAACAAAACAGAGAAATGCCAGTTCACTCAGCAAGATTTTCCCCCTTCCAACAATCTTAATGCTGTCCTGATTATCACTATGGCTCTTAAAATAATCTTAAGAGATTTTCCCACCATGTGTTATGTGTTAGAGTGATCTGCTACGCCCAGAAAGATGTCTGGACCGTTCTGTCTAAAATTGGAGATACTCAACATCTTGTCCCAAAATCGCAGCATGTGTGGCGTTGAATGTGACATTTAGGCAAAGTGAAAAAACAACTTCTATGGCGCACCAGAAGATCTGCTGGAAATGTCTTCATATTGGGTTTTTTTCTGTTAAATATAGTCCACAAACTATCGCCATGGCTTCTTCCCAGTCGGCCATGTTTGTTTACTCGGAACTCATGTTTAGTCTCGAAATGTTTTTCAGGATTTCCCATCTGAAATCTTAATGTTGGTGAGTGAAATTGGTCTGTATGTGGTGTGTTGCTTCTGCATTGTGGCTCGATACCACATATTGTACAACCAAACCTGCTATACCTGATGTTTTTTTTTCAGATTTTCAGGTTTTGAAAATGCAGATCCCTATTGAAAATGAGGAGAGAATTTCCATCAATATTCAGTAACTATTGGAACTTTTGACTCAGAGCTGTTGTCGTAGAGCTGTTCAGCGGTCAAGGCTGTCTATTAATCAAAGAGACTTGTAATTTATTTCCCTGATCCAAGTGGTATGGCTTTTTTACTTGACATGTACGTCAGTACAGCATTCTCCAAAAACGGGCAATCATGCTGGTACAAATGTACCTGCTCTGCAAGACCACCTTCCACATCATTCATTTTGAGTGAAAGGTGGTGCATGCCATCTGCGTTGTTACAAAAATCTGGAGATGCAAAAGAAGACCAACAGACAGCAAAACTGAATGGGCCCCATTGTAATCCCAGTCGTCTGACCCTGGCATCTTCCCGAGCATCAAACTGGGACTGTGAGAAGGTCAAAGCTATCCTTGTGCGTGTGAGGACTGAGGCAAACGTAGAGGACTGTGGCAAATGATACAAGCTTTACGTGTGTGGGGTCGATTGGACCCCATTTCTAAACACAAGGGTTAAACACATGTGAACCAAGCACATGTGTTTAACATGTGCTTGGTTAAACACATGTTTAACCCTTGTGTTTAACCAACACAAGGGTGTTGGTTAAACACCCTTGTGTTTAACCAACACAAGGGTGCCACTGTGTGGCTTTTACAACTGATGCGTCGTTGGTGCAGTATTCTTTGAATGTCAGCCCTCACAGGCTGACCTGGTCTGTAAGATCACCTTCCAAATTAGCAATTTTGAGCAAAAGGCAGAAGCACGATCTGCAACGACTTACAGAAACATGGAGGTGCATGAATGAGGCCAACGGACAAGGCTGGCACACAGTCGCCTCCAGTTCAACGCATCAACTATAAGATTAGCTAGTCTGTGCCGTCTTTCTTTTGGCTGTCTCAAACCTCTTCATCTCTTCTCAGCTCTGTATGTGTGCCCTAAGCGGGTTACTTCTTCTACTGGCTTACACAGGCCTTCTTGATTATTTTGAGCACTGCTGAAACCTAGTGACGAGAGGCTTGTTCAAAGATCAAGCATGAATAAACAAGATGAATACTCATGGTACTTTGAGATCTAGTGTGTTACAACGACATTATCACAACACCAAACAGCAGCACTGCACTCAAACAGAAACATATCCATTACGAAGAACAATGCCTGTGCTTACTTGCATATTAATCTTAATCTCTTAATCTGCTAATACCAAATTAAAAACCCATTTTTGCTTAATGTTTTCACAATTATTTCTCCAGAGGGAAGGTAATGAAACAGCTTAGAGCTTTCTTAACAACATAAACCACAACTTTACCCCTCTATAAAGATGAATCTCTTTCTGAAATGAGAACAAAATAAAGTGACAGCAAATACGGCAGGACACAGTTTCAACAGCAATCATCACCTACATGAACTTGTTGGATTAAAAAAAAGAGGCCTTACAATATTCATTTTGGTGTAGTGGCAGCTTGGTGTGGCACTTCCACTTGTATGAGACAAATTCATCAATAAAGCAATTGTTTAAGCTCCCTGTGGGTTCCAACAATGGCTGTAAAATTTATGAGCAGCAGTACAAACAGACAGTGGATGGATCGAAAAGGGTCCCCGAGGCAGCTGGAAGAGAGTCCTTAGCAATAACAGTGCAATCAATCACATGCAGCACACGTCACATCCGACTCCAGGCTCCCCAGCAGCACATTCACAACATATTCCCACATTCACATGATTGCAGCTATGCCATCATATCTAAGTGTGAAGCAGCTGGCGTGATGTGTGCCAGGGTCTGCACCGCTATCTTCATATCTCTCCATTCACGGTGTCTGGGCCTATCTGTGCTTGGATTATTAAAAGCAAATACAGTTACATAATTAATCTTTGTGCAGCAGCCAGACTTTGTTTCTCTTTGTTCTATTTTGCATTTATCCTGACATATCTGAGTCAGACAAATCACTTTGCTGTAATGCTTAGTAGCTCTTCGTGGCATTAAAACAGGCATGTCATGTGGGGGTGTTTAAAACAAACTGACGTGTTTGGGAAAGAGCGACAAAATGAAACAACTTGATGGTTTTAATTCCAAACACACCTCTTGTTTAACAAAAGATGCAGCTGGTCAGATCAACCGAGGCGATGAAGCTGAAAAATATACTTCGGTTAATATATTAGATATATTTTAGAGAATTACAGCTAAAATGTTCGCTGAGAACATTTGTTTTACATTAACCTTTACAAAAGAAGCCATTTGCTGAGGGCCAACCTCCTCCAAGTCTTTTGTACTAATCTCTGTGTGGGTAGATGAGGACGGTAAACAATGTATCAAACTATTGTGAGGCATGGCAGCAGGGAGCCCAATACTGAAGCTTATTTGTTATTCAGATTTTCAACACATGGCATGCAGATACATTCACCTCCCACAGCACTGGTTCATTTTACATTTATTCATGTGAAATCATCCAACTTCAATGTATTTTATAGGGATTTTTGTGAAAGACTGACAAAGTAATAACTACTATGAACTGGAAACAACTGATACATGGGTTTCTATATTTGTTTATATTGTGGAATGCATTTGCATTCAGTTGAGTCACTTTCTAAAAACATTTTACTGCAATTCCAGCTGTCAGACTTTTAAGTCAAAAGCTTATAGTATGGACTATATATATATAGTCCATACTATAACTATGTATATAGTCCACACATAGTATGGACTAGTGATGGGTCCGGCAACACCGATGCATCAGCACATGTGTCACGCCATGTGACCAAACCCCGTGTCGGTGACCGTATTGCTTTCAGCAAGTCACGTGACCGATACAGGAATTGTTTTGAAATAACACGGACGCGCCAAACTGTTTATAAGGAAGCAAATCTGTCAGTGTGATGCATTTGCCAAAAGAATTCTTGATCTTTCACGGTACAGCGTCAACTATGGAGCAGAAGCAGCCTCAAGGCAAACAAAAGTTTTCCGCAGTGTGGGACCATTTTGATCTTACATCGGAAAATAAGGTATTTGTTTTCATTTCGTTGTTTCATCCGGTTCTTTTCAGTTTCTTCTTGATCTATCTGAATCCAAATTCAGCTGAAATTGACTTTTAGTTTACTTTCATGTTATGTTCTGCAGGTTAAGTGTCGCATATGTTTGAGTAAACTGTCTTATTTAAATAAATCCACCTCCTCCTCGAACCCTCATATGTTTTGCCAACCAGAAAGGTTTGTGTGGAAATTATCTAATTTATATATACAATTTATTTCATCTTTAATTTAAATATATTCATTTGCTTTTGGTTTGACTTGGTATAATTTTCAGACTATCAAGCAAATGGTGGCCAAAAAATATGAGGAGGAACGGGAACGAGAGAAAATGGAAGTACAGCAAGCTGTGGCAGTGAGTATAACGGCTGACGTGGACATCTGTGGACATCTGTGAACACGGAGGCTTATTTGGCCCCTACCTGTCACTACATTAATGAAAATTTGCAGTTGTGTACATCTGTGTTGGGAGTACAACACCTTCCACAAAGTCACACTGCTGACAATGTGGCCCAAGTCAAAAGAGACATAACGAAGGACTGGGCCATAACCAATAAAGTAAAGTGTCTTGTGACTGATGCAGCACCAAACATGATTGCATCCAACAGACAGTTCCTAGTTCGGCACTCCATTTGCATTGCACATAGTCTCAATTTATTAGTTAGAAAGTCATGCAGTCAGATCAAGCACTACAGCCAAGGAGAAGTTTGCTCAAGTGCAGCAACAGATGGGATGACCAATCCTGAAACTTATGAATGAGGTGCCAACACGCTGGAACAGCACATATGAAATGCTGTCAAGGCTACATGATGAGAGGGAACCAGTGTGGGTGTCTCTGGCCTCTCTAAAAACAGGATTTGACTCCACTTACAGCTGATGACCATACCATCATAGGAGAAACACTTCTTGTGCTTGCTCCTTTCCATCAAGCTACAGTGGAGTTGTCTGAAGATAGGTGAGTGTCAGGATCCAACGTCATCTCGATGATGAAAATGCTCTGTCTTGCACTAGAGTAGCGGTTCTCAACATGGGCGGTACCGCCCCCCGGGGGGCATTCAGAGGACGGCGGGGAGCGCTGGCGGAAATTTGTACAAAAGCGGGGCGCTGGGATTCCTTTGGGGAGCGTTTGGTCGAAGGTAAACTTTACACCTTAAATGCACAACAATACCAGTTTAGACTTTTAGCTACTTTCTAAAACTGTATTTCATAACATTAAAACATGCCTGGCTGCAACTGTATAGATGGCAGCTCTCCTTCTATTCAGTGTTTGTAGCTTCTTGGCGCAGCTCCGCTCCTGCTACTGAAGCTTCACCGCATCAGTTCAGCGTTACACCGGCTGATGACGTTGCTGTGATTCACTTTGTCTGGTGTCTGATTCTCAAATATTTTATGTTTTATTGAGGATTTTTGTGCATATGTTTGGGCAGTTCTGTGATCATATCAAAGCAGCAACTTATATTAAAAAGTGTGTTATTTCCGTTTGAAAGCAGCCAGCTTCCATGGAAGGACAACAGAAAATCGCTCTTATAAACATGTAATTACTAAAATCACGATACCCTCACTTTGTATCCCTCTGAAAAATGAACACATTTAAATAACGAAATCCCTCCATGGGTGATACCACTATAGAGGGCATTCATTTTATAGCGTTAACACCGGTGCTGTAAGTGGTCTGGAGTGAAATGGGTGTGATAGAACAACGGTACCACAGCACTTTTAAATTTCAATAATCAGAATATGGAAATTGTTTCCGTTGTTTTAAAAGATTTATGTCAGTCAGCCTTTTCCCCATCGATACGCTTACGCTTCCTGACCGTCCTGCACCTTAGGGGGTTAAAAAAAAAAAAAAAAAAAACAGGAAAAAAAAAAACGATGCGCACATTGCGCAAAACTCTGAAACAGGAGAAGCGGGACATAAAACAGAGCGACGAACTAGATGTGAATTATGGCATAAAAACAGATAATCCGACGCTGAACAGTGAAAAATCAACACATGATGTGAAACACATGATGAGCAGGTGATGAGTGAAGATTACTGATGGTGAGCGTCAATAAACGATCAAATAAATCTAGCAACAGGAAAGAAACTAAAGTGGACATAGCAATAAACCAAGAGAGGACAATACTAATCAATTTAAACTAAATGGAAATGAATGAAGAACAAAATGCAAGAATAAACTAAGAAACTAAAGTAAATACAGTTTCTGATAAACTGACATGGCAAGACCTTTCGAGCAATAATTAATACAGAGGACTGTATGGCAAGAATAAACAGACCATAACAGTAAAGAACTTATCACTTATTTATGTTTTTAATTAGATTATACATATTTATTTCTTCAATATTATTTTCATGTCAGTGTTAATGTCATGAGGCTGATGACTCCATGACACTTTCAATTTGACTCATTAGGATTTGATTAAGAACCAGATTTGTTCTTTGTAATCTCTGTCCAGTAAAACTATTAATCTATAAATCAATAGACAGGTCTATATAAAGATATAATCCATGTTTCTGTCTCATATTTGTATGGCATTAAAAGGATCTGGAACTTTTGTTTTTCCACTGAAAGCTCTGGTTTGCACAGCAAATGCCATTTGGGTGAAATTTTATGGATGATACTCTGATGTCCCATTCTCCTGAATGCAGCACAGAGCTGCACCACCAGAAACAGACAGAAACACTGAAGAGAAGAAGAGTTATGATTAATGTAGTTACAGTTCTATCCATGTTTTAATGTTGCAGAGCTCAGTCGTTTTGCAAATAGTTCAAAGTTTAAACTGGAGTCTTGACTGAAGTTCAGTCTGGAAGACTCTAGTCGCACCTGCCTCATCAATCAGCGCCCGCCTCTCTGCAACCTGAACCTATCGGCGCGGACTCCAGCCAATCATCGTCTGGGCTTCAGTTCAAAAGGACCTTCACCCATAGCCTCCTCTGCTCACCAGCTGCGATCAATCCGTTCAGTCGCTCACCAGCTTCTCAGCCAGCAATCTCAAAATATCCTTTTCTTCGTGATTCCCCGTTTCCTACAGTCAAAGGGCCGCCTAACCGCATGCTCGGCTCCTTCTCCTCAATCACAAGAGATTGTATCCTGGCCCTGGTCTCAATCGCTTCAAGGAGCTCCCGCTGCTCTCTCGCCTGTCTGGGATTCACCGTTTCATGCTCCTTCGCCACCTAAGCCAGGATCCATCTTGGCAAGCGGACACTTAATCCCACCATCAACATCCCCAGGCCGTCTCTCTTCACCTCAGGCCCTGCCAAGAGCCGACCACGTCGCCGTTTCCTCCCAGCTAATCATCCATCTTCTCTCCATTTCTCCATCGCCTTCCCACCGGTCCCCCGCTCTGAATCAGCCTCATCAACAGCTTCTCTCCTTCCGCATGGCTCTGTCAGCCCGCTCATCAGTGCCTCCCCTCGGATCTCTCACGCTACGCCCGCCTCGGGCCGTCGGGGTAAGACGTAACCTTCTCATGCCTCATATTCATGTTTCGCAATGCTATAAAGCGCAGACATTTTAGTCAATCCCCTTCCCGAACTCGCATGCCCTATTCGCATGCGCCACTCAGGCTATGTTCTATAGCTCCATGACTTTTTAACCGAATGAACGGATAAATAGTAGCATGTCCCCCCACGCCCCCACCGGCGAGCGCAGGTGGCTCTCCGGGCTCTTTCACAGCGTCTCGCACACAGTAGTAAATCTCCGTCATTTACCGTTATCAAGGTCTTGATAGCTTACTCTTGAGCTCAATTACGCCCTGCACTGGTCTTCCTGCTCCTTTTCCCAGTCCCTTTCAAGTCTAGCGGCCGCGCTTATTCACGTATATCTGCGCAGAGGGATTATTCATAAACAGCATCTTTTGCGCTCTGAGCTACAGAGAGCAGAGCAGCCGGATCGTCATGATTACGCATTCATCTCTCTTCTTCTATATTCGTTAACTTCGCCACCAATCGACGCTAGTGAACGAGATGTGCATTAATGACCCATTCGAATTAAACGCAGGCCAGCAAAAAAAAAAAAAAAAGCGAAGAAGTTATCCGCACGTCCGCGAGTCAAAGTATATTAGCCTAATTGTGACTCTCGCCTCGTTGCAAGGCGACATGCGCAGTAAACTGGCTGCGACGGATCGTGAAGCTGGTCTATATTCCCTCCATGGCTCATCTCGGTAGGGTCAGTCCAAGTGCTTTCTCTAATCGTTGAACAAGCCAAATTCTTGCTTGTTAGGGCCATTTCCCCATTATCGCTTAGCATCAAATTTCGTTCCGTGTCCTATTCATTACTTGCCAAAAGCAACCTGAAATAGTTGCTGGTCAGCCTCAATGTAATAGTTCTGGCTTCAACTTAGGAATTTTTTCCCGATACGGCTGTTCGCCGTTTCACGTCGCTTCCCCACTTCCCATATAGTGTCCTGTCATTTTCACGGTCAAACTGTCTAATTAGTTGTCTTCTGAGCCGCCAATAATTGCCTCGAACCCCGAGTCGCTAGGGCTGGGCTTTCCCTGTGCGGCAGCACCGAGTCCCACTGCTGCTGCTGTACCGAGCTCGCAGGAGCTGCTAAATCACGGCAGCAAATCCCAAGAAACTTTGCATAGTTTTTCCCCAAACTAACAGTCTGAGCGGAGCGTGTTGTTGGAAGCAGGCACGCTGGCTAGTGTTGACTAGCAAATATCAATTCAGGACCTAAGCTCGTTAACAATTGGCCTGTCTAAATATGTTTATGTTCAGCTTCATAGATTCATTTTGCCCAATATAAGTTGATGCCCACTGTTATGTTCCTTCTCATAACTTAACAAACTATGATTCAACAGAACCTCAGTGGAACGAGACTTGGTTTATTAGCCATTTTTGCCTCAGAACAACATGAGATCAATACGCTCATACCACACTTGGTATTCTTCCACATAGGACACAAAATAGTACCATTGAATAATGTATTGTTTTATCACATACATAACAGTTCCTCCCATCCAGCTTTGACGAACAAAGAATAGATTTAGCTGAATGTGGTAACCCAATAAATTTCCTCAAACAGAACATGACACCTATTCAGATATTTGCAACGCTAAGCAGGTATTTAGTCTTAAACATTTAAACTGCTTCTTTATAAATGAACATGTAACCTACAAATTCAGTCTCTGAGGTGCTCTGCGATTTCTCTCAGGATAACGTCTGCATGTTTGACCAGAGTCTGTGGTACTCTGTGTAAAAGGTTCAGCTGTTGGCGCACTGGTGGTTCAGGTGAATCCTGAACCCCAGAAGATGTAGTAAAGAAACTCTACTGAATCTTGAGATGTAGATGTGTCCTCAGGTTGCTCTAGACTTTTGTGGGTGTCCACATCTATAATCTGATCAACATGTCTACGCCAGACTGAGTTGTCTCCAACATTTACGTTGTACGTCAGAGGTCCTGTCTGAGACAGAATTGTGCCAGACTGCCATTTCTGACTTGGGCATCTGTAGTCTCTGGTGAGAACTTTTTGTCCAATGTCAAATGATCTGGTTTTATTCCTTCTTGTTTCCATCGAGGAAGGCTGTTTGTCCTCAACATTCTTGCGAATGTCTGGTTTCAACAAATCCAAACGAGATCTCAGATTTTGTCCCATGAAGAGCATAGCCGGTGTTTGTCCGGTTGTTGCATGAATGGTGTTTCTGTAAGCCAATAAGAAGTTGTCGATTTTCAATTGCAGAGGTCTCCCCTCTGACCGGCTTGCCTTCATGGATCTCTTGAATGATTGGATGAACCATTCAGCTTGTCCGTTCGTTGCGGGGTGATAAGGAGCTGAAGTGATATGTCGTACACCGTTGTTCTTAAGAAAACCCTGGAACTCCTCTCCAGTGAACTGACGGCCATTATCACTGACGAGCTGTTGAGGCAGACCTGTGTGGGCAAACAGTGACCGAAGAATGTTGATTGTGCTGGCCATTGTTGCATGCTTTACAGGAAAAACTTCTGGCCACTTTGAGTGAGCATCAACCACAATCAGGAACATTTGGTCCATAAATGGTCCAGCATAGTCTATATGGATGCGTTCCCAGGGGGTGGATGGCCACTCCCACGTGTGTACAGGTGCTGTCTGTGGCTGGCGTAGTGTCTGCTGGCAACCAGTGCAGGATTTAGCCAGGTTCTCTATTTCCCAGTCTATGCCTGGCCACCAAACATAGCTCCTAGCAAGACTTTTCATCTTGACTACACCCAAATGTCCATCATGGAGTGAACTCAACACCCTTTTACGTAGTAGGGGTGGTATTATGACACGAGTTCCCCACATGACACATCCTTGGCAAACTGATAGCTGGTCTTTGCGACTGGAGTATGCAGAGAACTGAGTGTCACTGGAGGACGGCCAGCCATTCACAGTAAAATCATATACTTTGGACAAGATTGTCTCGACTTGTTTCTCTTTTTACCTGAGCACTTGTCACAGGCAGAGGTTCCATTTGTGCAACGTGAAACACAGTTGCTGGATCAGTAGTTTCTTCAGTGGTTTGAGTTTGTGGAAGGCATGAAAGTCCATCCGCATTTCCATGCAGTTTTGTCCCTTTAAATTCAATGTTGTAGGTGTGTGAGCCAAGGAACAAAGCCCATCGCTGTAACCGTTCTGCAGCCATGGTTGGTACACCTTTCTGAGGGTTAAAGATAGACACCAAGGGCCGGTGGTCTGTGATCAGGGTGAAGTGTCTTCCATGTAAATATTGATTGAACTTCTTCACTCCCCACACCAGACTTAGCGCTTCTCTGTCTATTTGCGCATAATTACGCTCTGCTGCATTTAGGGACCTTGAGGCAAAAGCGATTGGTCGTTCCACTCCATCAGGCATTTTGTGAGATAGCACAGCACCGATGCCGTATGGAGAGGCATCACATGCAAGGCGCAGAGGAAGATTTGGGTCAAAATGTGTTAGCACCTCCTCTGATGTAATGAGCTGCTTAGCACTATTAAATGCCTTTTTACAGTCTTTTGTCCGGTTCCACTTAACATTTTGTTGCAGTAGTGTGTGCAGTGGGTGGAGAACTGTTGACAGGTTCGGTAGAAATTTGTGATAGTAATTAATTAAGCCCAAGAATGAGCGTAACTCACTGACATTTTTAGGCTCTGGTGCCTTCAAGACTGCTTCGACTTTGTCTTTGGTTTTGTGGAGTCCATGCCTGTCAATCTGATGTCCACAATACTCAATGGCATCTTTGAAAAACTCACATTTGTTTTTGTTTGCTCTCAGTCCATATTTTTCTAGCCTGGCCAGGACTTCTGCGAGGTTAGCTAAATGGGTTTCGTCATCGACACCTGTGACAATAATGTCATCCAGAAAACATTGTGTTCCTGGAATGCCCTGCAGAACCTGATCCATGGCACTCTGCCATACTGCTGGAGCACTGGCGATACCAAATACCAGTCGGTTATACTGGAATAGGCATTTGTGAGTATTTATCACTAGATATTTCTTGGATGTCTCTTCTACTTCCATCTGTAGATAAGCTTGGGCGAGGTCGATTTTTGAAAAATGTTTGCCACCTGCCACTGCTGTGAATATGTCTTCTATCCGCGGAAGTGGGTACTGATCAACGCGGAGTACTGGATTCACTGAGACCTTAAAGTCACCACAGATTCTCACACTGTCACCTGTTTTCTTGCTCACTGCCACTATTGGTGTAGCCCAGTCTGACCATTCCACCTTGGTGAGTATTCCTTTCTCCTCCAAGTGTTGAAGCTCTGCTTCGACTTTGGGACGTGCAGCATATGGTACAGGGCGTGCTTTGTGAAATCTGGGTTTTGCACCGTCTTCCAGCATGACCTGTGCTTTAATATTTTTCAGAGTGCCAATGCCTTCCTTGAACACTGGGGCATGTTCCTCAAGTATCTGTTTTAGTCTGTCCTCCACAGAACTTGTACTCAGGTCTGGTGCCAGTCTCATGGACTTTATTTCATTCCAGTTGAGTTGGATGTGTTTTAACCAGTCACATCCAAATAATGGTGCACCGCCATTTTGCAGAACATAAAGTTCAAGGTTGCATTTCTTTTTCTCATATTCCACTTTCACTTTTAGTTTTCCTAAAGGGGTTATTCTTTCACCCGTGTAAGTCTTTAGTTTCACCGAGGTGTGCTTTAGTTTCAGGTTTGGAAACTTGTCTCTGTAATCTTCATATGAGATCAGTGAGAGGGCTGACCCAGTATCCAGTTCCATCTTTAACTTAACCCCTTGTACTTTAGGTGTGAGCCATATTGCCCCCTTATATTTCTCCTTTTCTTGTATTGTGTGCAGCTCAAGGCATGCTAAATTCTCCTGGGAGGAATTTGAGTTTGTCTCATTTACTTCATGCAGTTTCCTGTCTTTTTTCCACATTTTGTTTTTCTTATATTGTTTTGATCTGCACATTTTCTGTATATGTCCCTTTTTGTTGCATTGGAGACATTCTTTATTCTTAAACCAACAATTAGCAGCGTCATGCGACTTCTTGCCGCATCTGTAACAGGTCTGTAATGTATCATTAGGCTGCGCACGCATTTTATTGACAGCGCACGGTTCCGTGTATTTTCCCTGAAGTTCTCCCGCATCTTTTGCTGCAGTTTCCATAGATATAGCAATTTCTAATGCGCGATGCAATGTCAGATTATCCTCTGTGAGGAGTCGTTTCTGTGTGCTTTCATTGTGCAGCCCGCAGACAAAACGGTCTCTCAGCACATCTGACAGCCCCTCCCCGAACTGACAGTGCTCCGACAGCCGCCGAAGCTCCACGATGTACGTCGAAGTGGACTCGGTTTTTGATTGATTTCGTTTATGAAATCGGAATCGTTCGGCTATGACCAGTGGTTTCGGTTGGAAATGTTTTTGAAGAACCTCTGTGATCTCCTTGAAACTTTTGTCTGCTGGTTTGGCTGGTGTGATGAGGCTGCGTAGCAAGTTATACGTTTTCGCTCCCATTACGCTCAGTAGCACAGCAACTTTCCTCTCATCCTCTACTTTGTTAGCTAGACAGTACTGCTCAACTCGTTCCACATATGTTGTCCACATATGTTCATTTGTCCAACGCCTCCCGACATTTTCCGTGTAGTGTTCGTTACTCATGTTGTCTCTTTAGCTCGTTAGCTAGGAAGTCACATTAGCATTCCCGACGGCGAGTTTTTCTGTTCTCCTTTTCTTGTCTTTTTGTCACTTTCCGAGGTTCTTCCCCCTCTCTGTCGTTACATGCACATCGGGGATCCGTTTAAATCTCGTCGCCAATTTGTTATGTTCCTTCTCATAACTTAACAAACTATGATTCAACAGAACCTCAGTGGAACGAGACTTAGTTTATTAGCCATTTTTGCCTCAGAACAACATGAGATCAATACGCTCATACCACACTTGGTATTCTTCCACATAGGACACAAAATAGTACCATTGAATAATGTATTGTTTTATCACATACATAACACCCACCTCCACACCTCGCGCATTAAACTCATCCGTAGCCGGGGTTGTCTAAGTTGCACCTCTCGTCTTAGATCGTCCAAAATCTGCATGCTATTATTCCCAAGCCATCCTGTCACATCCAGGTCGATGCAGCGTACTTTCTAGCTCGCCCAGGTTCCATGCTCAAACGTGTTTGTTCCATTCTCACCTCAGAGCCGATTGCATTAGCAGTCATTTTCGTGGGCCCAATTGCAACAGCCAATCAGCATTTGCAGCGTTCTGAAGCACACGGCCCATCCAGAGGAACAGAACCTCCATTTCACTGCCGGGTCCAATGAAGTTCATCTGCACGGCTCGTTTCAACAAGATCAAGTCTTAAAAAAAAAATAAAAAATCTTCGTATCTGCTCCATCTTCATTTCAGCAGCCGAAGTCCCCAGGGTTTTACTAATCCGTTCCATTGCCTTAACCTGTTCCCTGAAGGGGAATTTCTGCAAGTGATCCCATGTCGTCGCTTTCCTCCATAAGCAGTCGTGTCCAACTATAGAGCTGAATCTCCACCAATCTGTCTCATGACTTCAATCGGCACCCATCGCGTTGGCATCTCTGCTCATTTTCAGCCCAGGTCTTTCTAACACCCTTGCTGATAAGCCGTCCCTCTCAGCCTCCGTCCAGTCCCGCCATTTGTCAGAGTCACCTACTTCAAATCTCAATCTCATGTCTCGCACTGAAATTTATTCCTTATATTTTCTTAGTCTTTTACTCCATTCGAGTTCAAACTTTTATTCTTTATGCCTGTATCATTTCAAGCTCCCACATCCTTGCAACCTCAAAGCTAGAATATATATTCATCATTCAGCCTTTAGATTTCAGTCTTCAGGGTATCCCTTCAGCATCACGCAATAGCTTCGTTATTTCACCCTAAGCATCCTCTCCTTATAATTACTCATAACTCTTCTGTGTTCGCAGCTTCCTTCAGTGTCAGTAGCACTGTGCAATTACTGGTGGTGGTTGGTCAACCTCATCCAAAGCCCACGCTTTTTCCAGAAAATGCTATACGAACCATGCCCTTTCGTCCTTCACCCCCTTTACATGGTCAGGCTCCTGCATATTTTGTCAGCTTTTAACTAAATGTTCTGCTGCCCGCGGTCTCCGCTCCCCAAGTCAGAATCTGTTGGTCGTTCCATGAACTCTGTTAAAACTAAAGAGGACAGGGCCTTTCAGTCGGTGTCCTTCAGGCTGTGGATCAGTTTGCCTTTACAGCTTCGTTGCTGACTGCGGAGGTTTTCAAAAGCAACTACAAACGTTTTTATTTTATTTTCCCAGGCTTTTATCTCCTTCTGTTCTTCTGTTGGTTTTGTGCATTTTTATGTATTTCCATTGTACAGCGCTGTGATTTTGTCTGGGAAAAGCGCTTTATAAATAAACTTTTACTTGCTATTTCAGGTTTCATCCAGATCGACCTCCTCACCCACATCCTCTGTCTCCCCGTGGAGCTAACATAAGTCTAGCATCTCGTCTCCAGTAGCAAGAAGTCGTTTCCTTCCTTTCTAACCCATTCCCTCTTTTCTTTTAATTTCCTCATCATACTAGTAATGCACAGCTGTCCCTTTCCACCTGCTCAATATGGTTTCATAGCATCACCCCAGCTGGCCTTCATCTACCAGCATCCCTCCCCGTAAATGACCTCCGTGCCCCTGCTACCAGCACCTCACCTTTTAATGCCCCAGTCACCAGTATGAGTGAAACTGTGGGGTGGGGGTGGATTACTGCTGACGACATATTCGCGTTTGTAGACAGATTTTTACCCAGAATGCAAATGGAAAAAAACCGTGAGCGAAACGGTGACTGGTACTGACTAGTATATATTCCATTGAGGGAAACTAAGTTTCATATCTGCTCAAGAGCCCCCCTGGTGGTTGAAGAAAAATCCACATATATATGAAAAAAAACACTGAATGCTCTCTGGTATTGTTCAGGGGGCTGGACCAAATGAGGAGGCGGGCCAGATCCGGTATTGTTCAGGGGGCTGGACCAAATGAGGAGGCGGGCTGGATCCGGCCCATGGGCCGTAGTTTGGGGACCCCTGATCTACCAGCATTCCCCCTTTCGTGCCTTGCGGCAACCCCTCCTGGCCTACTTCTCCCAGCAGTCAATCACCATTGCATCGGGGCGTCCTCTTTGGCCCCTATTCATTTCACTCCTTATCGAGTCCCTAGTCACCCCCTCTTCTATTTGCTCAGTCACCTCCTTATTTTTGCCTCCTCTGATCCCCAAGTTCCATCTCGAAACCCCGTATTAGTACCTCTCCTACCAGGGCTTTGGCCCCTGCCTCAGCCCCACTTTGGGGGTCTACATTTCTATGCTGCATCAGGAATGTTCATCGAGCTCATCGAAGTCCAGTTCGGTGTCCCCGGCCGGGGCCTGAATGCCAAAGGACTTATTTTCGTGTTCATTTTGTCATTAAACTTTTTTAATCGCCTTCTTTCTCCGTCTGAGTCTCTCCAGATTGAAATGGAGTCTTGACTAAAGTTCAGTCTGGAAGACTCTAGTCGCACCTGCCTCATCAATCAGCGCCCGCCTCTCTGCAACCTGGACCTATTGGCGTGGGCCAATCATCGTTTGGGCTTCAGATCAAAAGGACCTTCACCCATAGCCTCCTCTGCTCACCAGCTGCAATCAACCCATCTCCACCTTCTGCTCCCGGCTCTCAGGCCTCATCTTCCTCCGATTGCCGCCACCAGTACAGGCCCCGGGGGGTCTACATTCCTATGCTGCATCAGGAATGTTCATCGAGCTCATCGAAGTCCAGCTCGATGTCCTTGGCCGGGGCCTGAACGCCAAAGGACTTTTTATTTTCATGTTCATTTTGTCATTAAACTCTTTTAATCGCCTTCTTTCTCCGTCTGAGTCTCTCCAGATTGAACTGGCACTGTTGTAAATTTTTTATCTGGTAATATTTAACAACTAGAAAATGGCAGAGAACAAGAATATTTTTCCACTCTGATAGGGTGCTTTTAGCCCTACTGATTTTAAGTTGAATGTTCATTGCATTTTAAGTAAACACCTGTGAAAATAATTTCTATTCCCATGGCTTTTTTGTTCTCTGGGAAATTATTTTTGATGATAAATACAGAAGCATAAAATCAAAACATCTACAGTAGTGATAGCAACGTTAATAATAAAATAATAGTCAGTGTAAAGTAGCCTACAAATTCTTTGGTGGGGGGTGGTGAGGGACCTGGATAAAGGCTAGGGGTGGGGGGGCGCTGGCCCAAAAAAGGTTGAGAAACACTGCACTAGAGCGTAATGCATCAACCTTACACACCCAGGCAGCCATACACCTACATGAACAACAGAAGCGTCAAGTCACAGACACTGCTTCCAATCTGGAGTCAAAACATGTGTTGATCCTAGCAACACTTCTAGACCCCAGATTTAAATCACTTGGGTTCCGCAGTTCCTCCAAAGGCATCAGCAGACTGTGGTCAGCATGTGCGCCTATGATCGGACGCACAAATGAGCCCCAGCTGGGACCATCTTCACAACAGCGGTCTGTACCTATGTACTCCGCCATGTTATTCAGCATTATTTGTTTGTTGTTTGGACATCATGTACTAAAATGGCAATTTGTTGTTTTTAGATGACCTTTGGCACCATCTTGACACTGAAGTAGGCAGATGGACCAAAAGTGCCACAGCTGATGCCATCCAGGAGGTGCAGAAATGCGTTGCAGAGGGCAATATTGGCAGATGTCAGGATCCAATAACACACTGGCAGAACCAAAAGACAATTTATCCTAACCTCTTCCAGTTGTCATTGCAATACCTTTGCACTCCAGCCTCATCTGTGCCGTGTGAGAGGATGTTTTTTACAGCAGGAGAAGTTGTGTCAAAAAAGCATAACAGACTAAATTTCAAAACATTGGAAAAATTTATTTTTTTAAAATAGAAATTTGTGGAAAAAACACCCCAGTCTACAAGCATCCTCATTCAAAACACATTCACTTAAATTTTCACTTTATGATACATATTCACATTATTTATTGACTGTATCTAAGAATGTCAAATATATTTTTAATTTAACTGAAGATATGAAATGAAATACAATGACTTAAATCTTATTGTGTAGACTAGGTCATCAAATCAGTACGTTGCCTGTAGAGATTTTTAATGTCCAGCAGTTGTCAGTATTCAGTGACACAGTATCGACAGTTATCGATACAGTTTTGCTATGGGTTGAAACTCTTCACGACACCTCATCTACCCATCACTAGTCCATACTGTATAGTCTATATGTAAGCATATGGTCCATAGTATATAGACTATAGTCTATATAGAGTGGTATAGTGTACTATATTACTCTTGTAGTATGGACTATAGTAGTACAGTCCATACTTGGATCATATAGTATGAACTATATAGTATATACACTATGCTATCTATAGTCCATATCTTGTCTGTGGTTGTTTAGTATGCTTTGAGCCCTGACTGAAAAATGAAAGTTTGCAGTAACTCAGTGCTCATGTTGCTGGTCCTGAAAAAGTCACAAAAATGCTAAAAGTATCCACAGTGATATTTATCAGATTTCTTCAATTTCAGCAGAGTAAAGGTTTGCTTTAATGGGCAATCTAGTCAAGGTATAAGCTGCCTGCAGTCGGTTGTCCCTAATCTTTCCTTAACTCTGAGTGGGATAATGCGGATCCATGGGGTGGATGGAAATGTAAAAATTTGACAACCTGTACAATGCTGTTCTCTTTTTCTCCTCCCTGATGTTTTTCTCTTTCAGTTCCATTTAATCTTTCAAATGAAAAAGGAGTTTGTTTTCAGCAGGTGCGCCAGACTTTCCTTGAACTTTTCACAGCTTTTTTCATCACAAGTTCAACATCCTCAACTCTCATGCAGCATACCAGTTCCATGGCAACGACTGCATCGTTCCTCACCTCTTCCTTCTTTGAAGAGTGTTGAAAGAATATGACGACCTATTCACCAGCCTGGGGATGTAGAATTAGGTAAGACATACAAATCCATTTTTCTGCGCAGTACAAAATAGATCCAACTGCAGCTTATCTACCTTTTCAACATTATGTGAACTCCTTTGACAGTGGCTGACATTTGCAGTAAAAAGATGGTTTTTATATGACAAAGATTTGAAGACCTCTTTCTGATGTTTTATTACGTCTACCTTTTTCTTCAGTTCCATATTTCTCTCAGTGAAGACATTTTATAATAAGTAAATCAGTCCTTGGATTTTTTTTGTAAATACTGTATGCAATGCTTTTACAAAAGAAAAAGACAAGGTGAAATTTCAGCAACTATGCTTAGTATGAATCTGGGCATACTGACTGTATCTGTTAGGAGAGAGCCTCTGAAACTGGTGATCCTCTGCCAGGTGGAGGATAGCTCTGTGATCTGGATGAGTTTCTGGTGGAGGGCGTTTGGGTGGCTGGTGTTAAAGACCAAGCAAAACAATTCCTGGCATAAGTTTAAGTGGTTGAGGTGGTGCAAGATGAAGTGTGGTCCCATATTTATGGCCCAGAGGTGAATGTTCTGTACCAAGTCCCGAAAGCATTCATTTACACACTGATGGTGACAAGCTACTGGATAGTAACCCCAATTACTGTCAGAAGCTGTAGGCCAGGTAGGTGAAGTGTCTTGCCGAAGGACACAACGACAAAGGCAGATGGAGCGGGAATCGACCCACCAACCCACCGACTGCAGGGCAAACTCCCACCACCATCACGACCATTGTTCCACCAGAGGGAGCCTGCAATGTCTTTCAGACGCTTCAACACTAGTCACTCCAAAGATGTCATGACCACACATGGGGCCATAGGTTTTCAGCCATTTACATCCCTGATGGTGGAGGGGATAGAGCAGGTGGCAACCTCACAGCTCTTCAAACTTGCTGTAGATCTGAGTGAAGACGGGGCCATTGGTCAAGGCTGTGAGATTAACTCTGTTAGGTCTTGAAGTTTTCCTGGTCTTCTGATGCTTAGGGTCTGTTCACATCATCCTCTGAGATGATGTGAACAGGCAAGGAGTTTGAGGACAATAGGGTATTTTGTGCATGAAGAATGGAAGAATGGAAGCTGTTAAAAAACAACTATTTTGCAGATAAACTGCATAAATTCGGTCATCAAGGCGTTATCTTTGTTACTGTGCAAATTGTGACATTTTTGTGTAAACTTGTTTAATTCTCTAATATTTGGCCTAACCCTCTTCATGCTGAAGATTATTTACTGCAGTTGAATTTTCCTACTGGTTACGAAGGGATCAATCAGCATGGTTCATGTCAGATACACGCCCCCATGGTGAGTCAGGAGTTGGAATTCAAGTGCGGTGAGCGTTGATTGTGTTTTTCAGTTTGGGTCACAAACCAAAGGGTACCACCTTCCCCCATCAATTGTGTCCAGATCCTGAAGCACCAAAGCATCAACAGACCGTCACACTGCCACCACCGACTTTGACTACAGGTATGATGTTCTGTTTAGCCAAGTTTTAACCGAGAACAAATTGTCCAAAAACTTGCTCTTTTGTTTGATTACTACACAGAAGAGCATTCAAGAAGTATGGGAGATCATCAAAATGCTGCAAGTAAATGTAAGATTGTTCGTTGTTCTTTATCAACAGTAACGTTCACCGTGCTCATATGGAAGCCATATTTGCCAAGACTGTCTGATTGCTAGATGAGGAACAATTAATCCTGGAGTCCCAAAGCGTCAAAACTTTGCATACTGATGGCTGTCAATGATTTTCTTTCAAACTTGTTCTTTGTAGGTGAAAATTGACATTTATTTAGTAACCCAGGCCTCACAGCATGTTTTGGACATAATGACATTTTCTGTGATCTACTCAGACCCTTTTGGAGAATATCTGATATTTCATGACTTTTGTCAGACTTTCCATCTGTTTTGTTACTTTGTGTTTCTAGCTGTGCTTGATGTTTGTTGAATGAACACTGTGATTAGTTGAATATGATAGTGTGAGCAGAAAACTCTACCTGTAACAGTAAGAGCATTTGGCTTTTGATTTTTGCTTCACAGTTTGGCATCACAGACAGAATAATTTAGCACAATGTTATTCAACCCTGGTCCTCAAGACACACTCCCCTGCATGTTTCATGTATTTCCTGGTCTCAACACATGATTTCAATTGATGGCTGATTAAAATACTACAATTACAATTATCTGAATCATGTTTGTTAAAGCAGGAAAACATCTAAACATGTAGAACAGTGTGCCTTGAGTATCAGGGTTGGAAAATGCTGATCTAGAAGGATGTGTGCTGATAGAGCATTGATAGCAGAACCAAAATCTAGACTGAACTATTTATCTTCTAAACCTCCAGAAAGGTTGTTAAGAGACAGACCTTGCTGTCCTAATGCCTGCACACCTTCTATCCATCAATGAGGATTTGATGGATAGAGTTGAAACTGGGATAATCCATTCAGAGCAGGGGTCCCGAAACTACGGCCCACGGGCCGGATCCGGCCCGCCTCCACATTTGGTCCGGCCCCCTGAACAATACCAGAGAGGATTCAGATTTGTATTTTCCGGTTTATATGTGGATTTTTCTTCAACCACCAGGGGGCTCTTTAGCAGGAAGTGTGTCCTGTAAATTGTGGGGCGCATTGCTGCCATCTGTTGGACTTTTAGGGAACTACTTGACTTTTATGTTATTTAATCAGTACGGTTGTTTGCTAGCGTAGAGCAGATGAACACACGTGTCTGTTATGAACGCCGCATTCCAGGTCGAGTTCTTCGACGCAACGCCTGTAAGTAGCAGCTTATAGCCTACTTCAAAACGAGCCTTTATGTTAACATGAGAAATGAATATGTTAACGTTACATTTCCTCAATGGAATATATACTAGTCAGTCCCAGTGACCGTTTCACTCATGGGTTTTGGCCATGTGCCTTCTGGGTAAAAATCAATCCAGAACCCCCCCCCCGTCAACAATCTCCGGCCCCCCACCAGAGAAGTGAAAAGTTACTTGGCCCTCACAGGAAAACGTTTGGGGACCACTGATTTAGAGGTTTGAACATATGAGCTAATCAGCTTCTTAACTCTGTGTACTCTGGTGTACTTCCACTAAATAATAGAAAACTGGGAAATGATCTAATCTATAGAAAGAGAGAGAGAAAAAAGTGAAATGTGTCTAAGAAAGATCTGGAGAAACATAATCAGGATATTAAGAGATGTGTCTAACAGCGTGTGGCTTGCCCTGCACATAAACTTCAGCCAGACAGTGTGATCCTCATGCCTCCTAGTAAGAGAAAGCTGGGTTAAAAGGGGGCTGTGTGTTTTTACTGTCATATTGTGTGTTTGTGAACCATCTGGTCTCCACAGGGATCAGCCAATCAGTGTGGTGCATGAGCTTGACAGAAGTCAGAAATTCTTCTTGTTCATTTCACCTGTGGGAAGATTGTACAGTCTTCTACCAGATGTTTGCTTGGGATTTGATTGAACTTTTGATTTGTAATGGTCTGTTGTCGAATTACAAACTTTTCTGGAAGGATCCTTGGTTTATAGTGATGGTCTCCTTGACATAGCAAGTTTTGGTTTTTCTTGTATCATGTTTGAGTGAATTACAGGTGCAGGGCATCATGATGTTTTTTTAAACCAGGGCATGGCGTTTTGCTTTTTCAGATCTTTTTCCCCCACTTCGAGTTGTGGAACATAAATTCTACTGGCCAGGGAGTAATCAAATCAATCAAATCAATCAAATCACTTGCATTCCCTAAGTAATAATATGTTACCTTGTTATTAAAGGAAACAAGGTAGCTTGTTTCCTTTAATAAATTGTCCTTTGAAAACTGCTTTGTTACTCATGTGATATTTGTCTGGTATAGAAATCTGTTTGATTTAAAACATTTAAATGTGACAAAAACGTAAAAAACAGAAGCAGTCATTAAATTAGTGTATATCTATAGTTAACTACAAAAAGTGACAGTTCATATGTTCAAATGCCAAATTCAATCTATGCCTTGAAATTTTGCTCTAGCTTTATTATTCCATTATTGACTTTTCTAACCAAAGGAATATTATATTTTTATGCTTCATTATAAAGATAGTAAAATAATAATAAAATCAACTTCCGTTCCATCATTTATAATACCATGAGAAGCCTGGTGTAATATTTAATACTTAACAAATACAGCAACACTTTTCATCTCTTGGTTTTTAAAAATGTAAACTGCTGCATTCAGGTACAGATAATCTCAGTACATGAATATACCAGTTGTAATCTCCTGTGTTTAACAGCATTCCCTCATGTGTGCAATCCCATGGTGCACTTGTTAAACTTCTCAAGTCTCCATGTTCACATTGTTCATGTGTGGTGAGAGGCACAGAGGGCAGATTTGCCTCTGGCATGCTCATAGCACCATCCAAGAGTCTGCTCATTATGCTTCCCCCCTACAACAAGTCGGGTGGCCCCAATGAAACGGGAAAGCATGGACAACAACCCACAGAGTCCAGTCCAGAAAGAGGTCTGATCTGTGGGCACAACTTTACAGTGAGAGCGCTGCAGAGATTTAGCTAGTTGATTGTTTTTTTCAATTAGCTTTTTTTTTTTTTTTAAATAATAAAAAAAAGAAAAATGAAAGGTAAACTGCAATACACAACAGAAAACAATCAGGAGTAGAATTTTAAAAAAAATCAATGGTAAGAGAAGTAATTGAATCCAACGTTTCACATAGCCTGATGCCAAACACATAATGACATGATGTAAAAATCAGTGTTTCTCCACCGTAGCTTTTATTTTCAGGCTAACAAATGCAATGTAACACAACACTACACATGGAATAATCGACACCTGCGAGTCTCACTGATCTCCTCATAGTATTTCCATACTGAGTTGTGTTATCAAGAATGATTTATGTTGGCATATTAAATGATTACCTCAAAAGGCATATTTGAATAAAAATGTCCGCCTGCTGAAATTCACGAGCATGAAGAAAGAAAAAAAATCTCACCCACACAAAACTCCAAATAAACATTTTACACCTTCCACACTTTTGATCAGTCGTTGGTTTGTCATTGAGGTGGTAGTCTTACTCCCGCTTTTACTCCAAGATGTTTCTAGGATATAAATCAAGCTGCCATTTTTGTTTTGTGTTTTTGCCGTCGCCAAATGATACAAAACCTTACCCACAGAAAGAGGCCCATAGTAGAGATTGCAGGCCACTGTTCATGCATTGTGCAACGCAGCAAAGACACAGCAGGACGTGAAGCAATGTAATTATTCTTTTTCACATGGTATGATAAATCACTGCACATGGAGCTGAATTTCCTGTAGGTTCCACTCTGGGAGGTTGTGGCATGTCACGGTGTGAGAAAGAAAACTAACACTTCTTTTGCTGGGTTGCACAGTTTGTCACCAGCTGGTGTGATGGATCTTTGCAGTTGCAGCTATAATTTGACCGCACAGTAACACCCTCATTAAACGATTTCCTTCCCCTGCTAGGTGTGACAGGTCTAGCTAGCTGATTTTGTAAGTTATGGTTGTACATGATCGGTTTTATTATTTCTCAGCTGTCATCTCTGTCTCTACAAATGATGATCCAAAAATAATTGTGCTATAATGAAAAGACTTAGCTAAACTCATGGAAAGTAGCAGGTAGCCCAGTTTCCTGACTTCTTTATGTTTCTGTGTAGCTACCTTTCCATTACAAATGTACACAAATCTTGTGATTTGTGTGATTTTTCTTATCACACAAATCACCTGATTCATGTGATCTATTTAGAAATAGATGTACCTCTGTGAAGTACATCGATCTATGTGGCTGAAAAACCATCCTGGAGCAAAAACTTTTGATTACCGTATTTTCTGCACTATAAGGCGCACCGGATTATAAGGCGCACCTTCAATGAATGGCCTATTTTAAAACTTTTTTCAAATATAAGGCGCATAGAATAGACGCTACAGTAGAGGCTGGAGTTATGTCATGCATCCACTAGATGGAGCTGCACTAAAGGGAATGTCAACAAAACAGTCCGACTCCGGTCGGCTGGGGCGTGGCCGGACGATGGTCACCCTTCTCCGTTCGTGCACAGCATGTTCGTGGAGAACGTGGTGCTAAATGACCTGCAGACGTCCTGATTCTAGATGGTCTGTAGGTAGAGAGGTCAATCAAAGTTTATTAATAGATTACAAACCATCGTTCTGACAACTATCCCAGCATGCACCGCACGCTCATTTTCTTCTACAGACGAAAATGAAGTCGGCGGCTGCTTACCATAGTTGCTAGACCTGATGTGGCTCAATATTGGTCCATATGTAAGGCGCACCGGATTATAAGACACACTGTCGGCTTTTGAGGAAATTGAGGGTTTTTAGGTGTGCCTTATAGTGCGGAAAATATGGTAAAAAATTTGACTTTTTTCCTAAATTGTCATGTTTCTATTAAGCCAAGTTGTTTTCATAATTTTAATTTATGCAATTCTGTAGTTAAAGGAAATACAGCGATTTTTGTTTGGGTTAAGAGTTTATGGCTAAAGTTTAGATCTGACCTGCAGTAGTGTTCAGGCAGGAAAGTCCCAATGAGACACGTCTTGTTTTCTGGGCAGTCAACATGGTGGCATAAACATAAACTAACCTTTGAGGAAGAACATCAGAAAAGTCATGAAAGTAAAAGACATAAGCAAAGCATTTCAAAAATACTGAAGCAAATTACACATTTTGTTTGAGTTTATTCCATAGACTTTAGCACAAAATAAAAAGACAGTTTTGCCTAAATCGGTTGCCACTGTGGAGAATTCTCAGAGCATTTTTAAAACTGTGATCTAGGATTGTGAATAAATTACAAAAAGTTTTTCATATAAGTTTTCTTTATTTACCCAGGAAGAAATACCATTGAGATTAAAAACATATTTCTCATAAGAGTCCTGCTAAGAGGCAACAACAATTAAAACAGTTAAAAAAAAATGACAAGCTATAATAAAACAGGTGTGTGTTCTTGGATCAGCCTCAGGAACTTTTAGTTTGGAAGTAAAAGCACTCAGTGAGATAAATTCAGTTCATTTCAAAAGTTTTTTGGTGCACAGTGAAGAAAAGCCTTCTTACCCAATCAAGTCTGAACAAAAGGGACAAGAAGAAGGAGGCAGTTGTGTGAGCAAAAAGAACCAGTCAACATTCTCAGTGCAATTGCAGAAGTCTAAGTAATGTCTTGTAAATAAAAGTTAACCAATGGGAATTCCCTTAGGCAGCCAGGTCAGCTCATCACATCAGCACGTGTTGACGTTTTGTAGTTTGCAATGAAGGAAGGTAGAGGTAGTCAACCATCCTAGGACATTAAAAAGCAGTCAGATACCATAATCCAACCAGAAAACAAAGATGCAGTGACAAACTGCTTTTTAGAATTATATGAAGTATATGAAAACCACAACTTATTTCAAAAAATAACTCAACTTTAATTTTAGCCTTTCCACAAAAATTTCCACATGGGGTTTGAAAGTAAAGGCGTCATCAGACAAAATGCCCAGATATTTGTGTGAATTATAATAATCCACACAGTGGATTCAAGCAAGCTCTAATAATGTCACCAATAGGCCTGTCACAATAAGCAATAAAACAGTTTATTGTATGATTAAGTAAAACAAGCTCAATAATTTCCATTTGCATGATTTATTGTTCTTCTCTTTCCTCTCTTTCTACCAAACTGGATGACAAAAGTCTTCAGTCTAGTGTTTTGGTTTCAGCTCTTTTTCTAAGAACAGGTGTCTGTACAGAGACTTCATCTTTCATTTTATTTGGTTATTTCATTTATTTTGGATATTAAATGTCTTCCAGTTCTTGTGCTAAATGTTCAATAGTATTTAAAGTTTGTTGGTCTTTGAGAACATGTTTCTGCATTATTATGTCATTACAACGATATTATAGTTGATCAGAATAACTTCTTGAACAAGAAAAAATTATTACTGTGAAGGACTAGTCCCAACCACCTTAACCATCTTCCAGTTGTACGTAGAAACTAGTTGAATTTACTGATTGTTGTCCTCAGAAACCAAGCAACTTAAGCTAACAAATCATAATTATTTATTTGTTATTAGAGACATTTATGAAGCTGACTAAATGGGATGCCAACCCACAAATGCACAAATAAAGAGCTTGTTAAATTTGGAGGTTGGAGTTGATTAAAAGCTTTCAGTTAAGTTTTATTTTTTCAAATGAAATTTGAAAATCCTACCTTTTGAGTAGAAATGGAATACAGCATATTCTTATAACACAAGTTAATTGCTTTCAGCCTGGCCTTATTTCTTTCTTTCTTGCTGGCTCTCAGTCCCTAGCTACTTGTGTGTACCAGACCATAAATATACAAGACAAAATAAACTCTTTTTCAACAAATGTCTTTTCCACTGAGAAATCTATGGATGAAAATAAGCTAATTTACATTCTGTCAGACCCTAATTGGTGTAACAACAATAATCATGTCAGTAGCATTCTTTTGAAACAAAATAGGGCATCTTTGATTTAACCATGTTGAAAAAAAAATGGTTAGAAATGCACTCCAAAAATGTTGGGTAAAAACAACCCTGTGTGAAACACTAATGTATAATCACAATGACACACTAATGTATAATCACAAAGAAATTGTATTGGTCTAAATCACAAAAAATGGCTTTTGAGATCATTTTAAGTTGTAGTTACACTCCCGTGCCATAAGGGTGCACATTCTTCTGTGAGACAGAATAGCGAGGTCACAAGCCTTCCTCTCCAATATTGCAGAAGTGAGTCATTGAGAAACTTCACCAGTTGCCTTGTCACTGCTCTGTTTGTCATGGAAGCACTATTCATATTGTTTAGGTGAAAAAAGAAACTTGTTTTTGAAGACCAATTTTCAAAGTTTGATCAAATTTTCTTTTTCTCGTGCTTAAGTCATGTGCATCTAGAAAAGAAAAGTTCTAGATTATGTCATGTTTATGACAGTGTCATGTCAGTCTTATGCACACCCCTTCAAATAAAGTGTTATCAAATATTTTCAGGTTTGTTTCTTACCAAGACACAGGAAAAGAAAAATGTACGTAAGTGGTTAAAAAGACATTAAAAAAAAGTGGCATGATATTTTTTCTCCTCATTTACCATTAAGGGCTTGTCTCCTGATTCAACAAGCTAACTTCAAAAACCTTAGAAGGTGTAATACTCTTTTAATAGCATACGTCTGTTTCTTTACCAAGCTCCACCCACAGGCAACCACTACATGCTGAATCATGTTACAATGCAGAGTTTTGGCAGTAAACCATAAAGAAAAGCCAATTCTAAAACAAATAGAGACCAAAACAATGTCTCGTGTGAGAACCATTTCATAAAGTGCATGGGACAAGAAGTACAGTGACTTCACCAATCTATCCTGTTTTTATTTTTATTTTTAACAAAATAGTCTTGAGAAACCACATAATGTGACTCACTGGTTTACTCTCGATTAGATTATTTTTTCAACTTTTATAGGTCAACAGCGTAATATGCAATAAACTACAAGTTTAAACATGTTTAAGGGTGTTGAAGGGACTCAGAAGGAGATGTGATCTGTTTTTTTAACATACCAATTGAAAAATACCTCTTAGTTTTCAAAGCTAATTTAGCTTCATTCTTGATTCCTTAAAAGAAATTATTGGTTACGATGTTATTTTCCTGTAGATTATTAGTTTGTCGGCCTAGATAAACAACATTTTTGGCTAAAATATTTCAACTAAAATATTATGTAATAGAGAAAAGTGGTCTGTGAGCAGTGTTTGATCTATTGTTCTGTAAAACCACACATCATCAGGCAGGTATTCAGAAACAGGGGTGCCGCCAGGAATCGTGGGCCCCCTGACAAAAAATTTGTTTGGGCCCCCCGCGCAACTGCTGAGTCTATTTGTCCCAAAAAAGTGTCACAATTTTAAAGGCTTACAACTGCCTTGCTTTCTTTGGCCCAAAGAAAGCCAGTATGCCAAAGAAAGCAAGGCATACTGTGATAATTAGCACAGTATTTACTGCTCATGAATTTAACATCCAACAGTCCACATCCAGTATGCAAGTAGGTAGCTTAAATTTTTTCTATTAGTTTTAGATTACTGAAATGTCTCTCCCCATGAGCAACAGTCAAAAGCAACGTGCTTTTGACTGAGAAGTCTGAAAAGCAATCCAGACTTCTCAAAAATGCTATTTAGTTGCATTTTATTCAAGCTGCAGTACATAACTTTAAGAAAAAATATGTTTTCTCCATATTTGTTAAAGCTGTCACCATGTCGTAGCAGTTTATGAGACAGATAATCTGTGAAAACAATCAATCTCCTCCATCTCCTTCCTGAATTACTGTTACTGGTTAAAGTAATGCACCGTTCTGACCAAAACGACCAATGAGAGCTAGTAGGACGCTCTTAGCACTGTCAATTACCCTCATTCACTCACTGCTAAATGTGCTAATGGTGGAGAAACAATTTCTTGTAATAACAAGAAATTGTTTATCTGCCGTCATTGGAAGCTATGCTAACTAAACTGAGCATTCACAGTTTGAATCTGCACAGTTATGTGCTATGCTATAACTGTGCAGTTATAGCATAGTTATAGCATAGCTGTGCAGCTGCAGCACAAAGCGAGGAAGGATGAGCAGCACCACATGAGATTGTGATTCACAGCACTAAAACTCTCCTGCCACTTACTGGTGTTTTTAGAGAGTACTGGGAGAAGGCAGAGGAAATAGATTTTTCACAGATTACCTCTCATACCATACTGTCACAACATAATGACAGTTTTACAAAATATGTGAAAAAAATATTTATATGAAAGTTACATACTGCAGCTTTAATTTCACTTAGGAGAGAACAGGTCAGGAGGGATGAGGGTTAGAGCTGCTACTGACTCACTCATCTATTAAATGGTAAAAGGTACAAGGGACAAGTTAAACATATGAATATGTTGGCAATTTTTTTCCTTAATTCATTAAATGCTAGTGAAATGGAGGCAAACAGTAGTCTGTAGCTAGGCTGACTATGCTAAATGGTTGATAATCTCACACAGTCCTCTCTTGGAGAAAATCTGGGTTATAAATTAACACTCTTGCCTTTTTCTCTCTCTCCCTCTCTCTTTTTTGTTTTTGAAAACCTGATTTTATAACTTTTCTTAGCAGCATAGTAACAGTAGCTCACAGTTGTTCGTGGCAGCTGTATTCAGCTGCAGTTTATACTGACTACAGCTGAATACAGCGTCACCGTCAAGCGCTCCCAGCAGGAACAAGCCATTTCATGCACATCCAGGGGGAGTTCAGGGCAAAAACAGATGTGGTTTTTGGTCTGGGAGGGGTAACATTATATTTTTACTGCTAAAAACAATCTTTGAAAATACAATATGATTAATTTTGCATTTGACAGGACCCCAAATTTTTTATTTATTTATTTTTTATTTCTATGAACAAAAATAAATAATTAAATTGTGGAGGGCCCCCTGTTGGTCAGGGCCCCTAGAATTGTCACCACTTTTCCCCCCTATACAGCGCCTCTGTTCAGAAAACAACTGAAAACACAGACAGTTGATTGGCTGTTATTTGGAGATAATCAGGTGGTGCCCCAACTTGGAATGTTTGATTGAAATTACCAACTTTGTTTATAATTGCTTATCAGATATTCAATAGCCAAACCAAACACAAAAATGATCACACAAACTTGGCTTTGAAAGAAAAACAGTCTGTTTTAAGATGATACAATGACTTGTTTTAATATAAAAGAAAAAAACAGTCTTATTCTTTTTATTAAGAAAAGAATGAAAAGAATAAGATACAGAATGAAAGAGAAAGAATAAGAAAATATCAACCTTTCAGTGTAAAACTCATTTGTTTGGAAGGATTTGTTGATTTAAAAGTTCGCTGCCCTTTCTTTGAAATAAAGTCTATGAATAGTCAGCAAATTTTTTTCTAAGTCCACCAAACAAAAGCATTCAGCTTTCAGCTCGTGTATGCTTTTAAAGCAAAGTGAGGTTCTCGTGAAAAATTGAATGCCCCATGGGGAATAATAATGCTTCAAACTAGAAAAAGCTGGAAAATAATTAATATTTTATTTAGCTCTTTTCATAAGCAGACTTGTCAACTTACCAGAGAATGGACGGAACCTATAGGTTGCCTGGAAACCATGGCCACATTCTACAACAGATCTACTAATGAAAACTATAATCTGTAAGTCTGCAATGCGTAATTTTATTTTTAAAAAATAGTTTTAAAAAATACTTTACATATAATCTCTTCACTTTAGTAATGATTTATCTGAAGTAAATAATTAGACTTGGGATTTGGACCTCTCAGTTGCAATTAGTCATTTCCTTTCTAGTTGTGCTTGGTTGAAATGCCATGAATGTGACATTCCCAAAGGTCACAGAAAAGGTTTTTCTCCTCTTGCTTCTGTTTCTGTCTCGTCTTCAATTCCTCTCCTTTTCTCTCTTTCCTTGTTTTTGCCGGGGGGGTTTTTCTTTCAGAAATTTCACAATTTTGAGTTAACACCCACTCATAGAAGACTATGAGAAATACCACCATATTACAGGCAGGACTCTGGCTCTCCACCTACATCATTTTTAGCACTACATTTGTGGAGCAGTCCAAAAACCAGTCACATTGTCCTAAACAAACATTGAAAAAAACCCTTTGGCTTAGTATGGCATAAGAAAAGACTAGGACTTGACAGGCTATACAAGGCTAATAAATGTAGGAAGAGTCATGTTCACAATGAAAAACCTTCACCTTCCAAACATGCATTTGAGAGCAAACCTGATGAGGTAAACGAAGGAAAAAAATGTACTTTTCTTCCATTTAGAACAGAAATAACATTTTTGTCCCTCAGTGGGAATATTCGGCAAACAGTAATAGCTGATCGAAAAGTAAATCCCGTCTTTA
Source organism: Poecilia mexicana (assembly GCF_051168715.1). Classification (NCBI taxonomy): domain Eukaryota; kingdom Metazoa; phylum Chordata; class Actinopteri; order Cyprinodontiformes; family Poeciliidae; genus Poecilia; species Poecilia mexicana. Next base: position 336,882 of record NW_028263374.1, read on the forward strand.
TCAGGGTACATTATTACTGATGTTTTTTCTGCTTTCTACGACAACCCAAACAGTAAAGACATTTCTTTTTAGAAGCAAGTTAACAATAAGACTTTTAGAGTTTCCAGAAGACCCCATGCTTTTAAAGCACCATTAGGCCTGGACAGAGGATTACATGGTTCTGAATACTCAGATGGTTGCCCTGAGACACAATTGTCAGATTGCGACTCGAGGCTTAAGGATAAAAGAGAGTTCCATCCATGCAGAAGCCTGTTTTTCAACAATGGTGTCAGAAACGCATTTCAACAAAGAATTAAAGCACAAGTCAAAATAGAATGGATAATGTACTGGAAAAGGACTCTAATTTGCTCTAAATAACTAATTTGCTTTAATGATATCTTTTATATTTTAACAGAGCTACGACATATTTTACATAAAAAAAGCAATCTTAAAAGGGGACAGCAACACACCTCTGGTTGAGTTGAAGGGCTTTGCTAATATATGAGTAGCATTTGAACTTTACCATATTTTGTCAGGTTATGTTCGCAAACATCTTTATTGGGAGAGCTGGGGGTATCAATCTAAATATCGGGTATTGGTATCGGATTGATACTAGGGCAATAGTACCAATCTGATACTACGAGATTGATACATATCTTCCAATTACATGTGGAAGATGATATCTCTTCCATATGTCCTCCAATTACTTGAATGTCCTCACAGAGTTCATGCCAGCGCATATGCATGATTAAAAATGTCAAACATGAAGTTGAGAACAGCATTTCATGCCTTTGTTCTGTTTGTACTCAAAACGTCTTTCACATACAATGTGTTGAATTCCGTCCTCAGACCAGTTTGATTATTTATTTAGGCAGCTAGAAAAAAATTCATGTAACTCAAAAATATAGACTATACCTGAAATCCGAATATTAACAAAAGAAAAAAATAATATTCCTACTTAGGTAGATTATAATTATAGGCTCAGTTAACCTAATAACGTTAGGATGTGGGCCGAACCCAATGCACTGATTAAAATGATTAAGCAGAAAACAAATCAGGTGTTATTGCTCCTGACTGATGGAGTTCATCAACCCTAATCTTGTTGCTGTTAACGATTTCATATAATTTATCTGTATTTGCTGAAGAAGGATACTGTGCATTGATGAACAACTTACCACAAATATAAATAGACTCAATTACAGCCACGGCTGATTTCCATTGTTTGTCCCTCTGCCAGATAAACAGGCCATTCAACCTAAACTTACAAAATAAATTGCATACTAAACAAAAAGCAAAAAGAAGAAAATATTAACATAGAATACATGACATAAACAAGACTACACATATTTCAGATTTTTAATCAACCACAGTTATGCATGTATCGGAACAACAGCAGGAATCAACCAGGAATTTTCTTGCTACAGGACAAATATCACAGAAACAGGGGTGCCGCCAGGAATCGTAGGCCCCCTGACAAAAAATTTGTTTGGGCCCCCCTGCGCAGCTGCTGTTACAATATTTTGAGTCTATTTGACCCATAAAAAGCATCACAATTTTAAAGGCTTGCATCTGCCTTGTTTCTTTGGTTCAATACTGATAATTAGCACAATATTTACTGCATTTACTGCTCACAAATTTAACATCCAACAGTCCACATCCAGTATGCAAGTAGGTTGCTTACATTTTTTCTATTAGTTTTAGATTAATGAAATGTCTCTCCCCATGAGCAACAGTCAAGAGCAAAGTGCAACTACACATAAAGCAATCCAGACTTCTCAGAAATGCTATGTAGTTACATTTTATTCAAGCTGCAGTACATAACTTTAAGAAAAAATATGTTTTCTCCATATTTGTTAAAGCTGTCACCATGTCGTAGCAGTTTGTTATGAGACAGATAATCTGTGAAAACAATCAATCTCCTTCATCTCCTCCCTGAATTACTAATACTGGTTAAAGTAATGCACCGTTCTGACCAAAAACAACCAATCAGAGCTAGTAAGACGCTCTTAACACTGTCAGTTAGCCTCATTCACTCACTGCTAAATGTGCTAATGGTGGAGAAACAACTTATCATTACAAGAAACCGTTTATCTGCTGTCATTGGTAGCTATGCTAACTAAATTGAGCATTCATAGTTTGAATCTGCACAGCTCTGTGCTATGCTATCTGCAGCACAGCACAAATCGAGGGGGAGGAAGGATGAGCAGCTCCACATGAGATTGTGATTTACAGCACTAAAACTCTCCTGCCACTGACTGGTTGTTTCTAGCACTGGGAGAAGGCAGAGGAAATAGATTTTTCACAGATTACCTCTCATACCATGTCACAACATAATGACAGTTTTAAAAAATATGTGAAAAAAATATTTATATAAAAGTGACATACTGCAGCTTTAATTTCACAGAGAACGGGTCAGGAGGGACAGTAGTTAGAGCTGCTGCTGACTTTTTTTTTTAATTTCTATGAACAAAAATTAAATAATTAAATTGTGGAGGGCCCCCTGTTGGTCAGGGTCCCTAGAATTGTTATTACTTTTCCCCCCCTATGCCGCGCCTATGAAGAGGCATGTTGTGTGTCCTTCAGTTGATGTAAAAGTGCTACATATATAAAGGGTAACTTAAAATAAATTTGACATTGTAATTTAACACTGAACTTGGGCCTCTGTCTCTTTAAAATCTCCTGCTCTTTCTGAAACAGTAAGTCATCATAACATGGTTCCTCTGTTATCTTTTTAACAGCATTTTTACCAACGTTGCTCTGAGACGTAACTCCTATGATAAGGTCAGCTGATACACACTTCCACCAGGTGTTTGCTAATTGCTGCTGGCTAGTTTGAAGGAGCTGAATGGGTAGTTGCAGGTGGAGCTGCTCTGTGTAGCAGAAGCTTGGAAACTCCAGCTCCTAGGAGGTGACAGCACTTTTAGAACTACTTCCACAGAGTCTCACAATAACCTTGATTAGTGTTAATTTCTCATTTACCTTTAATACAGAGACCGTAACTATTTTTTGTAGATTGTGAATTGTAAGTATCTTTGTAGGCTATTGTCTAGGGCAAAAGTGATGCAAATGTGCACAGCTAGGTTCTTGTGGTGCCACTGAACTGAGACTGGATGGAAAGGGAAGCAAAAATAGTCAGACATATTGACTCCACATTGCTCTCTTCCTCTGTCCTCTGCCTGAACAAGATAGACTCAGTCATTTCAGTTAGAGATGACAGCTGATACGATACTTGAGATAACAGAAATTAGGTATTGGCCATTTTGTTATAAAATCCATTCCAAAGAAGCAATGTTATGCTGATCTCAGAATCTACCGAAAAAACAAGCTGTCAATACACAACAAAATAAATCACTGAGGAAAAAACAGAGCATGGCAGATGGCGAAGACAATACACAGGTATATGAGGCCATTCATTGTATTTGAAATGTAATACTATATTTGCGACATGGTGAACAACTGTCTAGATCACAGTACAGGAGGTGCTGTGATCTAGCTATGAGTCATCTTGGCTTTGGGGACACGATTCATAAACTGGAATCTTTGTCTTCTCAAAAACTACTTTCAGATAAAAATGTTAGTTCAGAAGAAGAAAATGATCATGGCAACCTTATGCTAGCTAGCCATAGCCTTAGCATTCATAGCAGGCTCTGCTGTAGGGACGCAGCAATGAGAATTAGAGCAGTAGTGCAGTAGAGAGGAAAGGGAAGAGTGTACATACCTAAAGTTGATTGACAGTACTAAGACCCCTAGGTAACATTAGAAAATTATGTTAATATGTTGCAATTGCTTATTACCCTAAAACCTAAATGCCAACCAACATCATTTATTTATTTTTGCTAAGGAGTGGAACCTGACTGGCTGAGTTCAGGTTTATTTTAGGCAGCATTAAATAATTCTCATTGTTTGAGGAATTTTGGCTTAAACTGGAAGAGAATGCCACATGTTTTTTATGTATAACATTTTTCACCTCTGTCCCAGGTTTACCTCAACTAGTACAGTGGCTTTTTAAAATAATTTAAGTTATAATTTAAGTAGCACGTGATTTGTATTGAGAAACACTGCAATAAATCAATATTTGAGGAATTTTATTAAGTGGAGTTATTTATTAAACTTTTTATTTAGAGCCTTAAGTTTTTGTAAAGGTGTAGCAGAGATTAGATGAATCAAACTCGTGTCTAAACAACATTTGAATCTTAGTTTGACTTCTATGGGTCTCAACAGTTTGTTTCCTGAGAAAAACACTTTGGTTATTCATTGCTACTTACTAGTCATTTTTGATGGTGCAGCTTGAACACACACACAAAAAAAATTAACCATATTTTACTATAACTTTGCCGACCCCCCCAAAATTGCTCTTAAAAAATTTCCCTGTTTATGGTCCCCCCCAATAATGAGATGGGATTTTTTGCCCTTGTGCAGCTGTTATGTTTAAAGTTCGATGGCGAGCCTTGTCTTTGACACATGCAGTATAGAAAATCTCAATTATTCAAATTTCCTTGACCTATGATAACCATGGAGACTTGACTGGATGAAACAGAGTGTGTCCAGGTGTGGATGGAGAGATAAGGTGATGGTTCAGGTGGGGTTCAATCTGGGCAGGAATATAAGATTCATGATTTATTGATTGTTTTTCATTTATTATTTTTGATGGAGAAAATTTTGACAGAAATTACCTTAGATTTATTTCCTTTCCACAGTGAAGAGAAACATGAAAAGTTGAAAATGATCAAGTCAGTCCTGATCTGAGCCCAATTTATTGCGCATTTCACTTGCTAAAGTGAAATGCTTTCTTTTTAGTGTATTTCAGTAACTCTGTTACAGTCACACACATACAGGGGTGATCCAAGCCAAATATTACAGCATTAAATTACAAAGTTAAGTCATATTTGATGTGTATTTAGCCTTTTTATAACAATTGAAGGTAACATACCTACTTGATTGTGCTGTATAATGATACTATGTCCCTGGAAAATACATTTAATTGTTACATTTTAAGTAATTCATAATGAATGTTTTTCATATACTCAATATTATTATTAGTATTAACACACACATTTAATATAAATGTTAAAGTGTGTGTTAAATGTAAACATTACAACCATATTGGAACATATCTGTTTCTATTGATTAAGTTGATGATGTGTAGCTATCAATCTTATGGAGATTTGGCACCAAAACTATGAAAACACTATTATAAATTCAGCTCTGAATGCAACAATACTATGTCAAGCAACTGGACAAGCAACTCCACATTGTTATTGGTAACTCTTCAAAGTAATCTTGCTTATTTGAAGCGACCAGTGAAATAAGTGCCAGTGTTAATTTATTAGTCTTTCCAGAAGTTGAAGAGCTTACATCTCGGATAAATAAGCAAGTTTTTTTGTTGAGCAGTTATGCAATGTTAATGCAAAAAATAGCCTCTGTATGAGAACAGTATTAATTTTAATGTAGCATCCATTCCCTTATTAACGCAATAGTGTTACAAGACAGTTTATACAAGGAGGGACTTAAATACACGTTTAACCTTTTAACAGCAAGGCTTCTTGCTTTAAATAAACTTCACATCCTGACTATTGTCAACTTAAATGATGTTGAGTGGTATCATTAGACATCAACAAAACCGGAACCTATAAACCACTGTAAACCCATCCTGTAATTAATTAACATCTATATTTGAATTCACTGCTCCCCTTCTGATTTTATGGTCCCATTAATCACATGGCGCCGATCACTCTCCTGGCAGAGTTAATTGTAGAACTGTAATGAAGCTACAGAGGTCTTATGAGAATTACAGTGAGATGTGATTGATTAACAGTTGAAGGATCATGGATTTACTGGTGTCTGGCTGCTGCATAAGCAACATTTGATGAGTGTTTTAAGACAGCTGCATATTTGCCATCTCCACTCCTGCCTCCCTCAGCACAGGGGTCTGGTGCTGGATTTAAAGGGATAGTTTGGATTTTTTTGTTTTGTCTTTGAAGTGGGGTTTTGTGGAGAGGTTTTCAGCAGTATCTACAATATGTGGCTGTCATTCAGAACTTCAAAGCAGTGCTATATTGTTGTTGTTTTTGCGCACATTTTTTGGTGTCTTATTGTGAAAGGTTGACTCAAACGGCAAAATCCAAAATAACTTTCCGTAAAGTTATTTTGAGAAACTTTATTTCCCGAAACTTTGAAAATTGTCTTGCTCACTTGGGGTGAGTTTTGACTTTTCAGAAAAAGAGTTGATTTGCTAAAGGAAAGATGGAAACACATGCCAAAAAGTTCAGACATAGCAAACCTTCACATCCACTTTGGGTCTGTGGCTTGTTTGACACAACATGTCAAACAAGCAACACACACTCATGGACACACATTGGACCTGGTTATCAGTAAGGGTGTGAATATTTCCAATATCTCTGTAACTGATGTCGCCCTGTCGGATCACTTTGCTGTTATCTTTGAATGTTCTTCATCCGTTAACCCACTTGTACAAAAAGCTACTATCACAAAACATACTTTCACAGAAAACACAGCAGAAACATTTCATCAAATCTACTCTTCTTCCTCACCCTTTAGCTATAATGACGTAGATAAGTTGGTAGATGATTTTCAGTGCAAACTTTCAGATATCATTGATTACATTGCCCCCATTAAAGTGAAAGTTGTGACTGGTAGGAAGAAATCTCCATGGAGAAATGCACAAACAGTTTAATCTGCTAGACAACTCTGCCGTAGAGTCAAACGGAAATGGCGTAAAACTCAACTTCACGTTTATTATGACATCTACAAAGAAAGACTACGCTAAGACATGCAAGAGAGGCTTTCTTTGCTGATGTCATAAACAAAACCATTAACAATGCTCGAGCTTTTTTTGTTACTGTTAACAGGCTCACAAACCCTCTTGTGACGTTACCACCTGAATTTCAATCTAATGCCGCCTGCAACTAGTTTTCCAGTTTCTTTCCAGAGAAAATTCAAAAGATCAGAGGATTAATCTGCACATCCACTCCAAAGCCAGTACCAATGCTGTGGCCAAACAAATCAAATGCAGGAAAAATTACCCAATTTCAACTACTTAATTATAAGACCCTAGAAGAAATTATAAGTCAATTAAGCTCCAGTTCCTGCTGTCTGGATGTCCTACCCTCACATTTCTTTAAAAAAGTCTTGCTTGTCGTTGCTAATGATCTGATCCAAATAGTAAACTCATCACTCTCTTCAGGTGTTTTCCCCCAGCTTTAAAAACAGCAGTTATCAAACCACTGATAAAAAAGAACAATATAGGCAAATCACTACTGCAGAATTACAGGCTGATCTCCAACCTCCCCATTCATCAGCAAAATTATTGAAAAAGCAGTTTTTAAACAATTAAATAACTTCCTAACAATAATGAATCGCTTTGATTCCTTCCAGTCTGGCTTCCGGTCTCACCACAGCACGGAGACGGCCCTTGTAAAAGTGTTCAATGATATCCATATAAATACAGACTGTGGGAGAACCACAGTGCTGGTTCTGTTGGACCTCAGTGCAGCTTTCGACACTGTTGATCACGACATTTTACTAAATCGACTGGAGAGTTGGGTTGGACTCTCTGGTCCAGTGCTCAACTGGTTTGAATCTTACATAAAGAACAGGGATTTCTTTGTTTCAATCGGAAACTTCTCATCAGAGAGGTCAAAGGTCACATGTGGGGTACCCCAAGGTTCAATCCTAGGACCCCTTCTTTTCAATATTTATATGCTTCCACTGGCTCAGGTTATAACAGGAAATAAGATTAGCTACCATAACTATGCGGATGATACACAGCTCTACATCACAATGTCACCAGGTGACTCTGACCCTGTAGCTCAAAGAATAGACTTTAAAATACTGTTGTTAGTTTATAAATCACTAAACGGTTTACCACCACAATACATTAACGATCTGTTATTGCTGTACCAACCATCTAGACCCCTCAGATCTTCTGGTTCTGGTCTGCTCTGCATCCCCAGAACCAGAACCAAACGAAGAGAAGCAGCATTCAGCTTCCATGCACCACAAATTTGGAACAAATTTCCAGAAAACTGTAAAACAGCTGAAACACTGGGTTCCTTTAAATCTCAACTTAAAACCCACCAGTTTAGAGTTGCTTTTGGCTAAATTAGGGTTAGAGTGTGGGTTTTAATGTCTTCGATGCTTTTAATGTTTTTATCTTTACTTTTAATGATGTAAAGCCCCCCCGGAGAGGCGCGAGTCACAAAAATCCGTGTAGGACAGCGAAGTCCTAGCGCAAAATTTCGTGTGACAGGTGGACGGAGCCTGGTGCTGCAACGTTGGAGACCTTGTCCTGTTAGGCGACGGGGCCTGGATAATACCCTTGTTAAACAAATGGTTTAACAAGGGTAACTTAAAATTCTGTAACAAAATGTGATTGTGAGAGAGATTGGAGGTGTAAATACATTTAACTGAAGTCCTAAAAGGGGTACAGGTTTTAATGTTTTTATTTTTTTTTTTCAAAATCTCTTTCTCTTTCTTACTGTTTATTCAATGTCACATGCTGTTTTTTGTTGTTTTTTTAATTATGTAAAGCACTTTGAAATGCCTTGTTGCTGAAATGTGCTATACAAATAAAATTTGATTGATTGATTGATTAAAAATTAGAGACAGAAAATGATTTTATGTATCATTATTCTCTTTTTAAAATGAAGATTCTTGTTAATTCGTCTGTATTCCACTGTGCTGTATTGTATTTATGCTGACTGTAACCTGAGGGACTACAGATAAAACCTAGCCTTTATGGTTAACTCTATATTACGTGATGTACATTGTCCTTTTTGAAATAAATAAACATCAACAGGACAGACTAAATAAAACAAACAATTTCAAGGTAAAGGTAAGGTGTAAAAAAAATCATAAAACTACATTCATTTAAACGATTATTGAAATGTTGATTCATATTTCCAACACATTCTCACTCCCAACTCGTCACATATTGACGCTTGGGCAGGTACCCTCGGCGTCACATGTTGACGCCGAGGGTACCCCTTCGCGTCACATATTGACGCGAAGGGTTCTCTCATTGAATGCTGTACCGTTCCCTAAGCGTCCGATACTGACGACTTAGGAACGAATAAGATGACGTGTCTATTCTATTTTTTTAAAAACCTTTATTTACAATTTATGTGCTAGTTTGAACAGGATATTAAGAATATTTACTACAAATACATATCAGACGTATCGGTCACAATACTTTAATTCGGTATTTAAAAATAACTCCGTAAAATATAAAACCGGAGGAGTTTTGTTGTGCTTGTTGTTAGCTTGATTTAAAAGCCTTAAAAAAAAACTATTTCTGAATATGATATCAATGATTTACACCAAATAAATTTAAGAAAAATTAAGATGTGTTTTCGTTTGTGATTGCATGCAAGCTGTTCTGTAAACCTTTTAATATGTTTGATTGAAATAAAAATAAGGACGGATCCCACAAAAACCCAAGAAGAAGAATAAGCTGACGTCATCCTATGCGACACTTACACTCCGGTGAGTAGAAATCTGATCTGTCAAAATGTTTTTGTACTCTAAAACCAAAAATAACTCCAAAGTGTTACGTTATAAAATTACTGATGTTAGTTTTAGGACTTAATGGCAGTAGGACTGTGATGCGAATGGTTGAAGACACGTTTGTAACATTTTTTTTTGCCGGAAAATATACGGTGGAAGCTAGCTAAATTAGCCTCTTGGAGGCTAATTGTTCCTGTACACTGTACCTGTGCTTAATACGTTTAATTAGCCGTGATAAAGTCACATAATAATGTTTATAGTCATGCTTGTTGTTGCCACCTTGTAATATTGGAGGGTTGCTAAAAACATCAGTGCTCCTAGGCTGTGATGATCTTTAAAGTTCTGAACCCTGTCTGAATACACTGATTGCAGCTATAGGTCATTTACTTGAATTAAAAATGAACTTGCGTCAGTACAGGCAAATTTCTTTTCTCCTGTCTGTTATTTATTGCTGTTGCACGCCAGATGAAGAGAAGTAAAGAGCTGAGAACCTGATCTTTGAACAGACAGAGACCATAGCTGAGGAGCAGCCTGGGATGCTTACTGAGTTGCATCCAATGATGATACCAGAGAACCAGGAAGAGACTGTGATAGTGCTTGATTTGGTTCCTGTTTCTCATCCTGTTGTCCCATCCTCTCAGTCTTTTCAGAAGAAGAAGAGACCCAGAAGCATCTCTCCAACTGCCTCTCCTCCCACTCCGTCATCTCTCCGTTCCCCACCCCCGCCCGTAGATCAGCCTCATCTGCATTCATGTCACCTGCTGACCATGCCGTCTCCTTAAGTCAGGGTGGCGTAAGTTTTGTTTTCTTTACATTCATCCATTTTCTTACACCCTTGTCCCTAGTGTGGTCGGGAGTGTTGCTAGGGTACACCCAGGACAGGTTGCCAGTCTGTCGCAGGGCAACACAGAAACAGACAGAACACACAACCATGCACACGCACACACTCACACCTAGGGAGAATTTAGAGAAACCAATTAACCTGACAGTCATGTTTCTGGACTGTGGGAGGAAGCCGGAGAACCCGGAAAGAACCCACCATGCAGAGGGAGAACATGCAAACTCCATGCAGAAAGACCTCGGGCCAAGAATCGAACCCAGAAGAAAACTGAACTCGCGACTTAAGGAGTCCAGCCCTAAAATGTCAAAATTCTCACAGAAACAGAAAACCTATAGAGACCGTTTATAAGCAAAGACAACTTGTTTTGGGCTTAGTTTCCATTTATGTGGCCAGTGTAAAGTGGTTAAAGTTAATGTTAAACTAATTTGAGAAAATGTGTAAATCCTTGTAAAGAAGAGTTAAGTTTAGAAGGATTATAAAATATGACAGTCACCACACTAGTTTTTAGTTTTCAAGTGTACACACTTTGACTTCATTTCTTCTTTTGTTTTTAAAATTGTTTTTTTTCCTTTTCTTGTTATTTAGGTTGGTGGAAATGTAGTACCCCAAATCAATCCCTGGGCGTAGAACTGATGTGGTAAGTCTAAAAGTTTAACTAATCCACCCTGTGACAGTACATGCCCACCCCAGTCAAACATGCCAAGGTACAGATGAGTAGATGGGGGGAGGGGTGATAAGGGAGGCAGTGGTCTGCAAAAAATAAGCACAGTTGTTTACTTATAAACTTTGTGGCGTTAATTACTGACCTACCAGACTCCTTTTCTGTCTTTATATTTGTCTTTATTTTTTTATGAGGAGAAAAACGGGCATTACAACAACATGAATCAGTAATACTTATACCACATAAGTCACAACATCTTTGGGTGAAACAAATTCATACAAAAAGTCAGCATTTGCGCAGAAACATAGAAATATAGAGATAGAACTCCAAATATCGTAATTAGGCCGTTTATCAGCAAAGGAATGCTGATTTTGATGTTTGGACTTTTTAAAGGTGATTCAACACTTATTATTTAACACTGTGCCTTTTATAATTAATATAAGCCACACATTTAATCTGGAACTGTCACTTTTTCTGTTTTGATTTTTAGACTTTTCTAAGAAACTGAAGCACTACGAGAGATTTTCATTGTTTGTGTAGTGGTAAAAATGACTGCAGTCAGTTTATCATTTAACACTTAATAAGTCAAGATAATATTGTGTATTTAGGACAAAACAAGATGTAAGTACTAGCTGGCATTTGGGTGGATGTAGGCATAGAAAATATGTTGGCTACATCACCTCCTTTTAAAGTCAGGTATACATCTTAGAAAGAGAGATTTGTGAACCTTACAGCACAAAAATCCACATCCTGATTTTATTGTTGTTCTTTTCTAGCGGAAAAATCTGGGATGATACCTGGAAACCTGCAAGTAAATCCTCTCATGTTGCTGTCCACCAAGTGCCACTTCCTTCAGACGGCGAACAAGTCCTTCCATGATGTTACTTTTTCTTTTTTGTATTACAAAGTATTAATTTCTTTTCTTTTTTTTACTGCAGTTTGACCATTTTACAAAGTTTTCTGTGTAATATTGTTTTCGGCCATTCACTGAAATGAATGTTATGGTTGTAATATATGTAAGCTTATGTTGGGCTGTTTACTGACACATTTTTGTCAAGTTCTGTTAAAGACTAAGTGAGGCTGATAGTCACTGCATCAGGTAGGTATTCTGCCTGTATTAAGAAATTTAGAACAGAATTGTTTGTAGATTTTGTTCAGTAAATATGACCTAAAGTCTTAAAAACTTTAAATATGGTATTGTACACATTTCTTTTTGAGTGTTTTTAATGTTGATGTGGATGTACAAAGTAAAGTCTATAAAAATACATAAAATAAGCACAACTTGATTTTAATATAACTAATTGGAAGTGTTTTTTTTTAACTCAAAAAGCTATTATTTTAATATGATCTTTTTTGTGTCATGGATTTTGTCAATCAAGACTGTATTTGCAAAATGCTATAATAAAATTGCTTTCAAATGCAGTACTTATTTTTAAACACAGCAACTTTAAGTGAAGTTATTGATGAAGAGCATGATTAAAATACATTGTAATATCCAGATCAACTGACTGTATTAGAACAACACATTTTAATAAACCTATGTCACAAATGCCATACACAATTTTGAAGAACACACAAAATATAAATTTGCATTTATATATATATATGTAAATATATATCAGGACAGGTATATCTATATAGATATATCTATATATAGATATATAAATGCAAATGTATATTTTGTGTGTTCTTTAAAATTGTGTATGGCATTTGTGACAGATAGACTTTTTATAAGCATCCCAGCTCCGCATAGTTGGTTCTAGAAATTATTGTACGGCTGATCGGCGGGAATCTGAAATGGACCGCAGCCATCGTACGGCAGACTGATTAAGAGAAGAAAGGAACACTATCAGCACGTTGTGGGAGGTGGGGGGTAATAAGGTTTTCAATAAGATGACAACCGTATTTGTCTGTAGCCAAATAAGATCAAGGTCAACGATACACTCAGAAATGTTACTTCAAAATGTAGTGAAACTGTTCGTTTGATACAGAAAGAGTCATGATGGGATTTATAAAGACTTTTTGCCTGACAAGCTGGTCGTCATTATAGGCTGGTCAAGTTTGCCCTGTATATTGTCTTTAAGGCATGACGCAAAGTTAAACTGTGTAACAGAATCGTTTCCTACACACTTGTAGAACTGTGTGAAGCTATTATGTGTTTTATTCAGTGTGATCAGTATTTACACATAAAAAAAGTTTTATGGAGAAGCATTTTGAATAGCATGTTTACCTGTCTAAGGTTAATTATTTAAGTTAAAGTTTGCAGCTTATTTTGTGTATGAAAGGAAACCCAGATTGAAGTCCTTCAACATTACAGTTTAGTAAATTAATATTGAATCAGTTTGAGTCTACTGTAATTTAAACTACATTAGTATAGTAATCTAAATTATGTTCGATTGACATAATGTTTCTCTACGAGAAAAGCACTATGTTAAACTGTATAAAAACAATATAGGGTTAGATTGGGGTTAGGGTTAACCCTAACTCCATCACTAATCTCAAATTGAGTGGAAGAGATGGCTTAATCTTCAAATGCTTTATGAAAGTAATGGTTCAAAGATGCATTTTCTCTAGAATTGAGCTCTGTAGCCCGACTCTAAATCTGTTCTAGTGGAAAAAGAATGATCTGCCTGAGGCCTCAGGCCTCTGTGGTTCATTTAATCATTTCATAAGCTTGCAGAGAAAAGGCATAAAGAAAATGTAAGTTAAGTTGTGTCCATCCATGTAGTTGAAATAGAGGTCTACCCCTTTTGATTTGTAAATGCATCCAAATACCAAGTTAATGTTGTACATTACATTAAGATTATTTCACTAAGTTGGGACGCTCTGTTTTAAAAAAGAAGTTAGGTCCAAATCTGAAGCATTTCAACTAAATGACACCGACCGCAAGTTCTACCAAACCTTAGTCGGCTTCCTTTTTCACCTGTCAACTGTTGAACCTAGACATGCATAAATAACGCTAGGTCTACAGGTCCTTCTCAAAAAATTAGCATATTGTGAAAAAGTTCATAATTTTCCATAATGTAATGATAAAAATTAAACTGTCATATATTTTAGATTCATTGCACACCAACTGAAATATTTCAGGTCTTTTATTGTTTTAATACTGATGATTTTGGCATACAGTACAAAATCCCTGTCTCAAAAAATTAGCATATTTCATCCGACCGATAAAATAAATGTGTTTTAATACCAAAAAAGTCAACCTTCAAATAATCCTGTTCAGTTATGCACTCAATACTTGGTCAGGAATCCTTTTGCAGCCTTCAATGCGGCGTGGCATGGAGGCAATCAGCCTGTGGCACTGCTGAGGTGTTATGGAGGACCAGGATGCTTCGATAGCGGCCTTAAGCTCGTCCAGAGTTTTGGGTCTTGCGTCTCTCAACTTTCTCTTCACAATATGCCACAGATTCTCTCTGGGGTTCAGGTCATGAGAGTTGGCAGTTGACAAGTACTGAAATTTTATTTAACTTATTTCTTTTTAATAAAGACATTGACAGACAAACTGAACAGCATTCAATTGACCATGGATAAGAAACTGTTCCACCAGTACACGCTTTGTGTATTCTTTGGATTAAGAAATAAGTCAGAGCTGCACATATTAATAAGAAAAGAAAAAAAAAGTAGAAGATCCAAAAAGATGTCTTGGTTATGTTAGATACTACAGAATCACTGGGACTGCTTAACATAGTGTTGTAGCCATTTAACTGCTCAACATAAGCACAAGTGTTATTACTCCACTTGTAGTAAAAATAGTAAAACTATTAAATTAACTACAATTTCTCTTATTACTTAGAAAATACACTAGATGTGCAGAAACATAAGTGAAAAAGAAACACACTCAATGACATGCATGTGGAAGTAATTACAGCTCTAGTAAGCCCTTTTAGAAAATACAAAGGCACAAACAAATTAACTATTTAAAAAAAAGAATCAACAAGATAAAACACTGACCATTTGGAAACATGAAGAAAGCACAAGAACAAATTGTAAGGTGTCTCTTTGTGACTTATGAGCAAACTATATATATATGACTATTATCAGTCACTACTGAAGTCGTCGTCAAAGGTAACACTCTCTTCTCCTGACAAAGTCTGTAGATCAGGGTGTCCAAAGTCGGTCCTAGTGGCCCGGCATCCTGCACGTTTTAGTTCTCTCACTGGTGGTAGAAACAACCTTTTCAGCTTGTCAATGTTCTTCTTAGGCCATCTAACGAGCCATCATTTGATGCAGGTGTGTTAAACCAGGGAGAGAACTAAAACATGCAGGATGCCGGGCCTCCAGGACCCACTTTGGGCTCCCCTACTCTGCTGCCTGCAGCTTCATCTGTTGGTGCTGCAGCTCTCTGAGGATGGTGCTCTGGAGACCTCTTGGACCTTTGTCAGTTAGGTCACAGGACAAACCTTTAAAGTTGAACATGAATAAAAATCCCAAATTTAGATGCTTTTACTTTTGGTATGATTATGCGTTACTTAAAAACCTACTTTTAAATTTACCTCCCGATAACAGGTGGGAAACTCCTTTAGAGTGTCTTCATAGGATGACAGAGATTTCCAACGATGGTCCATCAACAAAGATCCTCTTTTCCTCTTTCAGTCTCTTTACCATCATGATATCATCGATTGCCCTTGTTTGTCTGAAGACTGACAGAGTCTGAAATGCATTTATGAAAAGGACAAATCAACTCATTAAAAGTTTACATTTATAAGTTGAGGTCAACACCTGGAGTATCTAGTCATTATCTGTCAGGTATGATGACAGTATAAAACATATTAGTGTATGTTTACTTACCACTGTGTGATTGTTGCCATGGCAATGTTGTGTCACCGGACAGGATCTCTTCCAAAGACAGAACTTCTGTGTCTGTATCAGTCTTCAAGTGACCAACATCTTCTAAAGCCAATGCTAAGATGTTTTCTCCTTTCTGATCTTGCGATGAGCCTTGGCACAAGCTTTGTCCATCTGTATCTGCACAAACATACACAAACAACATCAACTGTGTCAAAGATGTTTATGCAGTATGTACCAGCAAGGCTTTTCAATGCCTGGTCAGTGTTCCTTACCTTACATTCATGGGCTTTGCCATGGAAAATTGAGAGAAATGGCTTCATTTTAAGCAGGTGTTGGAGCTCAGGACAGCTTTTTGCTAGTTTTCAAGATATGGCCAGTACTTGCATGTTACATCCATGGAAAAAAGTGATTGTCTGTTGGCCAGCCTTTGTTGAAAGAACAAAGCTTATGCAAATATCTCATACTATCTCGAAGAGCACTAAGCAGCACTCCATATATACACACCGCTAGCTCCAAGCCTCCTCATCCAGTTTGCTGCTGGATCTGTGAGAGATATCCCTGGCTGCAGACTATTGCCCATCACAAAATCTAGAATACATACAATTCAGTCAGGCATGCTGTTATTACAGGCTAAAAGGTTACTGTTATTATACATTTACAATCTGCAGTCTTACATTTTTGGTTGATTTGTGTATACAGTCCACAAATGTTCCTACGTTTTCATCTTTGGCAATGAAAAGGTCCTGAAATATAGCCTGTTCCTCCAATCTGAAAACAAAGCAATAAAATACACTTACTGTACAAAGGTAGTGAACATCACTAACATATACAAAGAATTGTTATATTTTACACATTTTACAATACCTTGCTGCATTCTTTAAATGGTAATACTTGCAGTTTCCATCCACTGAAACTGAAAGCACATCTGGGGTACAAGCTTGAGACTTGAAGGGATCCTTCCTTAACATCTTATCCAACTCATATATTATGGCTTCCCGCTCAAAAATCATTTCAGGAAGCTGTCAGCCGAGATCTTAACTGTGATTTAAAATGAGAGATAAAAAAAGAAAACATAAAATAGGACATAGGTGTCCAAATACCAGGCATCAAGAATAGGTTAGGCGTCTTTCAAGTTTTAGGTGTTTCTCTGGCACAAAACATCTCACTCAATAAATTTTGATAATACCAGGACTTCATATGATCTGAATGCGGAATGAATGAGGTGGCACCTCAGCCATTTGATTCAAGTGTGTTTAACCAGGTACACCAAAATGTTGAATAACATAACCACTCAAGAATAGAGTCAGACGGCCCTTCTGGGATATGTACGTCAAAGTACTCACACAGCCAAAGTTGACAGTTATTTAAATTTTGATAATATAGTTTAAAAAAACTATATTATCAAAATAATATATAACCATAAATATAAAAATATTATGGTTTTGAGTCATTCAAAGAATTGTTATTCATACCATTGAGCATGACCACAGTGACTGCCTGTCCTGGTTTGATCCTCAAACATTCTGGTGGACAATCAAATTCTAACTGGGATCTCCACAGGTACGAATCGTGCTAAAGAAGTTGACATGTTTGATGCATGAATTTAAAGAAAACAAAACTTACGCTTTCTCTTCTTATAGTCTACCCTGACTTAAGGAGACGACATGGTCAGCAGGTGACATGAATGCAGATGTGGCTTATCTACGGGCGGGGGTGGGGGACGGAGAGATGACGGAGTGGGAGGAGAGGCAGCTGGAGAGATACTTCTGGGTCTTTTCTTCTGAAAAGACTGAGAGGATGGGACAACAGGATGAGAAACAGGAACCAAATCAAGCACTATCACAGTCTCTTCCTGGTTCTCTGGTATCATCATTGGATGCAACTCAGTAAGCATCCCAGGCTGCTCCTCAGCTATGGTCTCTGTCTGTTCAAAGATCAGGTTCTCAGCTCTTTACTTCTCTTCATCTGGCGTGCAACAGCAATAAATAACAGACAGGAGAAAAGAAATTTGCCTGTACTGACGCAAGTTCATTTTTAATTCAAGTAAATGACCTATAGCTGCAATCAGTGTATTCAGACAGGGTTCAGAACTTTAAAGATCATCACAGCCTAGGAGCACTGATGTTTTTAGCAACCCTCCAATATTACAAGGTGGCAACAACAAGCATGACTATAAACATTATTATGTGACTTTATCACGGCTAATTAAACGTATTAAGCACAGGTACAGTGTACAGGAACAATTAGCCTCCAAGAGGCTAATTTAGCTAGCTTCCACCGTATATTTTCTGGCAAAAAAAAAGTTACAAACGTGTCTTCAACCATTCGCATCACAGTCCTACTGCCATTAAGTCCTAAAACTACCATCAGTAATTTTATAACGTAACACTTTGGAGTTATTTTTGGTTTTAGAGTACAAAAACATTTTGACAGATGCAGATTTCTACTCACCGGAGTGTAAGTGTCGCATAGGATGACGTCAGCTTATTCTTCTTCTTGGGTTTTTGTGGGATCCGTCCTTATTTTTATTTCAATCAAACATATTAAAAGGTTTACAGAACAGTTTGCATGCAATCACAAACGAAAACACATCTTAATTTTTCTTAAATTTATTTGGTGTAAATCATTGATATCATATTCAGAAATAGTTTTTTTTAAGGCTTTTAAATCAAGCTAACAACAAGCACAACAAAACTCCTCCGGTTTTATATTTTACGGAGTTATTTTTAAATACCGAATTAAAGTATTGTGACCGATACGTCTGATATGTATTTGTAGTAAATATTCTTAATATCCTGTTCAAACTAGCACATAAATTGTAAATAAAGGTTTTAAAAAAAATAGAATAGACACGTCATCTTATTCGTTCCTAAGTCGTCAGTATCGGACGCTTAGGGAACGGTACAGCATTCAATGAGAGAACCCTTCGCGTCAATATGTGACGCCGAGGGTACCTGCCCAAGCGTCAATATGTGACGAGTTGGGAGTGAGAATGTGTTGGCATGTTGTGAATGAGAATGCATGTGGACAGGGATGTTTTTTTGTTGTTGTTGTTGTTGGATTTCTTTTACAAAAAAAAGTTTTTCTAATGTTTTGAAATTTAGTCTGTTACACTTTTTTGATGCATCTTCTCCAGCTGTGGAAAACACCTGCTCACATGAGTCTGGAGTGGAAAGAAATTGTAAGGAAAGGCAGAAAATATTTGGATAGATTGTCTTTTGGTTGTCCCACTATCTCATAGGATCCATCCATCTGGAACCGCAAAGGATCAGAGATTCCTCTGGCAGATGCATCTTGTTAACAGAAAAGCTTCCTTACAGTCACAGTTTGACGCGTCAGTGTGTGTTGGAAACAGTTTTCGTATTAGTCACGTGACTTTCTTATTGGCGGTGTGCGCACCGACACGGGGTTTTGCTCTATGAGCTTGGTGCATGCACCGATGCATCGGTGTTGCAGGACCCATCACTATTTGCTAGTATGCTAAAATAAAAACAGCTAATTAAATACTGCACCAGTTTCACATGTAATACATGTAATTTTTGAATGTGCCCAGAGGACGCTCACTGAGGAGAGAAAGCATTACTGAGCAACCACAAGGTGGGAGAAAGTGGACGGGGGCTGCTGGGTGACAATCATCTGGCGTCGCAGCATGCTGCCACATAAGCAAAAGCGCCAGCCGCATCTGGAAGCATAAACTTGGGGTTGTTGGAACATTAAGATCTCTGCATGGATGATTCTGATAGACGAGGACAACTCATGTTTCCCACAGCATAGTTGTCATTGGAAATTCACAGGTGCAGTTATTAATATGAAAGATTGCAAGTTTGTTCAATTCTTACAGTAAGCTACAGCTAGCCAGCATGTTTGAGACTGACTCATTCTCAGTTTATGAACATTGAATTGCTCACTTAATTGTAAGCATTAATTCAGTTGCTTTTTTGTGTTATTAAAGCTGCAGTATGTAACTTTTATTAAAAATAAGTCAGTTTTTTACATATTTGTTAAAACCGTCACCATGTTGTGACAGTATAATATTAGACAGATAATTAATTAAATAAATCAAGTTCCTCTACCTCCTCCCTGAATTATTATAGTGATTTACAGAAATGCAGAAAAAACATAAAATCAAAGCCTGGAGGAAGTACTCAGTGCCGTCAATCACCTCAGGAATGCGCTGCTAAATGTGCTAATGATAGAGAAACAACTTATTGTTGCAGGAAAGTCATTCATTCGAGGTTATTGGTGGCCATGTTAACTCATACTAGTTAGCTAAATAACTAGTTAACTAGTATAGACACTATCTATCTTGTGTGTTATTATATTTTGTCTATAACTATATGGGATTAGATTTATTCTTTTACTACTAAAATATTAGTTAGCAGGTATTGAAGCTTATATTAAATAACAGTATGATCTGTTGTAGTAATATCAGAGCTTGTTCTGATATGTTCTGGAATATTTAGTGCCACATTCCTGCGCTGGTCATGCTGACCAATGACAGAGATTATGAAGATTTCAGGTTTTACCACCTGGACTGTTAGAATCTCAGAAGTAATTACCCTATATTAGGAAGTATGATTCATAAAAGCAAAACTTATAAAAGTAACACAAAATCATTTGCTATGCAGGCAGGCATGGTGCTATTGTTCCAGAATATTGTTCCACAACTTGAATAATTAGAAAATATACCAGACCTGACAGGAGTATTGTGTGCATTTCTCCTGTCTGATCTCCAAAATATTCCTTTTGCATTTTATTAAAGTTTGGTTGATCTTAACTGCATGACTTGTTTGTGATCTTTCACATCACAAACCTTGGCAAAGATGCTAAATTCGCCTTTAACATTAGAAAACTAGCTAACTGGTTAGCTAGTCACAAGAAATGACAAGCAATAAAGTCACTGTTCACAAAACAATGATGTTTTAACAAATATGTAAAAGTAAATACACATTTTTATATAGAAAAGTTACATACTGTAGCTTTAACCTCTTGCTATAAATAAGTTCTGCCTGTACACTTTGTCCTAATCTCAAAAGTTGATGGATCATTTTACGGTACCTCTGTGAGGTGGAAATTTGGAAACTGCAGCTCCAAGGAGGAGCTTTGTCCTTGAAGGCAGAGCTAGGACCACCAAGGCATTTTGCACAGCTGAATGGTTGCCATGGAGATTAAACAGATTAAACACTCAAACATGCATGAAAGAATCAAGTCAACATTCCAGGTTGAATGAGGGAATAATGTAACATGACGTGAAGCTCAAAAAATTAAATTTTACACTCTCCTTTAAAATTATGATCTTGTTATGATCGTCACAAGATCATAACAAGGTGAAGGAAGCTGATAGAAAGAAAGCACAACTGATAACTGCCCTTTGTGGCATGTTGAATACAAATTCTATATGGACGTCTCTAGAACTGTGTTCTAGACACTTCTAGACTGGGTGTCATTTAGGTGAGTGATCTGCTATTTCCCTGCCATATTATTCTTTTTTTCCTCAAAACTTGTGGGTGTGTTAGTGCTGTTCACTCACTGTAAAAATCTTATTTGAAGGCTCAAAATATTGCAAAATTTAAAGAGGTACAATGTGGTGATATTAGGCCATTAAATGCATCCTACGCATCATGTACACCTGCAGCATCAGATCCACAAACACTTGTGGACTGGAAAATCTGGACGCAGACTTACAGCTCATTTTTACATCACTAAGACTAATTTAGCTCATTGTCATATAAGAAAGTCGTCTGGAAGCATTTGGCTTCTTTATGTACACACAACTGACACTGTCTCACTTTCTAAAAGTTGTGAACTTTTTGTTTTTGTCCTTCCATTAGTGCCAATATGTATGTGCGATGCAACATATTCACACTCAGTTTGTTTAAGGCAGTTTCCGCTTAAGGTAGGAGGTGCTTTGAAAACATTTTATTCATTGTTTACTAGTGTTTTCAAATGAACACGTACACGAAACAGCCAAGGATCTGACATTAAACTTCAGTTTCTTTAGACCAATTCTGGAGGACAATATTTAGTTTTGTGCTCAGTGTTACACTGAGTATAGGTGAGGAAGGAAAGTCTCTTTAAAATGTTGTTTTTCAGTCAATTTAATCAAATCCAGGAGCAAAATTCTCAAATGATTTTATTTACCAGCTTATTTTACAAAATTCATTCAAAATAAAGACTGTTTTGTGATTTTTCTTCCAAAGGTCTACGGTTTGAAAAAATTAAACAAAAACAGAAAACAAAGTATTTAATTTTGCAGTTTAATAAAAAAAAATGTTCAATAAATTTTTTTATTTTTTTTTCTCTACAAACTGTTTGATTTTCTGGGAATCCAATGCCAAGGTATTCTCATTTGATGATTTTAAAACACACATTCACCCGGCAGTTGGACCTGGTTGGCTGTGATTTGTCACTGTTTTTCAACTATTAAAAATACAGCAGGTACAGGCTTCCTATGTAATAGAACTTGTAAGGAAAGCCAGTAAATGGAGAGACATCAGCAGTGGCCTTAACCCTTGTGTGTACGAGGACTGAGGCAAATGTTACAAGTGATACAGGTGTGGGGTCGGTTGGACCCCATTTGTAAACACAAGGATTAAAAAACCGGCTGTCTACAGGTAAATGTGACATCCATCATTATAGAACAATATGAGAAAAAAAACATTTAAGAAAATTATCAACCTTCTCAGATGAAGATAGTCTCGCAAATTCAGGCTTTGTTATTAACCCAAAAGAAACGTCTGATACTCTGTAGTGAATTCATATTTTAGATTTGCGTTAATAGTTAAAGTGACTGTGGGTGTGTTAGTGCTGTTAATCGATAAAAATTATTCTTACAATTAATCAATTTACCTAACAGATGCTTCACTGTGAAAAATAATTTATTCAGACTGATCTCATCTGCTTACAGAGACATCAGGACCGCTCTGATCTAACATCATAAGTATGAACCTTCATTTACGTACTAATGTGAAGGTTTAGTTTTTGCAGGAATGGTTTCCTGGGCAAATCCTTCCTTTTGCCTCACTCCAACCAAGTAAAATGCAAACAATTATCTGTTTTATTTTTCTTTTTTGTAGTAGAAAGCAGATAATGTAGTCATCTAGTACCCAACAGAAAAATTACTTCACCATACATGCATGAAATTTGCTACAGCTAGTAACAAATTTATTCAGGGGTCAACTGACACATAAGATATATTTTGGTTTCTAGTTCTTAAAAATATTTGTATATTTTTGCAATATAGGAAACGCAGGATTTTTTAATGTCATGCAGTGGAGAACATTCATATATTAATTGTATTGTACATACTGTAGGTTTCTGAGCATTAAGGGAAGGCAGCAAAATCTCACCGACTTTAAAAATAAACATGTGGGGCCTTGTTTAATCTTTAATTAGTACAGATGTTTGGGTTGTGGAGTTATTTCTGAACCAGGAGACATGTCTTCAAGCACATTCACACACAAGGGACACGTCTGCATCTGCGTGTACGTTGGCACCCCCCTGTCCCCCTTAACCACCCACCAGATGCTTCATTGTGAAAAATAATGTGTTTTACAAAGACATGTAAACCACTCTTATTTTTATTTCTTTTATCTTTCTGTTCCCGAGTCTCATTAACGCTTTGATTCAACATTTAGTCGAATGCCTGCCTTTGTTCGGTTCACAGCTAAAAACAAATGAAGACTTCAGTGCTTTGGCTGTCAATAAATGTGAGATATACATAATGCAGCGATCATGACAGCTCTACAGCTGTTCAACATCACCCTGGACACTGAGACCTTTGCTGAATTAATATGAAATGTTCCTTTCATTATGAATGAAGGCCAGGTGTGCCTCGTTAAATTTGAACCTCTATTGCCAAACATACACATCCCCACACATACACAGTGGGGTTGTGTTGCTCTTGACTGCTGATGGGCACAGAGGAAAAAACAGTAGCAATGTAACATAAGTGTCAATCTTCTCTCTAAAATATGAAGCAGCAGATTCATTTACAGACATTAATTATTGCTGCTCTCTTCTATTTGTTTTAAGAGACCAGACTGATCTTTGGGCTTGACTGCAGTAGCAGATATGAAGCAACACCATCAAATAAATCATTCTGTTTGCACTGACAGCTTGTGATGAAGTAATAGCAGTATGTCAGATGTGGGGAAAGTTAAAAGACTGCCACTGCCACTCGGGTCCTGCCGCTCCGCCGAGCATGCTGGGACATATTGTGCATTGTCTGCGCTTCCATCTGGAAAAGCAAGTCTTGATTTCACTGCTGGGACCCGCGCGACAGACGCCAGATGATCTGGGATGATTCAAAGCCCAGCTGGTTAATTCCTCCGGTGCAGCCGACTGAGTTGAGGGGACGTGGCCGTAGCTCACCACGGTCCTCCATCTGCCGTTCCTGTTAGGGGCGCTTCCGAGATCTGGCCAATTGCCCCCCCTCACCTCGCCCAGTCTGACCCAGCCCAGTGGCCTCATCTGAACTTCCCTGGCCAACCGTCCAACACCAGCCCCACCGCTGGGACTGCAGCTGAAAATAACCAACTGATTCATCATAGCGGCCCTGTTTGTGCCACATAGGCACTGCACTTAAATATGGGATCTGTTTCACGGTGACCAACAGAGACTGCCTGCAACTTCAATAAAGCCATCATTCGATAGGATAGCTGTAAGCCTCCATCAGGACACTTACAAGTCCCATTAGAAGATATAAGTGATGCCAGTGAACAGACAGGGTTTTGAGAAAACATTCATACCTCTTGAACTTGTTCACATTTTGTCATTTCACAAACACAAAGTTGAGGTATTTTACTATGATAAAATACCTCAACAGTATGTACTACATAACTGAAATGTGGAAAGAAAAGGATTAAAAAATCTGAATATTATATTTGCCCCATTTCTTCTCATTTTGGATGCTGTGTAAAGTTCTGAGCAGCGAGGAGACTGAGGAGACCCCGCTGAGCACAGTGTGGGATATACTAAACCACTGACTATGAACGATGTGACCCTGAACTTGATAAGCTTAATACACATAGATTATACCAAAAGCATTTAAATTTCAATCACCAACAGTTAGACATCAGACGTGAAATCTCGCAAAACCCATCAAGACTAAATGTGACCTGGAGTCAACAAACATGAGTAGCTAGGAGGAAGCCATGGAGACAGCCTGTGGAATATCACCAGAGAAAAACATAGAGGGGTCATTCATGTTTCCGTCACCTCGCTTTCTGATTGGCTACACGTCACATTCAACAGGCTGCATTTTCATTTGTCCTCGTTGAACACTTCTTTGACATCAGGCCAAGACAATCAAACATGTCAAGCATCCCCGATATACTGACATCTCTGCAAGCAGACTAGATCAGTCTGAACCCACAACACATAGTAGGAATATCTCTTAAGATTATATTAATTGGAGCGTCCTTAAGATTGTTGGAAAAGAGAAATAGGACGAAAATCAGCATAAAAATCTTGCCGTGTGAACTAGGCAAATAGGTTAACCCTTGTCTCACAGCACTAACTGCATTCTGTCATAGTTTGATTTACATGTTGAGGACTGATGAGCCTCTGACTTGTGCTGTGATGTGACTTCATACTTCATACTTTAAAAAACTTTAAAGGCAAACTAAATTCCACAATTTGTTGTAAATGCATGCCACAATTTTCAGATTTTAAATTGTAGCTTTTGAAAACCAGACTGTAAAAATTCTGTAGTACTGTTTTTCTGTCATATAAAATCCCAATAAAATACATAAAGGTTTATGGTTTCAACATGACAAGATGTGAAAAGATTTAACAAGTACTTGATTACTTTGGCAAGGAATCGTGTTTGTCTACTGAAACCATTAGCTTGATGCAGTATTAGCATTAAGTGTTTAAATGAAGAAATGCAGCTTATGTTTGTACAGATCTAAAACTGCAGCCTCAAAAGGAGCAGGCTGCTCTCTCTGTCACACTAAACCAGAGGTGCTGCACATCATCTTCATCAGGAACTCATCAGGGTTTGATGACTACAGTCCTGCTCAGACTCAGCCCACATTGCACAGACTATTCAGGAAACAAGAGTTCTTCTCTGGTGAGGTTGATTATAGCACACATTGGGGCACTGTGATTACAGCATCTAATTAATACAACTTATCGTCTTTAATGGCTGTATTTAAAAACTTGTTGCAATTAGATACTTGACAAAGCTTGCTGAGGCACAAAGCCCAATTTCAGCATGAGTAGGAGATACATGATCATTCCCCATCCTTTTGCCTCATCTTGATGAGCTGTCTTTTTCTAAAGAAGAAATAAAGACAACGAGAAAGCAGATATCATCTCCTTTCGGCCCCGGGCAGGTGCAGATAATTTTTTTACATCCTTGTGCCGAGGCTGCTTGAAAAGCTGCATCAGATCTACTGCTGTTTGGACACAGCTACAGCAGATAAAGCATATTCAATATGACAGAAGTTGCCAACATTAATTCTAGTCTCTTCTGCACTCTGATGTAACAGAACCAGACTCTTATCAGTTGAAATTAAACCCCCGAATTAGAAAGGAATCAAATTATACTGTGATTGAATTACCAAAAGTCTATCAAATAATAGTACTGATAATTCTGACAATAAGTGAGGTGGTTATGCCATTTCATTAATCCCATATTCCAGTTTGAGTAAATTGTTTCTCCCCATTGTTATTTAGAGATGCTTGTCAAAGACCTCCTTTATGAAAATCTAATATTAAGGCGGCATATGAGCAGTGCTTTATTTGACTGAAAACTTTTTAATTAATATATGTCGCAAATGAGAACCATTCATGACAGTCACAATATCAGCGCTGATTTTGTTCTGAGCCTTATGTCATCCAGCCCTTCTGGTCACAACTTCCCAGGCAAACTTTTCACTCTCCTCTGGATGTTAAACTATTGTTTAACATCCAGAGGAGAGTGAAAAACATTAACAAAATTCAGACCATCACATAATAATGTGATGGTCTGAATTATATATATATATATATATATATATATATATATATATATATATATATATATATATATATATATAATATGAGGCACAAAGCCCAATCACTCAGCTTCTTGAAGTCGCTTGTTCAGTTGGAGAGAAGGATAGTTTGGAGCAGTAATTGTCCAGGTCTTGAGAACTAAAATACTGAACTCCTCCTGCTGGGTTCTGGTACGCTGCAGCAGTTTAACATCCTGCCTGCGTCCTGTGTAACATTACCAAATGTTACACTTTGGTAATGTTTTGATCAGCTTGCTCCACATGTTAATTTGAACAGCTTGCTCCACATGTTTCTGCTTTGTCCCTTGCATGACTTGAGGAAAGCCCCAGAATGAACTACTTGAGGAATAAACTACTTACAATATCATTCTTTCATCTCATGATCTTCATGTGTTCTTCACACTTTGCAATCAACTTTAAAGTCCCAACATGGATTCGGGAGTTCAAAGTTAACCAAATGGTGTCACGTGGCATAGTGGTAGAGTATATGGAGAGCCATTTGCACCAAAATTAAATAAATAAATAAATGGGTTAAATAAATAAAAAATGAGTAAAATAAATCAAAAAATGAAGTAAATGAGTGAAATAAATAAAAAATGTGTTAAATAAATAATTTAGCTTTTTCATTAAACCAATTTTTAATTTATTTATTTTTCATATTATCAATTTCCCAATTTCTCTTTTTTATTTATCTATTTGTCATTTATCCCTTTATCCATTTACCCATTTTTCATTAATCTATTTTGAAGCATCACTATTCTTATTTAAACAAATTTTTTATTTTGTCTTTAAAAAACTAAAAATTCCGCTGAACTTTATATTTTGAGCCCTCTAATTGTGTAATTTTTTAAGATATGAAATAATTGATAACTTGATCAGTTACTCAGTACTTGTATACTTTTTACCAAATGCTTCTTTACTCATATGTAATTTCTTATTCAGCTACTTTTTACTTAAACATGTAAGTAAGAGATAAACATGAGTAAAAACATGTTTGGAGTACAAATTATGGAACAGTAACCAAATGTTGAGGCATATATGTTGAACAAAAACAGGGAAACTAAGGTGGCCAAGTTATACATCCACAAAGAACTACTGAAATGAATAGTCATAATTACTTTATATGAATACGACATGTATGCATGTGGGCCACACTTGGCACATTTCAGGGATGTAACCAATAGGGACAGATTTTAGCAGGAGTTCAGCTTTTATCCATTCTGCACCCTCACTAAGGTCACTGTATTCAGGTAGTCTGTTTACAAACATCAGCGTTAATTTACCCCCACATTTTTTAAATTAAATGTGTCACCAGTGCATTTGGCCGGGTGTTCCTGCTCCAGAAAGGTGAAGGTCTCTGGTCACCCTGAAGCTGTGAGCCCACTGGAAACAGAGACCAGAGGCCTGCAGGATGATCTGCTGTGACAGCTTAACATCTGAAAACATACACGATAGAAACATTAATGAATGTGCTGCAAAAACAAGCTGTACTTTTGACCTGGTGGCGATCAAAAGTACACCTGTTGGCCTCAAGTTTGGTTACAAATATGACTGTAGTTGGAAAACATCAGCGTTAGCTTACCGTCTGGGCAACCGGAGGATCCTGGACGGACAGCAGCGGTGCATGTCTGAAAGATGGCCTCCGATGCAGATCTCCAAGGCTTGCCACCGTCATTCTTTCAGCTCGATGCTCCGTAGAGCTGCCACTGGATATTGCAGTTCACTTACGATGTACGGTCAAGTCTGCTCCTTATAGTTGAATCACAGCTGGTAGCTACGAAGGCGTCCTGAACCTTCAATCGTAAGCCAACTTCAGCGGCCGCTTCGTCCAAACTATAAAAACCCCCGACGGTGAAGCTCTGAGTCCATCAGAGCCGCCAGCTGAAACACGTTCTGTCTGAGCGGCCACACAAAAATAAAGTCAGGAGTAATAACACTATTTTCTAATGAAGTTGATGAGCTTCTGCTTATTGATAACCCGTTAGTAGGTCGCCATCTTTCTTGAAAGCAAAGTAGGTGTGACGCTAACCAACCAATTGGGGAAGTTGTAGCCTGATGACGTGCCACTCCTCATTTGCATTTATTTTTCCCCTTAAGTTTTGCGGGGAAAATAGAATGTGATAAAGAAAATAAGGAAATACTAAATGAATAAGGGAAATTGGAAAATGGGAAAATTAAAAGTTTTTCAAACAAAAGTTAAATGAAAAATAGGTTAAAGAAAAATGGGTACATAAAGAAGGGATATATGAGAAATTGATTAATGAAAGTGGGAAATAGAAAATCGGGTTAATGGAAAAAGGAAATGGAAAAATGGTTAAATTAAAAGAGGTTAATGAAAAATGGGTAAATAGATAAAGAGATTAATGAAAAATGGGTAAATGAAAAATAGATAAAAGAAAATGGGTAAATAAAAAAAGGGATATATGAGAAATTGATTAATGAAAGTGGGAAATAGAAAATCGGGTTAATGGAAAAAGGAAATGGAAAATGGTTAAATTAAAAGATAGATTAATGAAAAATGGGTAAATAGCTAAAGAGATTAATGAAAAATGGGTAAATGAAAAATAGATAAAAGAAAATGGGTAAATAAAAAAAGGGATATATGAGAAATTGATTAATGAAAGTGGGAAATAGAAAAAGGAAATGGAAAAATGGTTAAATTAAAAGATAGATTAATGAAAAATGGGTAAATAGATAAAGAGATTAATGAAAAATGGGTAAATGAAAAATAGATAAAAGAAAATGGGTAAGTAAAAAAGGCATATATGAGAAATTGATTAATGAAACTGGGAAATAGAAAATCGGGTTAATGGAAAAAGGAAATTGAAAAACGGTTAAATTAAAAAATAGATTAATGAAAAATGGGTAAATGGATAAAGGGATAAATGACAAATAGATAAATAAAAAAGAGAAATTGGGAAATTGATAATATGAAAAATAAATAAATTAAAAATTGGTTTAATGAAAAAGCTAAATTATTTATTTAACACATTTTTTATTTATTTCACTCATTTACTTCATTTTTTGATTTATTTTACTCATTTTTTATTTATTTAACCCATTTATTTATTTATTTAATTTTGGCGCAAATGGCTCTCCATAAGAGTGGGCATCCTGCATGCGGAGGCTATAGTCCTTATTGTGTTTGTCCGACCTCTGTCACATGTCTTCCCACTTTCTCTCTACCGATTTGCTGTCTACTTACTGTTGGAAAAATTGAAAAAGGTCACTAGTATCATCCAAAAGGAGATAAGTTAACCTCGAACACTACAATCCACCTCAGGACCTGGCCACAAACCTGTAACCATTATAATCAGTAAGAGAAGAAACAGAACAAGAGTTATGTAGTCATATAAAGCAGAAGAAGGAAACTTATAATCTTACAGTAACTGGAAATATGATGATTGGCAGAATCAGAGCCAGATAACATGTTGAAGATGATGCAAACAACTCTGTATTTAAATGCCATATCTGTGGGTCTCACAGATCCAGCGTGTGTGAGTGCGTGTGTGAATGTGAACTTGTCTTCCTCTCAGCAGGCTTAGAGCTGCAGCTCATCAGGGGAACTGCTCAAACGGCTGGCTGAGGGCAAGTTGCCAGTTTGTTTTCCCTCTCTGTGGTAAAGTGGTCTCCCTAGTTGTTGAGAATAATTGTCCCCATTACTAGTTGCCTATCCCCTGGCTCTGTCACTTTACTTTCAAGAACCTTTGGAGTTTACTTAAATCGAGTCCCTGCTTCCACGCTGATCTCCAGGTTGCCCTTCCTTGTACCAGAATCTCTCACTCTCCTTGTCACCTTGAACAGGCTGCTGAAACCTACCATTCCCCTTGCAAAATACTCACCTTCCTGTCCACCCTCTGCCTGCTTCTTCACCTCTCCTCAAGGAAAAGACACACAAAGCACACTCCACTGTTTTCCTATCCAACCTGTCAACCTCACAGCTGTCAGCACCTTCTCCTCTGGAACTTCACCAAGTAAAACAACCAGCATTCAGTTCATTCTTTATGATACATCATGTCCTGGATCATGCATCAGTCTAATCTCTTTTTATTTTCCAGTTCTCTAAATACCAGGCCACAAACTAATTTTCCAATAAGCCATTTAAAACTGCTTATGTTGTCCATAATTGTGTCTGCAGAGTCAGATTATTCAAACATGACATTAAAGTGGGAAATTCATTTGAACAGCCTGTATTATATAACACAGACCTTGGGATTAATCTGAAATGACTTAATGGCTGTCACTTTTCCATAAACTTCAGATCTGCAAAGTTCACAATTAACAATCAACTGATTCTTCCCACCAGAGCAGGGCCGTGCAGAGACCACTAAAGGGGCAGGAGCTCAACAAAAAAAAAAAAAAAAAAAAGGGCACATCTAACCACATTCTAGGACAGAATAATAACAGCCTCTCAGCTTTCAGAGTTTAAATTACAAAATTATGAGATATACAATCAAAGCTAAGGGAAATCTCTATATAGAGCATACAGCTATGCATATGCAAGATATTTTATTAGTAATTTCTTTCTGCAGGTCTATTTTGTTATAGGAAAGTTTTGCAATATTCAAGCCCACAATTTAGCAAGATATGTAAATCAGAGTTAGAGCACCAGACATATTTTGTCCTTACAGAATTACAGTATTAAAAATATAAGCAGGGGCACAATGCAACCTTTTAGTGAACTGTAATCTATAAAAAAGAGCTGCCTGTTTGCTACAGTTGCAGTGGAGATGAAGATGGTCCATTCAGGAAAGCAGAGCTGCATTAAACTTTAACATGGAACTGCAGAAAAAAAAATTGAATTCTTAATGCATGTCACCATGAGAAAAACTACTGAGTTTTGCTTAAAAAAAAAAAAAACTTGTTTTAACATTAAAATCACACATTTTTGTCTCATGCAAAACAAACTTTTGTGCATGTCATTCTTTTCTTGCTATTCTAAGTTTTTGTTTGACTCAAAGTTTTGCTTGTGATTCTTACATGATGTTGTGGGCAGGGCCTAAAATCGCAACAAAAGATTTCTGATGTGTGCAAATAAATGTTTGTTTGGCAAATAACTAACTTCACAAGACAAAAGAGTTATTTATGTGCCCCTATTGCATAAGCGATACTGAAGAATGGCTATTATCATTAACGACACAAGGAAGAAGCTTTTTAGTTATGTAGTTTTGCTAGCAAAGTCGTTAGCTAGCTAATAGCACATCAACAACAGCCTAATGTCTGTATGATAAAAATACTGAATCGCTAGTTAACAGTTTTTCCTCACCTGGCTGTCTCCTCCCGCTCAGTAGTTCTTCAGAGAAAGGCAGACGCAGAGGCCTGTCGTATTTCATTACCTCTCTGCTTAAACAGAAACGATACTTCAACATTTTCTGTCATCTGACAAGTAGCAAGTCTACTCCACTTTATTCACCAAAAAATATTTTTTTTAAATTCAAAAACTGTTCTGTAATCTGAACGTTCGCTACGTTGAGCTCCAGTTAGCTGCCTTATCTCACTGCGCAAGAGGCAACTGGGTCATGGGCAAAAGGTCAAAGGTAACAAGGTGACCGGAGGGCTTATTATGTTGTAAAAAAACCCCCAAAAAAACAAATAATTTTAGTATTATGTGTCAGAAGAGGGCTTAGGAAATACCAAAAAAAAAAATGAAAAAAAAAATAAATTTGACCAAAAGGAGACTTGGGGGCAAGGAGCAAAAAGGGCAGGTGCTCAAGCACCCCCAGCCCCACCCTCTGCATGTGCCTGCACCAGAGCTTTGTCTAACTCAGAGGTTCCAAACTGTGGGGCGCGCCCCCTAGGGGGGGCGCCGTGTCATTGCAGGGGGGGCGCAGGAAGCCGTCTGGATGAAAAAAAAACAAAACATGAACACTGCATGCGCTGGGTTTTTAACCTTAGAATGGCCAACTCCATTATTCCTATGTCAATTTGATACAGTGGAGGCTTCCACACTTCCCATATTTGTGTCCTCTGTCACTTTTATCAGCAGTTAAAACTGTTTAATCCGTTAACATGTTGTAACCCGTTTTTCCGAGCCGCCTTTAAACGCAACATGAGCGCTACGAAGCTCGCGCTGGGTTTACACCTGTGAAGGAGACCTGCTGCTGCTGTGCAGAGCTACGTAGGTTTGTGTTAGAATCACGGCAGCAAACCGCAAAGAACTTTTCAGTTTTTCCCTCCAAACTAACCGACCGAGTTGAGTAAAGCTGTTGGATGCAGGTAATGTTAGCTAAAAGATGACTAGCTAATATCAATACAGAACCTAAGCTTAACAAGTACCTTGTAGGCTACCGATGTTGGTGTCTATTTTCAGCTACGTACATTCATTTTGCCCCCAAAAAAGTAGATTTGATCATATAGTTTAAACAATAAACAGTTAAATTTCCAAAAACAAAACATCTTATTCAATGAATCAATCAAAACCACCTAGCACAACAAAGAACGAAAAACTCCTCACAATGTGACTGACTGCAGGCAAGTGGTCCGACAGGCTGAAAAATAAAAGAGTTAGCGCCGTGACCGAGTGGTCAGCCACGAACACCAACCGGCGCAGCTCTCACTCATAAGGTCACATTTTTTCCAGCCCAACCACGAGAAAACTTTACAAATTATATTTGTAGATGTTAAATATTGTTACAGTACATCGTTAATTGTACTAGAAAAATATGACAAGTAAAAAAAGAAGTGAAGAGCTGCCTCTCTCGCACCTACCTCCACCAGTACTACTCAGAATTCTGGTGGGGGAAGCTGCGAGAGTGCCTGACGGACCCGTTTCATGCAGTCACTCATCACACCACTAGGTGGCTCTAAAACGCATCGATCAAAAATCTCATAAACACATACAACCATCACTACAATCATTTTTGATCAAAACTCAAAGACACACACAAGCTTTTCTCTGTTACATTTGGATCTCTAGGTAGTTGATATTTCTCAAATTTTCTAAATAATTCACAAACTGCAGTTAAAATGAAAATCATAACAGACCAGTCAAGTAGCCGTGAGCCCCCCTCAAATGCACTTTTGTTCATAACTGGAGTTATTGCTTTAAAACTGAGGATCTGGGTTTTCCTTGGGGGTTTTGTGGGTTGTTTTTTGCTTGCTGTATTCCCCGTCAACCACCAGATGGAGCCGTGGAAGCGACTACACACCTTTCACACCGGTGACTGATCATCTCGTTACCGGGAGTTTAAGAGAAGCTGACTGCCAGTGCATCAGCGCTTGAGTGTTACCTAATTATGGTAGCTCTGAGCCCTCTTGAACCTTTTTTGTAATCTTTCAGAGATCTTAGTAACATTTCCTTTGTTGCTTGGATTCCTTTCAGGGTTACTTGTTGAACCAGAACCTGCCTGATTACTCTGTTCCCTCATTGGTGCCCACTCACCTCCTCTGTTGAAGATTCTCACCGTTGTCTCTCACTGGCAGTTCGCTCGCTTCCCTGGAAACAGTCAAGATCCTCTCTCCTGTCCGCCCTCCACCACAGCTTCCACTTCAACTCAAGACGCCTCTCCGTAAACTCATACTTCTGGAGCTTGGATCAGTGTGCAAAAGTCAAGATTTTCCGGCACTACCAATAAGAACTATCACATTCTGAAAATCACTGACAAATACGACGCGGCTCGTGAGCCGTAACGAAAGCCAGGGAGACATGGCCTTCAATAAAAGAATACGCTCTTTATTGAACAACCCAAACAAATAAACAGAGTTAAACAGCAACAAGCGGGTGGCCCCCCCTGTGGTCAATGGCATCTCTGAAGCCAGTGATGAACGGAAAAGTCCTGCAAAAGAAAAGAATGGTCAAACAAACAAAACCTAACAAAGACGGAGTGGCCAGACAGGTAAGGGAAGAGTCACCTCTGCAGAGCAGAGCTGGGTGGAGAAGCCGACTCCGCTCCAACTCCTCCTCACGCGCTGGAGCAGGCTGCTTCTATAGCGATGACACGCTGGGCCTGGCGAATCCTGGTCCCGCCCACTCTGCTCCGCCTCAGGACAAAACACAACTGACGGATCCCTCCACGTAAAGTGGAGGGGGACGTCACACTCATCAAGTGTTCTGTTCTCCCCAGCTGACGCTCCAGTTATTCTCCTTCCAAGGATCTGATTTCATCCTGTCATTTACTTATGTCTGTAATAAATTTATTGAACTGATAATCCTTTTCTCCTATGTTGTGATCTGCATGTGGGTGAGAAACCTTAAACCAACCATGACAAAAACCTAACCTTGCTTTAACCTTTCCACAACTTTATCCAGACAGGTCGTCTCCTGTCTGGATACAACCCTGCGATCGGAGCTCCGATCGCTCTGCCACATAGAAGATGGCGGACGCTTTTAAATTTGTGAACAGAAAATTTGTCTGTTCACAAATTTTCATCTTCAAACCTGAGGCCTTCACTGTCAGATTAAACCACACACAGCTTGGCTCCACGTAGTAGTTACTAACTTGTGCAGGCAGTTGGTTGCAGATAGGGTTGCCACCCGTCCCATAAAATACGGAATCGTCACATATTTGGCTGTTAAATGTTGCGTCCCGTATTGAACCGATACGGGACGTGATTTGTTCCATATTCTATAAATGTCCAATAGAGACGCCCATCATACACATATAAATACTTAAGTGTAACAATGACCAAACCAAAAGACAGGAAATATTAAGGTCAGCCAAATTGTTGTGGCAGGAACTACACAGGACCCCAGAACGTAATGGACCGACGCTGTTCAGTTGTTTAGAAGCGAATTTCTGGCTGCAAAGTCAAGTAATTCTGATCTTTCATCCTTACCTCTGAAAGGTAATGCCAATGAATCCAGTTTGTTTCATAAAACGGTTGAAACAAGTCCACACAGCACAGGACTTAAGGAGCTCTGACCGCTCTGCTGCCACATAGATGGCGGACGCTGTTACGCACGACTCAGCGCGCCATGAGGCGTCTACGTATTCATGTCTATGTGCGGGAGCTACACAGGACCCCAGAAAGCTATGGACCGATGCTGTTGTCACAGTTGCCTACGCAGCCGCGGTGAGGTGCCATCAATCCGCATCTTTTTTACAAAGTCCTGGGCCTGACTCTTCACCGTACTTAGAAGTTAAACTTCTCATAAAGACAGACATGCGAGGGAAGACGCAAATCCTAGGCTGAATAATGTTAGTGACGATGAACACAGGCAATTAAAAAAAAAAAAACAATGTTTCCAACATGGGACAGTGTGCTGTTGTATGAATGGATCAGGAGAGGAACTGCAGACCCGTCAGAACCTATGAACCAGACATAAGCATCTCTTCATCCCTCAATCTCCTGAGGTTGATAAGGTACAGAACATTTTGCTATGAGTAAGTTTCTTGTTGTGCAAGGACACTCAGAGGGCACCTGGAAATTCAACTACACACAGGAGTATATGAAAGGGAAAAGTTTATTTTCCCCAATACTGGTTTCTGCTCTGGGAGAGGTCATCAAACAGCACTGAGGAGAGAGGGGAGAAGGCTGGTGATGCACAGATAGAGGGGTATCTTAGAAATGTTCAGCTTAACTGAGCTGTAGAGCAGTGGACGGGTGGAGCAGAGGAACAGAGGGTCTGACGACAGGGTGATGCAGGAAGCCAGTGGAACAGGCATCTGTGGAAGCAATGAAGATCTCCACAAGGAGATCCAAAACGCAACACCCAGGGACTGTCGATAATAAGTCAGAGGTCATACACAGGAGGACAGAGAGAGCAAACTTAGCTTTGTGGGGCAGGTGATAATCGGTGGTCGTGAGGCAGAGCTTGGGTCAGGGTCCAGAAATCCAGAATAGAGGGGATCTGCTTGGCAGGAGGGGTAAATCCGTGGACAGAAAGGGGTCGTAGAAACATTGAAGGCTTGGAAGGAAATGCTGGCTCTCTGCTGGCTCGTAGCTGCCGATAATCTGGCAAGGAAGCAGGAGCTGAGGGGTGTTTAAGTAGGGCAAGGCCCAGGTGGAACAGGTAAGCAATCAGGCGTGGCAGGTGAACTGAATGAGTGCTTAACACAGCATGGACAGGACATGAATCATAACATGTTGTGCTTTTACTGGTTTTATTATTTGCTTATTTAATAATATCAGCCAAAATAATACAAATGGTCATTTAAAGCAGTGTTTTTCAACCTTTTTTGAGCCAAGGAACAGTATTTTAATTGAAAAAATCTCAAGGCACACCACCAACCAAAAATGTAAACAAAGATACTCTGTAGCCGCCTATGTTACATATACAGTCATTCTTATCAAAGTGTCTTGAATAGGAATCAAATAAACACAAAAATTTATTTTTATCACATTTTGCATTTCTTATTTCAAATTGCACGTAACATGTCCACTTCAAAAATACATTTGAACAGTGTCACAACACTGTGGTATTAAATTTAAAGAAGTTGTAGAAAACTTCAAAGTGTTTTACAAACTAACCCACAAGCATTATTTAAGCTGTAATACAGAAAATCATTCTTATTCTGAAAGAAGCAATAATATTTGGGAAAAATTTCACTGTTACAATATGAAGATTTGCATGTACAAAATGTCAATATCTGTATATTTTACCCATCTAGTGTGAAACCTATGCATATTTGGATGAAAACAGCTGATTTCCTGGCAGAAATTGAAGAAAGACAAAGCTCTTCCTCAACAGCTCTCAATCTCTCTCTGGTTTCAGTTTTTATAGTAACCAGGCTTGAGAAGCTCACTTCACACAGACATGTTGAGGGAAATGGACCCATGTTCTTTCCAACTACTGCTGAGCTTCACTGTCTTTTCCATCACTGTCGTTAGTCTTGCTAGATACGATGCTCTCACCGCTACCTGGAACATTCATGCATCTCTTGTTTTAATGTAAAATGCTCTGTACCTACTGCCATCTAGCAGTAAGAAAATTACATGATTATGCTGCTAGCCACTACTAACCATGGTTTCGTTCACGCCGAGCTTAAGTGCAGCGGCTCTATTTCCCTCCTGTAGTGCCAGATCGACAGCCCTCAACTTAAAAGTTGAATCATATGAATTTGAAAACATTTCTCCGTCGTGCCTGCTGGTAGCATGTGGTTGTTCTAAATGAAAAGTAACGCATTCTTCTTTGATTTACAATTTTGACTTCTAATGATTCACCTTCTGCTAGAGAGCCCCCTGGTGATTGAAGAAAAATACACAGAAAAGCCGCACCGGGCTACAATCCGCATGGTTCAAAGTTTAGGAAAAAAGAAGCAGCTTATAGTCCGGAAAATACGGTACCATAGGTGAAATTGGATAATTTCCACGGCACACTAGTGTGCCGTGGAACAGTGGTTGAAAAACACTGATTTAAAGAACAAGACATACATATAGATTAACACTAAATACATAAATATTTCCTACTTTGAAAGGTTTGTTAGAGCTTTCTGTAGGTTTTATTTTGAAATGTTGATATATTTTATGAATTCATTGTTCAGTGGTCATTTAATGTATTATTAATGCACCAGACCCAGACCTGCAGTCTTGGGCGGTTCTAGATGAGGGCCAACGGGGAACCAAAGAAGTTATACTAAATACATGTCTTATGTTAATACTCAGTGGTGGATCACTTTTTTTTAACCTTCACAATTTTACTTTAACAACGAATTAAAAATTATAGTGCTGCACTTTTAGCTGTTGTATATGATCATACTTTCCATCTGCCAGGGATCTACAACCTAGATATCTGGAGACAAAAGTGGCTCTTTGGCTCACTTATATCAAATGATGAAATATTGCTCTGTTTTTTTTATCCCCCCATTCTTTTTCAAGTGTCGCCGTGGAAAAACACCAACTATCCTGGCCCCTGTGGTAAATTTGGTTATGAACCAGCCTCCAAACCTAACTGCTTATTTCTATAAATATTTTAGTAATACTCTTTACAGTACCAGAATGTTCACATAACTTTTATACTTTTGGCTGTCTGATGACACATTTTGAATATTAAATCAAGTGTTATGATCAGTTGATCAGTACTTGAGTAGTTTACCAAATACTTTTTACACTTGCTTAATTAAATGTGTTTTTAAGGTACTCTGATTGGAGTACAATTTTGAGGTACTCTAACCAACTATGCATGAATGATTGCTCTACGGATCACTTTTTAAAAACAAAAAACACCGCCATAAAATAATGTCCATCACTGGAGTGGAAGTCCCACCCCATGAGAGTAGGGCGACACGCCTTGGGGAGAGTCCCTTATTTTAATTTCTGAAAGGTGGCAACCCCAGTTTTAGAGGATACAAATTCCCACAAAAATACATAAAAATTTGATGTCAAGTGACAAAATGTATGAAAGTTCAAACAATGCTCCAGAGTAAAGTATCTGTAATTTGAGGAATATACTTATTTGTGCTGCAATAAAAGCAATCCCTCGTTGTGTCTGCAAAAAGTAATGAGCGAGTAGCTACGTTCATATTAAACTGAGAAGTGACCAAAACAATGCAGTTTTATTCTTGTGTGATATGATAAGTTTTTTTTTTTTGGCTCTAAGTGGCCTTTTTATTTTATAGTTAATTGACAGGAAAGTGGGTAATGAGAGAAGGGGGAAGACATGCAGCAAAGGTCGCCAAGGCCGGGAATCAAACCTGCGACAGCTGCGTCGAGGACTTAGGCCTCCATATGTGGGTTGTGCTTAACTCCTGTGCCACCACAGCACAACCTGATATGACAAATTTTTAATCAGTTTTTCTAATGTAGGTAGAGTTCTGCACTCGGGCCGATCAGATCACTTGATTCTAATAACGCTTGTTTAAACAAGAGCACAGCAGAGGGCAATCTCATGTGCAGCTGTAAAATCATGGCAATAATCACTTCACCTGACTCTCCCCTTCCTCCCACTGATTCTTTGCACATGTCTGCAGTGCCTGACTAAGTGTCCCCACTCAAAAACCTGAATTTTTAAAAAAAAATCATGTTTCTGTGGTTCTTTCCTATTTCCTGCTGCATGATTTTTTTTTGTGTATTGCACTCCAGAGGTGTTTGTTGCACCATTGATATTAAAGGGGACACATTATGCAAAATTCACATTTTTCATGTTTTTGTACATTGGTTTGGGTTTGCACTGCTTCTAAAAACGTCTTCTAAAAGTCATTACTGTGACTGTCTGTGTCTGAGAATACAAACGTCATTTATGGCTGAGAGGCCTGAACCAAACTTTGGATCCATTTAAAAGGTTTAGACCAACCAGACCACAGAGAATTGATAGCTTTGGATTTTTTAATTATGTGTGTTTATTTAAGCTGTTTTGTAGATTCTTCATACACCTGGATGTGTGTCCAGCCTCAGAGGCTTGCCCCTTCCTAAGCTTTTCCAGCCCAATCCTGTAAGTGATCCAAAGTGGAGAACCTCCAGACATGTGAACGAAGCCTGTGCCAGAGCTGACAACCTGCCAGTCCCACAGAACCCTCCTAGGCCACAGAAACAGATGTTTATCCTGTGACCCCTTAAGTCTTTAAACCAAGAAAGAGGAGTGTAGGAATCTCACATCAGGAGACCCAGCTGGTTCAGTGTGAGCTTGCAGAGCGGCCTCCCTTTTATCTTCTCCACTTAGATTCAATTAGGTAGTAGAAGTCAGAATGAGACCGTAAACTGTTTCCTTTAGGCTT
The DNA here is from genome assembly GCF_051168715.1 of Poecilia mexicana. NCBI lineage: Eukaryota > Metazoa > Chordata > Actinopteri > Cyprinodontiformes > Poeciliidae > Poecilia > Poecilia mexicana. The sequence continues at coordinate 377,274 of NW_028263374.1, forward strand.
CTGAAAGGATGAAAACCTGTTGATAAGCATTACATCTTTATTCAATTTAAGTTCCTTATTTCAAATTAGTGTGCAGTTTGTATTAGTTGTATTTGTAAAGTGATTTTGATTGCTTTCTTGCCCCTTAATGCTAATGCTAGGACCGATAAATAAATGACAGTGATGTGAATCTTTCAGTGTCTAGTGAACATTGGGGCTGGTTATTGTGTCTCTTCCTCATTTTGCAGTTTTATTCTCTTAATATCTCAGTTTTTGGACATGAGAGGAGTCATCTGCCTCAGGGCATTTCACACTGAAAATAGATCAACTCCTACTGGCTTTGGAGGCTTTGGATAAGTTTGACTTTCTTTGACAGCCGATGATTGAAAGTCATCTTCTGAAGTATACTCACAGTCTACTATCAGAAAATGTGATTGACTGCTGCAGATAAAATCCACCAGCAGGTTTCTCAGTATGTTGATTTAGTTAGGAGAAATAACTTCAGTTATATTTCAGTCTCTGATTCAAACAGGAATTAGAGCTACAACCATTAGAAATTATTCAAAACAAATCTTCTGAAAAATGCAGAAGATTTTTCAGAAGATTTCAGAAGGTAAATTAGTAAGGTGTAATTTACCTTACTACAACCCCTGGCAAAAAGTATGGAATCACCAGTGTTGGATGAGCAGTCATTCAGACATTTCATGCTGTAAAACAAACTCGGATCAAAAACATGATACAATATTAAGGTCATTCCAAAGTGCAACTTGTTGGCTTTCAGGAACACTCAAAGAAATGAAGAGAAAACATTGTGGAAGTCAGTGAATGATACTTTTATTGACCAAACACAGGGAAATAAATATGGAATCACTCAATTCTGAGGAAAAAAGTATGGAATCACTCATATTGGAGGTAGAAAAAAGGACACACCCAGTCTATTTCCTTTCCCTAAATGGACACCTGCCCCAGATTAGATGTGCCCGTTAGTGTGCAGTTCAAAACACCTGCAGTCATGACACCTTGGAGGGCTGCTGGACGAAGTGGAGTGGCGAGAACCATGACTCCAACAAGAGAAATGTCCCTTGAAACAAAAGAGAGGATTGTGAAACTTCTTGAAGAAGGTAACCCTTCACGCATGGTTGCTAAAGATGTGGGCTGTTCACAGTCAGCTGTATCCAAGATATGGTCCAAACACAAACAGCATGGAATGGTTGTTAAAGCCAAGCGTACTGGTAGACCAAGAAAGACATTAAAGCGTCAAGACAAACAACTAAAGGTCATTTGTCTTGAAAACCAAAAAAGTACAACTAAACAGATGAAGCATAAATGGGAGGAAGCTGGAGTCAATGTATGTGACTGAACCGTAAGAAATCGCCTAAAGGAGGTGGGATTTCAATACAGGAAAGCTAAATGAAAACCAGCATTGACACCTAACCATAAAAGAACGAGACTCCAATGGGCTAAGGAGAGGCAATCATGGACTGTGGATGACTGGATGAAAGTTGTCTTCAGTGATGAGTCAAGAATCTGCATTGGACAAGGTGATGATGCTGGAACTTTTGTTTGGTGCCGTTCCAGTGAGATTTATGAAGAGGCCTGCCTGAAGAAAACAACCAAATTTCCACAGTCCTTGATGATATGGGGCTGCATGTCAGGCAAAGGCACTGGGGAGATGACTGTGGTTAATTCTTCTATCAATGCACAAGTTTACATTGACATTTTGGACAGTTTTCTCATCCCTTCAATTGAACAGATGTTTGGAGATGATGAAATAATTTTCCAAGATGACAATGCATCGTGCCATCGGGCAAAAACAGTGAAGGCATTCCTTGAAGAAAGACACATTCAGTCGATGTCATGGCCTGCAAATAGTCCAGATCTCAACCCAATAGAAAACCTGTGGTGGAGATTGAAAAAAATGTTCCACAAGAAGGCTCCAACCTGCAAAGCTGATCTGGCAACTGCTATCAAAGAGAGTAGGCACCAAATACTGTTTGTCCCTCATCAAGTCCATGCCTCAGAGACTAAAAGCTGTTATAAAAGCCAAAGATGGTGCAACTAAATACTAGTGATGTATTTTGAATGGTCTTTTGTTTATGTGTTTTTCATGATTCCATACTTTTTTCCTCAGAATTGAGTGATTCCATATTTATTTCCCTGTGTTTGGTCAATAAAAGTATCATTCACTGACTTCCACAATGTTTTCTCTTCATTTCTTTGAGTGTTCCTGAAAGCCAACAAGTTGCACTTTGGAATGACCTTAATATTGTGTCATGTTTTTGATCCGAGTTTGTTTTACAGCATGAAATGTCTGAATGACTGCTCATCCAACACTGGTGATTCCATACTTTTTGCCAGGGGTTGTAAATTACACCTAATTTAGTAAAGTAAATTAGGTGTAAGTTTTGAGTATTTCTAATAATAATCTAAACAGTTCATCAAAATAAAGACTAGGATGACACTGGTGTGAAACGGAAACAAAAAGGAGATGTAAATGATCAAAGAGGTGAACTGACCAGAAGCCATTTATTTTAGTTTAATCTTAGCATTTGCGTCTTTTTTTATGTGAATCTCCATAAACTTTTTCAGAGCTTATTCAGTAGATGTGTTTCCGTGTCACTTTTAGCATATTAACTATTTTTTGGAAAAGCCAAAAGCCACCTGGAGCAAGTTTAAAAACTTATTTTTGCAAAATTAAAGAAGTTTTAGGAGCAAATGTAGTCTTTTCCACCAACCTTTTCTAATCTGATTCTTTAAAATGTTCATAACAAAACAAACTTTGATGGAATCACAACTATTGCATTTTTGTCTCACCGCTCTTAATAAAAATACATATTTTTGAAGTACACAACAAATACCAGTTGTCTTGGTTACATATTCTGTCATCTAAGCTGTAGATTTCCTTTAGAATTTCAAATCCTTCTCTGGCTGTTTCTTCATTGCTTCGGTTTTAAATCAGGCCGTATTCTTCCATTTTCAGATAATGTTAAAAGCTCGAGAGATTTTGATTTTACTTGTGTAGCATTTTAAACTTCTCCACAACTTTTTCTACAACCTGTCTGCTGTTTCTTCCTGATTCTGTATGCCTGCTTACATTCTATAACACGCCTCAGAGGCCCTGAAAGACCAGCGGAATTTACCCTGTGAATAAATCTGACAATGAGCTGCATTTCCATAACAAATATGCACAAAACTGTCATTCTGCTAATGTTGAAAAAACACAATTTTGCAATTATTTAATTGCACTTAATGGGAAATGCAATTAGAATCACACGTGGATAAGTTTCTTCACTGAATAAGTTATTAAAAAAAACAGGCTGCGCCCTGATCCAACCACTTCCTGTCAATTTGTTCTTCATGGTAACAAAAACTGCTTCCATTGCAGTTTTGTGAAATAAACCAATTTCAGAACAGCCAAAAAACACCAAAAATTTGTATTCAAAAACATTTTCATTCAAAGTTGGTGTGTTTCCATTAAGCACAATTATTTTTGGAAATGTCAAATTGTGGAATTACATGTTCAATAGAAAAGCAGCTTTGGTTAACTTCTAAAAGCGTTTAGTTGCACTGCACTTTCAGGAAAATTAACATAAAGAGGGATGAATGAAAGTAGATGCCATATTCTTTATATTTTCCTACGCAAATAATTTTGAGATCTCTCCTTTTCCTTCCAGACCATAGTTTTTCACTACTTTAATTGTACTTCCTTTATCATATACATTGTAGTAGTTGCTGTTATGTGACAAAATCTTAAAAACAAGTTATTTTTGATATTGTCTCCCATGTCATGCTTTAGATAAAACAAGGCCCATTTGATTTTCCATTTCAAGCTTTGGATTGTGTTTGCTGTTGATATCATGGAACCTTCCAACAACAGATCAAATTCAGTGGAGAGAAGGTCCTGAGAAGAAATCTCCACATGAGAAAGAAACATTTCAAAGAATATATGGTAATAAGACAATATCTGCTCAGCTTATAATTTTTGTATCAGTCTGTCATGTTATTACATTAAGATCTAATTAAATAAGAAATAAGAAAGGTTCAATTCCAGCTCATTAGTTATTCTACCAATTTTTAAGTGTTTTCAGATCCATTTCAAATGATTTGTTGTACTATTAAAAATATAACTTCTCAGGCACCTTGTAAGCTTAATTAATGCTCTGCTGTCAGACTTCTAGGGAAAACCATGAACCGTAGTTAGTTTAATATCCTAAAAACTGTCTCTGGCTCACAGCAAAACATTTTCTGTGGTTTAGATTAAATTTAAAAGCAAAAGAAAAAAAAAAATCCATCACGCAGTGAGTTTCACTGAAGTTTTTAGGAAGTAATTTGCTGCTAATTGCACCGGTTATTTACCAGAAGAGTGCAGGGCTTAAATTTTGTGCTTAATGAGGCTGTTTTGCTAAGAAGAGGAGAGGATTTCTCCAGCAATGCAGCATTATTTTAAGATATCTCAGGACAATGATTTCCAAAAGTATAGATTTATAGACTGAGTTTAAGGGCTATACAAAGAATCTTCATTATATTTTTTGCGTAAAGTCATTCCCAAATAATGAGATTTCACCTCCTCAGTTCTCTACCTGAGATTCTCTCAGACTGAGTTGTTTTAAGGCTCTGATATTTTTATGCAAATAAGTGTAGGGTTAGGGTTAGGGTTAGCACAGCTGTACAACTTTGACTCTGAGTCAGGCCCAGACGCAGCAGAAGCGGAGCCGCACAACCATCAAGGATGCAGGAAGTGGTTTCTAAATGGTTGCTAGGTGACCGGCAGTCCTTGTTGACTGTGATTTAGTAATCTGGCATTTTTGGAAATGGCTCATTGTTCAGACACTAAAAAATATGAACTTATTGTCAAAAAAACAGCTGGATGTTTGTCTTTCTAGCACTTTGTTTCTAGATGCAATAGAAATGGAAATACAAAACATGCAAAATGACAATTTTGTGCAATAGGTCCCCCTTAAACCTAAAGTATTCCATGTTACCTCTGATATTTTTTTTTATCAATTGCTTTCTTTCTGCTACTCTATAACAAATGCCAGATTTGCAGAGTGCATGAATAACAGATGTCCTCTTGACAGACTTTTCCCACCTCCAGAGTCAACAGGGGCCTCATTCTTGTTTCTCTGATTAATTCTTTCCCTGACAGGACCGTCAGTTTATGTGGACGGCCATGGCTGTGTCATAATCTTTCTGTTACTGGGTAACTTATTGGAAAGTACTTTTCACTTCTTCACAACTTTCTCTCTGATCTTTTTGTTATGTTCCTTGGTTTTCATGATGCTGTTTGTTTAGAAATGTTCCTGAAAAAACTAATGTTCTTCACACAACAGTTGGACTTTCATTAAATGGCATATTTTGTTCACTAGTTGTTACTTTTGAAGATCATATTTAAGAGTATCTGATTAAATACACTTTTTGGATTTTAATTTGTAAAATATTACATGCCTAAGTGTTGATCCACCCTACTGCTACTGGTATGCGTTTTATGTTGGTCTGTCACATAAAATTCCTCTAACAAACGTTCAGATTTGTATCACCCAGTTGCCGGGTTATTTGGTTACATTTCCACCAACATCGTCTAGAAGAACATAAAATCATTAGAAGGCTCTCTAAAAGTTTCTTAACTAAACCAGCAAGGTCGAAGCTTCCCTGCCCTCACTTGATCAGCTGTAAAGTGTGGAGGAGGCTGTGTGGAGGGAAAGAAAGGAGAGGGGCTACTAGACTGCCTGGGGAGGAAGTTAGGTCAGGGGGCTGGTATGGGATGAAGGTGAGGCAAGGATGCCATGATGGTTTATTCTGATGACTTCAGAATAATATTTTAATAACTACATTGTTGTAGTTCATCTCTGCTTCCACAAATAAAGCACAAAGGGATTATATGGAGAAACGTGAAACATACACCAACACTGCACCGATCCCTAAGATTAAGGTGTCTGCTACTACAGTTGGTTGGTGAAGAATAATAGCAGTCAGGGCCGGCCCAAGGCATACGCAAACTAAGCAGCCGCTTAGGGCCCCAAGGCCACTAAGGGGCCCCCTCAGTGGAGCTGATTTTTTTATTTATTTTTTTTAGTAATAATTTCTATGTCATTATAATATCAAAAACACACAATTTCACCATGAAGTGATTTGTTTTTACAATAATATATATTTGATAATGTATGTAGAAATCATTATTTTATGGCTAAAAAGAAAAACAAAATTGCTTTTGGGGCCCCCTGGTGGCCGCGGTAGGTATTGTACGCTTAGCCAGTAATTTGAGTGCCGTGCAATAAGTAGAGCATCCAAACGTTCAAAGCTCCAGTCAGAAGTTAAGTAAGCAAAACAATTTATCAAAAAAGGACTTATCCTTCAGGGAGAGAGAAAAAAATAGGAAGAATAGAAAAAAGCCAAGATAAAGGTTTGTTTTAATGTGCTTTGGTAATGTAATGTAAAAGATTTGTAAAGCTGCTAATAGAAAATTAGGTTCAGTTCAACAGCCAAACATTTATGCTAGTGTCTTTGTGTTGGTGTGAGTAACTGAGTAACTTTAAATGAGTTGATTCTCATGGTTGGCTCTGTATATTTTTGAGGCACTTTTGGCTTCAAGACGCCATGTTTTATAACATTTGATAACAATAATTAAAACTTCTCAATGTTTGACAGTGTTGTGTTCAAAACCACCTAACCCGAGACCAAGACAAGACCAAGACCAGAGTGTATCGAGACCGAGACAAGACCAAGACTTTTAGGGTCCGAGACCAAGTCAAGACCAAGACCGATGAAAGTCGAGACCGAGTCAAGACCAAGACCAGCGGTCCACGCTACATGATACAATAAAATGTAAAATATGATCGAAATTGCTTCTCAAAATAATCTGAAAGATCCATATTCCCATAAAAAACACCTAGATATTAAATACTTAATACATTTTACCAATATTAAATATTCCATTTCTGTGCTAAAATGTGTGATGGTCTCGTGCCATCCCTAAAAACATAACACCCTGGGCATTTGCCCATATTGCTCATGTAAGAAACCACCACTGTCTGCACCATTAAACATAGCAATTGAGGCAATGCCCGGACGGTAAATAACGCTCAACTACCAACACTGACCAAGGAGCAACAAGCAAGAATTAACCAAACAGAAGGCGCTCATCGTGACTGTTTTCACTCTCTATCCCAGTACATGAAGCCAGGTAGTCTGACACCATGGCAGACATTACAGTTGCCACTTTGAACAAAAACAATCAAAGAGTGCATGCCCTTTCTTTCTTGTGTTTTAGTTATTTGTTAATTTAAATATCAACGTACATAATTAAATAAAATAATGATGCAGTGCACACAGAGCATTACAAGAACAAAGAACAGGTGTTCTGTCAGGTCAGATCGTCATACGCTTAGCACAAACTCACGGTGTTCTGTCAGATCAGCATACGTTGTCAGATAGTCGTACGTTTAGCTCAGACATGCATACGCTGTCATTACCATATGATTTTATTTAATCAGCAACATAGAATCATGACGTAGATCATTATTAACAGTTATTAACAGTTGTATGGCATCCAACTGCAGCCAGACCTGCTTTAAATACACTTTGAAACCATGACAACGCATGTATATCTATCTAGTTATCATATTATGTCATATTATAAACAATTTAATGACTTATTTTTGTCATAACTTGTTGCGTATGCTGAACTGACAACTCCACTGACGGTCGAACTTCTTAAGGCGCATGTGTTGGCATGGTACTCACTGCATGTATGCTAGCAACATAGAATCATGACGTAGATCGTCATACACTTTGATATTAACAGTTGTATGGCGTCCTGACTTAGCGGTTAAGTGAGTTTTACACGGGCGTGTGTTGTAGCTGACTCCAGCTGCAGCCAGACCTGCTTTAAATACACTTTGAAACCATGACAACACATGTATATCTATATAGTTATCATTGAAAACAACTTAATGACTTATTTTCGTCATAACTTGTTGCATGTGGTGAACTGACAACTCCTCTGACGGTCGGACTTCTTAATGCGCATGCGCAGGCATGGTACTCACTGCATGTATGCTATTCTGACAGCGTATGGCTATCTGATAGAACAACGGCTCTCAGTGAGTGACACTCCAGTCCTATCTATAAGTAAAGAGCCGTGGAGGAGAATCGACTGTTTCTGAATGTCACATCACTATATTGCAGACTTTTGGACATAGCGCTGTCCCATATATGCGACAAGACAGTCAACATCTCCGCACAATAACTCAGACAGTGAGTGACTTTTTTTCATTACAATGCTTATGTGTCTCTGCAGCTAGCTTTGCTAACATCACGTTAACGGAGCTTACCTTCTTTGAGCTACTTTTCTAAGTGACGAAAATAGTTAGACGTTGTCCCCATCGTCTCTGAAAGCGAAGCGCTGCTGAGTTAGCTCTGGCCATCGGATTTCTTACTATTTATGCAGTGCTATTATATTACTGACGATTAGACAAACATTTTCTGCCGCTGAGAGAAAACCACTGCGCATGTCCTGGAGCGCCGCGTGCGAGTGAAAGGTGGGGAGGGGGAGGAGGGAGGAGGGAGTAGCGCCGCGCGCGCGAGTGAAAGGTGGGGAGGGGAGCAGGAGGGAGGAGTAACAGAAACAGGTAGTTGCTTGGATTTTAATCGGTGCGTTTTGCATCTGCTGAAAACAAAGATGTTAACAAATAAAGTGGACAGTATGCTGCACGTTTAGTGATATTTTCACAGTTGCGGTCTCGACTGGTCTTGAAATAAAATGCCGAGTCCTCAGCGCCCGAGACCGAGACAAGACCGAGACCAAATGCGGTCGAGTCCGAGACGAGACCGAGACCATCAGAAAACGGTCTTAAGACCGGACTCGAGACCAAGACCGATCTCGAGTACCACAACACTGATGTTTGACTTTGTCTAGCAAAAATGTTTTTATGTCAGGCTGCATAGCTGCTACATTGATGAGCTACTCTATGCTGTAGTTTGGGGATATGTTGTTTGCTGCTGAGCATAATCATTTTGTGGCTAAAACAAACATTATTTTTCTAAGTTATGTGAAACTTCTGTTAAAATCATTTGTAGGCTCAGAATCCTAAGAAGGCTTACACATGTAAGTATGAAGCCCACTTAGATGTGGGCTTCACATTTAAGTGTCAGCCAATCACGACCCCCCAAAATTAAGGAAATCGGCACCCAGAAATCGACTGGTCAATAAATCAGTAGGCCAAAAAATGTATCCTATTATACATGTATATAACAGCACTGCCAGAGATGCAATAAGTTTATAGAATGTGTTGAGATGCTTTACCAAGGCCGAGAAAGAGTCACACGCTGTTAAGGGCCCATAGTAAAGAGTTACATTTTTGATTCTGTTAGACACCAAGGTCCATTTCTCACGAGAAACAGAAACTTATCAGGCCACAGAGACATGGTGTGATTTCAGGGAGTGTCTTCAGTTCATATAATCAGCTACCCTCCTCTTTCTCCTCAGACGCTGCACAGACTTTTTTAGAAACTCTTCTCGGATGTAATGGTAAAGCGTCTCCTTTCAGCGCTGAAAGTTAATAAAATAAGTAAAGTCTGAATGCTTTTCTTGGCTGATTTTATGCTCCGTGTGTCAATACAAATTATGATTCATCGATTGAGATTCTCGTTCTCAACAGATGGTAGCAGAGGATGGTTTTGTGTTGACACATGAGCAGAGATTGGACTGGCCGTTAAGGCGCAGACTTTCCGAAACAGTACTCTGGTGTAGGGCCCAAATAAAAGGTAAGGACACTTGTTCCTTAATATACACCACTGTACTGTTTCTGTTGGGTTTTCTTGTTCAGTACTCATCTTTAAAATGAATCACACTTCTTTTCGTTAGATAGCTGTGTTCACTTTATTGCTAACGTTCAGCCTTCGGTTAACTTCATCTCTACTTCTCTTGTTAGAACAGTGCTGCCTTTACACAAGAACTCACTCTCATTGCCCCCTGGTGGACAACAGCAGTACAACATGCACATAAACAAAGTGACAGGATACAGAACTTGCAGCTTTACCTTTCAAAGTAAATTAGAAAACATGAACACATAACACAGAATAACTCAAAGACAAGTTAAGATGAGAACATATTCTAACACCCTCCCTTGTTCTCATCTTCTTTACATTCAAATATTTAATGTCCAAAAAACCATCCTTTAAATTTCAGAAATTTTGCTTTTGTTGCAGGCTTGGTTAAGATGTCAGCAAACATATTTTCAGATGGACAGTACACCACATTGATTTTTCCCTCTCTCAGTGCATCACGTATAAAATGATACCTCACATCAATGTGTTTGGATCTCTGTCTGTTCACTGGGTTCTTACACAATGCAATGGCCCCTTGGTTATCACCATGAAGCATTGTACAGCTGTACTTCTTGTTATCAATACCATTTAAGAGTTGACTTAAATGTAGACTTTCTTGTGTAGTAGCTGTTAACCCAATGTACTCAGCCTCACATGTGGAAAGAGCCACAGTTGGTTGTTTCTTGGATTTCCAGGAAATGGCTGGACCTTGTGGCGTTAAACTGAAACAATAACCTGTGGTGCTGCGTCTGTCCTCTACTGAGGATGCCCAGTCAGAGTCACTGTACGCTATAAGGTTCAAGTCATCATTGTTTCTCTTGAAACTTAGTTCATAGTCACAAGTACCTTTTAGATACCTCAAAACATGTTTAGCATTCACTAAATCCTCTGTTGTAGGTTTAGCTAATGTCTGGGAAAGTTTGCTCACTATCCAACTGATGTCTGGTCTGGTGCAGGTCATGGCATAAATCAGACTACCTACTATCTCGCGATAGTTTGTAGGATTCATTACTTTTGTTTCATCGCACTCACGATTTTCTTTGTGATCAAGTCTTAGTTCGCATGGGGTCGATCTTGGTTTGCAGTCCAACATTCCATATTTTTCCAACATTTTCAGAATGTACTTCTTTTGGCTCATTTTTATTTCATCATCTTTTTGTTCAAAATGTATGCCTAAAAAATGTGATATTTTTCCTAAGTCCTTCATGTTAAACTTTGATTTCATTGTTTCTTTGAAACTGTCCAAAACCTCAATGCTGCTAGCAGCAATGATCAAGTCATCCACCCAGATGAGTACGATAACCGTGTCATTTTCTGTTTGTTTTCTGTACACACAATGATCAACTGGGTTCCTTTCAAAGTTGTTTTGTTCAAGATGATCGTTCAGAAGTTTGTACCAATTTCTCCCTGATTGTTTTAATCCATACAGAGATTTCTTTAATTTGTACACACATTTTTGTCCTGTTTCTGTCTGTTGTTCAAAACCCTCAGGCTGTTTCAAGTAAATTTCTTCTTCAATTGGGGCGTGCAAATAAGCTGTTTTGACATCCATCTGATGTACTTTAAGGTTGTTCTGAACTGCTATCTGCATTAATGCTCGCACTGATGTTATGTTAGCTGTTGGAGCAAAAGTTTCATGGTAGTCTATACCTTCTGTTTGGCTGTAGCCTACCTAGCTTTGAAAATCTCTTTTCCTTCATTTTCTTTAAGTGTATACACCCACTTCCCTCCAACTGTGTTCCTACCTTCTGGTAGAACGCTCAGTTCAAATGTTTCGTTTTCCTTAAGCGAGTCAATTTCGTCCCTCATTGCCTGTCTCCATTTGTCTGCCTGTGGTGACTTCTGAGCCTCACTGAATGTTTGAGGGATACCAATCACAGCCCTGTAACAGTGATCAACAGTTATCTGTGTTGCATCATTAGTTTGAGAATCTAGTTGGTAATCTTCAAGGTATTTTGGGGGTCTTTTCTCTCTTTTTGGGTAACGATCGCTTTGCTTTGTTTGATCATCATCAATTTCACTCCCAGTGATAAAATCTGACAACTCTGCATTTTGAGTTTCCTGAAGAGTAACTTTGTCTTTATCACTTGGGGTTACATTTTGGGTAACATCCTGGGTTAAGGGTGTTACATCATGTCTGTCTGTCTGCATCGGGTATCTATGATCCTGGGTCCTTAGATCCCAAACATCTGTCTGTGTCTGTTGGTCAACACCATTTTCTTTGATGAACTTTACCAGCCTATGTCTGGAAACTTTTCTTATCTGTGGGTGGTACACCAAATAAGCTGGGCTGTTCTTGCTGTACCCTAAAAACAGTCCTTTTTCCCCTCTTGAGTCTAGTTTCTTGTGGTGGTTGTTGTACGAGTAACACTCTGATCCAAATACCCACATGTTTGAAAGATCAGGCTTTCTACCTGTCATCAAGAAATATGGGGTGTTTTTGGTTCTGTTACTATAACATCTGTTGCGAATATGGGCAGCACACTGAATAGCATATGGCCACAGTTCTTTAGGTAAGCCCTTTTCTGATAACATACACCTTCCCATTTCAAAGAGCGTTCTCCACTGTCTCTCTGCTTTTCCGTTTTGGTGTGGGGAGTACGGTGAAGACGTTTCATGTCTAATGCCTTTATCTCTGAGTAGTGTTTGAAAATCATTACATGTGTACTCGGTACCATTGTCAGACCTAAAACACTTAACATTACCATAGGGTGCACAGTCTGCCAGAAACTGTTTTGTTGCTTTAGTCACATCACTTTTGTTTTTCAGAAAGTAGACTGCAATAGATCCTGAGAAGTCATCAGTAAAGGAAATAGCATACCTGTGTCCTTCTAAGCCTATAGGGTCAATAGGTCCTGATAGGTCAGTATGAACTAACTCTAGTGGCTTGCTCGTTTTAACATCTGACTCTTTGTTTTTGCTGTTGATAAATTTCCCTTCTGTACAGATGTTACACTCCATTTTACTGTTGTCAGTGACTTTCATTCCTTCTACCACATTTTGTAATTTCAGAACGTCAGCCATGTTGCAATGTCCTAATATTTCATGCCATGTTTTCAGATCACAAGCTAGCTTCACTTTATCTCTGTTCATCATGTCATTTAAGTTTTCCTCAATGCATCCTTCATTATTGCTTTTCATTCTCAGGTAATACAGTTTTTCATGTGTCACAGTACCATCTTTGCTCACCAGTTCATTCTGCCCATCTGTAAATGTTACACTGGCTCCATTGGCGGTAGCTGATATCACAGAAAATATTCTCTGTGGGTAGGATGGGATGAGTAAAGCATTTTTCAGAGTAACTTTAACATACCTCCCCTTTGAATTCAACAGTTCAATCTTGCATCACCACGCTTCAGTGCAACATTGTTCATCTTCTTTCCATCTGCCAGTTCCATGTAGTGTCTACTTGGGTCAAAAGTCTTGTCAATTCTTGTGAACAGCTCCTCATCAGTGATGATGTGTGATGTGGCTCCACAGTCCACCATTATTCCATTAAGCTTGATGTTGTCAGGTAGAAGATTCCGGCTGTGGTTTGGTCCTCCACGTGGTTGTCCTGCATGTCTGAAGTCTGCTTGGCATCATCTTTCCGTTTCGATCTTCTTCTGCATGTCTCGTCACTATGAGTTGTACTTCTGTGGTAACTGCACCATTTTGGCGCGGTCTTTTGGCGGCAGTCTTTCGCCATGTGCCCGCGCTGTCCACAGTTGTAGCAGTTTACAGTTGTCATGTCCACTTTCATTACATTATCTGACTTCAGTTTGCTTTCAAACTTTTCTGTTTCTTCATAGATTCGAAGTCTGCTCTTAAACTGAGTGAACGTCAAGTCTTCACTGCTCTGTGTTGTGTGAATAGCAAAAGGCTTGTATGATTCTGGGAGTCCCTTCAGAATCATTGCTATTATTAATCCATCACTAATAACCTCTTTTGCATTTCTCAGGGACGTTATTGCTTTTTCAGCACGTAAAACATAGTCTGTCACTGTTTCGCCGAGTTCTTTTAACAGGCTCTGTGTAAAGGGCGATGATCCTGGGCTTACTCTGGCTGGCGTAATGGCCGCGTAATATCTGCAGAGCTTTCTTCCCATCGTCAGCGGCATCTCTCATCACCAACGACAGGCTCTTATCATCGAGGACCTGGATTAGTTCCGCGTAACATTGCGCGTTTTTCTCTTCGTCTGGATCCGCGGTAGATAGGATGGTGTCTTTTAAGCCAAGCGTTCTCAAGTAAGCGAGGAACTTTACCTCCCAAAGTTCGTAGTTGTTTTCGTCTCCGTTGAAAACTAGTCTGTCCCATCGTCCTCCCGTGCGATGCCTTGGCCCATAACCTGTTGGGTTTTCTTGTTCAGTACTCATCTTTAAAATGAATCACACTTCTTTTCGTTAGATAGCTGTGTTCACTTTATTGCTAATGTAGCGCTCTCTTATATCTATGTTGGATATAGCGCTCTGGGTTCGACTACTTCCCACTTGACCCTCCAATAATGAACCTTAATGAACGTAAACCCTTTATTTAACACTCCAACTTCAAAAAGTAAACATACAAATGAAAATCACAGGCTCAGACACCTGGTTATGAATAGGGTCTTTCCCCGTATGTTCAAACCTTTAAATATTCCTTTACTGAACTTATTTTAGTCAGTCCCAAACATGTTAAAGTCCATTAGACTTCCCCAAAATACACAAAAGAAAATACAAGTTTTAATAAGTGGGCCCACAAAAATTAACAAAAATGAAAGCCGGCCTTATAGTCATTACCCCGTTGCAGGCCTGATACCGACGACTCACCAAGGTCCTCGATGCACCAACCAAGGTTTAGCAAAGGTCCAGATAAGTCAAACCTCCTCTAGCAGCTTGTTGCTCCGTGCCTTTCTCAAAGGCGGGGAAAGCGCAGCTAGCTCCAAACGGCGGGCCCCGTGCAGGTCTAGCGGGTCTGTCCCTCTCCACCGCTCCAGTTCCAAACCTCCAGCGTCCAGCTCACCGCTCGCTCCAACCTCGCTCCTCCAGCAATCCCCTGGTCCAGGTGCACACCTTGGCTGTGCACCTGGACCAGGTGCACAGCCTGGTCCACCAAACCAGCTCACCAAACCAGCTCACACACAAAACGTCCAGTTTCTTTTTTTTTTTTCTTTCTTTTGCGGCACTCCCGCTCGTCCCGCCCCTCAGTCAATCCAAATTCAGGAAAAGTGCAATCACCCAATAAAATTCGATCTTGGGCAGAACAACCCAGAAAATACCCAGCACTCTAGTCTCTCACACTCTCCGCTGACCTGTCTTCACAGACAAACTACACAGTATGGTTCTTTCTTAAAGTGACAGAACACATTTTAACACATTCTACTTCAACTATTGTCTTTTTAAATCAACTCTTTATTTTCTTCAGTCTTTTAACCCAAGAACCGAGAATTATATCCTTTTTTAATAAATGCATTTAGATACCTTACATTTGTTATGGTTCTGGGAACCCAGAGGGGTTACACTAACGTTCAGCCTTCGGTTAACTTCATCTCTACTTCTCTTGTTAGAACAGTGCTGCCTTTACACAAGAACTCACTCTCATTGCCCCCTGGTGGACAACAGCAGTACAACATGCACATAAACAAAGTGACAGGATACAGAACTTGCAGCTTTACCTTTCAAAGTAAATTAGAAAACATGAACACATAACACAGAATAACTCAAAGACAAGTTAAGATGAGAACATATTCTAACAGTTTCTCAGGTCTGTATAAATTTCAGTTATCAGCCGTTGTCTGTACTATTTCCCAGGTTTGTCTGCTTCTTACTGAGTCGTCTTAAGTTGTCAATCATTGTTCCTTGTCAGCTGTTGTTCGTACTGCTTTTGATCGGTTTGTCTAAAGGCTTTTGAGTTGTTCATAGGAGTAAGGTTAAAATTAAGTTGTTAAGAGTCAAAGTTAATGTTACAGTTAAAGTTAATGTTAAAGTTAAAGTTAAAAGTTAAAGTAAAAGGTCGATTGGCTTTTGCAGTGGGAAATGGTCGTCCCCCCCTTCTGCCGGACGCGGGGAAGGGAAAGACTAGGTTTTGTCGGTTTTATCCTCGGGGAGTACTGCCCTCGGAAAAGAACGCGTTAGCCAATCTGTGACTTTCTTAAGAAACGCTAAAATGCGGTGAAAGAAGTCCACCATAGGAAAACGTAAATAAAGAGAATAAAATAAAGGTTGATCGCGATCTGATCCTCGTTAAGTTTTCAGTGTTAAAAGAGGACAAAAATAGGAGCTGTAAAGCGTGGATCCATTTCTGTGTGTCTGTCAGCTGTGTGTGTAAGCTTCTGCCGCTGAGCAGACGTTATGTGTTTAAATGTACTACTTTATGTTTATTGCAATGTGTTTTAAAACCATGGTCAACATTGGGAAATTATAATCTGTGGGAGGTTTTTGATTTTGCTTGCTGGGTTTGATTTTCTGCTGGGTTTGATTTCCTCGCCGCCGTGCGAGCAAAACTGAAATAAAAAAAAAAGAGAGAAAAGAGAGAAGAGGTGATTTTTGAGCCTAAATTTTGAACCTAAACAGATGGAGGGTGAACTTGAAAAGGAAAAATATGATCCAAAGTGGGGCATCGGGCCATGGATTGCGCTCGGTGAGCAAATAGAAGCATTAATAACTTATTTGCCAGAGGATGACGAATGTCAAAATACGAGAGAAACAAAAAAAAAAAAAAAAAAAGGGGGCTAGAATACCTGGTGCAGAAAGGAGGCGACCTGTTAAACAGACAGCCTTTGGGAAAATATTGGCTGGAAGGAATAAATGATGGTAAATGAAAACTTATTGAAACTAAATTAATCCTGCACAATTCACTATATTCACATGTGGTAAAATTAACTGTATGAAGGATGAATGAAATTACATAACAGGTAAAATTGTCAACAAAATAAAGTGACATCTAATGTGTTGAAATGTGTTGAAATTCTAGAAATTTTTGCTTAAAATTTAAACTTAATGAAACTTGAGAAACTGAGGTTTATAGCAGAGTTGAACTTTATCATGGACTAATCAATATTTGTCTCCCTCATTATCTTATCAAAACAGGATTTCTTTTTATGTGAAACTTGGTCACCTTAAAATGTCTAAAGAGGGAACAGGATTGGTAAATAAATATGAGTAGGTGTTTGATTAAAAGGGTGATTATGAAACAGCTCCAGATTCAATTACGGTTCATTACAAAATATTCTTGTCTCAAAGACAATTTATGATTCTAAATCTACAGTAGATAATTCGGTTACCTTACTTCAAAATGGGAAATAATATGTTGGAAAAGGAATAATCACATTTCAGCTTTGGTTTAAAACCAGATGTCATTTATTACGAGACTGTTTCATTTGGTTTCACTTTTTTTTTTCTTTTCTTTTCATTTGTATTGACATTATTGTTGTTTTTATTTTTTTCCTAATAACAAACCAAGTAACTAACTAATTTACTAACGGAACTAACTCTTGATTTCGAAACACATGCGTGTCTTGGACATGATGAAACTTTTAAAGTGGATATGATAATAATTGATTATGTAAAAACAAACTGATTGGACAACAACTGGCTCACAACATTTGTGTGCCTTAAATTTTGATTGAATTGATACATAAATTCAAGTCCAACAAAATATTTGATTTGAAACGCAAAGACATCTTACAGTACTGCATAATTTTTGTCTACATTTTTTACTCTCCTGCCTAAATTGATAAATTTTTCTTTTGTCGGTTCACACAGAACAATGACACTGCTTTTTAGGAAAGCAATCCAAATTCTGATCTGAACTCTTTCAAAAAATAAAACTTTTGGCCTTTGCAGTACAGTTTCAGTTGGACATTTTGGACATATGTACAAAAAAGAGTCTCTGAACAATATTTTGTTTGTTTTCTATTTACATAAGAAAACAAAAGGGGAAACGATAAATGATAAACATAAAACATTTCTGATAAATCTTTACATTTAGAACATCTCATAGTCTACTTTCAATTCTAGACAGAAGATTTGGAAAACTTGTGACACCCTGGAATATTTTAGTTTTGGAGAATAGTAACATGCAAAATTGCTTTCAAATTTTAAAATTATATCAACAGGGGGTGAAGAAGAAATAGACTCTAATTCCTAGTCGGTTTATAGATATGGTCAATTATGAATTTATTCATTTGACATTGGTATATTGTGAGATTATTTAATGAGCTCTTACAGTGCCTTCCTGCATGACTGAAATACAGAGTCATATAGAAGATCTTACTAAATTAAAATGGGTAATGTAAAACCGAATGGCTTCAATCAATATCTATGCCATGTTTATTTAAATATTCATGAATTTCCTGCATCACCTCTAATTTTAATCATATAAAGTTACAGTTGGATGTAATTGTTATCATTAAGAAAATTTTGTTTAAAAGTACTATAAACTTCTACAGAGCCCCTAAGGGGACATGGGCAAAAAATTCAGATAAAATGTGAACTTTTTAAATTCTAAAAAGAAAACTATACATAAATAAATACAACACTCAGCTGTTTTGAAAAATATCAGGATAATGGTAATATTTTTATTAATGGTATAAAGAATATTTGATTACAGTTCTCTTTTTGACCTAAATTATTAAGGAAATTTAACTAGTTGTCTTAAAGCGTGGCAATTTCACAAGGATACTTTTGTGTAAAATTGGACACTATTAACTTAATTATTTTAGATATGCATTTGAATAACCAATTTCTGAAAAGTGTATGTAGCTGAAATACTAAATTTGGTTTAAATTATTAATAATTTTTGAGTTTAAATTTTGATAGGAGTTGATTCCACAATCGGTTAATTCTGAAACATCTGAGGGTGAATCATCTTAACGCATTTCTATTTCTCTTTCTCTTTGGAGCTCAGAGACTGAGGCAGTGGCCCTTATCTGAGCAGCTCCAGTGACCCTGAGCCTGGCTGAAACAAAAAAAAAAAAAAAACTCTTCATCTACATCACAAGCTACAGAAAAGACATTTAATTTATAATTATGTGAGCAAAAGGTGGCATACACTTTTATTTTCTTAATTTACTTTGTGTTTTACTCTAGCAGTTCTGCTTCCTGTGGTCTGACGGACTGTAGGGGCCGGGTTTTTGTAGGGGCCTCCGCTGTTCTTAAGCCACGCTGACTTGGACATTTGCACTTTCTACACATGAATTGTGCCATCTTCTGCTGGACTGCTGTCTGAGAGCAAAGACCTACTGGACGATTCTTACACCTTCTACAGAGGTCAGTGAGGTTGGATTGATTTTTCCTGTTGTCACCTGAAGGCAGATTGCAGCTTGCAGGAACTCGCATTGGATGTTTGACTGTGATCTCTGAGGAAACACCTGGCTAAAGGACGAGACCCAGGCGTCATTTCTGAGGGTCTCCTATGGCAGAAAAGACCAACAGCTTCTGCCCGACGTGAGACGGAGGTTTGAAAACAATGATTCATCTGCTGTATCTCTCCGTCTCTCCCACACAAGGGGGGCCACATACTTTGTCCAGATTTTTCTGCACAGCGGGACTCAGTGCTGCCCTGGACAGATTCTGATGGGGCAAATGGAACATCACATGTAAAGTTGGACTGAGATTCAGAGGCGGTCCTGTTTGTTGCCATGGTTGGTCCTGGGATTTCCCTCAGTCTACAGGTTGGAGACAAAATGGCTGCCAACAAAACCTTGTAGCTCTTAATGGTTTTTCTAGAATTTTTGAATTGTGTGATGCCACTTTTTCTCACCTTGAGTTTATTTACAGCAACTTCATTATCTACTGCCTTTGCACTCTGATCTCTGCTATTTGATCCCCAGAATAAGTTTAACGGTGCAGCAGGGTGTTAGAACTCTCTGCAGTTTGCAGAAATATCGTTTGCCTGAATGATTATAACTCTGATTGTCCAACATCTGGCTAATGTGTTTCTCTCCTCCACCAGGACAACAATTGAAACAGGATAAAAGTACGGTAAAAATTGTTAATTTCCTGATTTACAAAAGCACATCCAACCACACTTGGTCTAAGTTCTAGTTGCCTCAAATTACAGTGGCTACAAATATAAGGACTATTATTTCAAGTTATGACTTAAATTTAGTTGGAATCCATTTCAAATCTTAGGAAAATCTACTCTTCTGAAAATTACTCAACCAAATTATGGGTTTACTGCACATTTTTTCAATCAACTGTTAAATTCTTTCACAGAGGTGTAAACACCCTGGTTAAATTACATCCAACTGTTACAGTTAGCAATGAAAGCAAATTTGGGCTAAATGATTTCTTAGGAGTTTCTGTACCGAAACATTAAACAGTGTTCCGATACAGAAACAGGGGGAGATGCATGGAATTACTCTATTCAAGCAAATTCTGAGTTAATCTAATATATTGAGAAATGTTTCAGTTTTGGGCCTCAGCAAAATATAGAAGAGGTTAAATCAAAATTCACAAATGTTTTAATCAAATGAGTTTCTAAAGTAATACTGAATATTCTGAATTGAATACATTGAAATTAACAATGATGTCAAGATTTTAAATTGTTTGATTGCTGCTTCTCTCATGCTATAATTCAAAATAATTTGTTTAACCAAGTCATGCAGAAAGGTCTAACCTGAACATTATATAATTTAATAAATCTAGTTGTATCAAATTTCTCCCCAAAACTGCCAAAAACATTGATAAATATGATCAACACTACAAAGGAGTGTAATTCAGTTAAACAAATATTTTATAGAAGGGTTTCAAGAGAACAAATTGTTCAAAGGTTAAAATTGTTGAACTTATGGGATTTAAAATCATGATGAGAATAAAATAAGTCAGTAAATATGGAGTGACAGGGCTAACTTTATTCTTGTAAAAAAAAAACAAAAAAAAAACAGGCTAATCATTCTTTGAGGGTTTAAAATGGGAAGAAAATATGAGGATTCACATAAAAATTGGTCTAATTTGGGATTTACAAATTAGCAATTATGGAACTGATTAAAGGGGGTCAAAAGGATTGACAGAATAAAAAAGAATCTAGTTCTATGTGTAATTGTTGATCCAATGCCTAAACATTTCTCATAATCATAATTTACAGTTTTTGGTCTGAGACAAAATAGGGCTGTCTTTTATTACATGAATGGAATATATTACAAGGGATCTTAATTTAACACGGATCATTAACTTTTCACACTATTGATGATATTTTACAAGCTTTTAGTATAGAGGGTTACTTCTTGTTAAATGAGGACTATTTGATTGAATCTCATTAAAATAACAAAAGCAAAAGATTTATATATGTTAGGATTCGGGTCAGTGTGAGTGGTCTTCCCTATAGAGGATCTTCGGAGGAGAGCTCTGACAGGCTGGCGCACCGGCAGCTGATTCCGAATGATTGACTGGTGGACCTTTAAGAAGCTGAGGAACAGTCGCTCATCGCTCGATGGTCCCACTTGTTGGTCAGAGTCTACCCAGAAGCCATACTTTAGATGCTTTTAAGAGACTTCGAGTAATTCTGTGTCTTCTTTCAGAAAAAACGATGAGCTGTCGGGATCAAGCCAAGAACCACGCCCGGACATAAAGATCGCCCCTGTCAAAGACCAAACATCTCCGCCTGCTGCTCTCCGCTTCCCTCTCCATCATTGGTCCTCAGAAACGCTGACAGATCCTAGCTTTTCCCTCCACGCAACCACCATCCGAAAGACAGTAAGCCCGTTCATCCAAACCAATCAAGATCTCTCATCTCCGCTCCCCACTAACATCTCCCCTCTCCAACAGATCCTGAGCTGAATCGCCTAACCATTCTGTGGAGCATATTTAATTGTACAATTGAACAACATTAAAACTTTCACTGAACAGTGTTTCCGGTCTTGTGTGAAACTTGCATGTGGGGTCAAGAGACTAAAATCCAACATGACAGAACCATCGAGCCAAGTTGACCCAGCAGGTACTCACACAAGACCCGCTTTGAGCTCAGCTGAACTCTTAGCTCCTCACGACGCCATGCTTCGTACTCTATTGGATTTCCAGGGACAGATAATGGATCAATTGAGAACGTCAGTCTCAGAACTGTCAAATAGACTGGACCAAAATCCTCAGCCTCCTAATGCAGCCGGCGCAGAAGCCGCCGCCGCCGCTGCCCCTCCACCCGGTGCGGGGTCTCCTATGCAGTCAACCCCAGCTGGGACGCACCGGGGCCGTGAGATTTCGCTTCCGACACCTGATCACTATTCTGGAGAGATTGGAAAGTGTGGAGGATTCATCTTGCAATGTTCCATCGTTTTTTGCAGAGCTCCAGACTCTTTTCCAGATGACTCCGCTAAGATGGCGTATATGATCGGGTTATTGAAGGGGAAAGCCCTGCGATGGGCAGAAGCTAAATTTAACCTGGTCTCTCTTTCTCAAACACCATTTGTTACCTTTCTAAGTGAATTAAAGCAAACATTCGGCTATGCAGAGTCTAGTTCGGAAATCACGCATCAGCTTTGGAACTTGAAGCAGGGATCCCGTTCTGCAGCTGAATTCGCAATAGATTTTTGCAGCTACGTCTGGGTGGAATGACGAAGCTCTTAAAGGGGCTTTCATTCAGGCTCTAAATGAGACGCTTAAGGATGAACTGGTCTACAGGGATGAACCACCCAATTTGGACGCTTTAATATCCTTGGCTATTAAGATTGATAATAGACTTCGAGGGAGATCCCGAGAGAGGAAGGGATCTAAACCTGTGTTTTTTCCAGACAGTTTCACTTCCGAGGTTGCCATGGAAACCTCACCGAACACTCTTCCTCCCGAGGAACCCATGCAGATTGGCCGCACCAAGATTTCCCCCACAGAAAGGCAACGAAGGCTAGAAGCTCGAGCCTGCTTTTACTGCGGTCTCTCTGGCCATTTTATCGCGGCATGCCCTGCTCGGTTAAAAGGGAAAGCCCACCAGTGAACACGGGAGTCCTGGTGGGTGGATGTTCCAGTTCGATCTCCCGATTTTCTCTTCCTGCCTCTCTTTGCTTCAATCAAAGGTCAGTTAACCTCTCGGCACTAATTGATTCAGGATGTGAACAAAACCTAATCGATAAAGAACTGGTTAAGAATCTTAATATACCTACAATTTCCCTTCCCGCTCCAATCCAAGTTTCTGCCCTGGATGGGGGAGTTCTGCCAGCAATTTCACAACAGACTAAACCTATCGAACTTCTAGTTTCAGGCAATCACCGAGAGTTTCTGACTTTCTATGTGTTTCCCTCTCCACAGAGCCCTTTGGTGCTGGGTATTCCCTGGTTGAGACAACATAATCCTCACCTTAACTGGTATGAGGGAAGAGTGGAATCATGGAGCAGAACCTGTCATGCAACCTGCCTGCTGTCGGCCTTGACGAATCCAAAACTGGACACTACTCCGCAGGACGAAGATGACGCCCAGGATCTGTCTAAAGTGCCCTCTGAATATCATGATTTAAGAATGGTGTTTAAAAAAAATAAAGCGCTTTCACTTCCTCTCCACCGCCCCTACGACTGCGCAATTGATCTCCTTCCAGGCGCTCCGCTGCCCTCCAGTCGACTGTATAACATTTCTAAGCCAGAGAGGGAGAGTATGCTGAAATATATTAATGAGTCACGGGCCGCAGGCATTATCCGCCCCTCTACGTCTCCGTTAGGGGCCGGATTTTTTTTTGTATCTAAGAAAGATGGTTCTCTCAGACCATGTATTGACTACAAATGCCTTAATCAGATCACAGTTAAAAATAAGTATCCTCTTCCCCTTCTCACGTCAGCATTTGAACCGGTCCAGGGCGCCACAGTGTTCACTAAATTGGATTTGCGAAATGCTTACCATCTTGTCCGCATCCGTGAAGGGGATGAGTGGAAAACCGCGTTCAAAACTCCGTTGGGCCATTTTGAATATTTGGTCATGCTATTTGGTCTGACGAACGCTCCAGCGGTTTTTCAGTCTCTTATTAATGACGTGCTGCGTGATTTTCTGGATCGGTTTGTGTTCGTTTATCTGGATGACATCCTGATCTTCTCTAAGAACATAACGGAACACAAACAGCATGTCAGATTGGTCCTGCAACGCCTCCTAGAAAACAGTTTGTACGTTAAAGCGGAGAAGTGCGAGTTTCATGTACCTTCCATCTCGTTCCTGGGTTTCATCTTGGAGAGCGGGCAGGTGAAGCCGGATCCGGAGAGAATTCGCGCAGTTCTGGATTGGCCGACTCCCTCCTCCCGGAAGCAGTTACAACGTTTTTTGGGGTTTGCTAATTTTTATCGGAGGTTTATCCGCAACTACAGTCAAACTGCAGCCCCCATGACAAGTCTCACATCCACCAAGATCCAGTTTACTTGGACTCCTGAAGCAGATGCGGCCTTTTCAGCTCTGAAGGAGAAGTTTGCTAGTGCTCCTATTCTGATCCAACCGGACCCTTCTCAGCAGTTCACGTTGGAGGTGGATGCTTCTGACTCGGGGGTTGGAGCGGTCTTGTCTCAAGTCTCACTCTCTGATCACAAACTGCATCCATGTGCCTTTTTTTCTCGCCGGCTGTCGCCTTCAGAGAGAAACTATGATGTGGGGGATCGTGAGTTGCTGGCTATTAAAATGGCTTTTGAGGAGTGGCGCCATTGGCTGGAGGGGGCTGAGCTTCCCATTGTGGTGTGGACAGATCATAAAAACTTGTCCTACCTCCAAACGGCCAAAAGGTTGAATCCTCGACAGTCAAGATGGTCTCTTTTTTTTTCGAGATTCAATTTTCTTATTTCTTACAGACCAGGTTCCAAGAATGTGAAACCTGACGCCCTCTCTCGGCAATTCTCCTCTGATGAGGGTGACCTTGTTGTGGACACCATAGTGCCGTGATCATGTATTGTGGGGGCGGTTTCCTGGGACATCTCCGACCTGGTCCTCAGAGCTCAGCAGTCCGATCCTGATCCGGGTACCGGTCCTTCGGGCCGCACTTATGTTCCTCTGTCTGTTCGTTCCCGGGTAATTCATTGGGCCCATGCTTCTTGTTTCTCTGGCCACCCTGGCACCAGTCGGACCACAGCATTAATCAGACGCTCCTTCTGGTGGCCGTCCCTAAACAAGGATGTTAAGGATTATGTTTTAGCCTGCCATACCTGTGCTAAGAACAAGTCTCACCATCAACCTCCCAGCGGTCTCTTGCAGCCCTTACCTGTTCCGGGACGTCCTTGGTCACACGTTGCTCTCGATTTTGTTACCGGTCTGCCTCCTTCTAAGGGGTTCACAGTCATACTTACCATTGTTGATCGTTTCTCCAAGGCCTGTCATCTGGTGCCCCTTAGAAAACTGCCCTCTGCTAAGGAAACTGCTCTCTTGCTTGTTAAACATGTTTTCAGGCTCCATGGGATTCCTATGGAAATCTTGTCTGACCGGGGGCCCCAGTTCATCTCCAAGGTATGGAAAGATTTTTGTGGTGCGCTCGGGGCTAAAGTATCTTTGTCTTCTGGTTTTCACCCTCAGACTAATGGGCAGACGGAGCGCATGAATCAGGAGATGGAATCTACGCTACGTTGTATGTGCGCCTCCAACCCCTCATCGTGGTCCTCCCATCTGCCTTGGGTTGAGTATGCCCATAATTGCCACATTTCCTCCGCTTCTGGTCTGTCTCCGTTTGAATGTTCTCTGGGTTATCAACCTCCTCTCCTCCCTTCAGACGAGCCTCAGAACGCTGTCACTTCAGTTCAACACCATATCCGTAAGTGTCAGCGCATTTGGAGGGAGGCTACTGCGGCTTTGAATCGGACCGCGGCCCAGAACCGTCGTTTTGCCGATAGAAAAAGAAAACCAGCGCCTGTTTATAGCCCAGGTCAGAAGGTTTGGCTTTCGGCAAAGGACATTCCCCTCAAAGCTGCACCTAAAAAACTGTCTCCCAAGTTTTTGGGTCCTTTTGAGATCCAGGCTGTTCTGAACCCCTCTGCAGTTAGACTCAAGCTCCCATCTTCTCTCAGGGTCCATCCGGTTTTTCATGTTTCCTGCTCAAGCCTGTGAAGTCTTCCCCACTTTGTCCACCTATTAATTCTCCCCCTTCGGCCTGTTACATCGATGGGGGCCCAGCCTACACTATTAATAAAATACTGGATGTCCGTCGTCGAGGCAGGGGTCTCCAATACTTGGTGGATTGGGAGGGTTACGGCCCTGAGGAGCGCTCCTGGGTTCCTAGGTCATTTATTTTAGATGAGTCTGTTCTTAGGAAATTTCACGCCTCCAGGGATTCGGGGTCGTCCAGACCGCCAGGTGGCGGTCATTGAGGGAGGGGTACTGTTAGGATTCGGGTCAGTGTGAGTGGTCTTCCCTATAGAGGATCTTCGGAGGAGAGCTCTGACAGGCTGGCGCACCGGGAGCTGATTCCGAATGATTGACTGGTGGACCTTTAAGAAGCTGAGGAACAGTCGCTCATCGCTCGATGGTCCCACTTGTTGGTCAGAGTCTACCCAGAAGCCATACTTTAGATGCTTTTAAGAGACTTCGAGTAATTCTGTGTCTTCTTTCAGAAAAAACGATGAGCTGTCGGGATCAAGCCAAGAACCACGCCCGGACATAAAGATCGCCCCTGTCAAAGACCAAACATCTCCGCCTGCTGCTCTCCGCTTCCCTCTCCATCATTGGTCCTCAGAAACGCTGACAGATCCTAGCTTTTCCCTCCACGCAACCACCATCCGAAAGACAGTAAGCCCGTTCATCCAAACCAATCAAGATCTCTCATCTCCGCTCCCCACTAACATCTCCCCTCTCCAACAGATCCTGAGCTGAATCGCCTAACCATTCTGTGGAGCATATTTAATTGTACAATTGAACAACATTAAAACTTTCACTGAACAGTGTTTCCGGTCTTGTGTGAAACTTGCATGTGGGGTCAAGAGACTAAAATCCAACATGACAATATATGGTTTAAGATTTCTGGTAAAGTTTCTATTAGGGATAAATCTTATTTACATTTCAAATGATATTTCTTTGATAAAACAGAACTGTGGGC
This sequence comes from Poecilia mexicana, assembly GCF_051168715.1. Classification (NCBI taxonomy): domain Eukaryota; kingdom Metazoa; phylum Chordata; class Actinopteri; order Cyprinodontiformes; family Poeciliidae; genus Poecilia; species Poecilia mexicana. The sequence continues at coordinate 404,010 of NW_028263374.1, forward strand.
AGTTTTGCACATTTATTTCATAATCTGATCTTTTAAATGATTTTTTGTTTGGTTTCTGATTTTGTCTGATCCTCTGAATATGCCAACACTTAAAACAAGCAAAGTTATTTTTGAAGGTTGAAATGTACAAGGTGTTACTGACTTTAAGCATTTCTTTAGCTATTATTAAGAGGAGAACTGAAATAACAGATGTTACTGATATATTGATTCTCTATTGGCTTAGTATGAAACTAAAAAAAACAAAAAAACTTGATCTTCAGCTTCAAGGAGCAGCCTTTAAATAAAAAAAAGAACATTATATGTACTAATCAGATGATGCAGAATCTTAAAGAACCTTCCTTGCTCTCCTCATCACCTATGGATGCTGCTGTTCCCTGCCTGAGGTCCTCGGCTGTTCAGTGCATCACTTCCAACATAGAGAAGGGCAGCGGTACCGATAGAACCCACCTGCCTATCAGATGGTTTCCCAGAACTGAAAGACGACCGTGGACCTCCAACTTTGTATAGTAAAAGGGCAGTACTAGTATCTAGTGACAAAACAACATTTTTTCATTCACTTTAATGTTCTTTATATAATCCATTGATTTCGCTTTTTGTTGTGTTTTTTCTGTTGCAGAATGAAGTCCAATCCTTTCTGGGTGTGCCGGGGTGTGAGACTGTGGGCGCCTTCCACGATTGGTGGACCGAGTTAAAGCTGAAACGCCACTGAAGCCTCCTGGGCACTGTCGGGGTTTCCTATCGAGCTGCGCCGGCTCTACATCTGGGCACACGCAGAAACTGATTTGACATAGATAGGGCTCGCTATAGAGGGACTGATATGATTAGATTCTATTACTATTATTGCATTTTACTTAGAAAGCAATTTTACTTGTTTCCTCATCACAGTTAATTCATATCAGTATATTTTGACTGTGCTGCCCTTGATCCTGATTTATTGCATTGGTTTGCTGTTTTATGGATGTGTTCATTGTTCTTTGCCTTTCAATACTGACTTTTAAGCTTTTCTTACCATTTCATTTCGTTTAACATTGCATCCTTTTTGTAGTTCATTAACCTTTAAATATTACATTGAAATTTCAATAATAAGTTTGGTTTATTATCTTACTAACACATTGTTTTACGCATCACTCATTATCGCTTCATTGACTTTAAGATAGTACCTTAACATTTCTAATTTTACTTTATTAAGTTTTAAGTAATATCTGCCTTTTATTCATTTTACATTTTATTCATTTTAAATATTAACCTAACACTTTATTCATTTTTGCATTTTATTAAGTTTTTAAATAATCATCCTACAATTCTATTCAATTTACATTTTGGTTAACTAACAACTTAGTGAATATAATTTTAATACTTTTTTACTTTAAAGATGAAAATTATATCCTAACACTTCACCCATTTTATATTTTCGTAAAATTTAACATTTATTCTTTTTAACTTGGAATACAAAAACATATAAAAGCTAAAAATTTCAGACTTTGTTCTTTAATAGTTCATTACCCTTCTATGGCATAGCGTTGACCTGAGGTAACAAAAAGAAATAATAAATAAATAAGCAACATAAAGGTAATAATAATATTTGGTTCCAGAAAGTGTCATGGTCCGACTTTATGATGGATGTGTAATTACAGATGATGAAGCTCTGACAAAACTGCAAAAATATTGTCTTCTACAAAAAAAATAAAAGAAAAAACAGTCATGCCATGGTGGGTTGACTTATGTTCCTCCAAATTTAACACTCTAACATCCTTTAACAATTTTATTTCCTTACATGTTCTTCATTAGATTGTAAGAGGGACATTGTGGTTTCGATCCACCGCCTAAAGAGGCATAAGGGTGCCCTGTCCGTTTTTACCCCCAAAATTGAAATGAAATGAAATGAGATGAAATGACATGAATGAAAGACAACATCAACGCCTGAAATGATGATATGTATGTCAAGATCTGTAAAAGCCTCGGGGGATGTTTTCCGGAAGGGACAGTGTCTACTCTAGGGTTTGTCTTCTCCTTTTTTGGGCTCTTTTAGAGCCCAACAGGGGGAATGTTGAGATGCTTTACCAAGGCCGAGAAAGAGTCACACGCTGTTAGACAAAGGGCCCATAGTAAAGAGTTACATTTTTGATTCTGTTAGACACCAAGGCCCATTTCTCAGAAAAACAGAAACTTATCAGGCCACAGAGACATGGTGTGATTTCAGGGAGTGTCTTCAGTCCATATAATCAGCTACCCTCCTCTTTCTCCTCAGACGCTGCACAGACTTCTTTAGAAACTCTTCTCAGATGTAATGGTAAAGCGTCTCCTTTCAGCGCTGAAAGTTAATAAAATAAGTAAAGTCTGAATGCTTTTCTTGGCTGATTTTATGCTCTGTGTGTCAATACAAATTATGATTCATCGATTGAGATTCTCGTTCTCAACACAGGTATGTGAATGATCTAATAATCGGACTGCTGATTGCAGCCAGTCCACATTATTAGCAGAACTAGAGGCCCCCAAAACCACATTTCGCTTTGGGCCCCATGGAGGGTTGGCCAGCCCTAATAGCAGAAATTTCTTGCTGGATGCTGACAGAATTTTAACATGATCGATGTGGTAAAACACAAAACATCCCTCTCTAGGTTGTCAGTTTGTTAAGTTTACAACACATGGACAACATTTCTCTGTTATTTTTCAAATGAGCTCAATAAATTTTTGTCAATACAGCTGGTGAAAGCCTGACTTACAGGCATATGCACTGATGGCAATTTGCAAAAACATAAGACATGTTGCTACTTACTGGATAGCAAAGAATATACAGTCCATCAATTTATCTGAGATTTAAGAAAAAAAAGAAAGCATTTACAGTAGAACTTTGTAGAGATGTTTTTTGTACTTTGGTGCTTGAGTTATTGTATGGCTCAAATAAATTATAAAATCAGAAGATTAATAAAGCATTTTTGAGCAAAATGTTACTCCATCAAAAAACTAGTTGAGGTCAAGGTCTTCAGTCTTCCAGCAATGATTACTAGAAGCACAGAGCATAAAAATTGCTTAAAAGAAAAAGACAGAATGTTTTAAACCGAAGAGCACGGAGTCCTGACCCGAATCCCATTGACAGAGCTGAAGTTTGAGGCTGTAAAAACAACTCTTAACAGCTTCAATGAATGGCAATCCCTGTGAAGAGTTTAGCAAACATCCATTCATTGGTGGTGTCCATTAAAAACCTACTGTTGAGGGCGGAATGATACTTTGAGGTCACAAGGCAAGATGGGACAAACCACCGGCTTCACATTAGCGGGATGACTTTTTGTAATATTTTTTGGAAGACTAAGAATGCAACTTTTTGGTTTTTACAAGTAGAATAAAGTTTTTAAAAATTTGGTCAGTGGGTGTTTAGATATGTGTGTATATTCATCACTCCTTTCCCCTTGAATATAATGTATACAGTTTTATTTGATCAAGTGGTACTTTATAGGGGAAAAAAAACATGGCTTTGCAATCTGGCATGATTTTTTTGTTTGTTTTGAGTTTTTTTTTTATCTGTTTTTGGTTTTGGTCAGTGGGGTGAAATTGTAAGATGGTAGGCAGATGGCAGGAGAACCTGATGCAGACTGCTGCAGGACTGTAGGACGGAGGACAGGTAGCGCAACAAAGATGGTGGAGCTTGAAGTTAGCAGTCATCAATCCAAACTCAGGGTTGTGGCTGGTTCTGGTCTGACTGAAGGTTTAAACTAAACCAAACCAACTTTATTTATAAAGCACTTTAAAACAACCACAGCTGATACAAAGTGCTGTACATTAAAACACAACATAATAATTAAAAAACAACTCTTACAGTTTAAAAACAAACAAACATACAGTTTAAAACTAGATCCCACTTGAGTTGAAAGCCAAGTAAAATAGATGGGTTTTAAGACGAGCTTTAAAAGTGGACAGTGAAGGGGCCTCTCTAACCTGCAAAGGCAAGTCATTCCATAACTTAGGACCTATGAAAGCCCTGTCACCTCTGAGCTTCCTTCTTGATCTCAGTTTAGAGAGATTTCACAGGTAGAGCCCAGGAAGGACTCAGGGAGACCACTTGGATTAACACTCGGACAAAAACTGACTGGCAACCAGCTGTTTATATCCATGAGGGTGAAATGAGGCTAGAGGAGTTGCAGGTGTGCAGCCACACCTGCAGGGTGTGTCCTCAGTCCTGCAAGAGATTTATTTGGCGCCCCCTGGTGGCTATCTGCTAGGAGGTTTAGAAGAGCCACAGAGAAATTTGAAGTAAAGGTGGTAGTCACTGTGTTGATCCTGGAAGAAGGTCCCCACAAGGGTAATTTTGATTATACGCTATATCCATCCATCCATCCATCCATCCATCCATCCATCCATCCATCCATCCATCCATCCATCCATCCATTTTCTTACACCCTTGTCCCTAGCGGATTTGGGAGGGGCACTGGTGCCTATCTCCAGTGAACGATTCGGGCGAAAGGCGGGGTACACCCTGCACAGGTCGCCAGTCCATCGCAGGACAACACAGAGACAGACAGGATAAACAACCATGCACACACAAACTCACACCTAGTGAGAATTTAGAGAAAACTATATTTGAGATAAAATGGGCTGTTCTTATAAAAATTTATATTTTTAAAACTGGATAATTTAAGTGACAGATCCTGAAGATTCCATTCAAAGAGCCATCAGTCCCATCACTTTTTCCAGTCTTGGAGCAGAGCCTATAGGTGACAGATGGGAGCTGGGTAATATTGTATTTAAATCAGTTTCCTTGGTAACAACTTTCCTCAACAGGTGTCTGTATTTCTATTGGCTGCATGACTTCACATCATGATATAGTTTGATAGCGGCCGTATCCAAACTGAGCAGATTGTTGCACAGAGGTGAAAGTGGAGCAGAATAAAGAAGACTTTGAATTGATTCTGTTGGTTAAATTTATTTCAGCTCTGACTGTTTCATGTCTCGGTGTTTTTATAGGAGTGTGGATCTTTCAGATCAATTTGAGACGTAATTTTGATCATGATTCATGTTTATTGTGTCCATGTAGCGTGGGGCACTGGTCTTGACTTGTCTTCGTCTTGACTTGTTCTCAGGTTAGGTGGTCTTGACTACAAAACTGGATTACGCACTAAGAGCATTATAGAACATGTAAAATATAATGTCAGAAATGAATTGGTGGTAGCGGGTGGTAATCTTTTTGTCAGGTCCTGGTTGTGTTGAGTTGATTAATTGATTCTAGTCTCATTATTATTCAGTGTTGCTGTGTGTGTTTCAACCTTGTTCAGTATTTCTTAATGATTCTAGTTTTCTGTATTTAATTATTCCTTGTGTCCAGTAATTCTTTGTTACTCTTAGATTATTTTTCTTAGTTTCTTTATTTGCTCTTCCTCACCCCTTACTATCATTCTCTCTCTCCCCTCACACCAGCAACCCATTAGCTAATTACCTCAGTTTTTTGTTCCAGCGTTCAGCCTTTCAGTATTTAAACTCTTCTCCTGCTCTCAGTCTTCACTGGTTCCTCCCATTAAATTCCCTGTTAGTATCCTGTTATATTTTTCCTTGAGTTTATTCTTTTTGTTCTGCTCTGGCTCCCTGCAGTTTCTTGTACATTTTTGTAATTAATATAAAATCTGTTTTATGGATGACAGGTCTCCTTGAACTAATATTTGATACTAGTACTCATAGCAATGCCTGTGTGAGTTAGTGAGAGCATCTGGATATTAATATGAATTATTCTTTGTTTTTCAGCAAAAATTCTATTTTCCTCATAATCATGGATGTCAGAGCAGACAGCTATGTGGTCAAGTGTCTTCAATTGAACCATTCTGCTCTGCGAGGAAAAGATTATTTCGACGTTATTCAGATGTCATCTGTATTCTTAGGATGCATAGCACTGACAGTTGGCTCTCATTCTAAAAATAGAACAAGTTAATGGGAAGGTCATAGAAGGGTAAGTTCATAAAAATTGTACAGTCTTAGCAAATGCATAGTTGTTTAACAAGGCCGCAGTAAAAAAGAAAACCACTAAATTCTGTTATTGAAGCCTTTGTTTAAGATAACCCTAAACTTTGCATAATGCATCAGTGTAGCTGCTCTGTTTTTGTCAAAGACAGTCCCTGCTCAACATGCACACCCTTCTGAATCACTGCAGCTGGAAACAGAAGCTACAGCTCTTTATAAACACAGCAAAAGAAAACAGTCAACAAGAGATAACAAGAGACACAAAGCTTCAACATAAAGGTAACTGAATAAAAGATAGAGCTGAAAAGCTGTTTTGACTTAAAAAAATAAAATGATGAAAATCTCATTATACTCATATTCAAAAGTGTAGTGATGTCATCCAGATTTCTCCATCTTTGCCTTTTTTTATAGTTATATTTTTCAGATAAACAACCAGCACACTGCAAAAACACAAAACCTTACCAAGTATTTTTTATGTAGTTTCTAGTGCAAATATCTTTGTACACTTGAAATAAAGCAAAACTAACCTACAAATTACTTTTCAGCATAAATATGAGCTTGCAATAAATAAGTAAATAATAATAATAAACCAGTACCAGTTCCACTTACAGATTTTTTTCACTTACAACACGACATTTTCCATGTTAAAAGTGAAAAAAATCTGCTGGTAGAACCAGATTTTGTTTTGGTTTTATTTTTACCAAAATTTGCGAGTTATTGACTCAAAACAAGCTCCTGATCTTGTCAAAGTTACTTGTAAGTTAGTTTGTCTTATTCCTAATGTAATAATTTATTTGCACAACAAGCTAATCAAAATTAAGTAAGATTTTGTGTTTTTTGCAGTTCAGTCAAAAGATTCCCTGAGGAAAATGCACATTACAGTTTTGAAATAATTGTATTCATTATGGAATAAAAAGCTATTTAAACCACTGTGAAATTTTTAAAGTATTTATCCATAAAATCTATTGGGAAGTCTCATTTATGATTTTTTTGATAGAGCAAAATCCATGTTTCCATTGGTCCCAGCAGGTCATCCAGGTCCTGAAGAAGCATAGCAGCCCTAGAAAAAGCATATCCTATGTCAGTCCATAGGATATGAACCAGTGTTGTGTTCAAGACCACCTAACCCGAGACCAAGACAAGACCAAGACCAGAGTGTATCGAGACCGAGACAAGACCAAGACTTTTAGGGTCCGAGACCAAGTCAAGACCAAGACCGAGGAAAGTCGAGACCGAGTCAAGACCAAGACCAGCGGCCATGCTACATGACACAATAAAATGTAAAATATGATCGAAATTGCTTCTCAGAATAATCTGAAAGATCCATATTCCCATAAAAACACCTAGATATTAAATACTTAATACATTTTACCAATATTAAATATTCCATTTCTGTGTTACAATGTGTGATGGTCTCGTGCCATCCCTAAAAACATAACACCCTGGGAATTTGCCCATATTGCTCATATAAGAATCCACCACTGTTGCACCATTAAACATAGCAATTGAGGCAATGCCCTGATGGTAAATAACACTCAACTATGAACACTGACCAAGGAGCAACAAGCAAGAAGTAACCAAACAGAAGGCGCTCATCGTGACTGTTTTCACTCTCTCTCCCAGTACATGAAGCCAGGTAGTCTGACACCATGGCAGACATTACAGCTGCCACTTTGAACAAAAACAAAGAGCAATGTGCATGCTCTGCGTGCTCTTTCGTTCTTGTGTTTTAGTTATTTGTTCATTTAAATATCAACGTACATAATTAAATAATGATGCAGTGTACTCAGAGCATTACTAGAACAAAGAACGGGTGTTCTGTCAGGTCAGATCGTCATACGCTTAACACGAACTCACGGTGTTCTGTCAGATCAGCATACGTTGCCAGATAGTCGTACTCTTAGCTCAGACATGCATACGCTGTCATTACCATATGGTTTTATTTAATCAGCAACATAGAATCATGACGTAGATCATCATACACTTGGTTATTAACAGTTGTATGGCATCCAGCTGCAGCCAGACCTACTTTAAATACACTTTGAAATGTAAGAGCGGAAATACTATCTAAGGAGTTGTTTGGCGGAAAAATGACACTGGCGCCTCGGCGAAGACTTTGGCTTCGCACCAGGTCAACCTGACCAAATTCTTTCCTTCCATTTGCGTGCAAAGCGCAAATGGAGCCAGAATTTACTGGAAAGGATGTCTGTTTGTGCAAGATAAAATCAACAATTTGAGATAAATTGTTCTATTCAGCAATTCTGAAATGGAGCAGATGTTGAGTTCGTGAGGTCCAAAATATTTTAAAGGTCGTCCAATACACACTCAGTATAAAGCGTGCCAGAATCTTTCTGCAAAACAACAGTTGCACGCCATTGGTTGAAACTTTCCAACACACACTGATGAAGATGGAAAAATATAAAACAGGTCGAGATTAAGACTTCGGAGAGATTTTTTGTGACAAGACGATGATGATGAAGATTTTGTATTGAACTGAAGAAACTGTAAAGAGGAAGCCGTGGAAGTGTAATAAATCTCCAGCTCGTCTATGGCCTAGCAGCAAGAACTACGTCTCTGTGCGTTATTTCTTTTACTTAGATATTTAAGAGTATAGCCACCTTTCTAATCCTCAATAGAAACCACGACAACGCATGTATATCTATCTAGTTATATTATGTCATATTATAAACAATTTAATGACTTATTTTCGTCATAACTTGTTGCATATGCTGAACTGACAACTCCACTGACGGTCGGACTTCTTAAGGCGCATGCGCTGGCATGGTACTCACTGCATGTATGCTAGGAACATAGAATCGTGACGTAGATCTGTTATTAACAGTTGTATGGCATCCTGACTTAGCGGTTAAGTGAGTTTTACACGGGCGTGTGTTGTAGCTGACTCCAGCTGCAGCCAGACCTGCTTTAAATACACTTTGCAACCATGACAACACATGTATATCTATATAGTTATCATTGAAAACAATTTAATGACTTATTTTCGTCATAACTTGCTGCATATGGTGAACTGACAACTCCTCTGACGGTCGGACTTCTTAATGCGCATGCGCAGGCATGGTACTCACTGCATGTATGCTATTCTGACAGTGTATGGTAATCTGATAGAACAACGGCTCTCAGTGAGTGACACTCCAGTCCTATCTAATAAATAAAGAGCCGTGGAGAAGAATCGACTGTTTCTGAATGTCACATCACTATATTGCAGACTTTTGGACATAGCTGTCCTATATATGCGACAGGTCAGTCAACATCTCCGCACAATAATTCAGGCAGTGAGTGACTTTTTTTCATCACAAATTCTTATGTGTCTCTGTACAGCTAGCTTTGCTAACATCACGTTAACGGGGCTTACCTTCTTTGAGCTACTTTTCTAAGTGACGAAAATAGTTAGACGTTGTCCCCATCGTCTCTGAAAGCGAAGCGCTGCAGAGTTAGCTCTGGCCATCGGATTTCTTACTATTTATGCAGCGCTATTATATTACTGACGATTAGACAAACATTTTCTGCCGCTGAGAGAAAACCACTGCGCATGTCCTGGAGCGCCGCGTGCGAGTGAAAGGTGGGGAGGGGGAGGAGGGAGGAGGGAGTAGCGCCGCGCGCGAGTGAAAGGTGGGGAGGGGAGGGGGAGGGGGAGAAACACGTAGTTGCTTGGATTTTAATCAGTGAGTTTTGCATCCACTGAAAACAAAGATGTTAACAAATAAACTGGACAGTATGCTGCACGTTTAGTGATATTTTCACAGTTGCGGTCTCGACTGGTCTTGAAATAAAATGCCGAGTCCTCAGAGCCCGAGACCGAGACAAGACCGAGACCAAATACGGTCGAGTCCGAGACGAGACCGAGACCATCAGAAAACGGTCTTAAGACCGGACTCGAGACCAAGACCGATCTCGAGTACCACAACACTGATATGAACACAACTTGTTGTGTATCATCAACATGTTCTTTTAGATATAGGAGACAAATGTTTCTGTTTCTTTCAGCAGTTCTTGTCATCTTGGTCTTTGAACTTTTTAGCCTAAAAAGGTTTAGAAAGTACGTTTTCACATAGGACATAGTTGGTTTTTATTTATTTATTTTTTTTTCTTTTATTAAATACAAGTTGTTTTGTTTTTGGCAGTTTGTCTTGTTTGGTATAAAAATTTGTACACATTTATTTATGACCAAAAAAACAAACAAACCAGGTTAAATGAGCTGAAATGATAGGATTGTACTGTATGTGTTTTAACCACTGTAATACTATAAGAAAGTCATAATGAAATCTTCTTAAGGTAACACACTGAACTCTGGAAACATACACAAATGATTTTCCATATTCTGTCACTTAGAAGGCTAAACTGCCACTCCTCTCTAAACCCTGACATTTGTCTGATCACATTTATTTCCTATGAAAAGAAATCACATTACATCAGTGTCTACTTCTCGACAGGATACAGTACCGTCTTGTTCAAACGACAGGGGCTTTCTAATTATTTGCACACAACTCTTTCATCATGAAGGGAATTCTCTTCAAAATGACAAAACTTTGTTGGATTTTTCTTGAGGTAAAACCATAAAAAGCAGCTACTGACAAATTTCTAACCATGAAACTGAAAGATGGTGCATGAAACTTTTTCTTTGAGAATTCTCAAACCTGTTCATATATAAAGCATAGAAACCTAAAAACATAAACTTATTTTCGCTCATTTAACAAAAAATGTTTGAACAAAATTAGTGAAAACACATCCCATAATGTTTGATCACCTTTCTTTGTCAAAATAACTTCAGTCAGATGCTTGTTGTAGCCAGTCATTCTCATGGCCTCACTCCTTGCTCTTCGCTTTGAGATGTTTGCGTTTCCTGCATGTTCAGCCTGTTTTACCTCACAGCATCTCAACTTATCCAGTGAAAACCGGCTGCCTCCTCGGTTCATTTGAAGCTGTGGTAGGAAAGAAGATGCCATTTATCTAATTTAGAGTAATTTTTTCCTTATTCAGCAATAACAGTCTCTCTTTATAATCAAAGACATTTTGCTAGGAATGTAGAACTTTACATTCTTCCCCATTAAGACTCAAAGACAAGAGCAATCCCAGGTTTTTTTTCCTGAACTGTAGCTCTGTTACGCTATATGTTGTATAACTTTAACTCTCAATAGTAATTTTTTTGAGATTTTATATTTCAGACAACTGCTTCTTTCACATTTTCTTCTATAATTTAAACATGAACTGACTGTCTGATGAGGTTCTATTAAGATTAATAGCACCCCATCTAGTCAGCTTTTGGCAATTTGATCAGAACGTAGGGCAGTCTGTCCATTTCTCTGTTAGTTTCAGGCTTCCTGTGGAGTGTAAAGTAGCCTAGCCTAGTGAGATTAAACTTTGTTAGCATTTGTGTAGCGGTGGTATAATCCTGCAGACTAGCTGTGGTGCACAACTGTGATATACCCATTGAACGTTCCGACACTCCTATGAGCATTTCCGTGGAAACATTCACCAAAACATCACAATTGAACACCATTCAGTTCAGTGAGGGTTGTCTGCGAACGTCCAGCGAGGACACTTGAAGATTGAGGCTAGTGGTGCTTATGTACAGGGGCCCGGTATAGGGGGAAAAAATGATGACAATTCTAGGGGCCCTGACCAACAGGGGGCCCTAATTTATTTATTTTTTTGTTTGTTTTTGTTCATAGAAATAAAAAAAATAAAAAAACTGGGGCCCTGTCAATTACAAAATTAATCATATTGTATTTTCAAAGATTGTTTTTAGCAGTAAAAATGTAATGTTCCCACTCCCAGATCAAAAAAATCACATCCATCTTTGCCCTGAACACCCCCGTATCTGCGTTAAATGGTTCGTTCCTGCTTGGAGCGCTTCACCGTGACGCTGTTCAGCTGCAGACAGTGGAAGACACGAACGATTGTGGCAGTTACTATGCTGCTAAGACAAGTTGTAAAATCAGGTTTTCAAAAAAGAGAGCGAGAGAGAGAAAAAGGCAAGAGTGTTAATTTTTAAACCAGTTTTTCTCTATGAGAGGTGAGTAGACTGTGTGAGATTATCAAACATTTTGCATAGTTAGCTTAGCTACAAACTACTGTTTGCCTCCTTTTTACTAGCATTTAATGAATTAAGGAAAGAAATTACCAACATACTCATATATTTAACTTGTCCCTTGTACCTTTTACCACTTAAACACATGGTTCAGTCAGCAGCAGCTCTAACCCACGTCCCTCCTGACCTGTTCTCTTCTGAGTGGAATTAAAGCTGCAGTATGTCACTTTTTTCTCAATATTTTTTTCACATATTTTTTAAAACTGTCATTATGTTGTGACAGTATGGTATGAGAGGTATTCTGTGAAAAATCTATTTCCTCTGCCTTCTCCCAGTGCTAGAAACAACCAATCAATGGCAGGAGAGTTTTAGTGCTGTCAATCACAATCTCATGTGGTGCTGTTCATTCTTCCTCCCCCTCGATTTGTGCCATGCTGCAGATAGCATAGCACAGAGCTGTGCAGATTCAAACTGTGAATGCTCAGTTTAGTTAGCATAGCTACCAATGACGGCAGATTAACAGTTTCTTGTAATGATAAGTTGTTTCTTCACCATTTAGCAGTGAGTGAATGAGGCTAATTCACAGTGCTAAGAGCGTCCTACTAGTTCTGATTGGTTGTTTTGGTCAGAACGGTGCATTACTTTAACCAGTAATAGTAATTCAGGAAGGAGATGGAGGAGATTGATTGTTTTCACAGATTATCTGTCTCATAACAAACTGCTACAACATGGTGACAGCTTTAAGAAATATGGAGACAACATATTTTTTATTAAAGTTATGTACTGCAGCTTGAATAAAATGCAACTACATAGCATTTTTAAAAGTCTGGATTGCTTTATGTGTAGTTGCACATTCCTTTTGACTTGCTCATGTGGAGACATTTCATTAATCTAAAACTAATAGAAAAAATGTAAGCAACCTACTTGCATACTGGATGTGGACTGTTGGATGTTGAATTCATGAGCAGTAAATATTGTGCTAATTATCAGTATTGAACGAAAGAAAGCAAGGCAGATGTAAGCCTTTAAAATTGTGATGCATTTTATGGGTCAAATAGACTCAAAAAATTGTAACAGCAGCTGCACAGGGGGGCCCAAACAAATTTTTTAGTCAGGGGGCCCACGATTCCTGGCAGCGCTCCTGCTCATGTGCATGAGTTTTTATGGACATATACAAGTAATCTGGTGAAGCCTTGCTTCTTAGGGGATTAAACAAAGGATCAATTCAAGATTGTTATTTTCCAATGGCGTTGTGTCATCCTGCACCATAAAAACAAAATGCAAACACCCAATAGTGTGAAGAGGGTTTAGACGTTTAGATTCAGACCTGTTTTACATGAATCACCAGACCGGAAAATATCTAAAATAACATGTTGTATATGAATCAGTCATTAGAATGTAATTCTAATTTTTATGCACCGGTTAGATGAACCTTTGCACTGCCGCCCCAACGTCTGAGAGAGCTGCAGTTGGTTTAGTCGTTCCTACATCAAGATAGGTACAACACTTAAAGCTGTTGATACACTGTTTATCTTGGATGTAGTAGAAATCATAATAGTCGAAACATGAAGTAATCAAGTGGTTTGTCCAGAACACTAAGTCTTCAAGAACATGAAGTGTGTGTTGCTTATGATATTGAGCTGTTGCATGTTTGTTTATGTGAGAACAGATCACGAAAGTACTTCTTTCCATTGAGAACTCATTAAGGGCTCGGGACTTTACACTCAGTCTCCTCTATCTCTTGTTCAGATCACTGTGCTTGTTAAGACACAGACAGTATCCACAGGGAGAGCCCCACCGTTCAGTGCATACATGTTATGTACAATGGATGGCGTGAAAACTATGATGACTGGTTAAAATAGATGGTGATCTAATAAATAATTTTTACAAGGACATCCATGCAAGCCTGATGTGCTGGATCAAGGGTGACTTGGTCCAGCGCCACAGCACAAAAGCTGGACAACAGTCTGACTGTGACATTCATTTATGTAAGCAAAACAGCAATAATCCCAGGAAATCTTTATTTTTCCCACAATGCATTGTAAGACATGAGGTCAAACATTTTAAAGTAATTCTGGCATTTGTTCTCTTAAATATACAGCCAAAAACTCACCTGATTTTATATTTGTAATAAAAGAGAAGATGATGAAGAATGTGTGTAAAACATAAAAAGAAAATATTTCCCACTCAAATAAAAGACGTGGGTGTGTACTGTTGAATCTTCGGACTGACAACTATCAACTTCGCACATCGGGTTCTCACTCACGGTGCGAAGCAAACAACAACAACAAAAACAAACAATAAAGAGTGAAAATTGTTTTTTCTAGCAAATTTTCAACCTTCGTACTCAGGATTTTAATTCACATTCAGAAATTCTGAGAAATAATACATTTATATAAACAAAATCGAAATAGTCAAAGGAAATATTTATTTTTCCCACAATGCATTGCGGCTGAGAGATGACAAACAGACCATAATACCCCTGGAAAACAGCTCCATGCGGCTCTGGGCTCCGTTGCTATGGTAACTAGAAAAATTGCTGTTACTAGTGAAACAGCCGTGAGAATGCGCCTTGTGCTTGGTTACTTCTTGTTTGTTGCTCCTTGGTCAGTGTTTATAGTTGAGCGTTATTTACCATCAGGGCATTGCCTCAATTGCTATGTTTAATGGTGCAGATAGTGATGGTTTCTGACATGAGCAATATGGGCAAACACCCAGGGCGTTATCTTTTTAGGGATGGCCCGAGACCACCGCGGATTGTAGCACAAAGATGGAAGCAAAGCAGAACAAATTTTGTTCTGCTTTTAATATTGGTAAAATGTATTAAGTATTTAATATCTAGGTGTTTTTATGAGAATATTGATCTTTGAGATCAATTTGAGAAGCAATTTTGATCATATTTCACCATTTTATCGTGTCCTGTAGCGCGGGGCACTGGTCTTGGTCTTGACTCAGTCTCGACTTCCTTCGGTCTTGGTCTTGACTTGGTCTCGGACCCTAAAAGTCTTGGTCTTGTCTCGGTCTCGATACGCTCTGGTCTTGGTCTTGTCTTGGTCTCCGGTTAGGTGGTCTTGACCACAACACTGCAAATTGGTACAAAACCAGAAATATTTTAAAAAGTGAAACATAGCAAAACAAATAGCATAAAGGAGCAAAAGAAGCAGAACATTTTGATATATGAATTGTTAAAATTGATTAAAGTTTGCAGAAGACCTTTGCAGACACACAGCAAAAAGTCCAGTGTTGATTTAACTCCCACAGAGTTGATATTAACATTTTTTTGACGTTTATATAGTCCACACTCTTATGTGTTAAATTAACACTTTCAAAATAGTTACATGTTTAACACTGGATCAGAGTAAATTTTTAACTCACAAAACAGAGTTAAATTAACTCTGTTTTGGATGCAATGGTTAACACTGATAAAATAACAATTTTGTTTGTGGTAATTTAACACTTTCAAGTGCTAGAAATTTACTCCAAAATGTGTAACTTCATGGTTCTGGTTAAAATGTATTATAATAAAGTAAAACTAAAACAAATAAATCAATTTTAAACAAATGTTTTATTTATGCAGCTGTGTTTCCAACATTTTAAACTGTTGTACAGTGAACAACATTCAATAGCATTCCATACAAGTTTTGAATATCTAAAGACTTATAAAATTTTTGATCTGGGATTTTCAGAAGATATCTTTCACTATAAAAATACCCCTGAAAGCATGAAAATGAACAAAGGTCTCTGTAAATAGCTGTTTAGGTAACAAAGGAAAAAGTGATTGCCAATTAATAATATATTGCTTATCTTGCTCTTAAGTCCCCCACTCCAGGTGATTCCTTCATTTTGCCAACATCAATGTTATTCAATGCAAAAATTTATAAAAATTCATTAATGCAGGTTCATTAGAGATAGCACAAAATGTATT
Source organism: Poecilia mexicana (assembly GCF_051168715.1). Lineage (NCBI taxonomy): Eukaryota > Metazoa > Chordata > Actinopteri > Cyprinodontiformes > Poeciliidae > Poecilia > Poecilia mexicana. The sequence goes on from NW_028263374.1 coordinate 419,927, forward strand.
TTGAATAACTCATCAAATGCTGCAAGAAAGCAGTTTGTTTGGCATGGGATGAGTCACTTATCCAAGATGATGTAGAGGATGTCAATCTTGCTCTGCTGACAACACACAGCAAGGAGGTATGGCTGCAGACCCCGTTGGTCCCGGAGATGTTCCTCTGAACTTCAGCATGACTAAAATGGAAGAATACATACACCAAACATAAGAAACCAGACATACGGCCACAACCATTATAAAACTTTAAGGATTCATAAAAACCAATAAAAGAAATTAATATTTTCCCAGACATACTCAAAGCTGCCATTTAATCACCTGCTGAACGTAATGTATATAAAAGCAAAGTGATAAATTACTACACATACTTTTATTTCAATTACCTTATAAAAGACAGCAAGTCTCTCGACTGCATCCCACGCACTGATTCCTGGAGACTTCAGGTGGTTTTGGAAGGAGATGTCACCATCCTCAAGTACTCCTCTCTGATTGGTTTAGCAGGAAGATGCCTAACAGGAGATTTCATTTTAGTGAAAAAATTGGGACTTTTTAAAAATAGATTTAGAAGTGCAAAAACACACTTACCTATTTTTATCAATCCTGTGAGCATCAGTATGTTCACCACTTGTCTTCTTATGGCATCACTGAGAGTTTCTGTTGTTCCACACTCCTGCAGAACTTCTTCACCACCAGACATCATTTTGTAGGGCACTTCAACCAGCTATGAAATGAAGAATAATTAAACAAAGAGAAATACATGGAGAATTTAGATTACCCAAAAATGGCACAACATGTTTAAAGAGTTTAGGGGCACACTGAAATCATGTTACCTTTTTAGCAGACACTCCATTATCAGCATTCTCAGGTTTAGACAAAGCAAAATATAACTTAAGTCAAGTGTTCCTCTCAGTGCCATACTCCTATGTACGTAAGAGGACGTAACACGTCAGCGTTGCTAATTATTAGCCATGTGAATGTACAGGCTGGTAGCATTTAAATTACCATGGCCAAAATTATGATTTTAAATGATAGAAAAATATAACTTTAATTTTCATAAATACACGGCCCGATAATTGTGTGTGTGTGTGCGTGTGTGTGTGTGTAACCCTTTTGCTGCTAACAAAAGGATTAGCAGCAACCCTTTTGTCGGTTGCTGCTAACTAGCAACCCACAAAAGGGCTGCTAGCTAATACATCGAGTATAGCCGTTGCAAAATAGACGAAGTATTAAATTAGTGGAAAAAGTCACATGACTATCAACTTAAAAGCGCTTAACCAAAGATTTAAGAAGTTGTACTTACCGTTTAGAACAACAGGAGAAGAAAAAAGGGAGCGGTTATCAAATGGGCTCTTTGCACCTCAGCTTCCGCGTTCGGGGTAAAGCGGCTCGATTGTTTCCGATCCAATACAAATATCATTTACATTAGGTGCTTGCAGGGCTTGGCCAAGGTTTGTACATCGATCCGAAGCCCCAACAAGTCAGCTGGAGAAAGGTTTTAAGATGTTCGCCTCATTATACATTCACTGACACGAAGGTGAGTTTTACTTAAACTTTGTGGCTAACATTAACGTTAGCTTATGCTAGTAGGCAATATTCTCGGACATTGTTCTTGTAAAATGTGCTATTTAAGTATCTAAACATTCTAACGGACAATGTATTTATCTTATTTTCAAGTATATTATGTGTGTTTATTGTCGTTAGTGTCACAGACTAACGGGGTTCGGTTACGGTTCGGACTTTTTACTTCCGAAGCCTGACGGAGCTCAACAAGCCTCATAGCTTAACAGTAGCGCAGCTCTGGTGTCAGAGATCTGGTTCAGCTGTTCAGGTTCAAAGTTGTTGCTTTTAAAAAAATATGACCGTGTTGCTTCATGTCTCCGTGTTATTTCGTTTTATTACCTTTGCATGTTTCTTGTGAAGAGCTCAGATAGGACGGTGTTTACAGCAGTGTGTACAGGCGGATCAGTTGCTCGGCTGTCTGGCTCTGGTCTGCTCTCTCGTTCCCATAAACTCTTTCAGGCTGAATATAGAAGTGATTCCATGGAAATAACTCAGGGAGGCTCCTTTATTTACCATCCGTATCCCCGGTAGTTTTAGGCTGATCCGGAGTGAAGTGAAGGCTGCAAACTTTGCTGTGCGGCGTTAGCTGGTAGCGACAGATATTTACAAGCCATCTTCTTAATTCAGGATCGCTTGGAAATTAACGAAAACTTAAAAGCCCATTATATTAGGAAGACAACAATGTTAATAGTATTGTTTTTTTGCATCTGAAATACGACTTAGTCTTTTCTACCAGTCATGGTAACTGAAAGCGGAAAAAAGTGAGCCGCATTAGCTCCTGGAGATGTGACGTCAACGCCTTAGGTGCAAAGAGCCCATTCCGCTCCAAGGAAGACGATGAAGGAGGGAGGAGCTTATTTTCCTCCAATCAGACTGGAAACCATTTAACTCAGCAAATGTTAAAACAACACTTAACGAGTAAAATCAACCCTGATGCAATCAACTATTGGAAATAACTTTAACACTGGGTGCCATTTAACGCCATCAAGGGTTAAAACAACTCTTAATGAGTTAAAGTCAACTCTGAAGCCTTTAACCCTGAAATTTTAACTCTTCAGTTTTTGCTGTGCAGTAAAACCAGTAGAAGCAGAAGGCATATAGAAAGGTAGACAAACAGAATGCAAACACACAGATAGAAACAGACCATAAGAGAAAAATACATTCAAAGAATAGGAGAAGGCGTGACATGGCTGTACACCAGAGGAGTTTGACAGAAAACAGAAAGAGCAATGATAGTAATAGTCCCTTAAAGTAGACATACATGGCTACATTTTAATGCATAAATTATTTCTCTACAGTGAAATATGTATTAACAGCATCATTTTGTTTGTCAAAAAGCATTAAATGTTCAAAAACGGCAGTTATTAGAGTGTACACTATAGCAACTGACAACAGTTAGAGAATTCCACCATGTATTGCAATGGGGCAAAACATTTGCAAAAAAGGGCAATTATTTCAAAAAGTACAATAGTGAATTTTAGCAAAAGTCATAGCAGAAATCTCCAGAAGAAGCTGAACGTTTTGATATATGAATTAGCACAATTAGTTGAAGATAGCAGAAGTAATTAATGACCGAAAAATGTGAGCAGGATCTTAATAAGTGAGAATGCAGTAATGCATTTTCACTGATAAAGAGACCGTTTATTAGGTGTAGAACAGTAGGTTCCTGCCATGTATTGCATAGGCCGGCCCCAGTGGTGCAACGGCACATTATTCTGGTGGATGCGAAAACATAAATTGGCGCCCCCCCGCTCTTCCCCCTTAGGAAGGAACGTACGTGAGCATACAAAAAAATACACTCAAATCAAAGTGCTGGCTATAGTTAAAATCCAAGAGTCCATAGTACAGATTGGTTTCACTAAAACATAAAGGCTATGCATTAAGGAAGCTGAAAAGGTCTTTACATCGTATTAATAAAACATTACACACGGGAAAAGTCAAGAATGAGAATGCAAAAGCTGCAAATGCTTTAATTTAAAGTTTAATTTTTATTAATTTTGTCTAAAAATCTAATCAGAATCCAAACAGGGCAATAAGTGTCCATTGTGTGAAAGCAGCAGCTCAGTTCTGGGCTACAGTGAAAGGGTAACTCATGTTACAAGGTCAATAATAAATTGTCTTCTTTCAAATGATGCTGAAGAGACACATTCAAACTCAGGTAAGGCTTCAAAAAAAGAAAAAAAAAAAATCTTCGCAGCATTTTTTTTCAGACTACAAAAATAGATGCTACTTTTAAAATTTTATGCTGGTTTCGTGTTTTTGCTCTAATCACAGCATAAAAAAATCATGATACTCTCCATGGCATATTTTCATCTTTATTTCAGTTTCAAAAACATTTCTTTTTTGAAAATGTCTTGTGAAATTGAGGGGAAAATGATTTATTGTCTGAAATCGAATTATCTAAAATGCTGCAACACCAAGAAGGGAGAACTTGACCTTTTAAGAGATTTTCCAGTTTACATATGCAATTTAGCAGTCAGGTATAGCATCACATGTGTCACACAGGCTTGTTACTTTTACTCATAAAGATGCTGTAGCTGCACAGGAGCAGTGAGGCTAAATAACTGGCAACTTGAACATTACTATAAAAGGCTATAATTACTTATTTGATCATTTATTAGTACTGATAAATTATGTTTCTACAGACGCTGCTGTAGACATTGTGTAAACCTAACTTTACCCTAACCCTGGGATGTTAAACAAAGATCTCTGTTTAGTTAGCAAAATGGCTTGAGGGTTGTGTTTAGTGCTGGAAGAGATGCCATCTGACCTCACAGCTGAGGACTGATCTGCAGTAAAATGCCCATTTATGGCAAGCTCAAATTTGACTGAGTAAGGCCTGGGCATCATCAGTATCATATTTTCTAAATGACATTGCTGCACTTTACATAAATACAAGTTCCGTTTTGTTTCATTATTTCAGCATCCCATCGACTGATATTCAAAGCCCGCGAGTGGCTCGCCTATCGCCAAGCGCCAAGAAGGATCTCAGTCACAGATTTCAGGGGCATATCAGGTTTGTCTTCAATCTTTCTCCCTCTCTATCCAACAAGAGTGTCGTCAATCTGTCTGTCTCAAGATTTCATTTGATATTTAAATCATTAAAGATGGAGAAATGCTCCTTTGATCTATTATGTTAATCAAAGAACTGGCCAAAGTATTTTCCACAAACTTTGACCAAGACTAAATACATTGTATTACCAAGCCTGGCCTGCAGTGCACGCAACACAGTATATGGAAAACTATGTGCGTCACACCCTGGAGTATTTCAGAACTAAACCAAGGGAATGCAACTCTCCAACAAATCAAATGTGTTGACCAGTAATTATTTCTTCTGCTCACTGCCTGGGATCGAGGGATTTCACTTGTGAACTTCCCTTCATTGGGCTGTAGAGAGTGGGCCCTCTTGCGTTTTGAAAGACAAGCGAGCAGAAAGCTGAATGTCAGTTTAATTGGTGTGTTTGTGGTTGCCACTGCACACTTCTCACCAGCTGCAAATGAGTTCCATGGTGCAACTGGAGGACAAAGGGCTTGACACAGTGATGTGTGCACGCAACCATGATCAGTTATTGGGTGAGGAGCGTCTGAGTGCTGCCATGAAAGCTAATGACTGGGCAGCGATGTGCTAAAGGGATAATACAGTTTTAATGATTCTTAGGTACACTTGCCACATGTTTATTACAGGAATTATTTTTGCCCCGTGGCTCAGTACTAATAGCGTCTCAATAATTCTGTTTATACCAAAGGTAAAGAGAAGAAGTTAAAGCAGATGGCGTCATGGAATCCTTACAGTTATGATGCCTTTGAAAATTAAACATGTCTCTTGACCTTTTTTGTATATTGTGGTAAAATCACAAACCTTAATTAATTTTATGGAGTTTAATGTGATAAGCCATCACAAAGTAATGTATAACAAATAAGTTTAAGAAAAATAATACATGGTTTAGATTTTTTTTATATACTTGAAATCTAGAAGTGTATCATGCATTTGTATTCAGTTCCTCTAGTCAGTCAACATTTGGTAGAGCCTCTGTTTGCTGCAGTGAATCTGCAGGTCTTGCAAGTCTCCATCAGTTTTTAACATAAAGTTATTAAAAAGATAAAAAGTTAGCCTCTTTTGCTTCCAAAGCTGGTCACCTCAGTGAAATTAGATGAGTTCTCAATTGAACTTAGATTTGGGCTTTGACTGGACCGTTGTAATACAGTAGAATGTGGTATTGGCAGAAGTTAATAGTTGTTACATTCGAGCCACACTCCAACTGCAATCAATGAAATTCAAAACAAAGTCAAGTAATTGAAAAGCTGTAGGCTGAAGCTATTCAGCTCATAGATGTCTATCACAATGTGTTCATTACAATAAACTATTTCCACTTTTCACAGCCTTAGTATAAATATTAACAGAATACACAGAATTAACAATTATATCTAAACAAGAGAAGAAAAAAGGACAGAAAAAAACCTGAAAAATTAAAACATTAGTAAATCACTATCACAAAGATTTCAGATATGCCAAGGATACAGTCATTCAGTGCCAAGGAAAATGAATGGCCCTCCAGGATTGGCTGCTTTACACCAACCATTAGTTTGTCATGTAGCATTTTGGCTAGGTATTTTAGCTTAGAAGTTGCATTTCCTTTCAAATAGTTTAGAAAAAAACTTTGAGTACACTCTAAGAAATAATCCTGTAAATTTACAGTCAAATATTGGCAGCTATAGACGCAAGAAGTTTACTGCAAATGCACAGTAGCCATACCATAATTAATCCTGACAGTAGATTACCGTCAATGCAAGTACGGTATTGCTACCGTACTTGCAATACGGTAGTTTACCGTTCTTTCTATTGTGAAAGAACGGTAAACTTCTGGCGTCTGTAGCTGCCAGTAGTTTACCGTTCTTTCGAAAGAACGGTAATCTACCGTTTTTCTGAAAGAATGATAAAAAAAAATACTGGTAGCTACAGACGCTAGTTTTTTTTTTTAACCGTTCTTTCAGAAAAACGGTAAAAAAAAAAAAAAAAGCTGGCGTCTGTAGATACCAGTGTTTTACTGGAAATTTACCTTTTCAATCCTGTAATTACCTTATAAAGTGCTGTACTGTAAGTAAATACTGTAATGATGCCAACACACCGCAGATGTAGTACTGCCAACAGGGTTTATTAGAAATAAGAGCGAGCTACTATTCCTGAGGCGGCAGCTCACGCCTCTAACAAACCATTACACACAACTGAATAGCTTCACTGCTAACACACACTGAACTCTCCGCTCTTCTGTCAGATCAGCATCGGTCCTGGTCCTCCTGCTCCCCTGATCCCTCGCCCACATGACAGGTCCATCACATGTGAGTGGAAGTCAGCAGAGTCAGACAGGGGAAGCCCATAACACTCTACACATAACAGTGATCACAACGCAACTTATAACAAATACACATAACCATATGGACCCCAGCAGAACTAAAATACAGAATCGTTAAAATACTACGGTGGTCGACAGGTGCAAACGCGCAGCAAACACAAGAAAAACAAATACAAAGACGCAAACAAAAAAGAGATGCAAAAAAAATATGTAAAAATAAGTGTTCCAGACCACTAGAGCTTTGTGTCCGAATTCAGGGTCTACTTCCTTTCAAGCTTATTCTGTCATGGGCTTAAGAAACGACCCGGTCTACGGAAGAGGGGTCCTGCAAAGGCAGAGAGCATTGCAGAGAGAAGCTGTAGGCTTCAGCGAGCTGCCTAGCCTCCACCTCGGGGTTATGTTGCTTAGCAGCCGTGACACAACATGATTTAAACAATGTTTATAGGCGAGAATGTACTTGTATAAATCTCTCATTTCTGCTTGGTTCATCAGTGCATCACCTAATTGTAATATTGGTCCGACGTTTTCGGAGATGTCTGCTCCTGCTGCATTAATTCCCCTAGCTCCCCTCGCCTGCTGGTCCAGGTTTAGTATACCACGGGAGAACACTCGACTCATTTGAGCTTTCCCAAATGACAGTTAGTTAAACACAGATATTAAGTCAGGTAACATCTAGTTGTAATATTTGGGTTCACTAAAATATTTCATTGTTCCTGAGCAAACTGGTTAAAGTTAAGCCTAAAAACATAACAGTTTGATTAAACTGTATTGTCTTACCTGAGATTTGGGCTCTCCTGCGCAGCTGCTGTTACAATTTTTTGAGTCTATCTGACCCATAAAAAGTGTCACAATTTTAAAGGCTTGCATCTGCCTTGCTTTCTTTGGTTCAATATTGATACTAGCACAATATTTACTGCTCATGAATTTAACATTAAACAGTCCACGTCCAGTATACACAAGTAGATTGCTTAATTTTTTTTGTTAGATTACTGAAATGTCTCTCCCCATGAGCAACAGTCAAAAGCAAAGTGCAACTACACATAAAGCAATTCATACTTCTCAAAAATGCTATGTAGTTGCATTTTATTCAACCTGCAGTACATAACTTTAAGAAAAAATATGTTTTCTCTATATTTGTCAAAGCTGTCACCATGTCGTAGCAGTTTGTTATAAGACAGATAATCTGTGAAAACAATCAATCTCCTCCATCTCCTTCCTGAATTACTATTACTGGTTAAAGTAATGCACTGTTCTCACCAAAAACAACCAATCAGAACTAGTAAGACGCTCTTAGCACTGTCAATTAACCTCATTCACTCACTGCTAAATGTGCTAATGGTGGAGAAACAACTTATCATTGCAAGAAAGCATTTATCTGCCGTCATTGGCAGCAGTGCTAACTAAACTGAGCATTCACAGTTTTGTGCACTAGCTGCAGCATGGCACAAATCGAGGGGGAGGAAGGATGAGTAGCACCACTTGAGATTGTGATTGACAGCACTAAAACTCTCCTGCCACTGACTGGTTGTTTCTAGCACTGGAAGAAGGCAGAGGAAATAGATTTTTCACAGATTACCTCTCATACCATACTGCAGAGGTTCCCAAACTGTGGGGCGCGCCCCCTTGGGGGGACGCCGTGCCATTGCAGAGGGAGCGCAGGAAGCCGTCTGGATGAAAACACATTGGTTGATTTTATATTGAATGAAAGCTAAGGATTTATGTACATTTTTAGGTCTGATAGGTCTACATCATAACATACCACTAAAAGTTTCTTCACTGGTGCTAAACACACCATTATTGGCAGATGATGGGTAAACTGTGTACAAAAGGTTAAAAATGACAGCATGGGTTTTGTTACGGCCAGTGGCCTTTTCTGTGTTTGTTGTTTTTCAATGGCTAATCAGACTGACTTCACCTGGAAGTGGGTGCTGCCCTGCTTGTCCTGTGCCACACCCTGAGGCCTACCGTGATTGGGTCATCAATTGCCCGCTCCACCAATCACTGTTGAGGCCTCCCTTTAAAAACCAAGGATATCCTGGGAGAAGGGTGGCTGTTTCTTTGTTCAGACAGCTTGCCACTTTGTTGGGTGTTTGTTTACTGCTGTAAACTTGCTTTGTTAGCTTTTGCTAGCTCTGGTAGCTTTTATTAGCTTTGATAGCTTGTGTAACTTGTCTTGTCCCTGTGGGGGATCATTGTATCTCTGTTAGAGATTTGTAGTTTTTTTGTTGTAACAAAAAATGAAAGTGCATTTTTGTTTGGTTAAGATTTTTGGTTTACAACTCTGATTGTTTTGTGGATTTTGTTTTATTTAGCACACTTTGTTGTAAGTCCCTACATTTTGATTATTGTTAATTTTTACCTTTTATTTTTGTCAAAACCCAAACAATAAACCCCTAACTTGTTAAACCTTAACATCTAGGTTTTTTTTAATGTTACTTCCCTTTCCCCTGGCCGAGCCGGGTCGTAACAGGTTTGATATAACATTTTATTCAAGAAAAAAGGGACAGATCTTTAAACATATTTGACTCCTTTTTGACTGTCAGAACAACAGTCTATTGTCCACAGAAGAACTGAGTCCATGAGGTTAAGCTTTGTACTGTATGAACTAGGGAAACTGTACAAGTTGTGGTAACCCCAGTTTGACTCTGGTTGGCGTCACTTTGATTCCTTGCGGTGTCTTCCTCTCGTTGTGGCGCGTAATGAAGCCACTTCTTGACAGGTTCGCTGCAGTCCGCAAAAGTCAGCTTTCGGTCAAACTGCAGAGCAACAGCTGAAAAACAAAAATAAAAGTGAGGAAGGTGCCAGTTAGAAAGATGATAAACATTTGAAAAGTTCTGAAAGATTAAACAGTGTACTGGTTACAAGTCTGAGAACAAATACAAACCATATAGTTCCCCATATACACTCACTGTTAAATTAATATTTATCTTAATGTTTACGTATACAACTGCATTTACCTATCAAGCTGCAGTATAGTGTAGGATTTATGATATGCACTCATGTTAAAATGAGGGAATCAATATTTAAAATAAAGGGCTGTTTATCAGAAAACCTAAAGATAAAACTCAGGGAGGATCAGGGTTTATTTAACACACCAGAGACAAATAAATAGAGCAAAAGGTGATTTGCAAAAGGTGGGGGGAGGTTTGGGAGGGAGTAGTGGGAGATGAAGAGGTGAGGAGGGATGCAACAAACTGCTCAGGTTGCACACAATGGTAAATCAACGTTGAATTATAGTCAGAATGGTTGGTTTTTGGTTGAGGTCGACAACTGACGGTGGATCAACTATCAAACAACCATCCAGCTCTAGCCAATTAACTAACGTTGAAACTGTGTCATTGAATCAATGTTGTTTTGTGGTTGAAATCTAATGAATGAAATGCCAATGTCTGACCAATGTTGAATCAATGTCAGCTGTTTTGCCGCACACCTTCCCGTCTTCTCCTCCTCATCAGAGCTCTGGGTCAGAGCATTTTATTACTGAGCGAGGGTTATCACATTTTAAATTAACCACTGTAAAGGATAGTGGGTGAAGATTCATTTCTGTACATTTTCTTACTTATTCATAAAAATTCTTACTGACCGTTTGTGTGTGATATATTGACACAAAAACGTCTACAAGGAGTGGAGCGGTCCACCCCTGATATTTACATGAGTGGGATCTCCCAAACACACAGCCACTTCACTGTTGGCTTGTTGGCAAAAGATATTAATTCAGTGTTGAATTGCCATCATGTGCAGTTCTTCCCCAAACCTTGTCCTCAAGGCAAACTGACCTGCGTGTTTTCAGTTCAGCAAAACCCTGTTAATCAGATGTCAATTAAAATCATGTGTGCTGAATTAGGGAAATGCCTAAAACTTGCAGGGCAGTGTGCCTGGAGGACCGGTACTGAAAAACACTGGATTCGATGTTGGCATTTCAATCAATGGATATCGACAATAAATCAACATTGATTCAATGACACATTTTCAACGTTAGTTAATTGGCTAGAATTGAATGGTTGTTTGATGGTTGATCCAGCTTCTGTTGTTGACCTTAACCATAAATTCAACCTTTGTGATGATAATTCAACATTGAATTAACATCTTTTGCAAACAAGCCAACAGCGAAGTGGCTGTGTGCTTGGGCCATCCCACTCATAAACGGTAGGGGTGGACCGCCCCACTCCTTGTAGTAAGTTATAGATGTTTTCGTGGCAATATATCACACACAAACAGTCAGTAAGAATTTTTATTAACAAGTAAAAAAATGTACAGAAAGGAATCACCACTCACTATCCTCTACAGTGTTATTAAAAATGTGATAACCCCCGCACAGTAATAAAATGCTCTCACCCAGAGCTCTGACGAGGAGGAGAGGAGGGGAAGGTGTGTGGCAAAACAGCTGACATTGATTCAACATTGATCAGACGTTGATCAGACATCGGCATTTCATTCATTAGATTTCAACCACAAAACAACATTGATTCATTGACACAGTTTCAACGGTTAGAATTGGATGGTTGTTTGATGGCTGATCCACCGTCAGTTTTCGACTATAATTCAACGTTGATTTAACGTCGTGTGCTATCTGGGTATTGTGCTAATTATCAGTATTGAACTAAAGAAAGCAAGGCAGATGCAAGCCCTTAAAATTGTGCCTGGCTTTTTATGGGTCAAATAGATTCAAAAAATTGTAACAGCAGCTGCGCAGGAGGGCCCAAACAAATTTTTTTGTCAGGGGGCTCATGATTCCTGGCGGCGCCCCTGCTAGCTCTACTGTAGGTGTATTAAGGTTGTGTGATACTGGGAGTTTTGGGATTGATCTGATACCAAGTAAATACTGACTATTATTGCTGATACTGATACTTAAAAAATAATTTAATTATCATTGAATGATTTGGTGATTTCACTAGTTAGTTGATTATGATTGTATTTTATGTAGAAGTGTTTTTGATTAACTTCACATGAAAACAATGTAGCAGTATTGAAATAATAATTCCCCTGTTACCTTCAACACACAATTGTTTAAGATAACTGAGTTGGTAACTGTAATCTGCATATAACCTTAAAAGAAATAGTATTTTTCCTTCAATACTTAATATTCAGACATAGTATTCATGTCAGGTTGGAGGTATATATCTTTACATAAGTGCATATTTTTGAGTTCCAGTAAGATTTTATTTCTGCGTCCTGAATAGATGATAAAACTGCACTTATAGGGGGAGTTAAACAGATTGTATTTGAAAGAAAGCAGACGTTGAGTGCAAACATTCCAAAGATATGAAATCCTGCTCTCAATTTGAAAATGTAAGCTCTTGAGCCAGCATAAGGGCTGTAGAAGTGGGGTGATATGTGTCATTGCAATGCAGTTTTTTCTAGATTTTTATGCTTGGAACAATGACTTTGTTCTCACCATTCCATCGAGACTGGATTTGTTCCTGACTTTATTCAAGGGTATCAAAATAAATATAGTTGCAAACAAGTGCAAAAAAAATCTGTATCATCATTCAGTTTCACAATCACTGCTTGATATATTACATAAACTCTGAAACATATAGATATTTTGTGGTTTAAATGTGAAGAAACTGAGCAAGGCTTGGATGAATATGTTTGACCTCTCGTTTGGTTCAAACTAATGTTCCTCCTTCTGTGAGGTATGTATTGTAAGTCCTGTACTGTCTTCTTTTTATTCCTGTGCTGGGTTGCAGTAATGCAAGCACACATTCACACTCCAGACTTTGCCTTTGATAGGCTTAGCCAGAGAACCCAGTTCAAACCTTCACACCAGCCAGTGCCTGGAAGTCTTTCCCTATTCTCTATGCTGTTTCCTGCTATAAAGCACTGGGAAGCAGAAGGGGCTTTGGGACATGGGCAGTCCAAGAGCTAGAGAGTCCTTCTCAGAATGTAAGAGAAACCATTACAAAGATACCTTCCATCATTTTAAATGTTTTCCAATCATTCTAAAACGGAATCACAGAACACATAATTTCTGCCTTCACCGTCAGCAGGAAGTGGCTGTACAGCATGAGTTCAAGTATTGATTGCTCATGGAGAATGTAAGACGGTGTGTGTAAGAACACACAGAACATCAAACTAATAAGAGCAAGGTCAAAGACAGCGCATCGGAATCAAAAGCAGGTCAGTTTGTCTGTAAATTCAGTCAGTGCTGTTCTTTTATTAAAGAGCAGCCGCAGTGTCCTCTCTGATATGCGTCTGGGGCCTTTGTTGGCTGTCCTGCTTGTGGGATGCCTTTGTTTTTTCATATTACAGATATATTCGTTTCAATCGCTCAAGATGAACTGTAACCAGAAAGTTGAAATAAAGGAGCTAAAAATCTTTATGTTCGTTGGAGAGAGTGAAGCAAACAACCAAATAGTTTTCACTGGTCAGGAATGGATGGACGGATATTAAACTAATAATTGTGTCAGTGGCTGAATAGACTCCCATCAATCACCACCTTTTGGTACACCCAAAAAGGTGGGCCATATTATTGATGCCTATGGATAAACAAGTAACCACAATGCACATCTGAAGTACATAATAAAAAGAAACCGCATCAGGATGGTGACTCCTTCAGACCCTCTGCCTGGTTGTTGGCTATAGCAATCGGTTGGTTAGCAAGCCCAGCTGGATTCAGAGATATTTTCATGGATAATATTCAAAACCTTCAACGTTCTGTCATGATTGTGTTTCTGTGTGTTTATTTTTAGAGTTTTTGTGTTCAGTTTGCTTCCTGTGTCTCCTCCGTCTCTGTGTCTTCCCCGTTGATTGTCTCCCAGGTGTGTCTCGTCTCGTTCCCTTGATTACCCCGTGTGTATTTAGTCTCACTTGTTATCTGTGTTCTTCGACGGATCCTTGTCGTGTATAGCCAGTTTCTCTGTGCCGTCTGTTCCACTGTCAGAGGTTCCTTGTGCTGTCCTCTGTTGACCTGTTCCTTGGAAATCACCATTAAATTAATCATTTTCACTTACATCCTGGGTCTGCCTGCGTCCGCGTCCTCACCACAACACACCATTTATGACACGTTCCTTTTTATTGTGTACTCTGGACTTGGGTAGCAGTGTTACAGATACGTCTACAAATCTATCGGCTTCCACCAAAAGCGTCTCCTTTCAAAATAGAATTTCAATCACTGGCAGCACAAACAATATCGATCAGAGCGGCTTTAAAGATGTTTTTTTTTTTTTTCTGCAGCATTATCCACAGCTTTAACACAGCAGCACAAAACAACGGCACTCTGTTTGACTCGTAACAGAAACCCACTCCTCACACCCATACATCACACATTCATAAGTATGTCTGTATGTTGGCAATATCTGAGGCATTTACAAGTATCTTCTCAATATTTAGCTGTTATTTTATTTGCCTTGTTTATACAGCATTAAGGACAATGCAGTGAAATATTTTATTGCATAATAACCCAGTGTAACACAAGATTTACCATAATAGTTGAGCCATAAAACACCGCCAGCCTCATGTTAGGACGTAACATTGACATCACTCACCTGCGTGGCAGCAAAGAGGCAGTGGAGGCCACTTTGCAGTAACTGCCACTCTGCCTCTGTATGCCGTCCTGCTCTGATAATTGTGCCTTGTATTGCAATCAGTCTGGCCCCAGATCCCATCTGCGAGTGACATGAGCTGTTTTTCAGGCAGCTTCTTGGGGGCAGAAAAGGACTGTAAATACTGTAATGTTTTCCCCCCTCTGGAGAGTACTGAAGCGTTGCTATGTTCACTCCTGCAATCCTAGCGCATTGCTAACATCACTTTTCACTCAGAGAAAAAAAAGCCAGCGCCTGGCGCTCATCACTTTACTGTTCTTTTATTGTGCAACAAGTTATTCAGTGGTAATTTATTTTTCTCTCATGTAAAGCTGCATTCCTGTGTTTTGCTGCATTTCAGTATTTGGGATATCAGATAAGGCATGAAGGATTTCCTTACCCTTCTCACTGAGCTGAAGGGAAAAATAGGCACCCAGGTGCTGTTTTCACTGCCCCGTCTGTTCTTTTGGATGTAGCGTACTCCCATCGCAGCCGTTTAGGGAGCAGAGAGATGTTAATGCTCTGTCAGGTCTGGCTGACATTACCCCAGCTGCAGGATGTCAAAAAAAGGGTGCAGAGTTTCAACCCGGGTGAGGGACCCCACGGTCAGGGCAGGAGATCAGCTGCGAACCTATTCTTTCTGCAGACATATTGATTTTTCTTGAGCATATTGTGCAAGCTGTGTTTCATTCCAGCATAAATTGAAGCTGATAAAGGCACCATTCTTTTTGAAACTGTTGATATTTTGACTTGCGGTCCTTGCAAATATATTCATGTCTATACCAGCATTTGTAGTTCAGTTCACATTTTACTTAAATATACTAGATTTAGCCATTGAGGCTCTCTTCATATGCAGGTTCATGCTATAAAACTAAAATATAGCTGACCCAGAATGCTGCTGTTGGTGTTCTCACTAAAGTCTATTCTCTGCCGCTCAGAGAATAGACTTTAAAATACTGTTGTTGGTTTATAAACCATAATGTATTGTGGCTTAGCACCACAAGATCTGCTGTTGTATCAACCTTCCAGAACTCTCAGGTCTTCTGGTTCTGGTCTGAGCTGGATCTCCAGAACCAAACATGGAGAAGCAGCATTCAGCTTCTATGTACCACAAATCTGGAACAAACTTCCAGAAAACTGAAAAATGGTTGAAACACTGAGTGCTAGAGAATAAACTTGATTAATTGCTAAAACTCAAATAAACTAATTTAAGTTTGTGATTGTAATTGGATGAAATCTGAAAAGCATTGAAACATTCCTATTGTTGTAAATGGAATAAATTAGCCAAACATACAAAGGATGTGTTGAATGCATTTCTAAACCTAGCAGAAATCGTTTTAAGCTAATAATTCTACCAGTAGAATAATTATATTCTACTGTAGAAAGCTTCAACTACCAAACCATGGGTTGCAGTCAGCAGGAGGATAATGAATGTCAAAGCAGTAGTACAAACAGAGTTTGGCTCTGCTAGCAGCCCGACATAGCTACAATGCACCAGCAGGCTCCACTACTTATCCAATGTTTGCGTGGAAGCACATTACAGCAGACTGCGCTGCAAAAAGCTGCCTCCGTCTACTGCAGTTCTCTAATGAGGTTGGGACTGTCAACAGGCTTTGAGCGTTTCTTCAGCCAACCACGGAGCTTGTCCCTAACTCAGTCTACTCCCTCTGGGCCTGCCACATACTTTACACTGGCTGCACCGATTAATCAAATAACGCCTTCTGCTGCTCTCTTTTGCATTTTTTTTTTCCAGATTACAGTCCTTGATAAGTGAGTCTGACACTGTAATAATGGCGAACTCTACTAGCGTCATTAGCAAGGCTAAACTAGGGTGATGATCGCTCTCCCATGCTGTAATTAAATATTTGCAGCAGCAGCGCTCCAGTGACATTATAGACACATGTCAGCATGACAAGATTGTTCTGTGATAAGCATCTGTCAAGACTCTCCAGTCTGCATCTGCACACACGCTCAAAACTGAATGAAAGAATATTCTACAGTAGATCAGTAGAATGCATGCTGAAGACAAGATATTTTGAGAATACAATGGGATGTGAAGATAGATACGCATTTGTGTCTATCTTCAAGATAGATACAAATTTGTAGTGTTTCTTTTGAAGGACAAAGTATGTAAATATATTGTCTTAATCAATGACAAACTTATTGATATGAAAAGACGTCTTCACCCCTGTAACAGCATTCGAATATTTCCACTGTTGTTCATTTCTTTTGATGTTTGATTGCACACAAGACAAAGGAAATCAAGTGAAGGAATAAGTACTTGATGATGAAAAAAAGGTGCAAGAAACACAAGAAGTTTGATAGCAAAACATCCAAATATGAAGGTGAGGCCAATTAAGGAAAACAGGGTTTGAGTTGATTTGCGCACAAAACAAAAACAGAAAGACACCAAAATGTAAAGGCACAACTGAAATACATTGACCTTCACTCAAACAACTTGGGAAGGAAGTCCTTTCAGTGTCAGACAGGTTGTAAGTGTACTCTAAATACTGTTGCATTAAAACAATCACATTTGGGTCAATTTGGTAAACTATTCATGGTTCAAATACTGACTGATCCAGCCCAGAGTTGATTCAACACAACAGTTATAGATTTGACCCCAAATGTTTGAGTTTTCAACTCAAAGAATGCCTTAGTGACAAATGTCTAACTTCAGGCTACCAAAGCACAAGTAAAAGAATATTTCTTAATCTGGATTATTAGTACTTTTTGGACTGAAAGGAATTAATAGTAAGTATGTAAGACTATAAAATATTTACTGTCAATATTGATCTTTGATCAAAAAGTGGGTGTAGAAGAAAGCTAGCATTGGCTTGTGCTAATAAGAATTTAAAAGCTAATATTATCTTAAATGAAGAAACTTGCACAATAGAATGAACACAATGCATTTATTTTCCAGCACCAACATAGTCTCCTTTATTCCACTTTTTATTCAGCTATAAAAAATTACACAGTAACACCTATCAGTTTATACAATGTTTTTACTTTATAAAATATAGAAGACTGAAATATGAAAATAGGATTGGAGGGGAAAAAAATTTAATCTCTAATAACGAGTGTATCTCGTGGCGTGGCATGTAGTGATGGGTCCGGCAACACCAATGCGTTGGCACATAGACCAAAACCCGTGTCGGTGCGCGTATTGGTTTCAGTAAGTCATGCGACCGATACAAGAACTGTTTCGAAATTACATTAACGCGCCAAACTGTGTTTATAAGGAAGTGAATCTGTCAATCTGTCAAATGCATTTGTCAAAAGAATTCTTGATCTTTCACGGTTCAGCGTCAACTATGGAGCAGCCTCAAGGCAGACGAAAGTTTTCCGCAGTGTGGGACCATTTTGATCTTACATCGGAAAATAAAGTGTTTTCATTTCGTAGTTGTTTCATATGGTTCTTTTCAGTTTCTACTTGATCTATCTGAATCCAAATTCAGCTGAAATTGACTCTTAGTTTACTTTCATGTTATGTTCTGCAGGTTAAGTGCCGCATATGTTTGACAGAACTTTCTTATTTAAATAAATCCACCTCCTCAAAACTGAGGCATTATAGGGCCAGGCATCAGAATGAAGTCCCAGATACACCTAGGATAAACTCAGGTATACAGCCATTCTACAAATTACTCAGTTGCTTTTTTATAAATTATTTCATATAAATGTATTGTTTACTTCATTTTTTTCTACAGCAGGAGAAGTTGTGTCAAAAAAGTGTAACACACTAAATTTCAAAATGTTGGAAAAACTTATTTTTTTGATTGAAAATTTTTGAAAAAAAACAAATAATAAATAAATAAACAAAAACAATCCACAAGCATCTTCATTTCAAAAAAGTTCACTTAAATTTTCACTTTATGGTACATGTTCACATTATTTATTGACTGTGTCTAAGAATATCAAATATATTTTAAATTTAACTGAAGATATGGCATAATACAACATATAAAAATACAAAGACTTAAATCTTATTGTATAGACTTCATCAAATCAGTCTGTCAACTCCGTTGCCTGTAGGGATTTTTAATGTCCAGCAGGTGTCAGTATTCAGTGACACAGCATCAACACAGTATCAATACAGTTTTGCTATGGGTCGAAATGCTACATGACCCCTCATCTACCCATCACTAGTGGCATGTGTTTTAATGACTTATCTCATGAACAAACTTGTTCATGTATACATTTCTTCAGGAATTTAATATGTCTAGTTTCAGCTGCATTTCTTATTTAATGGAAACACATCAATAGCAAAATTGTGTTTTTTCAACATCAGTGGAAAATTAACAAAGTTTTGCACACATTTGTAATTACAAATCTGACTCAGGTCTGAAAACATTAAGAAACATGACAAACGCTAGCTTTGAATCAAAAATACAACTTTGTGAAGAAAAAAAGAACAACATGAGAAACTCCAACTAGAATTAATCCTAAAGGCACTTTACTTGCTAAACCCTTAACCACCAATTACGTAGAAACATGTTCATATTTTCTTATGATTTCAACACTTTAGTTATAACAAAAATGCAGTGTTTTATGCACCACTCACCACAGATTTTACAATCAACCTCCAAGCCAAACAAGCTGTTTCCTATTAGACCAAACAAACATATGCTCTAACTCACACATTGCCTGGAGCTGAGCCGAGTCAGTCTCCTGAAGCTTTAATCACGTACCTTTTTTGTTGTTGTTTTCACAATTAATGACTGTTTGAGCATGATTGTAATTTAGGCCAATTGCTTTCTTTAGCAGCTGCTTGTAGGGAAATGATGTAATAAATGCAAAAGGAAAATAAGCACAGAAAAAATATGGGTGTATTTGCTGAACAGAACATTTTCACTATTGATACACATGAACTCACCTTTGTTTTGGTTTTATTGCAAGCCTAGTTGATATGAAGGTACAGAGACACATTAAATCTTCAAGTGCTTTTCTAACAATCCCATTGTGAAGCGGACACAGAGCCAAAATATTTTGATAAGGCCCTCCTCATTATGCATGATGGAGTATTTCATTTTCCCGGACTCTTTCCAGGATCTTAAAAAACCAAAACTACGACAACGTGTCACTGACACGACTATAGGAGCATAATTCAGCATTGCATAAAATGAACACAATTCTAATTGTAATTCTAAATCATGGGGGTGGATAAATCATGACATGGACTTAGATGTTCAGAAGTTCTCTTCCCCTAAGTCCATGTCGATTCTCAAGTGTTTGGGGAAAAAAAATCTCAAAAGTCAAGTCTCAAATCTAGAACCAAATATATGTAAAACGGAGCTGATAGCGAAAATTCAAGCTGGAAGACTCCGCCCCCTCCGTTCACCCATCGGCGTCATGCTCATCTCCGACCTCAGCGCTGGTCCTCACCCGGCGCGTTCAATCATCAATCAAGCTCTGCATCCACACACCCAAGTTGTCAGCCGAGGCGAGAACCCAGCAAGCGACCGTGACGATGGAGAGTTGTTTATTGGAGCGACACGGAAAATTCAAAAACAGAAACATCACTTTTGGAAAAGGCGGATTAGGCATAAACTGGTATGTGAATGGTTCGGATGGGCATGGAAATAGGAAATGAGAAAGACAGAGATTTTGAAGGGTGGACGCCAGTGGGAAGAAATAAAATGGATGAAGGAAAGGGTATTGGTGATAGCCAAGGCAGTAAACGGGAACTGGAAGGAAGTAGTTCAGAAGAAGAAAGGATAGTGAGGAGGAAAGTTGTGAGGGAGGAATTTAAAGTAATATTAAAACTGAAAAACGAGGAAGGACAGGATAAAATCAGCCCCATTGGGGTGTCAAGAGAAATTAAAAAGAAAATTGGAGATGTTGAAATGGTTAAGATTTTGAGAGACGGAAACCTATTGGTAGTATGTAAAGATGCAGAACAAAAAAATAAGGCTTTAAATGTGGATAATATTTGCAAAAGATCTGTGCTGGAGAAAAAAATCATGGGAGAAAATAAAAAAATTAGAGGAGTGATTTATGGGATCCCTTTAGATGAAGATCTTGATAAAATTAAGAGAAGTGTTGTAGGTGCAAAAGTGAATAACTTGAAAAGACTGTCAAAAACAGTGGATGAAAAAGGAGTTGGAAGTTTGTCAATCCTTATTGAGTTTGAAGAAAAAGAGTTGCCAAAAATCATCAAAATAGGATACCTCAATTTCCAGGTCAGACCCTATGTACCTCCACCACTTCGGTGTTTCAAATGCCAAAGGTATGGACACATAGCAGCAGTGTGTAAAGGGAAGCAGAGATGTCCAAAATGTGGAGAAGATTACAAATTAGAAGATTGTAAAGAAGAACTACAAGAAAAATGTTGTAACTGTGGAGGGAATCATAGAGTCACATTTGGAGGATGTGAAGTAAGGAAGAGAGCAAAAGAAATCGTACAGATTAAAACAACTACAAACATAAGCTATGCAGAAGCAGTTAAAAATGTGAAGGAACAGAAAACAAGAGAGATTGAACAAACAGTGAGTCAAACTACACAGCAAAGCAAAGTACAGACAGAAGATAATGTCACAATACCAGTGGAAAAACTAATATTATTTATAGCTTATGTTATCAACTGCACTGACCAAGCCAAACATAAAACTGAGAAGATTAAAATAATAGTGAGAGGAGCTGAAAAGTTTTTGGGCTTTAAAGAGGGGTCATGGGAGAACATAAATAAAAAGTTGGAGGAAGATGGGAGACCAGGACCATCAGGTGAAAACAGTTAATGTTAATATTACAATGGAACACTAGAAGTTTAATCGCTAACGGACAGGAATTTAAAGGTTATATTGATGAGCTTGAAGAACAACCGGAAATTATTTGTGTTCAGGAAACATGGTTAAAAACAACATTAGATTTTGTGATTAAAGGATATGATAGTGTAAGAAGAGATCGATCAGAAGGAGTTGGAGGAGGATGTGGAATATTTAGAAAACAAGGGATACAATATCAAGTATTAGGGAAAGGGAAAGAACTAGAGTATGTGTTAATTGAGATATGGTAAGAAAAAGGTAAATGCAAAATAATAAATTTTTATAATCCATGAAAAACATTAACGATTGATATAATGGAGGAGTTAACCGAATATTTGGAAGGAGATTTTAATGCAAATAGTACTTTGTGGGGTAAATGTAATGATAAAAATGGACAAGTTATAGAAGAATTAATGGAAATGAAAAATCTGGTATGTATTAATGATGGAAGGGGAACAAGAATCAATATAAGAACAGGGATGGAATCAACTATTGATTTAAAAATTGTATCAAATGTTTTAGCTGGTATTAGTGAATGGTTCATTGATAAAACATCTACAATAGGTAGCATGGGCGTAGGTTTGGGTAGGGACGGTAGGGACATGTCCCGACCAATATTCACGGGATATGAAAAAGTCCCGACCAATTTTTGCCATATTGGCTCAAAGAACGTGGATCTACTATCTTTGATTAGCAGCAACAGGCGGTGCGCGGAACGGAAGCTTCTTAGTTTGACATTTATTATGAGCCTCCGAGACCGTGTCGGGGGGGAGGGGGGAGGGGGAGTCAGTTGAATCGTCGGACGTTCTTTGATTAGCTGCAAAAGGCGGCGGCTAGCTGGGCACACGCGTCTCCTTCTGAGTCTCCGAGACCATGTCGCCACCAAAAAAGAAAAGGACAGACATTAGAAGTTATTTCGCTACGTCGGCTGTAAGTACAGTGAGTGGACCCATAAGTTAGATATCTATCACGCAACGCATTTGTTGTAAAGTCCGGTGTTTAGTAAGGTCAGCACTGAATGTGAGGTAGAATAGGTCTGTTAATTATGTAATATTTTTTCACATAGGATGCTCAGACAGCAGAGCAAGGGGCAGAGCAGAACGATGGAGAGGTGGGGGGGGGTGTCAAGGTCCCCACCAAAACTTAGACCGAACCTACGCCCTTGATAGGTAGTGATCATTATCCCATAACAATAAGAGTGGGACTGAATCTAAATAATAAGAATATAAAACTTGGGAAAAAGTTTAATTTTAATAAGGCAGACTGGATTAAATTTAGATAGATGAGTCAAACAAACTTAGAAAAAGTAGATATGAGTAGGGATATAAATGATGCAAATTTAATAATTTGTAAGATAATAATGGAAGCAGCAGATCAATCTATAAAGAAATCAGGAAGTAAGATTGATAAGAAAATGGTGCCATGGTGGACAAATGAGTGCAAAGACGCAATAAAATTAAGAAATAAAGCATTTAAGGTACTCAAACATAATCCAATTTATAAGAATTTAATTTATTATAAAAGAAAACAAGCAATAGTAAGGAGAACTATAAAAAATGCAAAAAGAGAATATTGGAGAAATTTCTGTAATACGATAGGGAAAGAAACAAAAATTGAGAAAATTTGGAAAGTAATCAAAAGAATGAATGGTATAAAAAGAGAGTCTGAATATCCTATACTAAAAATAGATGATACAAATATAACAAGAGATGAAGACAAAGCTGAAATATTGGCAAGAACGTTTAGTAAAATTCATAGTTCAAATAATATTAGTGAAAAGGGAAGAAAAGGAAGAGAACATACAAAAATTATATATAAAGATTTATTACAGAGCGTTGAAGAAACAAATTATTTGTTGAATGTTGAGTTTACAAAAGCTAAATTGAATAATGCACTTAAGAATACAAAAAACACACAAATGTTATGTTTAGAAAGTGTAGTAGCATTATTTTTTGATATAGAAAAGGCATATGACATGATGTGGGTGAATGAATTATTAATTAAATTATACAAGTTGGGTATTAGAGGGAGAATATTTAAATGGATTAAAGACTTTTTATCAAACAGGAAAATACAAGTTAGAATAGGAGAAGTTATCTCAGGAAAATATGTAGTAGAAAATGGAACTCTACAAGGGAGTATTATAAGTCCATTACTGTTTTCAATTATGATAAATGACGTATTTAAAGATATTGGAAAAGATATGGGTTGTTCACTTTTTGCAGATGATGGAGCTGTTTGGAAAAGAGGGAAAAACATAGATTTTATTTTTAAAAAATTACAAGAGGTTATTATTGAAATAGAGAAATGGGCATTGCAATGGGGATTTAAGTTCTCAGTTGATAAAACGAAAGTAATGATATTTACTCAGAAAAAAATAAATAAGGAAATAAAATTGAAATTATATAATCAAGAGTTAGAGCAGGTAAAGTGTATAAAATTTTTAGGATTATGGTTTGATGAAAAATTAAAATGGCATATACATATTCAAAAAGTTGTTGACAAATGTAAGAACATTTTGAATATTTTGAGATGTTTGGCTGGCAGTGACTGGGGAGCAGATAGACAATCACTAAAACAGATTTACACAGGAATGATAAGATCCAACATAGACTTTGGTTGTTTAGTTTACGGTTCAGCAGCTAAAACACATCTGGTTAAATTAGACATTATCCAACATCAGGCACTAAGATTATGTACTGGAGCATTTAAAACCACACCAACAGCAGCATTGGAAATAGAAATGGGAGAAATGCCATTAGATTTACAAAGAACAAAATTAGAAATTAATTATTGGTTAAATTTGCAAAGCAATAACGTTGATCATCCAACTCTGGAAATTTTAAATCCATGTTGGGAAAAAGATAAGAAAGAAATGAGGAGATTTGGATGGACAATTGAAAATAAAATAAAAAAATTAAAATGAATAATTTAGAAATCAGTCAAACAACACCAATATCAATTATACCACCCTGGATTCTACCAGAAGCAAAAGTAGATATGCCAATAATGGAAAAAAAAAAACAAGATAAATCTTACATTGTAGATAGTTATTCAGTGCAATTATATTTAAAGAATTATTATCAATACATTCAAATTTACACTGATGCATCAAAAATAACTGGGAAAATAGGAATAGCGTTTGTTGTACCAGAATTCAATATAAAAATAGGAAAACGAATTACAGATGGGCTATCAGTACACTGGAAAAAGTGTGGCCCAGCTTAAATTAAAAAAATTGATGTCCATTTGTTGCATCTAATATATTTGACTTCACAGAATCTAAATAAAGTGGTTTGGTACAACTTGACTATTTAATATTGACTCAAACCGTATTACTTTACTTGACCCAATATTAATTCTTCACCTTTATCCAAGTTAAATTATTTACATTTTAGTTTTTGAACCAAACTAATATATTTAACTTGAACCCATCAAATATATATACCTTGCATTAATTAATTCATTGGCACCATGAAAGTCTTTTTTTTATATATTTCATAAACTTGGTTTCATAAACAATTTGCATCACTCACATCACACTTAACACACTCCAGCAACAGTTTTTTTCTAAGCCATTTATTCCTCAAGTAAAAAAGGACAAAAAAAGTTGCATGTTCAGACAAACAAATATAAACATGTCATTGTTGCTCTACATCAGAGCAATGAAATAAAGACAATATGGCTTATCAAGCAAAATTAAATGGACAGAAAGCATTCACTGTTGTTGTACTGTTCAAACACATCTGAACTTGAAGGAATGTTGCATCTCTAAACATCATCAAAGAACTAAAATTCCAACAAAAGCACTCCATGAAAGTGACCCCGTGAGCCTGTATAGCAAAGTGCTGTGAGGTGGTCTACCTCTTAAATAGATGCCAGTGGCAACTACATGCACACATTAAGCACACACAAATATACACTACTGTGCAGTTTTGAGTTCACCACTGAGTTTGCGAATCTTGGAAGTCATCTTGTTGAAACCAAGCTCCATCTGGATCTTCTGAAGGGCCTCAAAGGTGAACCTGAAACCCTGTGGATACTCCATGTTAAGAGCATAGCAAAGTCCAAAGAGCATTGCCACTCCAGCTGCAAGAGAAGGCAACTCATTGAGGACTTCCACACCATCAATGACAATCCCAACGTCTTGGGGCTGCTGTAGAAGGCTTGAATTCTCTCTGAAGACGAAGACTGCCATGATGGTCCTCTCCAGCTCCTGCTCGGCTTGATCTTTCTGGGAGACCTGAGGCAAAATATACGAAATATGCAACTGAACAACTGCAGTCTGGCACACCTCATTAATCACTATATACTGTATAATATAGGTGTTCTCCCGTGATGAATAAAGTTGAATCATCATTGTGACAGAAAATATCTGGACATACCATGTATTCCTTTATAAGGTCCTCAACACGTTCTCCCAGGTAGATGATGAGAGCTTTGAGGATACACTCCCTTCTGAAATCGGCATCAGCACCCTTTAGGGACAATCAAAATGGTTATTATGCGATGTGTACACTAGTCTAGCAACTTAATTCCCAGCTCTACCATAAACAGTGCTTTTACAGTGTGTGCCTGGTCAATACTGAATCCATGGCAGACAAATTGAAAGCAGTGAAAATGTAAAGCCATTCTAGTACATCTGCCAGAGGTCACTAGTAGTCCCTCTTTACATATGAAGACAGACTGGATGGCTCCTGTTTGGGTTCCTATAGTGACAGGTGCAGAAATTATTTTCTATGCGCTACTACACATTAATGTACTCATAGGTGGCACATGTTTTTCTGTTTTTAAATGGTTGATAGTGAATATGGTGCAAAACTTGGCACACAATAACAATGCCATGTACATCAATTGCACATCATCTGCACATCCTCTTCATGTAGAAGGATTGAGGGCTGTCGTTAGTGGCTAATTATATACTGCACATCATACCTGGTCAAGAAACTCAAGGATCGTGGCAGTTTTTGCTTTAGTGATCCCTCCTTTCTTTCTGAAGATCTTCAGCAGCTGCGGGGAGTGCTTGTCCAGGTGCGCCATAAGTCAGGTCAGGAGGGGAACAGCAGTAACGCACAGAAACTCTGCATCAACCTGCACACAAGAAAACATTGCGAAATACACTTAAAATTTAAGAATAATGTGAAATAAAGAAAATAACAAAAACAAAACATTTTCTCATCTATGGGCTTAAGTATACAAAAAGTTGTAAAAAGTGTACCTCTTCCATCTGAAATAAAGCTGGCCATCTTTCCATGAGGTTCTCGATGGTTGGCTTCTGATCCACAATCTCTTGCCTCCTGAACTGAAAAGTCCTGGCCATCTTCTCCCGTATGGTTCTCTCAGTGGTTAGCTCTATTTCTTCATTCAAGTCATAGTCAGATGGATTGGAAATGAGTGACGTGACAACTATTCCACTTTTAAAGTCATTAATGGTGCATGACTGATGTTTTCTCCATTTATGGCTCCGGAAACTGCTGTATATGTTGGTTTTGTATGAGCAACCATCAAACATACATGGGACTACTTCATATTTTCTCAGATGTTCATAGATATGTTGGAAAAAAACGTGCTCAGTAGAAAGCTGATTGTTTCCACAAATGTAACACTTGAAAGAAGAGTGTCTTTGTTGGGACTCCAGAGAAGGATGATTTCTAGAGAGATGTTTCTGAAGACCATTCCATGTCTTGGACGAACAGGGACATTGTCCGTGGATGCATGGATAGGGACGCCGCCTACCGTGAAACCGATGGTCAATTCTCAAGTGTTTCAGTATCTCAGATCTTCTTGAAAAATGCTTGCTGCATTCTTTGCATTTCCACATCCAACCTAAAAAAGGAAAGCAGACCAGTAAATATTTAGAAAATGCAATGAACAGAAATCTTAGTTTGTTTAGTTTTAATGACAGTCTGGTAATCTATATATCTAAATACAATGTTGAGTCTAGCGGTAGTAAAGAACATTGAGCTGCATGTTTTGTATGAACTAAGATATCATTCATTCAACATCATTATAGCTACTACTGCGCTCTTACAATCAGAGCCACCCTAATGTAAAAATGACTGCGGGCAAATGCTACACTGTACTTGCCCCCCCACCCTTCATTAGAGATTTGCTTTAATAGAGTAAGCTTGGTTGAAGTTGGCATGTTCACCTTTTGAATCACTCTGCCTGCCACACTGATCTTGCAGACCACTTCGACTGAAATAAAATAAATTAATTAATTAATTAAATCGTTTGGTCCACTTAATCTTGTCTCCACATTCATTAGGTTTTTCTGAACGTTGCAACCCAACAGTTTTACTGGCTCAACGATATTTTAACAATGGGCGCGTGCGAAATCACACTTCATAAGATACCTGCCAGCATGCCATGACATATCTCTGAAAACACAATGCATTCGGAAAATGAAGTTCTTAACCTACAGTAAATGGGGCAGTGTCGTGAACCAAATGCATGAAAACCAGTTGTAGAGCCGAACAAAAAGTTTAAGGCTTAACAAGGAGATTCGCTTACCGAGAGCATATCCTGTGAAACCGTTTTAACAGTTGGACAAACCAGCATGGCGAACACTGGGAAACATCACCGACCATACCATACAAGTATAATGCATGCACACAACACCATTAATTTTCAACGGGCCTCGCTACCATTAACAAACTGGGACTTTACAATCATAGTGGTATAAACACACTAGACTAACTAATTGCTAACATGGCTTTACATGGGTTAAGCTAGTCAAGTTCACCGTGTAGCCGAGCTAACCGTGGTGGAAGCTATTGATTGGTAACGAATTATGCCTACCTTGATTAATTCCAGCTACAACCGAACAATGTACACATAGTTATATTTCTCGTGAAATACGTGTAAGTTCAGAAATTACACCACATTTAACCCAGCGAAAAAGAAAGCGTTTACTGGGATACCCACATTTAGGCGGGACTTTCAGCTTGCTAACCAGGTGACATTAACTCGGTCTTTTGCATTAATACAATTGTAGGCTTGTTAAGACATCAGCTTAGTTTAGTACTTACCGCGGGTTTATTCTTTGATAACGTGCTCGGACGTTAATCATTCCTTCATCCCCATGCCGAAACGGACGAAGCTCTCCAAGCACTTCTCCCCAACTTCTTCTCACGTGACTCAGATTGAAAATATGACATCATTTCCTTTCAGCATGTTTTGAGAGGAACCAAAATATTTGCTTTCTTCCCTTCAGAAGTCTTATTAATTCAGTCTGAATCAAAATTGACACCTCAGAATGCAAAAAAATAGACTTTCACAACCAAGTCAATTATTTTACATTGTATTCAATGTAAATTATTAGCTTGAATGAACAACTCTGTGCTACACTTTTTCCAGTGTATACACAGGAGAAATGTTGGCAATATTATTGGCTTTACAATGGGTAGAAGATATAAAACCATTAAAAACGATAATATGTTCAGATTCAAGCTCTGCATTATTAAGTTTAAAAAATAATCAAACAGATAGTAGGATGGATATTTTGTTAGAAATATTTCATACATTATTCAGAATACAAAACATGAGTTTGACAGTTTTATTTGTGTGGGTTCCAGCACATATTGGAGTAGAAGGAAACAAGAAGGCAGATAAAATGGCAAAGAGGGCAATTCAAAATCCTATTAGTTTTACAGTTAAAATAAGTAAAGTTGAAGGAAAAAGTATTGTTAAAGAGAAGCTGATGAAAGTTTGGCAAAAAAGGTGGGATAAAGATAAAACAGGAAGATGGTTTTATAAAATTCAGAAGAATGTAGGAGAAAGAAGAAATGGAAGAAGAAATAGAAAGGAGGAAAGAGTGATAAGATTAAGATTTGGACATTCGGGACTTAATTATACACTTTTTAAAATTCAAAAACATAAAACTGGCAAATGTGATTATTGTGATAAATATGAAACCATAGAGCATGTTATATTAGAATGCCATAAATATGAAATAGAGAGAAGTTATATGAAGAGAGAGTTTGAAAGTATTAAGGAGAAGGTTAATATATTAGATATATTGAGGAAGAATTTAGGGAGTAAACATATGCAAATAAGTATTCGATTTCTTAAGAAAACTAAATTATTTCATAGAATTTAATTATGGTAAGTGTGTTTGTGAATGAAGGCATGATACACAAAGTTGTGCATAAGTATGTATGTTTTAAGTGTGAATGTTTAGATAGAATTGTGGTAGAATATATGTATGTATAGATGAGGATAAATATTTAAACCATCACGAACCACACTCCATACCAGTAAGTGGCGGTAATGCTACTAAAAGTTTCTTGCCAACCGCCATAAAATCGACAAGAAGAAGAAGCTGTCAGCCGATTCCAGCTTCTCAGCCAGCACGTCTCAGCTTCTCCACAGCTTCGTGATTCCCCGTCCTTTTACCTTTCATCCTGCGTTGGCCCTTTCTTTTTCTCCTCAGACGCTCCTCGGATGCAAGAGATTTTTCTCCTGGCCCAGCCTCGATCATTTCAAGCAGCTTCTCCCGCCTATCTCTCACCTGCCTGGGGTTTCACTTACTCCACGATCCACCTCCGAAAACATCATAATAAGCCCTGCGGTCACCTTGTTACATTTGACCTTTTTCCCGTGACGCAGGACGCAATTGCCTCCCGCACTTAGTGAGACAAGGTAGCTAACTGTGGAGCTCTACGTGGAGGAGACAGCCTGTTAATAAATGCCACGTAAAGAAAGACGACAGAAACAAAAAAAAGGATCTGATGGAAGCATCAAAAGGCCGTCTTCCTTCGGCCGCCAAGTTCTCGCCGCACCGATCCACGTCACCGTTTTCTCCCTGCTCACCATCCATTATCCCTCCATTTCTCCACCGCGGCTCTTTGCATCGTCTTCACACCGTTGCCACGCGATGGGTCAGCCACGTCAACAGCTTCTCTCACTTCCGCATGCCGTCATGGTCAGCACCTTTCCGGATTTCCCTCTCTACGCCCGTCTCGGGCTGTCAGGGTAAGACCTAGCATTCACATGTCTCATTCGCAACATTACGAAACGCATTTCAATTAGCCTATTCTCTCCCGAACTCGTAGGCCACTCAGGCTGCGCCCAAAATGCTTAAAGGCTTTTAAGTGAATAAATAAATTGATTTGTCGTGTTTGGGGAGGCGCCTTTAAACGCAATACGAGCTCTAAGATTCTCTCACTGGGTTTATTCCCGTTTATATATTTTGTAGCTATTTCTGTTAAAAATTTTTATTTTTCTTAAATTGCTTCTAGGTCATGTGACCTACTAACTCAAAATCTGTGTGAAATTATTCTACTAAACTATATTGTTTAGGCATATTTTTATTCCATTTTGACCCCTTTTTTATTTTTTAACCAAAATTATATTTTAAAAAAATCATTGATTGAGAATACGGACAAAACAGGTCCTATGGATAAAGTTTAGTTTAGTTTAGTTTATTTCAGACAAACCTTTCACCGACAGTGTAAACAACACAAAGTACATAATATATTTCTTAAAAACACATCACATCGGTGATTATGAGTCTGAAAAGGAGTATGATGAAGTATAACTTATGTAATCATACCCCTTTTCCAGCTGTAATTTATCACAGTATTTTCAATGTCCAATATCCTTTCTGACAAAGGAAATAAACAAAATTTGAATAAAATATACACAAAATATAATTTTTTCAAATATCTAACTCAACTAACCTGGGTCATGTGAGCACAACAATGTATATTTTCCAGGTATTTGCTGAATATTTTTTTATTTTAAACATTGTAGTTGGTGGATGATGCCTGTAAACGCCCTTGTCCAGGAGCAGAACTTAATACATTGTAATAGTTTAAAATAATTAAAGAAATACTAAAATTATATATTGTGACAATTAAGTATAAGTAGTCATATAAATAATTATAGAGGTAACAATAAATTGAATTAAAAATCATTTTTATATATTTTCCAACTCCATTGAAATTTGTCCGTAGTTTTTGTCAACACCGTCAGAAATGAAAAGAATGTAAAAAAATCAGGCATTATTGGGGGGCACCAGAACTTCTGAGGACCCCATGATCTCTTCCTTTCTCTTCCTTTGCTAAGAGGGCTAGTTAGCTCTGGTTAGATTAAGTTATTCTTTAGTTTTTTTCTTCTGTTTTATTCCTAAGTTGCTTGTCACAACCATGATGTGTCAACACCATAACTGACAATTTACAAAATTTTGATGAAATTTTGTGAAATAAAAGCTTAATTTTGGTATACTGTAAAGATTTCATGGACCTGATGAGCTACAATATGGCCTCCTTTAGAATAACATCATATAAATTGAGGTAGTTTGGCTTTTTTTCAACTCCATCAGATGTCAACTCCATCAGAGTTTTTCTGACTCTTTCAGTGAAATTGTTGTCAAATCTCACTTAAATGTGCAATCAGTGGCGGCTGGCCAGTAGGGGGCGCTTGGGCGCCGCCCCCTTTAAATTGTTTAGATAATAAATGATTTCTGAACTGCAAAATACTTAGTATTGTATTTATTCATACTGTGTGTCCAATATACATGTTAGAATTTATTAAAATAGTAAATACATAATTCTATTTAATTGCTCACATTGTGCACACTTCCTATCCTATGTGCAGGGCGCCGTTCTAATGAGAGTGTATGTAGGCGCATCAACTTTTGGCAAGCGGGTGATCTGAGGCTGACTTTTAATTGGTTATTTAAGGTTTTCCACAGGGCGCAGCGCTCTGCGTCCCGGACACACCCATTCTGTTGTGTCATTACTGGTAGAGTGTCAGTACTGGCTAATTTTTTTAAAAACATTGTGTGATTGGACAATCCCCGATTCGACTCATTAGCGCAGCTGCAGTTCGTTAGGTCAATTCACGTTTACGTTTGCAAAGTGGAGTAGTTTCAAAATGAGAGAAAATTCTGTTTTGTCTTTACAAAAAAATGCTTTTACAAAGCGTTCACTTGAAGAAAAAAACAGGATAAAGGAGCTTGGACCGGATCGTCCCAATTTACAAATTCAGCAGCAGGCAAGTGATCGTGGACGATCCTACACGCTGGCTTTTTCCAGCTCTTCTTATGACAAGCGGAGTTGGCTAGCTGGATGTGATGTAAGCAATGCCTTTTACTGCTTTCCGTGTTTGCTATTTCAAAGTTCTGGCACGGAGGCAATGTGGACAACAACTGGGGTAAGAGACTTAAAACATCTTTCAGAAAAATGCAAACGGCACGAAAACAGCCGCAGCCACCTAGACAATGCAATGAAGCTAAGTTTTTGGGGGAAACTTAGCATTGCTCAACAGCTCAATGAAGGCTACAGGATTACACTGGTTTATAGTAGTGTTATTTAATATATTAGGAAGATGTGCGTTGTAGTTAGAAATACCTTTAGTTGTGTCTAATGTTTGTCAGCAAGATATTTTATGATTTAAGTTGTACTGAAGTTTATGGGTAATGGGGAATAAAACATTTGGTTACTGAATTTTGTATAATCTTGTCCCACAAAAATGCTGTAACACATTTCATAACACAGCCTTAAAAAATGGCAGCAAATGTTATTAAAATCAGTAAGTTTATAAATAAAATGTGTTCCTTCTTTCTATGACTTAATAGAAAGAACAAAATAACATTTCATATTTAGAATGAAAAATGTGATTATAAAATCATAATCTTCATGTTTGTCCTTCTCTCTTAAGGTCTGTGATATCATACTGGGACACACCAGGGAGCGCTTTTCTTTCACAAACCACCTTGTTAGTGCCACACTCCTGCAGGGGGACAGATTTGAACAATACAACACAGCATTTCCTGAAGATGCACTGAGCAACACCTTAAAAGCCTATCCAGTGCTCAATCGAGGTAAGCTGAAGACAGAGCTTACTCTCATCTACAGCAAGGAAGAGTTCAAAGCCTGTTGTGGTGCTGTGGGCCTACTCCAGCTGTTTATGGAAAACAATCTAGAAGAAGTCTTTTCAGAAACTGTCACGCTCTTGAAGATCCTCATCACCACACCCATGACCACAGCAGAAGCTGAAAGGTGCTTTTCAACTCTGAAAAGAATCAAGACTTTTCTGAGAAACTCAATGACTCAGGACAGGCTGAATGCATTGGCCATGTTGTCAATGGAGAAAAGACTAGTCACAGAGATGACTGACTTTAACAAGCATGTAATTGAGAAATTTGCAGGGCAGAAGGAAAGGAGGGCAAAATTCATGTTCAAATAGTGCTATTTTTTAAGATTTGTTTTGTTTGTTTTTCATTTGTTTGTTTGTGTGCGCCCCCCTCAGTTTTTTTAGCACCAGCCGCCACTGTGTGCAATTAATTAATTTTAATGTATTTTACATGAATTGCATTACTTCACATGTACCAAGTTTTTCATTTTATTCGCTAGTTTGTCACCACAATCAGTTCTGTGTCAACTCCGTCATGCAGTCAACTCCGTCAGATGGCCTTTTTGTTGTTTTTGGTTTAAAATATTTATTTTGTTTCTTGAGAAACATTTGTCTGTAAAATGAGTAAAAATATATCTAATAGGGTCATTAAAAATTATTTTTTATTTATTTTTGTCAGATGGTGATGACAACATTCTAGGTCAGGTCGATTAAAAATGTAATTTTAAAAAAAAAATTGCAACTGGGAGCCTGTACCTTAGCATCTTTACATTTCCTAAACATCATTTGTCATATTTGCATACATAAGGTTGAGAAATAACAAAAAAAAAAATTATGGGAAAATTGAAACCCATTTTGTCCCTATTCTCAAGAATCACTGAAATATTTTTTAAAAATATTCATAAAATGTATTACCTCAGATGATCATCACTTGTGACCCATAATGTTCAATTGCATAAAATTCTAGGACAGGATCTATCTCATTACATGTTCACTTACCTGGAATATGTTAAATACAACAAATATTTACTTTAAGTGTGATCTATTTCATAAAATTTGTCTCCTTTATTGTTTAATTACACATTAAATGTTTAAAGATGGGCTCTTTCATCTGGTTTGTGTCATGATGTGGTGATGGACACAAACACAGCAGGCAGTAGACGTACTTTATGTGGATGTTATTTTAATGAACAAAATAAACTAACTAAATCCAAAATCCAGGGAAAACGAGGAAATCCAAAACACAATGAAACAGGAGACACGAGGGATAACAACGGTAACAACTGGCAACGTGGTGAGCAGGGTAACAAGCTGGACTGGCGAGTTGTGACTGAAAAAGAGGAGCTTAACTAGTGGGACAGTGGCCTAAATGAGAAGAGTGATAGCAGGTGTGAGTAATTTGGCACAGGAGCTGGCTGAGAGCTGGGGAGAAGGTGGTACAGGGAAACTAAGGAGATCTGCTGGGAACACAAACGGGAGGAAACGGGGAACTGAAAAATACTTCTAATACAAAAGACACTAAGAGTAAAGAGAACCTGATGAACTAGGAGATTAAGATATGAGGGACACCATAACCGAACCTAAATAGAAACAAGGCTGATCTAACAATAATAACTAAGGAACACACAGCAAGAGAAACTAGAAGATCTAAACAAAGAAATAACCCAACTAGAATTACTAAAGAAATATATATATATCTATATATATAGGGTTTGTAGACAGATTCGGACATGGAAGAATAACTGAACCTATGGTGATCAAATTAAGAAATAAACATCACTAGAAACCCTGCAGGGAGGCTGAAATAAGAAAAAACTAGAGGGATAAAATGGAATTAAACTATAGTCATTAAAGAAGGCTTGACATGGACTCGGACAAACAAGGAAAAGCAATTATATAATTCTAACTACACTAAATACCCCTAAACCCAGTGTCCTGACAGATGTCTGATTATACAATGTACTGTAATCAAATAAAATATTTATTTAAAAAAATCTTTCATTACGTGTATGTTTATTACCTGAAATATTTAAATATTAAATTTTCACTTAAAATGTGATTCATTACTTCACCTGTTTACATGCAACTTGAAGTGCTTGAATCAAACGATTCATGAATGTTTAGTGCATTAAATTATTAAATGAGAGAAATCAGCCACTTCCAACTGTACACATATTTCAACACAAATGTTCCTCTTCAGGGTCTGCAGCCTTGCTGAGCTCCTCTCCTGGGATTTCCTCCTCAGCCTCTCCAACTTGCTCCTCTTCTGTTGCCTCCGCTACTCTGTTTTCATTATTTACCTCTTCTGGGGTAGATGATGAAAACAGTCTCTGTAACTTGTTGATCCACCACGGTCTTACTGTATCGCTTCTTTAATTGATGTGGATGTCTGTCCAACGTTGTGGTGTTTACCTCGCAGTGACCCATATTCAGTCATGATTGAGCTCATCTATTTCATACGTCGGTTTGCCTTTAAGAGGACATATCAGAACACACATCAGTATTAATGCTGTAAATCTGATAACACAAAAAAACTTAAATAGTTTACTTCACAATAATGTAAGAACCTCGATGTCCACTGACAAAACTTGGACTACGCTACATAAACAATATAAGCCCGACCTAAACAAAGTTGACCCACTTAAATGAATTCAACAGAAACTGAACATGAGTACACTCGGACAAAATCATAGCAAAAAATTATGACACAACACCAACAAAGCGAATTTAGACTCTCACCAGAATGGAAATGTCTGGAGGAAACTTGTAGGTATCTGGGGATGTTGGAGAAGGTAATAGCGTCTCACAGCTGATACCAGGACATTCGTCTTCTTTTCGTTAGCTCCATTAACTTAACCTCCACGCGTTGTTTCCAAGCAGGACAATAGTGAAAAAGTCAGTTTTCCATCTTTTTACCGTTTCAGTCGTGTGATCGGACATTACATTCAATAACACAGCAAGTTCGTGCCATAGCTAAATTATTTCAAGTAACTTGGATTAAAAAAAATCTGCGAGACTGTTCTTGTCAGTTATGTTTAACAGAGTGAGGACCCCAAAGATGGCGCTGGTGTCCTCCGTCTACAGCAGTGACGTAACGTTCCAAAGCTCTATACTATAGCTCTTGTTGAGATTAGTTAAATTAGTTAAATCATTATGATTACTATTATGTGTTGAGATGCTTTACCAAGGCCGAGAAAGAGTCACACGCTGTTAGACAAAGGGCCCATAGTAAAGAGTTACATTTTTGATTCTGTTAGACACTAAGGTTCATTTCCCACGAGAAACAGAAACTTATCAGGCCACAGAGACATGGTGTGATTTCAGGGAGTGTCTTCCGTCCATATAATCAGCTACCCTCCTCTTTCTCCTCAGACGCTGCACAGACTTTTTAGAAACTCTTCTCGGATGTAATGGTAAAGCGTCTCCTTTCAGCGCTGAAAGTTAATAAAATAAGTAAAGTCTGAATGCTTTTCTTGGCTGATTTTATGCTCCGTGTGTCAATACAAATTATGATTCATCGATTGAGATTCTCGTTCTCAACAGATGGTAGCAGAGGATGGTTTTGTGTTGACATATGAGCAGAGATTGGACTGGCCGTTAAGGCGCAGACTTTCCGGAACAGTACTCTGGTGTAGGGCCCAAATAAAAGGTAAGGACATTTGTTCCTTAATATACACCACTGTACTGTTTCTCAGGTCTGTATAAATTTCAGTTATCAGTTATCAGCCGTTGTCTGTACTATTTCCCAGGTTTGTCTGCTTCTTACTGAGTCGTCTTAAGTTGTCAATCATTGTTCCTTGTCAGCTGTTGTTCGTACTGCTTTTGATTTGTTTGTCTAAAGGCTTTCGAGTTATTCATAGGAGTAAGGTTAAAGTTAGTTAAATAGTTAATAGTCAAAGTAAAAGGTCGATTGGCTAGGTTGCAGAGGGAGGTCGCTGTCCCCGGCTTTTCCCGGACGCGGGGAAGGTAAAGGCGAGGTTTTGTCGGTTTTATCCTTGGGGAGTTCTGCCCCCTAAAAAGAACGCGTTAGCCAATCTGTGACTTGCTCAAGAAACACAAAAGTGTTGAGAGGGGTCCACCATAGGAAAAAAGATGAGACAAGAGAATAAAGAGATAAGAGAATAAGATAAAGGTTGATCGCGATCTGTTCCTCTGTAGAGTAATAAGTGAAGTAATAAATGAAATAAGTGATAAAAGAGGACATCATAGGAGCTGAAAAGCGTGGATCCATTTCTGTGTATCTGAAAGCTGTGTGTGTAAGCTTCTGCCGCTGAGCAGACGTTATGTGTTTAAATGTACTATTTTATGTTTATTGCAATGTGTTTTAAAACCATGGTCAAAATTGGGAAATTATAATCTGTGGGAGGTTTTTGACTTTGTCTGCTGTGTTTGATTTCCTCGCCGCCGTGCGAGCAAAACTGCCAAAAAAAAAAAAAAAAAGAAAAAAGGAGAAAAGAGAGAAGAGGTGATTTTTGAACCTAAATTTTGAACCTAAACAAATGGAGGGTGAATTTGAAAAGAAAAATACTATCCAAAGTGGGGCATCGGGCCATGGATTGTGTTCGGTGAGCAAATAGAAGCATTAATAACTTATTGGTCAAAGCATGACGAATATGAAAATAAGGGAGAAAGAGAAAAACTAAAAAAAAAAAAGGGGGACTAAAAAAAAAAGGGGGGACTAGAATACCTGGTGCAGAAAGGAGGCGACCTGTTAAACAGACAGCCTTTGGGGAAATATTGGCTGGAAGCAATAAATGACACTAAGGGAAAACTTATTGAAACTAAACTAATCCTGCACAATTCACTAAATTCACATGTGGTAAAATTAACTGTATGAAGGATGAATGAAATTACATAACAGGTAAAATTGTAAACAAAATAAAGTGACATCTAATGTGTTGAAATTCTAGAAATATTTGCTTAGCTTTTGATGGGTTTAAATTTGAACTTAATGAAACTTTAAAAATAGGTTTATACCAGACTTGAACTTTATCATGGACTCATCAATATTTGTCTCCCTCATTATCTTATCAAAAACATGATTCCTTTTTATTTGAAACTTGGTCACCTTAAAATGTCTAAAGAGGGAACAGAATTGGTAAATGAATATGAATATTTGTATGAATTAAAAGGTGATTATGAAACAGCTCCAGATTCAATTAAGGTTCATTACAAAATATTCTTGTCTCAAAGACAATTTATGATTCTAAATCCAGATAATTCGGTTACCTTACTTCAAAATGGGGAATGATGTGTTGGAAAAGGAGTAATCACATTTCAGCCTTGGTTTAAGACCAGACAGCATTTATTACGAGACTGTTTCATTTGGTTTGACATGTTTTATTTTATTTTCATTTTTTTATT
Source organism: Poecilia mexicana (assembly GCF_051168715.1). Classification (NCBI taxonomy): domain Eukaryota; kingdom Metazoa; phylum Chordata; class Actinopteri; order Cyprinodontiformes; family Poeciliidae; genus Poecilia; species Poecilia mexicana. Next base: position 458,336 of record NW_028263374.1, read on the forward strand.
GATATTATTGTTGTTTTTATATTTTTTCCTACTAACAAAGCAAGTAACTAACTAATTTACTAACAGAACTAACTGTTGATTTCGAAACACATGCGTGTCTTGGTAGAAAGGCACAAATTGGACATGATTTGTGCCAATTTGTGCCCAAATTGGCCCAAATTGGCACAAATTGGCACAAATTTGTGCCACTTTTGTGGCACAAATTTGTGGCACAAAAGTGGATATGATAATAATTGATTATGTAAAAACAAACTGATTGGATAACAACTGGCTCACAACATTTGTGTGCCTTAAATTTTGATTGAATTGATACATAAATTCAAGTCCAACAAAACATTTGATTTGAAACGCAAAGACATCTTACAGTACTGCATAATTTTTGTCTACATCTTTTGCTCCTCTGCCTAAATTGATCAATTTTTCTTTTGTCAATCCAGAATAAACATTGACACTGCTTTCTAGGAAAGCAATCCAAATTCTGATCTGAACTCTTTAAAATAATGAAACTTTTGGCCTTTGCAGTACAGTTTCAGTTGGACATTTTAGACATATGTAAAAAAAAAAAAAGAGTATCTGAACAATATTTTGTTTGTTTTCTATTTACATAAGAAAACAAAAGGGGGAAATGATAAATTATAAACACAAAACATGTCTGATAAATCTTTACATTTAGAACATATCATAGTCTACTTTCAATTTTAGACAGAAGATTTGGAAAACTTGTGACACCCTGGAATATTTTAGTTTTGGAGAATAGCAACATGCAAAATTGCTTTCAAATTTTTAAATTATATCAACAGGGGGCAGAGAAGAAATAGACTCTAATTCCTAGTCGGTTTATAGATATGGTTAATTATGAATTTATTCATTTGACATTATTTAACGAGCTCTTACTGTGCCTTCCTGCATGACTGAAATACAGAGTTATATAGAAGCTCTTACTAAATTAAAATCGGTAATTTAAAATTGAATAGCTTCAATCAATATCTATGCCATGTTTATTTAAATATTCATGAATTTCCTGCATCACCTCTAATTTTAATTGTATAAAGTTACAGTTGGATGTAATTGTAATCATTGAGAAAACTTTGGTTAAAAGTACAATAAACTTTTACGGAGCCCCTGAGGGAACACGGGCAAAAATTCAGATAAAATGTGAACAACTTTTTAAATTCTAAAAAGAAAATTATACATAAATACAACACTCAGCTGTTTTGAAAAATATCAGGATAATGGTAACATTTTCATTAAGCGTGGCATTATCACAAGGATGCTTTTGTGTAAAATTGGACACTATTGAATTAATTATTTTACATATGCATTTGAATAACCAATTTCTGAAAAGTGTATGTAGCTGAAATACTAAATTTTGTTTAAATTTTTAATAATTTTTTAGTCTAAATTTTGATAGGAGTTGATTCCATAATCAGTTAATTCTGAATCATCTTAACACATTTCTATTTCTCTTTGGAGCTCAGAGACTGAGGCAGTGGATCTTATCAGAGCAGCTCCAGTGACCCTGAGCCTGGCTGAAACAAAAAAGAGACAAAATAAAGAGCCAACTCTTCATCTACGTCACAAGCTAAAGAAAAGACATTTAATTTATAATTATGTGAGCAAAAGGTGGCATACACTTTTATTTTCTTAATTTACTTTGTGTTTTACTCTAGCAGTTCTGCTTCCTGTGGTCTGACGGACTGTAGGGGCCGGGTTTTTGTAGGGGCCTCCGCTGTTCTTGGCCACTCTGACTTGGACATTTGCACTTTCTACACATGAATTGTGCCATCTTCTGCTGGACTGCTGTATGAGAGCAAAGACCTACTGGACGATTCTTACACCTTCTACAGAGGTCAGTGAGGTTGGATTGATTTTTCCTGTTGTCACCTGAAGGCAGATTGCAGCTTGCAGGAACTCGCATTGGATGTTTGACTGTGATCTCTGAGGAAACACCTGGTTAAAGGACGAGACCCAGGCGTCATTTCTGAGGGTCTCCTATGGCAGAAAAGACCAACGGCTTCTGCCCGACGTGAGACGGAGGTTTGAAAACAATGATTCATCTGGGCCACATACTTTGTCCAGATTTTTCTGCACAGCGGGACTGAATGCTGCCCTGGACAGATTCTGATGGGGCAAATGGAACATCACACATAAAGTCGGACTGAGACTCAGAGGCGGTCCTGTTTGTTGCCATGGTTGGTCCTGGGATTTCCCTCAGTCTACAGGTTGGAGACAAAATGGCTGCCAACAAAACTTTGTAGCTCTTAATGATTTTTCTAGAATTTTTGAATTGTGTGATGCCATTTTTTCTCACCTTAAGTTTATTTACAGCAAATTCATGATCTACTGCCTTTGCACTCTGACCCCCAGGATAAGTTTAACGGTGCAGCAGGGTGTTAGAACTCTCTGCAGTTTATAGAAATATTTTGTATGCCTGAATGATTATAACTCTGATTGTCCAACATCTGGCTAATATGTTTCTCTCCTCCAGCATGACAACGATTGAAACAGGATAAAAGTACAGTAAAATTGTTCATTTCCTGATTTACAAAACCACATCCGACCACACTTCAAATACAAAAAAGGATAGTCTAAGTTCTAGTTGGTTCAAATTACAGTGGCTACAAATATAAGGACTATTATTTCAAGTTATGACTTAAATTTAGTTGGAATCCATTTCAAATCTTAGGAAAATCTACTCTTCTGAAAATTACTCAACCAAATTATGGGTTTACTGCACATTTTTTCAATCAACTGTTAAATTCTTTCACAGAGGTGTAAACACCCTGGTTAAATTACATCCAACTGTTACAGTTAGCAATGAAAGCAAATTTGGGCTAAATGATTTCTTAGGAGTTTCTGTACCGAAACACTAAACAGTGTTCCGATACAGAAACGGGGAGATGCATGGAATTATTCTATTCAAGCAAATTCTGAGTTAGCCACGGTGGAGGGGAGGAACACAGACTTCCTGGTCGACACCGGCGCCACACATTCCACACTGAACTCTGCCACCCCTCTTTGTCTGGCATCACGAACAGTATCTTTAACAGGGTTCTCAGGGACTGAACAGAGTCTGCCATTCACTATGCCTTTGTCCTTCACATTGGGTAATCAGCACATGAAACACTCCTTCGTGAATTCTCCCACAACTCCAGTTAATCTATTAGGAAGAGACTTACTGATAAAAATGGGAGCTACAGTGTTGTGTTCCGCTGATGGACTAACTGTTGCATTTCCTGATGGCACCTCCCTACGCTGTGGAAATTTTCACACAGATGGACAGTTTCTCATGCGATGCATGGAATTACTCTATTCAAGCTAATTCTGAGTTAATCTAAGAAATTGAGAAATCAGTTATAAAAGAGGTTAAATCAAAATTCACAAATGTTTTAATTACTCGAATGAGTTTCTAAACTGATACTGAATATTCTGAATTGAATACATGAAAATTAACAATGATGTCAAGATTTTAAATTGTTTGATTGCTGCTTCTCTCTTGCTATAATTCAAAATTATTTGTTTAACCAAGTCATGCAGAAAGGTCTAACCTGAACATTATATCATTTAATAAATCTAGTTGTATCAAACTTCTCCCCAAAACTGCCAAAAACATTGATAAATATGATAAACACTACAAGGGAGTGTAATTCAGTTAAATACATATTTCACAGATGGGTTTTCAAAAGAACCAGTTGTTCAAATGTTAAAATTGTTGAACTTATGGGATTTAAAATCATGATGAGAATAAAATAAGTCAGTTAAATATGGAGTGACAGGGTTAACTTTATTCTTGTAAAAAAAAACAGGCTAATCATTCTTTGAGGGTTTAAAATGGGAAGAAAATATGAGGATTCAAATTAAAATTGGTCTAAATTGGGATTTACAAATTAGCAATTATGGAACCGCTTAAAGCGGGTCAAACAGATTGACAGAATAAAAAAGAATCTAGTTCTATGTGTAATTGTTGATCCAATGCCTAAACATTTCTCATAATCATAATTTACAGTTTTTGGTCTGAGACAAAATAAGGTTGTCTTTTCTTACATGAATGGAATATATTACAAGGGATCTTAATTCAACACGTATCATAAACTTTTCAGCCTTTAGTGTAGAGGGTTACTTCTTGTTAAATGAGGACTATTTGATTGAATCTCATTAAATAATAATAAAAAAAAACATTTATGAATGGTTTAAGATTTCTGGTAAAGTTTCTATTAGGGATAAATCTTATATACATTTCAAATGATATTTCTTTGATAAAACATGACTGTGGGCAGTTTTGCACATTTATTTCAGAATCTGATCTTTTACATGATTTTTTGTTTGGTTTCTGATTTTGTCTGATCCTATGAATATGCCAACACTTAAAACAAGCAAAGTTATTTTTGAAGGTTGAAGTGTACAAGGTGTTACTGATTTTAAGCATTTCTTTTGCTATTATTAAGAGGAGAACTTAAATAACAGAGGTTAATATATATTGATGCTCTATTGGCTTAGTATGGAGAAAAAACAAAACAAAAAAAACAAAAACAAAAGAAAACTTGATCTTCAGCTTCAAGGAGCAGCCTTTAAATAAAAAAAAAAAAAAAAACATTATGTTTACTAATTAGATGATGCAGAATCTTAAAGAACCTTCCTTGCTCTCCTCATCACCTATGGATGCTGCTGTTCCCTGCCTGAGGTCCTCGGCTGTCCAGTGCATCACTTCCAACATAGAGAAGGGAAGCGGTACCGATAGAACCACACCTGCCTATCAGACGTTTTCCCAGAACCGAAAGATGACCGTTGAACTCCAGCTTTCTATAGTATAAGGGCAGTACTAGTATCTAGTGACAAAACAAAATTTTTTCATTCACTTTAATGTTCTTTATATAATCCATTGATTTCGCCTTTTGTTGTGTTTTTTCTGTTGCAGAATGAAGTCCAATCCTTTCTGGGTGTGCCGGGGTGTGAGACTGTGGGCGCCTTCCACGATTGGTGGACCGGGTTAAAGCTGAAACGCCACTGAAGCCTCCTGGGCACTGTCGGGGTTTCCTATCGAGCTGCGCCGGCTCTACATCTGGACACACGCAGAAACTGATTTGACGGAGACAGGTCTCGCTATAGAGAGACTGATATGATTAGATCTTATTACTATTATTGCATTTTACTTCGAGAGCATTTTTACTTGTTTTCTCATCACAGTTCATTCATATCAGTATATTTTGACTGTGCTGCCCTTGATCCTGATTTATTGCATTGGTTTGCTGTTTTATGAATGTGTTCATTGTTCTGTGCCTTTCAATACTCAGACTTCTAAGCTTTTCTTACCATTTCATTTCGTTTAACATTACATCCTTTCTGTAGTTCATTAACTTTTAAATTTTACATAGAAATTTTCAATAAGTTTGGTTTTTAAAACTAACACATTGTTTTACGCATCACTCATTATCGCTTCATTTTAAAGGATAGTACCTTAACATTCCTATTTTTACTTTATTAAGTTTTAAGTAAAATCTACCTTTTAGTCATTTTACAATACTAACCTAACACTTTATTCATTTTTGCATTTTATTAAGTTTTTAAATAATCATCCTACAATTCTATTCAATTTACATTTTGGTTAACTCTAACAACTGGGTGAATATAAGTTTAATACTTTTTTACTTTAAAGATGACAATTAGATCCTCCTAATACTTCACCCATTTTATATTTTCATAAAATTTCACATTTATTCTTTTTAAAAAATTTCAGACTTTGTTCTTTAATAGTTCATTACCCTTCTATGGCATGACGTTGACCTGAGGTAACAAAAAGAAATAATAAATAACAAGCAGCATAAAGGTAATAATAATATTTGGTTCCAGAAAATGTCATGGTTCGACTTTATGATTGATGTGTAATTACAGACGATGAAGCTCTGACAAAACTGCAAAAATATTTTCTTCTAAAAAAAAGAAAAAGAAAAAAAACAGTCATGCCATGGTGGGTTGACTTATGTTCCTCCAAATTTAACACTCTAACATCCTTTAACAATTTTATTTCTTTACATGTTCTTTATTAGAATTGTAAGAGGGACATTGTGGTTTCGATCCACCGCCTAAGAGGCATAGGGGTGCCCTGTCCGTTTTTACCCCCAAAATTGAAATGAAATGAAATGACATGAATGAAAGACAACATCAATGACTGAAATGATCAAATGTATGTCAAGATCTGTAAAAGCCTCGGGGGATGTTTTCCGGAAGGGACAGTGTCTACTCTAGGGTTTGTTTTCTCCTTTTTGGGCTCTTTTAGAGCCCAACAGGGGGTTGTTGAGATTAGTTAAATTAGTTAAATCATTATGATTACTATTATGTGTTGAGATGCTTTACCAAGGCCGAGAAAGAGTCACACGCTGTTAGACAAAGGGCCCATAGTAAAGAGTTACATTTTTGATTCTGTTAGACACTAAGGTTCATTTCCCACGAGAAACAGAAACTTATCAGGCCACAGAGGCATGGTGTGATTTCAGGGAGTGTCTTCCGTCCATATAATCAGCTACCCTCCTCTTTCTCCTCAGACGCTGCACAGACTTTTTAGAAACTCTTCTCGGATGTAATGGTAAAGCGTCTCCTTTCAGCGCTGAAAGTTAATAAAATAAGTAAAGTCTGAATGCTTTTCTTGGCTGATTTTATGCTCCGTGTGTCAATACAAATTATGATTCATCGATTGAGATTCTCGTTCTCAACACTCTATAAAGCTTTGCACAGTTTTCCCCCAATTAACTGACTGAGCTCAGCAATGCTGTTGGAGGCAGGTAATGTTAAATAAATGATGAAAAGATTATACAAATGGAGCACCTTCAGCTTGTTGACTAGTAGCCTGTAGCCCGCTGATATCTTCAAAAGTGTGTAGGACTCTTGTTGAGCATTTTGGGTGAGTAGTTTGGGTGAGTAGTGAGTAGTAGTTTCATATGAGTAGTTTTACTGCAGTGTACCTTTTTCATTTTCTTAAGTAATATTTTTACTATGTGTTTATTTTGGCCCCAATAAGCCAATGCGCTCATGTTAAACTTGTCTGGAGCCGGGGCAGCGTAGAGGGATTACTCATTCATATAACAGCAGACGTATGCGCACTCGGCTACAGAGAGCCGTGCAGCCTATTGTCTCGGGTTGTCTCGGTTACTGCATTTATCTCAGCTCCAACATCGGCTAACTCGTTGTCAACCAGCATATTACGTTGTCTTTGACTGTGTGATAATACAAGTCATATTACCAATTGACTCTGTGCACAAGTGTTATGTGCTTCGGGCACATTATGATTTTTGTCCATTTCTTTTTAGGCCCGAGCAGCTAAGCGCTGCGAGAGCCTATTGTAACTGTACTGTTTCTTATTAGGCCCGAGCAGCTAAGCGCTGCGAGAGCCTATTGAAACCTTGCTGTTTATTATTATTAGGCCCGAGCAGCTAAGCGCTGCGAAGGCCTATTGTAATCGCGCTGTTTATTATTAGGCCCGAGCAGCTAAGCGCTGCGAGAGCCTATTGAAACTGTACTGTTTCTTATTATAGTTCTTGTGCCAAAAGAATTGGCTTTTTGGGGGCTTTCTCATATTCAAAAACTCACCAAACTTGGCGGGGGCATAGAGCCCGTGTAAAATTTACGTATTTTAAGGTCCCCAGAAAAATCGCACAAGAAACGGCTCAAGGGCGCCACCTAGCAACTTTCAAAAGACCCTTTCCTATTCACTTACTTTATCGTAGAGACTTGAAACTTGGTACACTTGTAGAGCTCCCCAAAACACTCTGAATTTACAATTAATGTCATAGTGCAAGTATCACAGATTGTCGGCCATTTTGGATTAAAGTTCCGATTTTGACCCGATTTTGGGCGTTTGCAGGGTTCGCATTTGATCGAACTTGTCCTAGGGATTTCGATCGATCGGCTTGAAACTCGGTCAGATCGTTCATAAGGCATGGCCGATCCAAAGTTATCGTAGGTTTGCGTTTTCGGGCTTGCTGAAGGGGTCTTTCCGGGGGTCAAAGGTCACCGATTCGCCATGAAACATCAAACTGTTATAACTCTTTGAAAAAAACTCATAGAAGCACCAAACTTTCAGTGATTGATCATCATGGGATGCTCTACAATACCCAACGGTCAAATGATGACGTCACTTAGGCCACGCCCCCTGAGAACAGGAAGTGTCATTTTTTACGCTGAACGGTCGCTATCTGACCCCTTTGACCTAATCGAGGTGAAACTGTGTCCACAGACAGAAAACATGTTGGTGTGTTGAGGATTCCAAGCCAAGCTCATTTGAATCCAGCAGGTGGGCGTGGCGGCGTGGCGAAGTGACCCTAAACGCCGTGTCCTTACGTTTGGCTGTGGATTCCACAATTTTGAGGCCAGCTGCACCAAACTTGACATGAGTGATCCTGGTAGGGTCCCCTACGATCCTATGTTGTCATAGTCTGACGTCATCTAAGCCCCGCCCCCTCAGAACAGGAAGTGCTTTTTTTTCCATGGAAAGCTGCCTTTCTGGCTCACTGCACCTAATCAACATGATTCTGTGTTGGATGACAGATAACATGTTAGTCTCACTTGCTTTAAAGCGCCAAGAGTCTTCTGTAGAGGGCGTGGCCGTGGGACCGCGGCGAAGCAGAGGTAACGCCGCCGCCATACGTTTGGCTCTAGATTCCACATCGTTCAGCCCAGCTGCACCAAACTCACTAGGATGCATCCTTATCCATCCCCGAACAGGAATCCATAACAGTCGTTGATGGGCGTGGCCTAATTTCTCTACAGCGCCCCCTAGACATTTTTAAATGATCAGCCCCAAGCCATGCTTTAACCTAGAATTATGAAACTTGGTACACATGTGTATCATGTCAGGACCTACAAAAAAGTCTCTTGGAGCCATGGTGCAAACCCAACAGGAAGTCGGCCATTTTGGATCAAAATCAGCCATTTCCTCTTTTTCATAGACATCGCATCTGATCTATCTCCTCCTGCAGCTTTTGAGATAGAGACTTCAAACTCAGTCAGCAGAGACTTGAGACATTAAAGATGAAAAGTTATCGTAGGAATTTTTCTATGTCAAAGCATGTGGGCGTGGCTAAGTCCCAAACTTTGACTATTCGCCATGAAACATCAAGATGCAATAACTTCCACATAGAAGTTCACAGCTGCATCAGACTTCCTATATCTGACTACAGACCACCCCTCATCACATTGAGATGGTCAGTTGATGACATCACCTTAACCCCGCCCACTTCCGACAGGAAGTCACCTGTTTTTTCTATTGTATGTCTTACTTTTACTCTCTAAGTCATATGGGTTTCATCCGGTGTAGGCTGACATGAGATGATATGATGATGAACTCTCCCATGATGAACTCGACTGACCCGTGGGGTCGTGGCTAAGTCCCAAACTTTGACTATACAGCATGAAACATGAATGTGAAATAACTTCCAAATGCCAGGTCACAGCTGCATCAGACTTTCTATGTCTCATTATAGACCAGCCTTCATCATAGTTAGGTGGTCGATTGATGACATCACCCTAGCCCCGCCCAATTCCGACAGGAAGTAACCTCTTTCTTCAATTGTATGTCTTAATTTTACTCTCTAATTCTTATGGGTTTCATCATGTGCAGGCTGACATGAAATGACATGATGATGAACTCTCCCATGATGAACTCTACTGACCCGTGGGGGCGTGGCTAAGTCCCAAACTTTGACTATACACCATGAAACATGAATGTGAAATAACTTCCAAATGCCAGGTCACAGCTGCATCAGACTTTCTGTCTCATTATAGATCAGCAATCATCACAGTTAGGTGGTCGATTGATGACGTCACCTTAGCCCCGCCCACTTCCGACAGGAAGTCACCTATTTTTTATACTGTATGTCTTACTTTTACACTCTAAAACATGTTGGTGTGTCATGGATTCCAACCCTGTGCACACTGACATAACATGAGATGATGATGAACTCTGTCAATGCCTACAGACCCGTGGGGGAGTGGCAAAATGGCTGTCCCTCGCCATATGCATACGATCGTCTCTTATTCACAAACGCATCATCCTATTTGCACCAGACTTTTTATGAGTGAAACTTGTGAACCTCTGAGGAGCCCAATACAGTTTAATTGCAATTTGACTCCACTGCGCCCCCTAGGTTAATCAAACAGCTGTATCTCCTTGCCACATGGCCCAATCTGCTCCAGATTTTGGGTGCATGGCCAGTGAACGCTGCCGAAGACATCGAAGCGGATCGCGTGGAGGACGGCGCGCGAGCGTCGGCGGTGGCCGGCGGGAGGCGGTGCTGGAACATCCGCGGTGGCTATAGGCTTGAGCGGCGCTTGGCTGCGAGGGCCGCTTGAGGCTCCGCGGAGCTTTAATTAGGCCCGAGCAGCTAAGCGCTGCGAGAGCCTATTGTTCTTCTAATGTTTATTAGGCCCGAGCAGCTAAGCGCTGCGAGAGCCTATTGAAACCTTGCTGTTTATTAGGCCCGAGCAGCTAAGCGCTGCGAGAGCCTATTGTTCCTGTACTGTTTCTTATTAGGCCCGAGCAGCTAAGCGCTGCGAGAGCCTATTGAAACTGTACTGTTTATTAGGCCCGAGCAGCTAAGCGCTGCGAAGGCCTATTGTAATCGTGCTGTTAATTATTATTATTATTATGCTTCCGCCAAATAAATTGGCTTTTAGGGGGCTTTATCATATTCAAAAACTCACCAAACTTGGCGGACGCATCAGGTCTGCGTGAAAATTACGTATTTTAAGGTCCCCGGAAAAATCGCAACAGAAACGGCTCAAGGGCGCCACCTAGCAACTTTCAAAAGACCCTTTCCTATTCACTTACTTTATCGTAGAGACTTGAAACTTGGTACACTTGTAGAGCTCCCCAAGACACTCAGAATTTACAATTAATGTCATAGTGCAAGTATCACAGAATGTCGGCCATTTTGGATTGAAGCTCCGATTTTGACCCGATTTTGGCCGTTTACAGGGTTCGCATTTGATCTAACTCCTCCTAGGGATTTCGATCGATCGGCTTGAAACTCGGTCAGATCGTTCAAAAGGCATGGCCGATCCAAAGTTATCGTAGGTTTGCGTTTTCGGGCTTGCTGAAGGGGTCTTTCCGGGGGTCAAAGGTCACCGATTCGCCATGAAACATCAAACTGTTATAACTCTTTGAAAAAAACTCATAGAAGCACCAAACTTGCAGTGATTGATCATCATGGGATGCTCTACAATACCCAACGGTCAAATGATGACGTCACTTAGGCCACGCCCCCTGAGAAGAGGAAGTGTCATTTTTTACGCTGAACGGTCGCTATCTGACCCCTTTGACCTAATCGAGGTGAAACTGTGTCCACAGACAGAAAACATGTTGGTGTGTTGAGGATTCCAAGCCAAGCTCATTTGAATCCAGCAGGTGGGCGTGGCGGCGTGGCGAAGTGACCCTAAACGCCGTGTCCTTACGTTTGGCTGTGGATTCCACAATTTTGAGGCCAGCTGCACCAAACTTGACATGAGTGATCCTGGTAGGGTCCCCTACGATCCTATGTTGTCATAGTCTGACGTCATCTAAGCCCCGCCCCCTCAGAACAGGAAGTGCTTTTTTTTCCATGGAAAGCTGCCTTTCTGGCTCACTGCACCTAATCAACATGATTCTGTGTTGGATGACAGATAACATGTTAGTCTCACTTGCTTTAAAGCGCCAAGAGTCTTCTGTAGAGGGCGTGGCCGTGGGACCGCGGCGAAGCAGAGGTAACGCCGCCGCCATACGTTTGGCTCTAGATTCCACATCGTTCAGCCCAGCTGCACCAAACTCACTAGGATGCATCCTTATCCATCCCCGAACAGGAATCCATAACAGTCGTTGATGGGCGTGGCCTAATTTCTCTACAGCGCCCCCTAGAAATTTTTAAATGATCAGCCCCAAGCCATGCTTTAACCTAGAATTATGAAACTTGGTACACATGTGTATCATGTCAGGACCTACAAAAAAGTCTCTTGGAGCCATGGTGCAAACCCAACAGGAAGTCGGCCATTTTGGATCAAAATCAGCCATTTCCTCTTTTTCATAGACATCGCATCTGATCTATCTCCTCCTGCAGCTTTTGAGATAGAGACTTCAAACTCAGTCAGCAGAGACTTGAGACATTAAAGATGAAAAGTTATCGTAGGAATTTTTCTATGTCAAAGCATGTGGGCGTGGTTAAGTCCCAAACTTTGACTATTCACCATTAAGCATCAAAGTGACATAACATCCACATATAAGGTCACAGCTGCATCAGACTTTCTGTGTCTCATTATAGACCACCCCTCATCACAGTTAGGTGGTCGATTGATGACATCACCTTAGCCCCGCCCACTTCCGACAGGAAGTCACCTGTTTTTTCTACTGTATGTCTGACTTTTACTCTCTAAGTCATGTTGGTCTGTCATGGATTCCAACCCTGTGCAGGCTGACATAAAATGAGATGATTATGAACTCTGTAAATGCCTACTGGTAAGTTTGGGACTAAGCGTGGCTTAGTCCCAAACTTTGACTATTCACCATGAAACATGAATGTGAAATAACTTCCACATGCCAGGTCACAGCTGCATCAAACTTTCTATGTCTCATTATAGACCAGTCCTCATCACAGTTAGGTGGTCGATTGATGACATCACCTTAGCCCCGCCCACTTCCGACAGGAAGTCACCTGTTTTTTCTACTGTATGTCTGACTTTTACTCTCTCAGTCATATGGGTTTCATCCTGTGCAGACTGACATAAAATGCCATGAAGATGAACTCTGTCAATGCCTACTGACCCGTGGGGGCGTGGCAAAATGGCTCACCCTCGCCATATGCAAACGATTGTCTCTTATTAACACACGCATCATCCCATTTGCTCCAGACTTTTTATGAGTGACACTTGTGAACCTCTAAGGAGCCCAATAGAGTTTAATTGCAATTTGACTCCACTGCGCCCCCTAGGTAAATCGACAGCTGTATCTCCTTGCCACATGGCCCAATCTGCTCCAGATTTTGGCTGCATGGCCAGGGAACGCTGCCGAAGACATCGAAGCGGATCGCGTGGAGGATGGCGCGCGAGCGTCGGCGGTGGCCGGCGGGAGGCGGTGCTGGAACATCCGCGGTGGCTATAGGCTTGAGCGGCGCTTGGCTGCGAGGGCCGCTTGAGGCTCCGCGGAGCTTTATTAGGCCCGAGCAGCTAAGCGCTGCGAAGGCCTATTGTAATCGCGCTGTTTATTAGGCCCGAGCAGCTAAGCGCTGCGAGAGCCTATTGAAACTGTACTGTTTTATTATTTTTATTGTGCCAAAAGAATTGGCTTTTTGGGGGCTTTCTCATATTCAAAAACTCACCAAACTTGGCGGGGGCATAGAGCCCGTGTAAAATTTACGTATTTTAAGGTCCCCAGAAAAATCGCACAAGAAACGGCTCAAGGGCGCCACCTAGCAACTTTCAAAGGACCCTTTCCTATTCACTTACTTTATCGTAGAGACTTGAAACTTGGTACACTTGTACAGCTCCCCAAAACACTCAGAATTTACAATTAATGTCATAGTGCAAGTATCACAGATTGTCGGCCATTTTGGATTAAAGTTCCGATTTTGACCCGATTTTGGGCGTTTGCAGGGTTCGCATTTGATCGAACTTGTCCTAGGGATTTCGATCGATCGGCTTCAAACTCGGTCAGATCGTTCATAAGGCATGGCCGATCCAAAGTTATCGTAGGTTTGCGTTTTCGGGCTTGCTGAAGGGGTCTTTCCGGGGGTCAAAGGTCACCGATTCGCCATGAAACATCAAACTGTTATAACTCTTTGAAAAAAACTCATAGAAGCACCAAACTTTCAGTGATTGATCATCATGGGATGCTCTACAATACCCAACGGTCAAATGATGACGTCACTTAGGCCACGCCCCCTGAGAACAGGAAGTGTCATTTTTTACGCTGAACGGTCGCTATCTGACCCCTTTGACCTAATCGAGGTGAAACTGTGTCCACAGACAGAAAACATGTTGGTGTGTTGAGGATTCCAAGCCAAGCTCATTTGAATCCAGCAGGTGGGCGTGGCGGCGTGGCGAAGTGACCCTAAACGCCGTGTCCTTACGTTTGGCTGTGGATTCCACAATTTTGAGGCCAGCTGCACCAAACTTGACATGAGTGATCCTGGTAGGGTCCCCTACGATCCTATGTTGTCATAGTCTGACGTCATCTAAGCCCCGCCCCCTCAGAACAGGAAGTGCTTTTTTTTCCATGGAAAGCTGCCTTTCTGGCTCACTGCACCTAATCAACATGATTCTGTGTTGGATGACAGATAACATGTTAGTGTCACTTGCTTTAAAGCGCCAAGAGTCTTCTGTAGAGGGCGTGGCCGTGGGACCGCGGCGAAGCAGAGGTAACGCCGCCGCCATACGTTTGGCTCTAGATTCCACATCGTTCAGCCCAGCTGCACCAAACTCACTAGGATGCATCCTTATCCATCCCCGAACAGGAATCCATAACAGTCGTTGATGGGCGTGGCCTAATTTCTCTACAGCGCCCCCTAGAAATTTTTAAATGATCAGCCCCAAGCCATGCTTTAACCTAGAATTATGAAACTTGGTACACATGTGTATCATGTCAGGACCTACAAAAAAGTCTCTTGGAGCCATGGTGCAAACCCAACAGGAAGTCGGCCATTTTGGATCAAAATCAGCCATTTCCTCTTTTTCATAGACATCGCATCTGATCTATCTCCTCCTGCAGCTTTTGAGATAGAGACTTCAAACTCAGTCAGCAGAGACTTGAGACATTAAAGATGAAAAGTTATCGTAGGAATTTTTCTATGTCAAAGCATGTGGGCGTGGCTAAGTCCCAAACTTTGACTATTCGCCATGAAACATCAAGATGCAATAACTTCCACATAGAAGGTCACAGCTGCATCAGACTTATTATATCTGACTACAGACCACCCCTCATCACATTGAGATGGTCAGTTGATGACATCACCTTAACCCCGCCCACTTCCGACAGGAAGTCACCTGTTTTTTCTATTGTATGTCTTACTTTTACTCTCTAAGTCATATGGGTTTCATCCGGTGTAGGCTGACATGACATGATATGATGATGAACTCTCCCATGATGAACTCGACTGACCCGTGGGGGCGTGGCTAAGTCCCAAACTTTGACTATACAGCATGAAACATGAATGTGAAATAACTTCCAAATGCCAGGTCAGAGCTTCATCAGACTTTCTATGTCTCATTATAGACCAGTCCTCATCACAGTTAGGTGGTCGATTGATGACATCACCTTAGCCCCGCCCACTTCCGACAGGAAGTCACCTGTTTTTTCTACTGTATGTCTGACTTTTACTCTCTAAGTCATATGGGTTTCATCCTGTGCAGACTGACATAAAATGCCATGAAGATGAACTCTGTCAATGGCATCTGACCCTTGTGGGTGTGGCAAAAATGGCTGTCCCTCGCCATATGCATACGATCGTCTCTTATTGACAAACGCATCATCCCATTTGCTCCAGACTTTTTATGAGTGACACTTGTGAACCTCTAAGGAGCCCAATAGAGTTTAATTGCAATTTGACTCTACTGCGCACCCAGGTTAATCAAACACCTGTGTCTCCTTGCGATATCAGCTGATCTACACCAGATTTTTGTGCATTGACTGGGAGCAATGTCGAACATGAAAGGGTGACTATCTTCAGGGCGGGTTTGGCAGCTCCGTGAGAGCAAGGCGGTGGCTGGGGGTAGGCGGTGGCTGGGGTGACATGGTGCTGAGGGGAGGCAGTGGCTGGGGGGAGGTGGTGCTGAGGGGAGGCGGTGGCTGAGGGGAGGCGGTGCTGGAACATCCGCGGTGGCTATAGGCTTGAGCGGCGCTTGGCTGCGAGGGCCGCTTGAGGCTCCGCGGAGCTTTAATTATTCTTATTATTATTATTATTATTATGCTTCCGCCAAATAAATTGGCTTTTAGGGGGCTTTATCATATTCAAAAACTCAACAAACTTGGCGGACGCGTCAGGTCTGTGTGAAAATTACGTATTTTAAGGTCCTCAGAAAAATCGCACCAGAAACGGCTCAAGGGCGCCACCTTGCAACTTTCAAAAGACCCTTTCCTATTCACTTACTTTATCGTAGAGACTTGAAACTTGGTACACTTGTACAGCTCCCCAAAACACTCTGAATTTACAATTAATGTCATAGTGCAAGTATCACAGATTGTCGGCCATTTTGGATTAAAGTTCCGATTTTGACCCGATTTTGGGCGTTTACAGGGTTCGCATTTGATCGAACTTGACCTAGGGATTTCGATCGATCGGCTTGAAACTCGGTCAGATCGTTCAAAAGGCATGGCCGATCCAAAGTTATCGTAGGTTTGCATTTTCGGGCTTGCTGAAGGGGTCTTTCCGGGGGTCAAAGGTCACCGATTCGCCATGAAACATCAAACTGTTATAACTCTTTGAAAAAAACTCATAGAAGCACCAAACTTTCAGTGATTGATCATCATGGGATGCTCTACAATACCCAACGGTCAAATGATGACGTCACTTAGGCCACGCCCCCTGAGAACAGGAAGTGTCATTTTTTACGCTGAACGGTCGCTATCTGACCCCTTTGACCTAATCGAGGTGAAACTGTGTCCACAGACAGAAAACATGTTGGTGTGTTGAGGATTCCAAGCCAAGCTCATTTGAATCCAGCAGGTGGGCGTGGCGGCGTGGCGAAGTGACCCTAAACGCCGTGTCCTTACGTTTGGCTGTGGATTCCACAATTTTGAGGCCAGCTGCACCAAACTTGACATGAGTGATCCTGGTAGGGTCCCCTACGATCCTATGTTGTCATAGTCTGACGTCATCTAAGCCCCGCCCCCTCAGAACAGGAAGTGCTTTTTTTTCCATGGAAAGCTGCCTTTCTGGCTCACTGCACCTAATCAACATGATTCTGTGTTGGATGACAGATAACATGTTAGTCTCACTTGCTTTAAAGCGCCAAGAGTCTTCTGTAGAGGGCGTGGCCGTGGGACCGCGGCGAAGCAGAGGTAACGCCGCCGCCATACGTTTGGCTCTAGATTCCACATCGTTCAGCCCAGCTGCACCAAACTCACTAGGATGCATCCTTATCCATCCCCGAACAGGAATCCATAACAGTCGTTGATGGGCGTGGCCTAATTTCTCTACAGCGCCCCCTAGAAATTTTTAAATGATCAGCCCCAAGCCATGCTTTAACCTAGAATTATGAAACTTGGTACACATGTGTATCATATCAGGACCTACAAAAAAGTCTCTTGGAGCCATGGTGCAAACCCAACAGGAAGTCGGCCATTTTGGATCAAAATCAGCCATTTCCTCTTTTTCATAGACATCGCATCTGATCTATCTCCTCCTGCAGCTTTTGAGATAGAGACTTCAAACTCAGTCAGCAGAGACTTGAGACATTAAAGATGAAAAGTTATCGTAGGAATTTTTCTATGTCAAAGCATGTGGGCGTGGCTAAGTCCCAAACTTTGACTATTCGCCATGAAACATCAAGATGCAATAACTTCCACATAGAAGGTCACAGCTGCATCAGACTTCCTATGTCTCATTATAGACCAGCCTTCATCATAGTTAGGTGGTCGATTGATGACATCACCCTAGCCCCGCCCACTTCCGACAGGAACTAACCTCTTTCTTCAATTGTATGTCTTACTTTTACTCTCTAATTCTTATGGGTTTCATCCTGTGCAGGCTGACATGAAATGAAATGATGATGAACTCTGCCGTGATGAACTCTACTGACCCGTGGGGGCGTGGCTAAGTCCCAAACTTTGAATATACATCATGAAACATGAATGTGAAATTACTTCCTAATGCCAGGTCACAGCTGCATCAGACTTTCTATGTGTCATTATAGACCAGCCATCATGACAGTTAGGTGGTCGATTGATGACATAACATTAGCCCCGCCCACTTCCGACAGGAAGTCACCTGTTTTTTCTACTGTATGTCTTACTTTTTCTCTCTAATTCTTATGGGTTTCATCCTGTCCTGACTGACATAAAATGAAATGATGATGAACTTATTGATGATGAACTCATTGATGATGTACTCTACTGACCCGTGGGGGCGTGGCAAAATGGCTGTCCCTCGTAATATGCATACGTTCGTCTCGTATTCACAAACGCATCATCCGATTTGCACCAGACATTGTATGAGTGACACTTGTGAACCTCTAAGGAGCCCAATAGAGTTTAATTGCGATTTGACTCCACTGCGCACCAAGGTTAATCAAACACCTGTGTCTCCTTGCGATATTAGCTGATCTACACCAGATTTTTGTGCATTGTCTGGGAGCAATGTCGAACATGACAGGGTGACTATCTTCAGGGCGGGTTTGGCAGCTCCGTGAGAGCAAGGCGGTGGCTGGGGGTAGGCGGTGGCTGGGGTGACATGGTGCTGAGGGGAGGCAGTGGCTGGGGGGAGGTGGTGCTGAGGGGAGGCGGTGGCTGAGGGGAGGCGGTGCTGGAACATCCGCGGTGGCTAGGCTTGAGCGGCGCTTGGCTGCGAGGGCCGCTTGAGGCTCCGCGGAGCTTTAATTAGGCCCGAGCAGCTAAGCGCTGCGAAGGCCTATTGTAATCGCGCTGTTTCTTATTATTATTATTATTATTATTATTATAGTTCTTGTGCCAAATGAATTGGCTTTTTGGGGGCTTTATCATATTCAAAAACTCACCAAACGTGGCGGGGGCATAGAGCCCGTGTAAAATTTACGTATTTTAAGGTCCTCAGAAAAATCGCACAAGAAACGGCTCAAGGGCGCCACCTGGCAAATTTCAAAGGACCCTTTCCTATTCACTTACTTTATCGTAGAGACTTGAAACTTGGTACACTTGTAGAGCTCCCCAAGACACTCAGAATTTACAATTAATGTCATAGTGCAAGTATCACAGAATGTCGGCCATTTTGGATTGAAGTTCCGATTTTGACCCGATTTTGGCCGTTTACAGGGTTCGCATTTTTTCGAACTTGTCCTAGGGATTTCGATCGATCGGCTTCAAACTCGGTCAGATCGTTCATAAGGCATGGCCGATCCAAAGTTATCGTAGGTTTGCGTTTTCGACCTTCCTGAAGGGGGGTTACCTGGGGTCAAAGTTCACCTAGTCGCCATGAAAAATAAAACGGTTATAACTTTTACAAAAAAACTCACAGCAGCACCAAACTGTCAGTGATTGATCATCATCGGGTCCCCTAGAATACCCAATGGTCAAATGATGACATCACTTAGGCCACGCCCCCTTAGAACAGGAAGTGTCATTTTTTACTGTGAATGGTCGCTATCTGACCCCTTTGACCTAATCAACATGAAACTGTGTCCACAGACAGAAAACATGTTGGTGTGTCATGGATTCCAACCCTGTTTCGATTTGATGGAGCAGGTGGGCGTGGCAGCGTGGCGAACTGACCTGTAACGCCGTCGCCATACCTTTGGCTGTAGATTCCACAATTTTAAGCCCAGCTGCACCAAACTTCACATGAGTGATCCTGGTGGGATGCCTTACGATCCTATGTCGTCATAGTCTGACGTCATCTAAGCCCCGCCCCCTCAGAACAGGAAGTGCCTTTTTTTGACTTGTAAAGCTCCATCTATGGTTCTCTCAACCTAATCAAGATGATTCTGTGTTGGATGACAGATAACATGTTGGTCTCACTTGCTTTTAAGCGCCAAGAGTCTTCAGTAGAGGGCGTGGCCGTGGCAGCGCGGCGAAGCAGAGGGAACGCCGCCGCCATACGTTTGGCTCTAGATTCCACATCGTTCAGCCCAGCTGCACCAAACTCACTAGGATGCATCCTTATTTATCCCCGAACAGGAATCCATAACAGTCGTTCATGGGCGTGGCCTAATTTCTCTACAGCGCCCCCTAGAATTATTTAAATAATCAGCCCCAAGCCATGCTTTAACCTAGAATTATGAAACTTGGTACACATGTGTATGATGTCAGGACCTACAAAAAAGTCTCTTGGAGCCATGGTGCAAACCCAACAGGAAGTCGGCCATTTTGGATCAAAATCCGCCATTTACTGTTTTTCATAGACGTCACATCTGATCCATCTCCTCCTACAGCTTTCGAGATACAGACTTCAAACTCAGTCAGCAGAGAGTTGAGACAATAAAGGTCTGAAGTTATCACAGGAATTTTTGTGTGTCAAAGCGTGTGGGCGTGGCAAAGTCCCAAACTTTGACTATTCACCATTAAGCATCAAAGTGACATAACATGCACATACAAGGTCACAGCTGCATCAGACTTTCTATGTCTCATTATAGACCAGTCCTCATCACGGTTAGGTGGTCGATTGATGACATCACCTTAGCCCCGCCCACTTCCGACAGGAAGTCACCTGTTTTTTCTACTGTATGTCTTACTTTTACACTCTAAGTCATATGGGATTCATCCTGTGCAGACTGACATAAAATGACATGAAGATGAACTCTGTCAATGCCTACTGATGCGTGGGGGCGTCGCAAAATGGCTGTCCCTCGCCATATGCATACGATCATCTCTTATTCACAGACACATCATCCGATTTACACCAGACTTTTTATGAGTGACACTTGTGAACCTCTAAGGAGCCCAGTGGAGTTTAATTGCAATTTGACTCCACTGCGCCCCCTATGTTAATCAAACAGCTGTATCTCCTCTCTACATGGCCCGATGTGCTCCAGATTTTTGGTTCATCGCCAGGGAGCTCTGCCGAAGCCGTAAAAGCGGATAGCGTGGATGAGGGCGCGCGAGCGTCGGCGGTGGCGGGCGGGTGGCGGTGCTGGTACCCCCGCGGTGGCTATAGGCCGGAGCAGCGCTAGCTGCGAGGGCCGCTTGAGGCTCCGCGGAGCTTTAATTATTATTATAGTTCTTGTGCCAAATGAATTGGCTTTTTGGGGGCTTTATCATATTCAAAAACTCACCAAACTTGGCGGGGGCATAGAGCCCGGTGAAAATTTACGTATTTTAAGGTCCTCGGAAAAATCGCACAAGAAACGGCTAAAGGGCGCCACCTAGCAACTTTCAAAAGACCCTTTCCTATTCACTTGCTTCATCGTAGAGACTTGAAACTTGGTACACTTGTACAGCTCCCCAAAACACTGAGAATTTACAATTAATGTCATAGTGCAAGTATCACAGATTGTCGGCCATTTTGGATTAAAGTTCCGATTTTGAACCGATTTTGGGCGTTTGCAGGGTTCGCATTTGATCGAACTTGTCCTAGGGATTTCGATCGATCGGCTTGAAACTCGGTCAGATCGTTCATAAGGCATGGCCGATCCAAAGTTATCGTAGGTTTGCGTTTTCGGGCTTGCTGAAGGGGTCTTTCCGGGGGTCAAAGGTCACCGATTCGCCATGAAACATCAAACTGTTATAACTCTTTGAAAAAAACTCATAGAAGCACCAAACTTTCAGTGATTGATCATCATGGGATGCTCTACAATACCCAACGGTCAAATGATGACGTCACTTAGGCCACGCCCCCTGAGAACAGGAAGTGTCATTTTTTACGCTGAACGGTCGCTATCTGACCCCTTTGACCTAATCGAGGTGAAACTGTGTCCACAGACAGAAAACATGTTGGTGTGTTGAGGATTCCAAGCCAAGCTCATTTGAATCCAGCAGGTGGGCGTGGCGGCGTGGCGAAGTGACCCTAAACGCCGTGTCCTTACGTTTGGCTGTGGATTCCACAATTTTGAGGCCAGCTGCACCAAACTTGACATGAGTGATCCTGGTAGGGTCCCCTACGATCCTATGTTGTCATAGTCTGACGTAATCTAAGCCCCGCCCCCTCAGAACAGGAAGTGCTTTTTTTTCCATGGAAAGCTGCCTTTCTGGCTCACTGCACCTAATCAACATAATTCTGTGTTGGATGACAGATAACATGTTAGTCTCACTTGCTTTAAAGCGCCAAGAGTCTTCTGTAGAGGGCGTGGCCGTGGGACCGCGGCGAAGCAGAGGTAACGCCGCCGCCATACGTTTGGCTCTAGATTCCACATCGTTCAGCCCAGCTGCACCAAACTCACTAGGATGCATCCTTATCCATCCCCGAACAGGAATCCATAACAGTCGTTGATGGGCGTGGCCTAATTTCTCTACAGCGCCCCCTAGAAATTTTTAAATGATCAGCCCCAAGCCATGCTTTAACCTAGAATTATGAAACTTGGTACACATGTGTATCATGTCAGGACCTACAAAAAAGTCTCTTGGAGCCATGGTGCAAACCCAACAGGAAGTCGGCCATTTTGGATCAAAATCAGCCATTTCCTCTTTTTCATAGACATCGCATCTGATCTATCTCCTCCTGCAGCTTTTGAGATAGAGACTTCAAACTCAGTCAGCAGAGACTTGAGACATTAAAGATGAAAAGTTATCGTAGGAATTTTTCTACGTCAAAGCATGTGGGCGTGGCTAAGTCCCAAACTTTGACTATTCGCCATGAAACATCAAGATGCAATAACTTCCACATAGAAGGTCACAGCTGCATCAGACTTCCTATATCTGACTACAGACCACCCCTCATCACATTGAGATGGTCAGTTGATGACATCACCTTAACCCCGCCCACTTCCGACAGGAAGTCACCTGTTTTTTCTATTGTATGTCTTACTTTTACTCTCTAAGTCATATGGGTTTCATCCGGTGTAGGCTGACATGACATGATATGATGATGAACTCTCCCATGATGAACTCGACTGACCCGTGGGGGCGTGGCTAAGTCCCAAACTTTGACTATACACCATGAAACATGAATGTGAAATAACTTCCAAATGCCAGGTCACAGCTGCATCAGACTTTCTATGTCTCATTATAGACCAGCCTTCATCATAGTTAGGTGGTCGATTGATGACATCACCCTAGCCCCGCCCACTTCCGACAGGAAGTAACCTCTTTCTTCAATTGTATGTCTTACTTTTACTCTCTAATTCTTATGGGTTTCATCCTGTGCAGGCTGACATGAAATGACATGATGATGAACTCTGCCGTGATGAACTCTACTGACCCGTGGGGGCGTGGCTAAGTCCCAAACTTTGAATATACATCATGAAACATGAATGTGAAATTACTTCCTAATGCCAGGTCACAGATGCATCAGACTTTCTATGTCTCATTATAGACCAGCCCTCATCACAGTTAGGTGGTCGATTGATGACATCACCTTAGCCCCGCCCACTTCCGACAAGAAGTAACCTCTTTCTTCAATTGTATGTCTTACTTTTACTCTCTAATTCTTATGGGTTTCATCCTGTGCAGGCTGACATGAAATGACATGATGATGAACTCTCCCATGATGAACTCTACTGACCCGTGGGGGCGTGGCTAAGTCCCAAACTTTGACTATACACCATGAAACATGAATGTGAAATAACTTCCAAATGCCAGGTCAGAGCTGCATCAGACTTTCTATGTCTCATTATAGATAAGCCCTCATCACAGTTAGGTGGTCGATTGATGACATCACCCTTGCCCCGCCCACTTCCGACAGGAAGTGACCTGTTTTTTCTACTGTATGTCTTACTTTTACACTCTAAAAAATGTTGGTGTGTCATGGATTCCAACCCTGTGCAGACTGACATAAAATGAGATGATGATGAACTCTGTAAAGGCCTGCTGACCCGTGGGGGCGTGACAAAATGGCTGTCCCTCGCCATATGCATACGATCGTCTTATTCACAGACGCATCATCCGATTTGCACCAGACTTTTTATGAGTGACACTTGTTAACCTCTAAGGAGCCCAATAGAGTTTAATTGCAATTTCACTCCACTGCGCCCCCTAGGTTAATCAAACAGCTGTATCTCCTTGCCACATGGCCCAATCTGCTCCAGATTGGGGGTGCATGGCCAGGGAACGCTGCCGAAGGCATCGAAGCGGATCGCGTGGAGGACGGCGCGCGAGCGTCGGCGGTGGCCGGCGGGAGGCGGTGCTGGAACATCCGCGGTGGCTATAGGCTTGAGCGGCGCTTGGCTGCGAGGGCCGCTTGAGGCTCCGCGGAGCTTTAATTATTATTATTATTTTTTTTATCTTCCCAAATGAATTGGCTTTTTGGGGGCTTTATCATATTCAAAAACTCACCATACTTGGCGGGGGCATAGAGCACGTGTAAAATTTACGTATTTTAAGGTACCTGGAAAAATCGCACAAGAAACGGCTCAAGGGCGCCACCTAGCAAATTTCAAAAGACCCTTTCCTATTCACTTCCTTCATCGTACAGACTTGAAATTCGGTACACTTGTACAGCTCCCCAAGACACTCTGAATTTACAATTAATGTCATAGTGCAAGTATCACAGATTGTCGGCCATTTTGGATTAAAGTTCCGATTTTGACCCGATTTTGGGCGTTTGCAGGGTTCGCATTTGATCGAACTTGTCCTAGGGATTTCGATCGATCGGCTTGAAACTCGGTCAGATCGTTCAAAAGGCATGGCCGATCCAAAGTTATCGTAGGTTTGCGTTTTCGGGCTTGCTGAAGGGGTCTTTCCGGGGGTCAAAGGTCACCGATTCGCCATGAAACATCAAACTGTTATAACTCTTTGAAAAAAACTCATAGAAGCACCAAACTTTCAGTGATTGATCATC
This sequence comes from Poecilia mexicana, assembly GCF_051168715.1. Classification (NCBI taxonomy): domain Eukaryota; kingdom Metazoa; phylum Chordata; class Actinopteri; order Cyprinodontiformes; family Poeciliidae; genus Poecilia; species Poecilia mexicana. The sequence continues at coordinate 482,908 of NW_028263374.1, forward strand.
ATGGGATGTTCTACAATACCCAACGGTCAAATGATGACGTCACTTAGGCCACGCCCCCTGAGAACAGGAAGTGTCATTTTTTACGCTGAACGGTCGCTATCTGACCCCTTTGACCTAATCGAGGTGAAACTGTGTCCACAGACAGAAAACATGTTGGTGTGTTGAGGATTCCAAGCCAAGCTCATTTGAATCCAGCAGGTGGGCGTGGCGGCGTGGCGAAGTGACCCTAAACGCCGTGTCCTTACGTTTGGCTGTGGATTCCACAATTTTGAGGCCAGCTGCACCAAACTTGACATGAGTGATCCTGGTAGGGTCCCCTACGATCCTATGTTGTCATAGTCTGACGTCATCTAAGCCCCGCCCCCTCAGAACAGGAAGTGCTTTTTTTTCCATGGAAAGCTGCCTTTCTGGCTCACTGCACCTAATCAACATGATTCTGTGTTGGATGACAGATAACATGTTAGTCTCACTTGCTTTAAAGCGCCAAGAGTCTTCTGTAGAGGGCGTGGCCGTGGGACCGCGGCGAAGCAGAGGTAACGCCGCCGCCATACGTTTGGCTCTAGATTCCACATCGTTCAGCCCAGCTGCACCAAACTCACTAGGATGCATCCTTATCCATCCCCGAACAGGAATCCATAACAGTCGTTGATGGGCGTGGCCTAATTTCTCTACAGCGCCCCCTAGAAATTTTTAAATGATCAGCCCCAAGCCATGCTTTAACCTAGAATTATGAAACTTGGTACACATGTGTATCATGTCAGGACCTACAAAAAAGTCTCTTGGAGCCATGGTGCAAACCCAACAGGAAGTCGGCCATTTTGGATCAAAATCAGCCATTTCCTCTTTTTCATAGACATCGCATCTGATCTATCTCCTCCTGCAGCTTTTGAGATAGAGACTTCAAACTCAGTCAGCAGAGACTTGAGACATTAAAGATGAAAAGTTATCGTAGGAATTTTTCTATGTCAAAGCATGTGGGCGTGGCTAAGTCCCAAACTTTGACTATTCGCCATGAAACATCAAGATGCAATAACTTCCACATAGAAGGTCACAGCTGCATCAGACTTCCTATATCTGACTACAGACCACCCCTCATCACATTGAGATGGTCAGTTGATGACATCACCTTAACCCCGCCCACTTCCGACAGGAAGTCACCTGTTTTTTCTATTGTATGTCTTACTTTTACTCTCTAAGTCATATGGGTTTCATCCGGTGTAGGCTGACATGACATGATATGATGATGAACTCTCCCATGATGAACTCGACTGACCCGTGGGGGCGTGGCTAAGTCCCAAACTTTGACTATACGCCATGAAACATGAATGTGAAATAACTTCCAAATGCCAGGTCACAGCTGCATCAGACTTTCTGTGTCTCATTATAGATCAGCAATCATCACAGTTAGGTGGTCGATTGATGACGTCACCTTAGCCCCGCACACTTCCGACAGGAAGTCACCTGTTTTTTCTACTGTATGTCTGACTTTTTCTCTCTAATTCTTATGGGTTTCATCCTGTGCTGACTGACATGAAATTAAATGATGATGAACTCTGCCGTGATGAACTCTACTGACCCGTGTGGGCGTGGCTAAGTCCCAAACTTTGACTATACACCATGAAACATGAATGTGAAATAACTTCCAAATGCCAGGTCAGAGCTGCATCACACTTTCTATGTCTCATTATAGATAAGCCCTCATCACAGTTAGGTGGTCGATTGATGACATCACCTTAGCCCCGCCCACTTCCGACAGGAAGTCACCTGTTTTTTCTACTGTATGTCTGACTTTTACTCTCTAAGTCATATGGGTTTCATCCTGTGCAGACTGACATAAAATGCCATGAAGATGAACTCTGTCAATGGCATCTGACCCTTGTGGGTGTGGCAAAAATGGCTGTCCCTCGCCATATGCATACGATCGTCTCTTATTGACAAACGCATCATCCCATTTGCTCCAGACTTTTTATGAGTGACACTTGTGAACCTCTAAGGAGCCCAATAGAGTTTAATTGCAATTTGACTCTACTACGCACCCAGGTTAATCAAACACCTGTGTCTCCTTGCGATATCAGCTGATCTACACCAGATTTTTGTGCATTGTCTGGGAGCAATGTCGAACATGACAGGGTGACTATCTTCAGGGCGGGTTTGGCAGCTCCGTGAGAGCAAGGCGGTGGCTGGGGGTAGGCGGTGGCTGGGGTGACATGGTGCTGAGGGGAGGCAGTGGCTGGGGGGAGGTGGTGCTGAGGGGAGGCGGTGGCTGAGGGGAGGCGGTGCTGGAACATCCGCGGTGGCTAGGCTTGAGCGGCGCTTGGCTGCGAGGGCCGCTTGAGGCTCCGCGGAGCTTTAATTAGGCCCGAGCAGCTATCGCTGCGAGAGCCTATTGAAACTGTACTGTTTATTATTTTTTTTATTCTCCCAAATGAATTGGCTTTTTGGGGGCTTTATCATATTCAAAAACTCACCAAACTTGGCGGGGGCATAGAGCCCGTGTAAAATTTACGTATTTTAAGGTTCCCGGAAAAATCGCTACAGAAACGGCTCAAGGGCGCCACCTAGCAAATTTCAAAAGACCCTTTCCTATTCACTTACTTTATCGTAGAGACTTGAAACTTGGCACACTTGTAGAGCTCCCCAAGACGCTCTGAATTTACAATTAATGTCATAGTGCAAGTATCACAGAATGTCGGCCATTTTGGATTGAAGCTCCGATTTTGACACGATTTTGGCCGTTTACAGGGTTCGCATTTGATCGAACTTGTCCTAGGGATTTCGATCGATCGGCTTCAAACTCGGTCAGATCGTTCATAAGGCATGGCCGGTCCAAAGTTATCACAGGTTTGCGTTTTCGACCTTCCTGAAGGGGGGTTACCTGGGGTCAAAGTTCACCTAGTCGCCATGAAAAATAAAACGGTTATAACTTTTAAAAAAAAACTCACAGCAGCACCAAACTTTCAGTGATTGATCATCATCGGGTCCCCTACAATACCCAATGGTCAAATGATGACATCACTTAGGCCACGCCCCCTGAGAACAGGAAGTGTCATGTTTTACTCTAAACTGTCGCTATCTGACCCCTTTGACCTAATCAACATGAAACTGTGTCCACAGACAGAAAACATGTTGGTGTGTCATGGATTCCAACCCTGTTTCGCTTTGAAGGAGCAGGTGGGCGTGGCAGCGTGGAGAACTGACCTGTAACGCCGTCGCCATACGTTTGGCTGTAGATTCCACAATTTTGAGCCCAGCTGCACCAAACTTCACATGAGTGATCCTGGTGGGATGCCTGACGATCCTATATCGTCATAGTCTGACGTCATCTAAGCCCCGCCCCCTCAGAACAGGAAGTGCCTTTTTTTGACTTGTAAAGCTCCATCTATGGCTCTCTCCACCTAATCAACATGATTCTGTGTTGGATGACAGATAACATGTTGGTCTCACTTGCTTTAAAGCGCCAAGAGTTTTCAGTAGAGGGCGTGGCCGTGGCAGCGCGGCGAAGCAGAGGGAACGCCGCCGACATACGTTTGGCTCTAGATTCCACATGTTTCAGCCCAGCTGCACCAAACTCACTAGGATGCATCCTTATTCATCCCCGAACAGGAATCCATAACAGTCGTCGATAGGCGTGGCCTAATTTATCTACAGCGCCCCCTAGAATTATTTAAATAATCAGCCCCAAGCCATTCTTTAACCTAGAATTATGAAACTTGGTACACATGTGTATAATGTCAGGACCTACAAAAAAGTCTCTTGGAGCCATGGTGCAAACCCAACAGGAAGTCGGCCATTTTGGATCAAAATCAGCCATTTCCTCTTTTTCATAGACATCGCATCTGATCTATCTCCTCCTGCAGCTTTTGAGATAGAGACTTCAAACTCAGTCAGCAGAGAGTTGAGACATTAAAGGTCAGAAGTTATCACAGGAATTTTGGTATGTCAAAGCATGTGGGCGTGGCTAAGTCCCAAACTTTGACTATTCACCATTAAGCATCAAAGTGAGATAACATGCATGTACGAGGTCAGAGCTGCATCAGACTTACTATGTCTCATTATAGACCAGTCCTCATCACAGTTAGGTGGTCAATTGATGACATCACCTTAGCCCCGCCCACTTCCGACAGGAAGTCACCTGTTTTTTCTACTGTATGTCTGACTTTTACTCTCTAAGTCATATGGGTTTCATCCTGTGCAGACTGACATAAAATGAGATGAAGATGAACTCTGTCAATGCCTACTGACCCGTGGGGGCGTGGCAAAATGGCTGTCCATCGCCATATGCATATGATCGTCCCAAACTTTGACTATTCGTCATAAATCATCAAAGTGAGATAACATGCACATACAAGGTCACAGCTGCATCAGACTTTCTATGTCTCATTATAGACCAGCCCTCATCACAGTTAGATGGTTGATTGATGACGTCACCTTAGCCCCGCCCACTTCCGACAGGAACACACCTGTTTTTTCTACTGTATGTCTTACTTTTACACTCTAAAACATGTTGGTGTGTCATGGATTCCAACCCTGTGCAGACTGACATAAAATGAGATGATGAGGAACTCTGTAAATGCCTACTGACCCGTGGGGGTGTGGCAAAATGGCTGTCCCTCGCCATATGCATACGATCGTCTCTTATTCACAAACGCAAACGCATCATCCTATTTGCACCAGACTTTTTATGAGTGAAACTTGTGAACCTCTGAGGAGCCCAATACAGTTTAATTGCAATTTGACTCCACTGCGCCCCCTAGGTTAATCGACAGCTGTATCTCCTTGCCACATGGCCCAATCTGCTCCAGATTTTGGGCGCATTGCCAGGGAACGCTGCCGAAGGCATCAAAGCGGATCGCGTGGAGGACGGCGCGCGAGCGTTGGCGGTGGCTGGTGGGAGGCGGTGCTGGAACATCCGCGGTGGCTATAGGCTCGAGCGGCGATGGCTGCGAGGGCCGCTTGAGGCTCCGCGGAGCTTTAATTATTATTACGATTCTGCCACCCTTTTTAGGGGGCTTTTTGGGGGCTTTATCATATTCAAAAACTCACCAAACTTGGCGGGGGCATAGAGCCCGGTGAAAAATTTCGTATTTTAAGGTCCCCAGAAAAATCGCACAAGAAACGGCTCAAGGGCGCCACCTAGCAACTTTCAAAAGACCCTTTCCTATTCACTTACTTTATCGTAGAGACTTGAAACTTGGTACACTTGTAGAGCTCCCCAAGACACTCTGAATTTACAATTAATGTCATAGTGCAAGTATCACAGATTGTCGGCCATTTTGGATTAAAGTTCCGATTTTGACCCGATTTTGGGCGTTTGCAGGGTTCGCATTTGATCGAACTTGTCCTAGGGATTTCGACCGATCGGCTTCAAACTCGGTCAGATCGTTCATAAGGCATGGCCGGTCCAAAGTTATCGTAGGTTTGCGTTTTCGGGCTTGCTGAAGGGGTCTTTCCGGGGGTCAAAGGTCACCGATTCGCCATGACACATCAAACTGTTATAACTCTTTGAAAAAAACTCATAGAAGCACCAAACTTTCAGTGATTGATCATCATGGGATGCTCTACAATACCCAACGGTCAAATGATGACGTCACTTAGGCCACGCCCCCTAAGAACAGGAAGTGTCATTTTTTACGCTGAACGGTCGCTATCTGACCCCTTTGACCTAATCGAGGTGAAACTGTGTCCACAGACAGAAAACATGTTGGTGTGTTGAGGATTCCAAGCCAAGCTCATTTGAATCCAGCAGGTGGGCGTGGCGGCGTGGCGAAGTGACCCTAAACGCCGTGTCCTTACGTTTGGCTGTGGATTCCACAATTTTGAGGCCAGCTGCACCAAACTTGACATGACTGATCCTGGTAGGGTCCCCTACGATCCTATGTTGTCATAGTCTGACGTCATCTAAGCCCCGCCCCCTCAGAACAGGAAGTGCTTTTTTTTCCATGGAAAGCTGCCTTTCTGGCTCACTGCACCTAATCAACATGATTCTGTGTTGGATGACAGATAACATGTTAGTCTCACTTGCTTTAAAGCGCCAAGAGTCTTCTGTAGAGGGCGTGGCCGTGGGACCGCGGCGAAGCAGAGGTAACGCCGCCGCCATACGTTTGGCTCTAGATTCCACATCGTTCAGCCCAGCTGCACCAAACTCACTAGGATGCATCCTTATCCATCCCCGAACAGGAATCCATAACAGTCGTTGATGGGCGTGGCCTAATTTCTCTACAGCGCCCCCTAGAAATTTTTAAATGATCAGCCCCAAGCCATGCTTTAACCTAGAATTATGAAACTTGGTACACATGTGTATCATGTCAGGACCTACAAAAAAGTCTCTTGGAGCCATGGTGCAAACCCAACAGGAAGTCGGCCATTTTGGATCAAAATCAGCCATTTCCTCTTTTTCATAGACATCGCATCTGATCTATCTCCTCCTGCAGCTTTTGAGATAGAGACTTCAAACTCAGTCAGCAGAGACTTGAGACATTAAAGATGAAAAGTTATCGTAGGAATTTTTCTATGTCAAAGCATGTGGGCGTGGCTAAGTCCCAAACTTTGACTATTCGCCATGAAACATCAAGATGCAATAACTTCCACATAGAAGGTGACAGCTGCATCAGACTTCCTATATCTGACTACAGACCACCCCTCATCACATTGAGATGGTCAGTTGATGACATCACCTTAACCCCGCCCACTTCCGACAGGAAGTCACCTGTTTTTTCTATTGTATGTCTTACTTTTACTCTCTAAGTCATATGGGTTTCATCCGGTGTAGGCTGACATGACATGATATGATGATGAACTCTCCCATGATGAACTCGACTGACCCGTGGGGGCGTGGCTAAGTCCCAAACTTTGACTATACACCATGAAACATGAATGTGAAATAACTTCCAAATGCCAGGTCAGAGCTTCATCAGACTTTCTATGTCTCATTATAGATAAGCCCTCATCACACTTATGTGGTCGATTGATGACATCACCCTTGCCCCGCCCACTTCCGACAGGAAGTCACCTCTATTTTCTACTGTATGTCTGACTTTTACTCTCTAAGTAATGTTGGTGTGTCATGGATTCCAACCCTGTGCAGGCTGACATAAAATGAGATGATGATGAACTCTGTAAATGCCTACTGCTAAGTTTGGGACTAAGCGTGGCTTAGTCCCAAACTTTGACTATTCACCATGAAACATGAATGTGAAATAACTTCCTAATGCCAGGTCACAGCTGCATCAGACTTTCTATGTCTCATTATAGACCAGTCCTCATCACAGTTAGGTGGTCGATTGATGACATCACCTTAGCCCCGCCCACTTCCGACAGGAAGTCACCTGTTTTTTCTACTGTATGTCTGACTTTTACTCTCTAAGTCATATGGGTTTCATCCTGTGCAGACTGACATAAAATGCCATGAAGATGAACTCTGTCAATGGCATCTGACCCTTGTGGGTGTGGCAAAAATGGCTGTCCCTCGCCATATGCATACGATCGTCTCTTATTGACAAACGCATCATCCCATTTGCTCCAGACTTTTTATGAGTGACACTTGTGAACCTCTAAGGAGCCCAATAGAGTTTAATTGCAATTTGACTCTACTGCGCACCCAGGTTAATCAAACACCTGTGTCTCCTTGCGATATCAGCTGATCTACACCAGATTTTTGTGCATTGACTGGGAGCAATGTCGAACATGACAGGGTGACTATCTTCAGGGCGGGTTTGGCAGCTCCGTGAGAGCAAGGCGGTGGCTGGGGGTAGGCGGTGGCTGGGGTGACATGGTGCTGAGGGGAGGCAGTGGCTGGGGGGAGATGGTGCTGAGGGGAGGCGGTGGCTGAGGGGAGGCGGTGCTGGAACATCCGCGGTGGCTAGGCTTGAGCGGCGCTTGGCTGCGAGGGCCGCTTGAGGCTCCGCGGAGCTTTAATTAGGCCCGAGCAGCTAAGCGCTGCGAGAGCCTATTGAAACTGTACTGTTTCTTATTAGGCCCGAGCAGCTAAGCGCTGCGAGAGCCTATTGAAACTGTGCTGTTTATTATTATAGTTCTTGTGCCAAAAGAATTGGCTTTTTGGGGGCTTTCTCATATTCAAAAACTCACCAAACTTGGCGGGGGCATAGAGTCTGGTGAAAATTTACGTATTTTAAGGTCCCCGGAAAAATCGCACCAGAAACGGCTCAAGGGCGCCACCTAGCAACTTTTAAAAGACCCTTTCCTATTCACTTACTTTATCGTAGAGACTTGAAACTTGGTACACTTGTAGAGCTCCCCAAAACACTCTGAATTTACAATTAATGTCATAGTGCAAGTATCACAGATTGTCGGCCATTTTGGATTAAAGTTCCGATTTTGACCCGATTTTGGGCGTTTGCAGGGTTCGCATTTGATCGAACTTGTCCTAGGGATTTCGATCGATCGGCTTCAAACTCGGTCAGATCGTTCATAAGGCATGGCCGATCCAAAGTTATCGTAGGTTTGCGTTTTCGGGCTTGCTGAAGGGGTCTTTCCGGGGGTCAAAGGTCACCGATTCGCCATGAAACATCAAACTGTTATAACTCTTTGAAAAAAACTCATAGAAGCACCAAACTTTCAGTGATTGATCATCATGGGATGCTCTACAATACCCAACGGTCAAATGATGACGTCACTTAGGCCACGCCCCCTGAGAACAGGAAGTGTCATTTTTTACACTGAACGGTCGCTATCTGACCCCTTTGACCTAATCGAGGTGAAACTGTGTCCACAGACAGAAAACATGTTGGTGTGTTGAGGATTCCAAGCCAAGCTCATTTGAATCCAGCAGGTGGGCGTGGCGGCGTGGCGAAGTGACCCTAAACGCCGTGTCCTTACGTTTGGCTGTGGATTCCACAATTTTGAGGCCAGCTGCACCAAACTTGACATGAGTGATCCTGGTAGGGTCCCCTACGATCCTATGTTGTCATAGTCTGACGTCATCTAAGCCCCGCCCCCTCAGAACAGGAAGTGCTTTTTTTTCCATGGAAAGCTGCCTTTCTGGCTCACTGCACCTAATCAACATGATTCTGTGTTGGATGACAGATAACATGTTAGTCTCACTTGCTTTAAAGCGCCAAGAGTCTTCTGTAGAGGGCGTGGCCGTGGGACCGCGGCGAAGCAGAGGTAACGCCGCCGCCATACGTTTGGCTCTAGATTCCACATCGTTCAGCCCAGCTGCACCAAACTCACTAGGATGCATCCTTATCCATCCCCGAACAGGAATCCATAACAGTCGTTGATGGGCGTGGCCTAATTTCTCTACAGCGCCCCCTAGAAATTTTTAAATGATCAGCCCCAAGCCATGCTTTAACCTAGAATTATGAAACTTGGTACACATGTGTATCATGTCAGGACCTACAAAAAAGTCTCTTGGAGCCATGGTGCAAACCCAACAGGAAGTCGGCCATTTTGGATCAAAATCAGCCATTTCCTCTTTTTCATAGACATCGCATCTGATCTATCTCCTCCTGCAGCTTTTGAGATAGAGACTTCAAACTCAGTCAGCAGAGACTTGAGACATTAAAGATGAAAAGTTATCGTAGGAATTTTTCTATGTCAAAGCATGTGGGCGTGGCTAAGTCCCAAACTTTGACTATTCGCCATGAAACATCAAGATGCAATAACTTCCACATAGAAGGTCACAGCTGCATCAGACTTCCTATATCTGACTACAGACCACCCCTCATCACATTGAGATGGTCAGTTGATGACGTCACCTTAACCCCGCCCACTTCCGACAGGAAGTCACCTGTTTTTTCTATTGTATGTCTTACTTTTACTCTCTAAGTCATATGGGTTTCATCCGGTGTAGGCTGACATGACATGATATGATGATGAACTCTCCCATGATGAACTCGACTGACCCGTGGGGGCGTGGCTAAGTCCCAAACTTTGACTATACAGCATGAAACATGAATGTGAAATAACTTCCAAATGCCAGGTCACAGCTGCATCAGACTTTCTATGTCTCATTATAGACCAGCCCTCATCACAGTTATGTGGTCGATTGATGACATCACCCTTGCCCCGCCCACTTCCGACAGGAAGTCACCTCTATTTTCTACTGTATGTCTGACTTTTACTCTCTAAGTAATGTTGGTGTGTCATGGATTCCAACCCTGTGCAGGCTGACATAAAATGAGATGATGATGAACTCTGTAAATGCCTACTGCTAAGTTTGGGACTAAGCGTGGCTTAGTCCCAAACTTTGACTATTCACCATGAAACATGAATGTGAAATAACTTCCTAATGCCAGGTCACAGCTGCATCAGACTTTCTATGTCTCATTATAGACCAGTCCTCATCACAGTTAGGTGGTCGATTGATGACATCACCTTAGCCCCGCCCACTTCCGACAGGAAGTCACCTGTTTTTTCTACTGTATGTCTGACTTTTACTCTCTAAGTCATATAGGTTTCATCCTGTGCAGACTGACATAAAATGCCATGAAGATGAACTCTGTCAATGGCATCTGACCCTTGTGGGTGTGGCAAAAATGGCTGTCCCTCGCCATATGCATACGATCGTCTCTTATTGACAAACGCATCATCCCATTTGCTCCAGACTTTTTATGAGTGACACTTGTGAACTTCTAAGGAGCCCAATAGAGTTTAATTGCAATTTGACTCTACTGCGCACCCAGGTTAATCAAACACCTGTGTCTCCTTGCGATATCAGCTGATCTACACCAGATTTTTGTGCATTGACTGGGAGCAATGTCGAACATGACAGGGTGACTATCTTCAGGGCGGGTTTGGCAGTTCCGTGAGAGCAAGGCGGTGGCTGGGGGTAGGCGGTGGCTGGGCTGACATGGTGCTGAGGGGAGGCAGTGGCTGGGCGGAGGTGGTGCTGAGGGGAGGCGGTGGCTGAGGGGAGGCGGTGCTGGAACATCCGCGGTCGCTAGGCTTGAGCGGCGCTTGGCTGCGAGGGCCGCTTGAGGCTCCGCGGAGCTTTAATTAGGCCCGAGCAGCTAAGCGCTGCGAAGGCCTATTGTAATCGCGCTGTTTATTAGGCCCGAGCAGCTAAGCGCTGCGAGAGCCTATTGTTTTCATGCTGTTTCTTATTAGGCCCGAGCAGCTAAGCGCTGCGAAGGCCTATTGTAATCGCGCTGTTTCTTATTAGGCCCGAGCAGCTAAGCGCTGCGAGAGCCTATTGAAACTGTGCTGTAAATTATTATTATTATTATTATTCTTATTCTTCCGTAAAATAAATTGGCTTTTTGGGGGCTTTATCATATTCAAAAACTCACCAAACTTGGCGGGGGCATAGAGCCCGGTGAAAATTTACGTATTTTAAGGTCCCCAGAAAAATCGCACAAGAAACGGCTCAAGGGCGCCACCTAGCAAATTTCAAAAGACCCTTTCCTATTCACTTACTTTATCGTAGAGACTTGAAACTTGGTACACTTGTAGAGCTCCCCAAGACACTCAGAATTTACAATTAATGTCATAGTGCAAGTATCACAGAATGTCGGCCATTTTGGATTGAATTTCCGATTTTTGCCGTTCACAGGGTTCGCATTTTTTCAAACTAGTCCTAGGGATTTCGATCGATCGGCTTCAAACTCGGTCAGATCGTTCATAAGGCATGGCCGATCCAAAGTTATCAGAGTTTTGCGTTTTTTTTTCTTCTAAATGGAGTTACCTGGGGTCAAAGTTCACCTAGTCGCCATGAAAAATGAAACGATTATAACTTTTACAAAAAAACTCACAGAGGCACCAAACTATCAGTGATTGATCATCATCGGGTCCCCTACAATACCCAATGGTCAAATGATGAAATCACTTAGGCCACGCCCCCTGAGAACAGGAAGTGTCATTTTTTACTGTGAACGGTCGCTATCTGACCCCTTTGACCTAATCAACATGAAACTGTGCCCACAGACAGAAAACATGTTGGTGTGTCATGGATTCCAACCCTGTTTCGCTTTGATGGAGCAGGTGGGCGTGGCAGCGTGGCGAAGTGACCTGTAACGCCGTCGCCATACGTTTGGCTGTAGATTCCACAATTTTGAGCCCAGCTGCACCAAACTTCAAATGATTGATCCTGGTGGGATGCCTGACGATCCTATATCGTCATAGTCTGACGTCATCTAAGCCCCGCCCCCTCAGAACAGGAAGTGCCTTTTTTTGACTTGTAAAGCTCCATCTATGGCTCTCTCCACCTAATCAAGATGATTCTGTGTTGGATGACAGATAACATGTTGGTCTCACTTGCTTTAAAGCGCCAAGAGTTTTCAGTAATGGGCGTGGCCATGGCAGCGCGGCAAAGCAGAGGGAACGCCGCCGCCATACGTTTGGCTCTAGATTCCACATCGTTCTGCCCAGCTGCACCAAACTCACTAGGATGCATCCTTATTCATCCCCGAACAGGAATCCATAACACTCGTTGATGGGCGTGGCCTAATTTCTCTACAGCGCCCCCTAGAAGTTTTTAAATAATCAGCCCCAAGCCATGCTTTAACCTAGAATTATGAAACTTGGTACACATGTGTATGATGTCAGGACCTACAAAAAAGTCTCTTGGAGCCATGGTACAAACCCAACAGGAAGTCGGCCATTTTGGATTAAAATCCGCCATTTCCTCCTTTTCATAGACGTCACATCTGATCTATCTCCTCCTACAGCTTTTGACATACAGACTTCAAACTTAGTGAGCAGAGAGTTGAGACATTAAAGGTCCAAAGTTATCACAGGAATTTTTGTATGTAAAAGCATGTGGGCGTGGCTAAGTCCCAAACTTTGACTATTCACCATTAAGCATCAAAGTGACATAACATGCACATATAAGGTCACAGCTGCATCAGACTTTCTATGTCTCATTATAGACCAGACCTCATCACAGTTAGGTGGTCGATTGATGACATCACCTTAGCCCCGCCCACTTCCGACAGGAAGTCACCTGTTTTTTCTACTGTATGTCTTACTTTTACACTCTAAAACATGTTGGTGTGTCATGGATTCCAACCCTGTGCAGACTGACATAACATGAGATGATGATGAACTCTGTCAATGCCTACTGACCCGTGGGGGAGTGGCAAAATGGCTGTCCCTCGCCATATGCATACGATCGTCTCTTATTCACAAACGCATCATCCTATTTGCACCAGACTTTTTATGAGTGACACTTGTGAACCTCTGAGGAGGCCAATACAGTTTAATTGCAATTTCACTCCACTAGCTGTATCTCCTTGCCACATGGCCCAATCTGCTCCAGATTTTGGGTGCATGGCCAGTGAACGCTGCCGAAGACATCGAAGCGGATCGCATGGAGGACGGCGCGCGAGCGTCGGCGGTGGCCGGCGGGAGGCGGTGCTGGAACATCCGCGGTGGCTATAGGCTTGAGCGGCGCTTGGCTGCGAGGGCCGCTTGAGGCTCCGCGGAGCTTTAATTAGGCCCGAGCAGCTAAGCGCTGCGAGAGCCTATTGAAACCTTGCTGTTTCTTATTATTATAGTTCTTCAGCCAAATGAATTGGCTTTTTGGGGGCTTTATCATACTCAAAAACTCACCAAACGTGGCGGGGGCATAGAGCCCGTGTAAAATTTACGTATTTTAAGGTCCCCAGAAAAATCGCTAAAGAAACGGCTCAAGGGCGCCACCTAGCAACTTTCAAAGGACCCTTTCCTATTCACTTACTTTATCGTAGAGACTTGAAACTTGGTACACTTGTAGAGCTCCCCAAAACACTCAGAATTTACAATTAATGTCATAGTGCAAGTATCACAGATTGTCGGCCATTTTGGATTAAAGTTCCGATTTTGACCCGATTTTGGGCGTTTGCAGGGTTCGCATTTGATCGAACTTGTCCTAGGGATTTCCATCGATCGGCTTCAAACTCGGTCAGATCGTTCATAAGGCATGGCCGATCCAAAGTTATCGTAGGTTTGCGTTTTCGGGCTTGCTGAAGGGGTCTTTCCGGGGGTCAAAGGTCACCGATTCGCCATGAAACATCAAACTGTTATAACTCTTTGAAAAAAACTCATAGAAGCACCAAACTTTCAGTGATTGATCATCATGGGATGCTCTACAATACCCAACGGTCAAATGATGACGTCACTTAGGCCACGCCCCCTGAGAACAGGAAGTGTCATTTTTTACGCTGAACGGTCGCTATCTGACCCCTTTGACCTAATCGAGGTGAAACTGTGTCCACAGACAGAAAACATGTTGGTGTGTTGAGGATTCCAAGCCAAGCTCATTTGAATCCAGCAGGTGGGCGTGGCGGCGTGGCGAAGTGACCCTAAACGCCGTGTCCTTACGTTTGGCTGTGGATTCCACAATTTTGAGGCCAGCTGCACCAAACTTGACATGAGTGATCCTGGTAGGGTCCCCTACGATCCTATGTTGTCATAGTCTGACGTCATCTAAGCCCCGCCCCCTCAGAACAGGAAGTGCTTTTTTTTCCATGGAAAGCTGCCTTTCTGGCTCACTGCACCTAATCAACATGATTCTGTGTTGGATGACAGATAACATGTTAGTCTCACTTGCTTTAAAGCGCCAAGAGTCTTCTGTAGAGGGCGTGGCCGTGGGACCGCGGCGAAGCAGAGGTAACGCCGCCGCCATACGTTTGGCTCTAGATTCCACATCGTTCAGCCCAGCTGCACCAAACTCACTAGGATGCATCCTTATCCATCCCCGAACAGGAATCCATAACAGTCGTTGATGGGCGTGGCCTAATTTCTCTACAGCGCCCCCTAGAAATTTTTAAATGATGAGCCCCAAGGCATGCTTTAACCTAGAATTATGAAACTTGGTACACATGTGTATCATGTCAGGACCTACAAAAAAGTCTCTTGGAGCCATGGTGCAAACCCAACAGGAAGTCGGCCATTTTGGATCAAAATCAGCCATTTCCTCTTTTTCATAGACATCGCATCTGATCTATCTCCTCCTGCAGCTTTTGAGATAGAGACTTCAAACTCAGTCAGCAGAGACTTGAGACATTAAAGATGAAAAGTTATCGTAGGAATTTTTCTATGTCAAAGCATGTGGGCGTGGCTAAGTCCCAAACTTTGACTATTCGCCATGAAACATCAAGATGCAATAACTTCCACATAGAAGGTCACAGCTGCATCAGACTTACTATATCTGACTACAGACCACCCCTCATCACATTGAGATGGTCAGTTGATGACATCACCTTAACCCCGCCCACTTCCGACAGGAAGTCACCTGTTTTTTCTATTGTATGTCTTACTTTTACTTTCTAAGTCATATGGGTTTCATCCGGTGTAGGCTGACATGACATGATATGATGATGAACTCTCCCATGATGAACTCGACTGACCCGTGGGGGCGTGGCTAAGTCCCAAACTTTGACTATACAGCATGAAACATGAATGTGAAATAACTTCCAAATGCCAGGTCACAGCTGCATCAGACTTTCTATGTCTCATTATAGACCAGCCTTCATCATAGTTAGGTGGTCGATTGATGACATCACCCTAGCCCCGCCCACTTCCGACAGGAAGTAACCTCTTTCTTCAATTGTATGTCTTACTTTTACTCTCTAATTCTTATGGGTTTCATCCTGTGCAGGCTAACATGAAATGACATGATGATGAACTCTCCCATGATGAACTCTACTGACCCGTGGGGGCGTGGCTAAGTCCCAAACTTTGAATATACATCATGAAACATGAATGTGAAATTACTTCCTAATGCCAGGTCACAGATGCATCAGACTTTCTATGTCTCATTATAGACCAGCCCTCATCACAGTTAGGTGGTCGATTGATGACATCACCTTAGCCCCGCCCACTTCCGACAGGAAGTCACCTGTTTTTTATACTGTATGTCTTACTTTTACACTCTAAAACATGTTGGTGTGTCATGGATTCCAACCCTGTGCAGACTGACATAACATGACATGATGATGAACTCTGTCAATGCCTACTGACCCGTGGGGGAGTGGCAAAATGGCTGTCCCTCGCCATATGCATATGATCGTCTCTTATTCACAAACGCATCATCCTATTTGCACCAGACTTTTTATGAGTGAAACTTGTGAACCTCTGAGGAGCCCAATACAGTTTAATTGCAATTTGACTCCACTGCGCCCCCTAGGTTAATCAAACAGCTGTATCTCCTTGCCACATGGCCCAATCTGCTCCAGATTTTGGGTGCATGGCCAGTGAACGCTGCCGAAGACATCGAAGCGGATCGCGTGGAGGACGGCGCGCGAGCGTCGGCGGTGGCCGGCGGGAGGCGGTGCTGGAACATCCGCGGTGGCTATAGGCTTGAGCGGCGCTTGGCTGCGAGGGCCGCTTGAGGCTCCGCGGAGCTTTAATTATTATTATTATTATTATTATTATAGTTCTTGTGCCAAATGAATTGGCTTTTTGGGGGCTTTATCATATTCAAAAACTCACCAAACGTGGCGGGGGCATAGAGCCCGTGTAAAATTTACGTATTTTAAGGTCCTCAGAAAAATCGCACAAGAAACGGCTCAAGGGCGCCACCTGGCAAATTTCAAAGGACCCTTTCCTATTCACTTACTTTATCGTAGAGACTTGAAACTTGGTACACTTGTAGAGCTCCCCAAGACACTCAGAATTTACAATTAATGTCATAGTGCAAGTATCACAGAATGTCGGCCATTTTGGATTGAAGTTCCGATTTTGACCCGATTTTGGCCGTTTACAGGGTTCGCATTTTTTCGAACTTGTCCTAGGGATTTCGATCGATCGGCTTCAAACTCGGTCAGATCGTTCATAAGGCATGGCCGATCCAAAGTTATCGTAGGTTTGCGTTTTCGACCTTCCTGAAGGGGGGTTACCTGGGGTCAAAGTTCACCTAGTCGCCATGAAAAATAAAACGGTTATAACTTTTACAAAAAAACTCACAGCAGCACCAAACTGTCAGTGATTGATCATCATCGGGTCCCCTACAATACCCAATGGTCAAATGATGACATCACTTAGGCCACGCCCCCTTAGAACAGGAAGTGTCATTTTTTACTGTGAATGGTCGCTATCTGACCCCTTTGACCTAATCAACATGAAACTGTGTCCACAGACAGAAAACATGTTGGTGTGTCATGGATTCCAACCCTGTTTCGCTTTGATGGAGCAGGTGGGCGTGGCAGCGTGGCGAACTGACCTGTAACGCCGTCGCCATACGTTTGGCTGTAGATTCCACAATTTTAAGCCCAGCTGCACCAAACTTCACATGAGTGATCCTGGTGGGATGCCTTACGATCCTATGTCGTCATAGTCTGACGTCATCTAAGCCCCGCCCCCTCAGAACAGGAAGTGCCTTTTTTTGACTTGTAAAGCTCCATCTATGGTTCTCTCAACCTAATCAAGATGATTCTGTGTTGGATGACAGATAACATGTTGGTCTCACTTGCTTTAAAGCGCCAAGAGTCTTCAGTAGAGGGCGTGGCCGTGGCAGCGCGGCGAAGCAGAGGGAACGCCGCCGCCATACGTTTGCCTCTAGATTCCACATCGTTCAGCCCAGCTGCACCAAACTCACTAGGATGCATCCTTATTTATCCCCGAACAGGAATCCATAACAGTCGTTCATGGGCGTGGCCTAATTTCTCTACAGCGCCCCCTAGAATTATTTAAATAATCAGCCCCAAGCCATGCTTTAACCTAGAATTATGAAACTTGGTACACATGTGTATGATGTCAGGACCTACAAAAAAGTCTCTTGGAGCCATGGTGCAAACCCAAAAGGAAGTCGGCCATTTTGGATCAAAATCCGCCATTTACTGTTTTTCATAGACGTCACATCTGATCCATCTCCTCCTACAGCTTTCGAGATACAGACTTCAAACTCAGTCAGCAGAGAGTTGAGACACTAAAGGTCTGAAGTTATCACAGGAATTTTTGTGTGTCAAAGCGTGTGGGCGTGGCAAAGTCCCAAACTTTGACTATTCACCATTAAGCATCAAAGTGACATAACATGCACATACAAGGTCACAGCTGCATCAGACTTTCTATGTCTCATTATAGACCAGTCCTCATCACGGTTAGGTGGTCGATTGATGACATCACCTTAGCCCCGCCCACTTCCGACAGGAAGTCACCTGTTTTTTCTACTGTATGTCTTACTTTTACACTCTAAGTCATATGGGATTCATCCTGTGCAGACTGACATAAAATGACATGAAGATGAACTCTGTCAATGCCTACTGATGCGTGGGGGCGTCGCAAAATGGCTGTCCCTCGCCATATGCATACGATCATCTCTTATTCACAGACACATCATCCGATTTACACCAGACTTTTTATGAGTGACACTTGTGAACCTCTAAGGAGCCCAGTGGAGTTTAATTGCAATTTGACTCCACTGCGCCCCCTATGTTAATCAAACAGCTGTATCTCCTCTCTACATGGCCCGATGTGCTCCAGATTTTTGGTTCATCGCCAGGGAGCTCTGCCGAAGCCGTAAAAGCGGATAGCGTGGATGAGGGCGCGCGAGCGTCGGCGGTGGCGGGCGGGTGGCGGTGCTGGTACCCCCGCGGTGGCTATAGGCCGGAGCAGCGCTAGCTGCGAGGGCCGCTTGAGGCTCCGCGGAGCTTTAATTATTATTATAGTTCTTGTGCCAAATGAATTGGCTTTTTGGGGGCTTTATCATATTCAAAAACTCACCAAACTTGGCGGGGGCATAGAGCCCGGTGCGAAATTTTGTATTTTATGGTCGTTGCAAAAATCGCAACAGAAACGGCTCAAGGGCGCCACCTAGCAACTTTCAAAAGACCCTTTCCTATTCACTTGCTTTATCGTAGAGACTTGAAACTTGGTACACTTGTAGAGCTCCCCAAGACACTCAGAATTTACAATTAATGTCATAGTGCAAGTATCACAGATTGTCGGCCATTTTGGATTAAAGTTCCGATTTTGACCCGATTTTGGGCGTTTGCAGGGTTCGCATTTGATCGAACTTGTCCTAGGGATTTCGATCGATCGGCTTGAAACTCGGTCAGATCGTTCATAAGGCATGGCCGATCCAAAGTTATCGTAGGTTTGCGTTTTCGGGCTTGCTGAAGGGGTCTTTCCGGGGGTCAAAGGTCACCGATTCGCCATGAAACATCAAACTGTTATAACTCTTTGAAAAAAACTCATAGAAGCACCAAACTTTCAGTGATTGATCATCATGGGATGCTCTACAATACCCAACGGTCAAATGATGACGTCACTTAGGCCACGCCCCCTGAGAACAGGAAGTGTCATTTTTTACGCTGAACGGTCGCTATCTGACCCCTTTGACCTAATCGAGGTGAAACTGTGTCCACAGACAGAAAACATGTTGGTGTGTTGAGGATTCCAAGCCAAGCTCATTTGAATCCAGCAGGTGGGCGTGGCGGCGTGGCGAAGTGACCCTAAACGCCGTGTCCTTACGTTTGGCTGTGGATTCCACAATTTTGAGGCCAGCTGCACCAAACTTGACATGAGTGATCCTGGTAGGGTCCCCTACGATCCTATGTTGTCATAGTCTGACGTCGTCTAAGCCCCGCCCCCTCAGAACAGGAAGTGCTTTTTTTTCCATGGAAAGCTGCCTTTCTGGCTCACTGCACCTAATCAACATGATTCTGTGTTGGATGACAGATAACATGTTAGTCTCACTTGCTTTAAAGCGCCAAGAGTCTTCTGTAGAGGGCGTGGCCGTGGGACCGCGGCGAAGCAGAGGTAACGCCGCCGCCATACGTTTGGCTCTAGATTCCACATCGTTCAGCCCAGCTGCACCAAACTCACTAGGATGCATCCTTATCCATCCCCGAACAGGAATCCATAACAGTCGTTGATGGGCGTGGCCTAATTTCTCTACAGCGCCCCCTAGAAATTTTTAAATGATCAGCCCCAAGCCATGCTTTAACCTAGAATTATGAAACTTGGTACACATGTGTATCATGTCAGGACCTACAAAAAAGTCTCTTGGAGCCATGGTGCAAACCCAACAGGAAGTCGGCCATTTTGGATCAAAATCAGCCATTTCCTCTTTTTCATAGACATCGCATCTGATCTATCTCCTCCTGCAGCTTTTGAGATAGAGACTTCAAACTCAGTCAGCAGAGACTTGAGACATTAAAGATGAAAAGTTATCGTAGGAATTTTTCTATGTCAAAGCATGTGGGCGTGGCTAAGTCCCAAACTTTGACTATTCGCCATGAAACATCAAGATGCAATAACTTCCACATAGAAGGTCACAGCTGCATCAGACTTCCTATATCTGACTACAGACCACCCCTCATCACATTGAGATGGTCAGTTGATGACATCACCTTAACCCCGCCCACTTCCGACAGGAAGTCACCTGTTTTTTCTATTGTATGTCTTACTTTTACTCTCTAAGTCATATGGGTTTCATCCGGTGTAGGCTGACATGACATGATATGATGATGAACTCTCCCATGATGAACTCGACTGACCCGTGGGGGCGTGGCTAAGTCCCAAACTTTGACTATACAGCATGAAACATGAATGTGAAATAACTTCCAAATGCCAGGTCACAGCTGCATCAGACTTTCTATGTCTCATTATAGACCAGCCTTCATCATAGTTAGGTGGTCGATTGATGACATCACCCTTGCCCCGCCCACTTCCGACAGGAAGTGACCTGTTTTTTCTACTGTATGTCTTACTTTTTCTCTCTAATTCTTATGGGTTTCATCCTGTGCAGACTGACATGAAATGAAATGATGATGAACTCTGCCGTGATGAACTCTACTGACCCGTGGGGGCGTGGCTAAGTCCCAAACTTTGAATATACATCATGAAACATGAATGTGAAATTACTTCCTAATGCCAGGTCACAGATGCATCAGACTTTCTATGTCTCATTATAGACCAGCCCTCATCACAGTTAGGTGGTCGATTGATGACATCACCTTAGCCCCGCCCACTTCCGACAGGAAGTCACCTGTTTTTTATACTGTATGTCTTACTTTTACACTCTAAAACATGTTGGTGTGTCATGGATTCCAACCCTGTGCACACTGACATAACATGAGATGATGATGATGAACTCTGTCAATGCCTACAGACCCGTGGGGGAGTGGCAAAATGGCTGTCCCTCGCCATATGCATACGATCGTCTCTTATTCACAAACGCATCATCCTATTTGCACCAGACTTTTTATGAGTGAAACTTGTGAACCTCTGAGGAGCCCAATACAGTTTAATTGCAATTTGACTCCACTGCGCCCCCTAGGTTAATCAAACAGCTGTATCTCCTTGCCACATGGCCCAATCTGCTCCAGATTTTGGGTGCATGGCCAGTGAACGCTGCCGAAGACATCGAAGCGGATCGCATGGAGGACGGCGCGC
The DNA here is from genome assembly GCF_051168715.1 of Poecilia mexicana. NCBI lineage: Eukaryota > Metazoa > Chordata > Actinopteri > Cyprinodontiformes > Poeciliidae > Poecilia > Poecilia mexicana. The sequence goes on from NW_028263374.1 coordinate 504,184, forward strand.
GAGCGTCGGCGGTGGCCGGCGGGAGGCGGTGCTGGAACATCCGCGGTGGCTATAGGCTTGAGCGGCGCTTGGCTGCGAGGGCCGCTTGAGGCTCCGCGGAGCTTTAATTAGGCCCGAGCAGCTAAGCGCTGCGAGAGCCTATTGAAACCTTGCTGTTTCTTATTAGGCCCGAGCAGCTAAGCGCTGCGAAGGCCTATTGTAATCGTGCTGTTAATTATTATTATTATTATGCTTCCGCCAAATAAATTGGCTTTTAGGGGGCTTTATCATATTCAAAAACTCACCAAACTTGGCGGACGCATCAGGTCTGCGTGAAAATTACGTATTTTAAGGTCCCCAGAAAAATCGCACAAGAAACGGCTCAAGGGCGCCACCTAGCAACTTTCAAAGGACCCTTTCCTATTCACTTACTTTATCGTAGAGACTTGAAACTTGGTACACTTGTACAGCTCCCCAAAACACTCTGAATTTACAATTAATGTCATAGTGCAAGTATCACAGATTGTCGGCCATTTTGGATTGAATCTCCGATTTTGACCCGATTTTGTCCGTTTACAGGGTTCGCATTTGATCGAACTTGTCCTAGGGATTTCGATCGATCGGCTTCAAACTCGGTCAGATCGTTCATAAGGCATGGCCGATCCAAAGTTATCGTAGGTTTGCGTTTTCGGGCTTGCTGAAGCGGTCTTTCCGGGGGTCAAAGGTCACCGATTCGCCATGAAACATCAAACTGTTATAACTCTTTGAAAAAAAACTCATAGAAGCACCAAACTTTCAGTGATTGATCATCATGGGATGCTCTACAATACCCAACGGTCAAATGATGACGTCACTTAGGCCACGCCCCCTGAGAACAGGAAGTGTCATTTTTTACGCTGAACGGTCGCTATCTGACCCCTTTGTCCTAATCGAGGTGAAACTGTGTCCACAGACAGAAAACATGTTGGTGTGTTGAGGATTCCAAGCCAAGCTCATTTGAATCCAGCAGGTGGGCGTGGCGGCGTGGCGAAGTGACCCTAAACGCCGTGTCCTTACGTTTGGCTGTGGATTCCACAATTTTGAGGCCAGCTGCACCAAACTTGACATGAGTGATCCTGGTAGGGTCCCCTACGATCCTATGTTGTCATAGTCTGACGTCATCTAAGCCCCGCCCCCTCAGAACAGGAAGTGCTTTTTTTTCCATGGAAAGCTGCCTTTCTGGCTCACTGCACCTAATCAACATGATTCTGTGTTGGATGACAGATAACATGTTAGTGTCACTTGCTTTAAAGCGCCAAGAGTCTTCTGTAGAGGGCGTGGCCGTGGGACCGCGTCGAAGCAGAGGTAACGCCGCCGCCATACGTTTGGCTCTAGATTCCACATGGTTCAGCCCAGCTGCACCAAACTCACTAGGATGCATCCTTATCCATCCCCGAACAGGAATCCATAACAGTCGTTGATGGGCGTGGCCTAATTTCTCTACAGCGCCCCCTAGAAATTTTTAAATGATCAGCCCCAAGCCATGCTTTAACCTAGAATTATGAAACTTGGTACACATGTGTATCATGTCAGGACCTACAAAAAAGTCTCTTGGAGCCATGGTGCAAACCCAACAGGAAGTCGGCCATTTTGGATCAAAATCAGCCATTTCCTCTTTTTCATAGACATCGCATCTGATCTATCTCCTCCTGCAGCTTTTGAGATAGAGACTTCAAACTCAGTCAGCAGAGACTTGAGACATTAAAGATGAAAAGTTATCGTAGGAATTTTTCTATGTCAAAGCATGTGGGCGTGGCTAAGTCCCAAACTTTGACTATTCGCCATGAAACATCAAGATGCAATAACTTCCACATAGAAGGTCACAGCTGCATCAGACTTCCTATATCTGACTACAGACCACCCCTCATCACATTGAGATGGTCAGTTGATGACATCACCTTAACCCCGCCCACTTCCGACAGGAAGTCACCTGTTTTTTCTATTGTATGTCTTACTTTTACTCTCTAAGTCATATGGGTTTCATCCGGTGTAGGCTGACATGACATGATATGATGATGAACTCTCCCATGATGAACTCGACTGACCCGTGGGGGCGTGGCTAAGTCCCAAACTTTGACTATACACCATGAAACATGAATGTGAAATAACTTCCAAATGCCAGGTCAGAGCTGCATCAGACTTTCTATGTCTCATTATAGATAAGCCCTCATCACAGTTAGGTGGTCGATTGATGACGTCACCTTTGCCCCGCCCACTTCCGAAAGGAAGTAACATGTTTTTTCAAATGTATGTCTTACAGTCTAATTCATATGGGTTTAATCCTGTGCAGACTGACATAAAATGAAATGATGATGAACTTATTGATGATGAACTCATTGATGATGAACTCTACTGACCCGTGGGGGCGTGGCAAAATGGCTGTCCCTCGTAATATGCATACGTTCGTCTCGTATTCACAAACGCATCATCCGATTTGCACCAGACATTGTATGAGTGACACTTGTGAACCTCTAAGGAGCCCAATAGAGTTTATTTGTGATTTGACTCCACTGCGCCCCCTAGGTTAATCAAACAGCTGTATCTCCTCTCTACATGGCCCGATGTGCTCCAGATTTTTGGTTCATCGCCAGGGAGCTCTGCCGAAGCCGTAAAAGCGGATAGCGTGGATGAGGGCGCGCGAGCGTCGGCGGTGGCGGGCGGGTGGCGGTGCTGGTACCCCCGCGGTGGCTATAGGCCGGAGCAGCGCTAGCTGCGAGGGCCGCTTGAGGCTCCGCGGAGCTTTAATTATTATTATAGTTCTTGTGCCAAATGAATTGGCTTTTTGGGGGCTTTATCATATTCAAAAACTCACCAAACTTGGCGGGGGCATAGAGCCCGGTGCGAAATTTTGTATTTTATGGTCGTTGCAAAAATCGCAAAAGAAACGGCTCAAGGGCGCCACCTAGCAACTTTCAAAGGACCCTTTCCTATTCACTTACTTTATCGTAGAGACTTGAAACTTGGTACACTTGTACAGCTCCCCAAAACACTCAGAATTTACAATTAATGTCATAGTGCAAGTATCACAGATTGTCGGCCATTTTGGATTAAAGTTCCGATTTTGACCCGATTTTGGGCGTTTGCAGGGTTCGCATTTGATCGAACTTGTCCTAGGGATTTCGATCGATCGGCTTCAAACTCGGTCAGATCGTTCATAAGGCATGGCCGATCCAAAGTTATCGTAGGTTTGCGTTTTCGGGCTTGCTGAAGGGGTCTTTCCGGGGGTCAAAGGTCACCGATTCGCCATGAAACATCAAACTGTTATAACTCTTTGAAAAAAACTGATAGAGGCACCAAACTTTCAGTGATTGATCATCATGGGATGCTCTACAATACCCAACGGTCAAATGATGACGTCACTTAGGCCACGCCCCCTGAGAACAGGAAGTGTCATTTTTTACGCTGAACGGTCGCTATCTGACCCCTTTGACCTAATCAAGGTGAAACTGGGTCCACAGACAGAAAACATGTTGGTGTGTTGAGGATTCCAAGCCCAGCTCATTTGAATCCAGCAGGTGGGCGTGGCGGCGTGGCGAAGTGACCCTAAACGCCGTGTCCTTACGTTTGGCTGTGGATTCCACAATTTTGAGGCCAGCTGCACCAAACTTGACATGAGTGATCCTGGTAGGGTCCCCTACGATCCTATGTCGTCATAGTCTGACGTCATCTAAGCCCCGCCCTCTCAGAACAGGAAGTGCTTTTTTTTCCATGGAAAGCTGCCTTTCTGGCTCACTGCACCTAATCAACATGATTCTGTGTTGGATGACAGATAACATGTTAGTCTCACTTGCTTTAAAGCGCCAAGAGTCTTCTGTAGAGGGCGTGGCCGTGGGACCGCGGCGAAGCAGAGGTAACGCCGCCGCCATACGTTTGGCTCTAGATTCCACATCGTTCAGCCCAGCTGCACCAAACTCACTAGGATGCATCCTTATCCATCCCCGAACAGGAATCCATAACAGTCGTTGATGGGCGTGGCCTAATTTCTCTACAGCGCCCCCTAGAAATTTTTAAATGATCAGCCCCAAGCCATGCTTTAACCTAGAATTATGAAACTTGGTACACATGTGTATCATGTCAGGACCTACAAAAAAGTCTCTTGGAGCCATGGTGCAAACCCAACAGGAAGTCGGCCATTTTGGATCAAAATCAGCCATTTCCTCTTTTTCATAGACATCGCATCTGATCTATCTCCTCCTGCAGCTTTTGAGATAGAGACTTCAAACTCAGTCAGCAGAGACTTGAGACATTAAAGATGAAAAGTTATCGTAGGAATTTTTCTATGTCAAAGCATGTGGGCGTGGCTAAGTCCCAAACTTTGACTATTCGCCATGAAACATCAAGATGCAATAACTTCCACATAGAAGGTCACAGCTGCATCAGACTTCCTATATCTGACTACAGACCACCCCTCATCACATTGAGATGGTCAGTTGATGACATCACCTTAACCCCGCCCACTTCCGACAGGAAGTCACCTGTTTTTTCTATTGTATGTCTTACTTTTACTCTCTAAGTCATATGGGTTTCATCTGGTGTAGGCTGACATGACATGATATGATGATGAACTCTCCCATGATGAACTCGACTGACCCGTGGGGGCGTGGCTAAGTCCCAAACTTTGACTATACAGCATGAAACATGAATGTGAAATAACTTCCAAATGCCAGGTCAGAGCTGCATCAGACTTTCTATGTCTCATTATAGATAAGCCCTCATCACAGTTATGTGGTCGATTGATGACATCACCCTTGCCCCGCCCACTTCCGACAGGAAGTGACCTGTTTTTTCTACTGTATGTCTTACTTTTTCTCTCTAATTCTTATGGGTTTCATCCTGTGCAGACTGACATGAAATGAAATGATGATGAACTCTGCCGTGATGAACTCTACTGACCCGTGGGGGCGTGGCTAAGTCCCAAACTTTGAATATACATCATGAAACATGAATGTGAAATTACTTCCTAATGCCAGGTCACAGATGCATCAGACTTTCTATGTCTCATTATAGACCAGCCCTCATCACAGTTAGGTGGTCGATTGATGACATCACCTTAGCCCCGCCCACTTCCGACAGGAAGTCACCTGTTTTTTATACTGTATGTCTTACTTTTACACTCTAAAACATGTTGGTGTGTCATGGATTCCAACCCTGTGCAGACTGACATAACATGACATGATGATGAACTCTGTCAATGCCTACTGACCCGTGGGGGAGTGGCAAAATGGCTGTCCCTCGCCATATGCATATGATCGTCTCTTATTCACAAACGCATCATACTATTTGCACCAGACTTTTTATGAGTGAAACTTGTGAACCTCTGAGGAGCCCAATACAGTTTAATTGCAATTTGACTCCACTGCGCCCCCTAGGTTAATCAAACAGCTGTATCTCCTTGCCACATGGCCCAATCTGCTCCAGATTTTGGGTGCATGGCCAGTGAACGCTGCCGAAGACATCGAAGCGGATCGCATGGAGGACGGCGCGCGAGCGTCGGCGGTGGCCGGCGGGAGGCGGTGCTGGAACATCCGCGGTGGCTATAGGCTTGAGCGGCGCTTGGCTGCGAGGGCCGCTTGAGGCTCCGCGGAGCTTTAATTAGGCCCGAGCAGCTATCGCTGCGAGAGCCTATTGAAACCTTGCTGTTTATTAGGCCCGAGCAGCTAAGCGCTGCGAGAGCCTATTGTTCCTGTACTGTTTCTTATTATTATTACGATTCTGCCACCCTTTTTAGGGGGCTTTTTGGGGGCTTTATCATATTCAAAAACTCACCAAACGTGGCGGGGGCATAGAGCCCGGTGAAAAATTTCGTATTTTAAGGTCCCCAGAAAAATCGCACAAGAAACGGCTCAAGGGCGCCACCTAGCAACTTTCAAAAGACCCTTTCCTATTCACTTACTTTATCGTAGAGACTTGAAACTTGGTACACTTGTACAGCTCCCCAAAACACTCTGAATTTACAATTAATGTCATAGTGCAAGTATCACAGATTGTCGGCCATTTTGGATTAAAGTTCCGATTTTGACCCGATTTTGGGCGTTTGCAGGGTTCGCATTTGATCGAACTTGTCCTAGGGATTTCGATCGATCGGCTTCAAACTCGGTCAGATCGTTCATAAGGCATGGCCGATCCAAAGTTATCGTAGGTTTGCGTTTTCGGGCTTGCTGAAGGGGTCTTTCCGGGGGTCAAAGGTCACCGATTCGCCATGAAACATCAAACTGTTATAACTCTTTGAAAAAAACTCATAGAAGCACCAAACTTTCAGTGATTGATCATCATGGGATGCTCTACAATACCCAACGGTCAAATGATGACGTCACTTAGGCCACGCCCCCTGAGAACAGGAAGTGTCATTTTTTACGCTGAACGGTCGCTATCTGACCCCTTTGACCTAATCGAGGTGAAACTGTGTCCACAGACAGAAAACATGTTGGTGTGTTGAGGATTCCAAGCCAAGCTCATTTGAATCCAGCAGGTGGGCGTGGCGGCGTGGCGAAGTGACCCTAAACGCCGTGTCCTTACGTTTGGCTGTGGATTCCACAATTTTGAGGCCAGCTGCACCAAACTTGACATGAGTGATCCTGGTAGGGTCCCCTACGATCCTATGTTGTCATAGTCTGACGTCATCTAAGCCCCGCCCCCTCAGAACAGGAAGTGCTTTTTTTTCCATGGAAAGCTGCCTTTCTGGCTCACTGCACCTAATCAACATGATTCTGTGTTGGATGACAGATAACATGTTGGTCTCACTTGCTTTAAAGCGCCAAGAGTCTTCTGTAGAGGGCGTGGCCGTGGGACCGCGGCGAAGCAGAGGTAACGCCGCCGCCATACGTTTGGCTCTAGATTCCACATCGTTCAGCCCAGCTGCACCAAACTCACTAGGATGCATCCTTATCCATCCCCGAACAGGAATCCATAACAGTCGTTGATGGGCGTGGCCTAATTTCTCTACAGCGCCCCCTAGAAATTTTTAAATGATCAGCCCCAAGCCATGCTTTAACCTAGAATTATGAAACTTGGTACACATGTGTATCATGTCAGGACCTACAAAAAAGTCTCTTGGAGCCATGGTGCAAACCCAACAGGAAGTCGGCCATTTTGGATCAAAATCAGCCATTTCCTCTTTTTCATAGACATCGCATCTGATCTATCTCCTCCTGCAGCTTTTGAGATAGAGACTTCAAACTCAGTCAGCAGAGACTTGAGACATTAAAGATGAAAAGTTATCGTAGGAATTTTTCTATGTCAAAGCATGTGGGCGTGGCTAAGTCCCAAACTTTGACTATTCGCCATGAAACATCAAGATGCAATAACTTCCACATAGAAGGTCACAGCTGCATCAGACTTCCTATATCTGACTACAGACCACCCCTCATCACATTGAGATGGTCAGTTGATGACATCACCTTAACCCCGCCCACTTCCGACAGGAAGTCGCCTGTTTTTTCTATTGTATGTCTTACTTTTACTCTCTAAGTCATATGGGTTTCATCCGGTGTAGGCTGACATGACATGATATGATGATGAACTCTCCCATGATGAACTCGACTGACCCGTGGGGGCGTGGCTAAGTCCCAAACTTTGACTATACAGCATGAAACATGAATGTGAAATAACTTCCAAATGCCAGGTCACAGCTGCATCAGACTTTCTATGTCTCATTATAGACCAGCCTTCATCATAGTTAGGTGGTCGATTGATGACATCACCCTAGCCCCGCACACTTCCGACAGGAAGTAACCTCTTTCTTCAATTGTATGTCTTACTTTTACTCTCTAATTCTTATGGGTTTCATCCTGTGCAGACTGACATGAAATGAAATGATGATGAACTCTGCCGTGATGAACTCTACTGACCCGTGGGGGCGTGGCTAAGTCCCAAACTTTGAATATACATCATGAAACATGAATGTGAAATTACTTCCTAATGCCAGGTCACAGCTGCAACAGACTTTCTATGTCTCATTATAGACCAGCCCTCATCACAGTTAGGTGGTCGATTGATGACATCACCTTAGCCCCGCCCACTTCCGACAGGAAGTCACCTGTTTTTTATACTGTATGTCTTACTTTTACACTCTAAAACATGTTGGTGTGTCATGGATTCCAACCCTGTGCACACTGACATAACATGAGATGATGATGAACTCTGTCAATGCCTACAGACCCGTGGGGGAGTGGCAAAATGGCTGTCCCTCGCCATATGCATACGATCGTCTCTTATTCACAAACGCATCATCCTATTTGCACCTGACTTTTTATGAGTGAAACTTGTGAACCTCTGAGGAGCCCAATACAGTTTAATTGCAATTTGACTCCACTGCGCCCCCTAGGTTAATCAAACAGCTGTATCTCCTTGCCACATGGCCCAATCTGCTCCAGATTTTGGGTGCATGGCCAGTGAACGCTGCCGAAGACATCGAAGCGGATCGCATGGAGGACGGCGCGCGAGCGTCGGCGGTGGCCGGCGGGAGGCGGTGCTGGAACATCCGCGGTGGCTATAGGCTTGAGCGGCGCTTGGCTGCGAGGGCCGCTTGAGGCTCCGCGGAGCTTTAATTAGGCCCGAGCAGCTAAGCGCTGCGAGAGCCTATTGAAACTGTGCTGTTTATTATTATAGTTCTTGTGCCAAAAGAATTGGCTTTTTGGGGGCTTTCTCATATTCAAAAACTCACCAAACTTGGCGGGGGCATAGAGCCCGTGTAAAATTTACGTATTTTAAGGTCCCCAGAAAAATCGCACAAGAAACGGCTCAAGGGCGCCACCTAGCAACTTTCAAAAGACCCTTTCCTATTCACTTACTTTATCGTAGAGACTTGAAACTTGGTACACTTGTAGAGCTCCCCAAGACACTCTGAATTTACAATTAATGTCATAGTGCAAGTATCACAGATTGTCGGCCATTTTGGATTGAAGTTCCGATTTTGACCCGATTTTGGCCGTTCACAGGGTTCGCATTTGATCGAACTTGTCCTAGGGATTTCGATCGATCGGCTTCAAACTCGGTCAGATCGTTCAAAAGGCATGGCCGATCCAAAGTTATCGTAGGTTTGCGTTTTCGGGCTTGCTGAAGGGGTCTTTCCGGGGGTCAAAGGTCACCGATTCGCCATGAAACATAAAACTGTTATAACTCTTTGAAAAAAACTCATAGAAGCACCAAACTTTCAGTGATTGATCATCATGGGATGCTCTACAATACCCAAAGGTCAAATGATGACGTTACTTAGGCCACGCCCCCTGAGAACAGGAAGTGTCATTTTTTACGCTGAACGGTCGCTATCTGACCCCTTTGACCTAATCGAGGTGAAACTGTGTCCACAGACAGAAAACATGTTGGTGTGTTGAGGATTCCAAGCCAAGCTCATTTGAATCCAGCAGGTGGGCGTGGCGGCGTGGCGAAGTGACCCTAAACGCCGTGTCCTTACGTTTGGCTGTGGATTCCACAATTTTGAGGCCAGCTGCACCAAACTTGACATGAGTGATCCTGGTAGGGTCCCCTACGATCCTATGTTGTCATAGTCTGACGTAATCTAAGCCCCGCCCCCTCAGAACAGGAAGTGCTTTTTTTTCCATGGAAAGCTGCCTTTCTGGCTCACTGCACCTAATCAACATGATTCTGTGTTGGATGACAGATAACATGTTAGTCTCACTTGCTTTAAAGCGCCAAGACTCTTCTGTAGAGGGCGTGGCCGTGGGACCGCGGCGAAGCAGAGGTAACGCCGCCGCCATACGTTTGGCTCTAGATTCCACATCGTTCAGCCCAGCTGCACCAAACTCACTAGGATGCATCCTTATCCATCCCCGAACAGGAATCCATAACAGTCGTTGATGGGCGTGGCCTAATTTCTCTACAGCGCCCCCTAGACATTTTTAAATGATCAGCCCCAAGCCATGCTTTAACCTAGAATTATGAAACTTGGTACACATGTGTATCATGTCAGGACCTACAAAAAAGTCTCTTGGAGCCATGGTGCAAACCCAACAGGAAGTCGGCCATTTTGGATCAAAATCAGCCATTTCCTCTTTTTCATAGACATCGCATCTGATCTATCTCCTCCTGCAGCTTTTGAGATAGAGACTTCAAACTCAGTCAGCAGAGACTTGAGACATTAAAGATGAAAAGTTATCGTAGGAATTTTTCTATGTCAAAGCATGTGGGCGTGGCTAAGTCCCAAACTTTGACTATTCGCCATGAAACATCAAGATGCAATAACTTCCACATAGAAGGTCACAGCTGCATCAGACTTCCTATATCTGACTACAGACCACCCCTCATCACATTGAGATGGTCAGTTGATGACATCACCTTAACCCCGCCCACTTCCGACAGGAAGTCACCTGTTTTTTCTATTGTATGTCTTACTTTTACTCTCTAAGTCATATGGGTTTCATCCGGTGTAGGCTGACATGACATGATATGATGATGAACTCTCCCATGATGAACTCGACTGACCCGTGGGGGCGTGGCTAAGTCCCAAACTTTGACTATACAGCATGAAACATGAATGTGAAATAACTTCCAAATGCCAGGTCACAGCTGCATCAGACTTTCTATGTCTCATTATAGACCAGCCTTCATCATAGTTAGGTGGTCGATTGATGACATCACCCTAGCCCCGCACACTTCCGACAGGAAGTAACCTCTTTCTTCAATTGTATGTCTTACTTTTACTCTCTAATTCTTATGGGTTTCATCCTGTGCAGGCTGACATGAAATGACATGATGATGAACTCTCCCATGATGAACTCTACTGACCCGTGGGGGCGTGGCTAAGTCCCAAACTTTGACTATACACCATGAAACATGAATGTGAAATAACTTCCAAATGCCAGGTCAGAGCTGCATCAGACTTTCTATGTCTCATTATAGATAAGCCCTCATCACAGTTAGGTGGTCGATTGATGACATCACCCTTGCCCCGCACACTTCCGACAGGAAGTGACCTGTTTTTTCTACTGTATGTCTTACTTTTTCTCTCTAATTCTTATGGGTTTCATCCTGTGCAGACTGACATGAAATGAAATGATGATGAACTCTGCCGTGATGAACTCTACTGACCCGTGGGGGCGTGGCTAAGTCCCAAGCTTTGAATATACATCATGAAACATGAATGTGAAATTACTTCCTAATGCCAGGTCACAGATGCATCAGACTTTCTATGTCTCATTATAGACCAGCCCTCATCACAGTTAGGTGGTCGATTGATGACATCACCTTAGCCCCGCCCACTTCCGACAGGAAGTCACCTGTTTTTTATACTGTATGTCTTACTTTTACACTCTAAAACATGTTGGTGTGTCATGGATTCCAACCCTGTGCAGACTGACATAACATGACATGATGATGAACTCTGTCAATGCCTACTGACCCGTGGGGGAGTGGCAAAATGGCTGTCCCTCGCCATATGCATACGATCGTCTCTTATTCACAAACGCATCATCCTATTTGCACCAGACTTTTTATGAGTGAAACTTGTGAACCTCTGAGGAGCCCAATACAGTTTAATTGCAATTTGACTCCACTGCGCCCCCTAGGTTAATCAAACAGCTGTATCTCCTTGCCACATGGCCCAATCTGCTCCAGATTTTGGGTGCATGGCCAGGGAACGCTGCCGAAGGCATCGAAGCGAATCGCGTGGAGGACGGCGCGCGAGCGTCGGCGGTGGCCGGCGGGAGGCGGTGCTGGAACATCCGCGGTGGCTATAGGCTTGAGCGGCGCTTGGCTGCGAGGGCCGCTTGAGGCTCCGCGGAGCTTTAATTATTATTATAGTTCTTGTGCCAAATGAATTGGCTTTTTGGGGGCTTTATCATATTCAAAAACTCACCAAACTTGGCGGGGCCATAGAGTCTGGTGAAAATTTACGTATTTTAAGGTCCCCGGAAAAATCGCACCAGAAACAGCTCAAGGGCGCCACCTAGCAACTTTCAAAAGACCCTTTCCTATTCACTTACTTTATCGTAGAGACTTGAAATTTGGTACACTTGTAGAGCTCCCCAAAACACTAAGAATTTACAATTAATGTCATAGTGCAAGTATCACAGATTGTCGGCCATTTTGGATTGAAGTTCCGATTTTGACCCGATTTTGGCCGTTTACAGGGTTCGCATTTTTTCGAACTTGTCCTAGGGATTTCGATCGATCGGCTTGAAACTCGGTCAGATCGTTCATAAGGCATGGCCGATCCAAAGTTATCGTAGGTTTGCGTTTTCGGGCTTGCTGAAGGGGTCTTTCCGGGGGTCAAAGGTCACCGATTCGCCATGAAACATCAAACTGTTATAACTCTTTGAAAAAAACTCATAGAAGCACCAAACTTTCAGTGATTGATCATCATGGGATGCTCTACAATACCCAACGGTCAAATGATGACGTCACTTAGGCCACGCCCCCTGAGAACAGGAAGTGTCATTTTTTACGCTGAACGGTCGCTATCTAACCCCTTTGACCTAATCGAGGTGAAACTGTGTCCACAGACAGAAAACATGTTGGTGTGTTGAGGATTCCAAGCCAAGCTCATTTGAATCCAGCAGGTGGGCGTGGCGGCCTGGCGAAGTGACCCTAAACGCCGTGTCCTTACGTTTGGCTGTGGATTCCACAATTTTGAGGCCAGCTGCACCAAACTTGACATGAGTGATCCTGGTAGGGTCCCCTACGATCCTATGTTGTCATAGTCTGACGTCATCTAAGCCCCGCCCCCTCAGAACAGGAAGTGCTTTTTTTTCCATGGAAAGCTGCCTTTCTGGCTCACTGCACCTAATCAACATGATTCTGTGTTGGATGACAGATAACATGTTAGTCTCACTTGCTTTAAAGCGCCAAGAGTCTTCTGTAGAGGGCGTGGCCGTGGGGCCGCGGCGAAGCAGAGGTAACGCCGCCGCCATACGTTTGGCTCTAGATTCCACATCGTTCAGCCCAGCTGCACCAAACTCACTAGGATGCATCCTTATCCATCCCCGAACAGGAATCCATAACAGTCGTTGATGGGCGTGGCCTAATTTATCTACAGCGCCCCCTAGAAATTTTTAAATGATCAGCCCCAAGCCATGCTTTAACCTAGAATTATGAAACTTGGTACACATGTGTATCATGTCAGGACCTACAAAAAAGTCTCTTGGAGCCATGGTGCAAACCCAACAGGAAGTCGGCCATTTTGGATCAAAATCAGCCATTTCCTCTTTTTCATAGACATCGCATCTGATCTATCTCCTCCTGCAGCTTTTGAGATAGAGACTTCAAACTCAGTCAGCAGAGACTTGAGACATTAAAGATGAAAAGTTATCGTAGGAATTTTTCTATGTCAAAGCATGTGGGCGTGGCTAAGTCCCAAACTTTGACTATTCGCCATGAAACATCAAGATGCAATAACTTCCACATAGAAGGTCACAGCTGCATCAGACTTCCTATATCTGACTACAGACCACCCCTCATCACATTGAGATGGTCAGTTGATGACATCACCTTAACCCCGCCCACTTCCGACAGGAAGTCACCTGTTTTTTCTATTGTATGTCTTACTTTTACTCTCTAAGTCATATGGGTTTCATCCGGTGTAGGCTGACATGACATGATATGATGATGAACTCTCCCATGATGAACTCGACTGACCCGTGAGGGCGTGGCTAAGTCCCAAACTTTGACTATACAGCATGAAACATGAATGTGAAATAACTTCCAAATGCCAGGTCAGAGCTGCATCAGACTTTCTATGTCTCATTATAGATAAGCCCTCATCACAGTTATGTGGTCGATTGATGACATCACCCTTGCCCCGCCCACTTCCGACAGGAAGTGACCTGTTTTTTCTACTGTATGTCTTACTTTTACACTCTAAAACATGTTGGTGTGTCATGGATTCCAACCCTGTGCAGACTGACATAAAATGAGATGATGATGAACTCTGTAAAGGCCTGCTGACCCGTGGGGGCGTGACAAAATGGCTGTCCCTCGCCATATGCATACGATCGTCTCTTATTCACAGACGCATCATCCGATTTGCACCAGACTTTTTATGAGTGACACTTGTTAACCTCTAAGGAGCCCAATAGAGTTTAATTGCAATTTCACTCCACTGCGCCCCCTAGGTTAATCAAACAGCTGTATCTCCTTGCCACATGGCCCAATCTGCTCCAGATTGGGGGTGCATGGCCAGGGAACGCTGCCGAAGGCATCGAAGCGGATCGCGTGGAGGACGGCGCGCGAGCGTCGGCGGTGGCCGGCGGGAGGCGGTGCTGGAACATCCGCGGTGGCTATAGGCTTGAGCGGCGCTTGGCTGCGAGGGCCGCTTGAGGCTCCGCGGAGCTTTAATTAGGCCCGAGCAGCTAAGCGCTGCGAAGGCCTATTGTAATCGCGCTGTTTATTATTCTTATTATTATTATTATTATTATGCTTCCGCCAAATAAATTGGCTTTTAGGGGGCTTTATCATATTCAAAAACTCAACAAACTTGGCGGACGCGTCAGGTCTGTGTGAAAATTACGTATTTTAAGGTCCTCAGAAAAATCGCACCAGAAACGGCTCAAGGGCGCCACCTAGCAACTTTCAAAAGACCCTTTCCTATTCACTTACTTTATCGTAGAGACTTGAAATTTGGTACACTTGTAGAGCTCCCCAAAACACTCTGAATTTACAATTAATGTCATAGTGCAAGTATCACAGATTGTCGGCCATTTTGGATTGAAGTTCCGATTTTGACTGGATTTTGGACGTTTACAGGCGTCGCATTTGATCTAACTCCTCCTAGGGATTTTGATCGATCGGCTTCAAACTCGGTCAGATCGTTCAAAAGGCATGGCCGATCCAAAGTTATCGTAGGTTTGCGTTTTCGGGCTTGCTGAAGGGGTCTTTCCGGGGGTCAAAGGTCACCGATTCGCCATGAAACATCAAACTGTTATAACTCTTTGAAAAAAACTCATAGAAGCACCAAACTTTCAGTGATTGATCATCATGGGATGCTCTACAATACCCAACGGTCAAATGATGACGTCACTTAGGCCACGCCCCCTGAGAACAGGAAGTGTCATTTTTTACGCTGAACGGTCGCTATCTGACCCCTTTGACCTAATCGAGGTGAAACTGTGTCCACAGACAGAAAACATGTTGGTGTGTTGAGGATTCCAAGCCAAGCTCATTTGAATCCAGCAGGTGGGCGTGGCGGCGTGGCGAAGTGACCCTAAACGCCGTGTCCTTACGTTTGGCTGTGGATTCCACAATTTTGAGGCCAGCTGCACCAAACTTGACATGAGTGATCCTGGTAGGGTCCCCTACGATCCTATGTTGTCATAGTCTGACGTCATCTAAGCCCCGCCCCCTCAGAACAGGAAGTGCTTTTTTTTCCTTGGAAACCTGCCTTTCTGGCTCACTGCACCTAATCAACATGATTCTGTGTTGGATGACAGATAACATGTTAGTCTCACTTGCTTTAAAGCGCCAAGAGTCTTCTGTAGAGGGCGTGGCCGTGGGACCGCGGCGAAGCAGAGGTAACGCCGCCGCCATACGTTTGGCTCTAGATTCCACATCGTTCAGCCCAGCTGCACCAAACTCACTAGGATGCATCCTTATCCATCCCCGAACAGGAATCCATAACAGTCGTTGATGGGCGTGGCCTAATTTCTCTACAGCGCACCCTAGAAATTTTTAAATGATCAGCCCCAAGCCATGCTTTAACCTAGAATTATGAAACTTGGTACACATGTGTATCATGTCAGGACCTACAAAAAAGTCTCTTGGAGCCATGGTGCAAACCCAACAGGAAGTCGGCCATTTTGGATCAAAATCAGCCATTTCCTCTTTTTCATAGACATCGCATCTGATCTATCTCCTCCTGCAGCTTTTGAGATAGAGACTTCAAACTCAGTCAGCAGAGACTTGAGACATTAAAGATGAAAAGTTATCGTAGGAATTTTTCTATGTCAAAGCATGTGGGCGTGGCTAAGTCCCAAACTTTGACTATTCGCCATGAAACATCAAGATGCAATAACTTCCACATAGAAGGTCACAGCTGCATCAGACTTCCTATATCTGACTACAGACCACCCCTCATCACATTGAGATGGTCAGTTGATGACATCACCTTAACCCCGCCCACTTCCGACAGGAAGTCACCTGTTTTTTCTATTGTATGTCTTACTTTTACTCTCTAAGTCATATGGGTTTCATCCGGTCTAGGCTGACATGACATGATATGATGATGAACTCTCCCATGATGAACTCTACTGACCCGTGGGGGCGTGGCTAAGTCCCAAACTTTGACTATACACCATGAAACATGAATGTGAAATAACTTCCAAATGCCAGGTCAGAGCTGCATCAGACTTTCTATGTCTCATTATAGATAAGCCCTCATCACAGTTAGGTGGTCGATTGATGACGTCACCTTTGCCCCGCCCACTTCCGAAAGGAAGTAAAATGTTTTTTCAAATGTATGTCTTACTTTTACTCTCTAATTCTTATGGGTTTCATCCTGTGCAGGCTGACATGAAATGACATGATGATGAACTCTCCCATGATGAACTCTACTGACCCGTGGGGGCGTGGCTAAGTCCCAAACTTTGACTATACACCATGAAACATGAATGTGAAATTACTTCCTAATGCAAGGTCACAGATGCATCAGACTTTCTATGTGTCATTATAGACCAGCCATCATGACAGTTAGGTGGTCGATTGATGACATAACATTAGCCCCGCCCACTTCCGACAGGAAGTCACCTGTTTTTTCTACTGTATGTCTTACTTTTTCTCTCTAATTCTTATGGGTTTCATCCTGTCCTGACTGACATAAAATGAAATGATGATGAACTTATTGATGATGAACTCATTGATGATGTACTCTACTGACCCGTGGGGGCGTGGCAAAGTGGCTGTCCCTCGTAATATGCATACGTTCGTCTCGTATTCACAAACGCATCATCCGATTTGCACCAGACATTGTATGAGTGACACTTGTGAACCTCTAAGGAGCCCAATAGAGTTTAATTGTGATTTGACTCCACTGCGCCCCCTAGGTTAATCAAACAGCTGTATCTCCTCTCTACATGGCCCGATGTGCTCCAGATTTTTGGTTCATCGCCAGGGAGCTCTGCCGAAGCCGTAAAAGCGGATAGCGTGGATGAGGGCGCGCGAGCGTCGGCGGTGGCGGGCGGGTGGCGGTGCTGGTACCCCCGCGGTGGCTATAGGCCGGAGCAGCGCTAGCTGCGAGGGCCGCTTGAGGCTCCGCGGAGCTTTAATTATTCTTATTATTATTATTATTATTATGCTTCCGCCAAATAAATTGGCTTTTAGGGGGCTTTATCATATTCAAAAACTCAACAAACTTGGCGGACGCGTCAGGTCTGTGTGAAAATTACGTATTTTAAGGTCCTCAGAAAAATCGCACCAGAAACGGCTCAAGGGCGCCACCTAGCAACTTTCAAAAGACCCTTTCCTATTCACTTACTTTATCGTAGAGACTTGAAATTTGGTACACTTGTAGAGCTCCCCAAAACACTCTGAATTTACAATTAATGTCATAGTGCAAGTATCACAGATTGTCGGCCATTTTGGATTGAAGTTCCGATTTTGACTGGATTTTGGACGTTTACAGGCGTCGCATTTGATCTAACTCCTCCTAGGGATTTTGATCGATCGGCTTCAAACTCGGTCAGATCGTTCAAAAGGCATGGCCGATCCAAAGTTATCGTAGGTTTGCGTTTTCGGGCTTGCTGAAGGGGTCTTTCCGGGGGTCAAAGGTCACCGATTCGCCATGAAACATCAAACTGTTATAACTCTTTGAAAAAAACTCATAGAAGCACCAAACTTTCAGTGATTGATCATCATGGGATGCTCTACAATACCCAACGGTCAAATGATGACGTCACTTAGGCCACGCCCCCTGAGAACAGGAAGTGTCATTTTTTACGCTGAACGGTCGCTATCTGACCCCTTTGACCTAATCGAGGTGAAACTGTGTCCACAGACAGAAAACATGTTGGTGTGTTGAGGATTCCAAGCCAAGCTCATTTGAATCCAGCAGGTGGGCGTGGCGGCGTGGCGAAGTGACCCTAAACGCCGTGTCCTTACGTTTGGCTGTGGATTCCACAATTTTGAGGCCAGCTGCACCAAACTTGACATGAGTGATCCTGGTAGGGTCCCCTACGATCCTATGTTGTCATAGTCTGACGTCATCTAAGCCCCGCCCCCTCAGAACAGGAAGTGCTTTTTTTTCCTTGGAAACCTGCCTTTCTGGCTCACTGCACCTAATCAACATGATTCTGTGTTGGATGACAGATAACATGTTAGTCTCACTTGCTTTAAAGCGCCAAGAGTCTTCTGTAGAGGGCGTGGCCGTGGGACCGCGGCGAAGCAGAGGTAACGCCGCCGCCATACGTTTGGCTCTAGATTCCACATCGTTCAGCCCAGCTGCACCAAACTCACTAGGATGCATCCTTATCCATCCCCGAACAGGAATCCATAACAGTCGTTGATGGGCGTGGCCTAATTTCTCTACAGCGCCCCCTAGAAATTTTTAAATGATCAGCCCCAAGCCATGCTTTAACCTAGAATTATGAAACTTGGTACACATGTGTATCATGTCAGGACCTACAAAAAAGTCTCTTGGAGCCATGGTGCAAACCCAACAGGAAGTCGGCCATTTTGGATCAAAATCAGCCATTTCCTCTTTTTCATAGACATCGCATCTGATCTATCTCCTCCTGCAGCTTTTGAGATAGAGACTTCAAACTCAGTCAGCAGAGACTTGAGACATTAAAGATGAAAAGTTATCGTAGGAATTTTTCTATGTCAAAGCATGTGGGCGTGGCTAAGTCCCAAACTTTGACTATTCGCCATGAAACATCAAGATGCAATAACTTCCACATAGAAGGTCACAGCTGCATCAGACTTCCTATATCTGACTACAGACCACCCCTCATCACATTGAGATGGTCAGTTGATGACATCACCTTAACCCCGCCCACTTCCGACAGGAAGTCACCTGTTTTTTCTATTGTATGTCTTACTTTTACTCTCTAAGTCATATGGGTTTCATCCGGTCTAGGCTGACATGACATGATATGATGATGAACTCTCCCATGATGAACTCTACTGACCCGTGGGGGCGTGGCTAAGTCCCAAACTTTGACTATACACCATGAAACATGAATGTGAAATAACTTCCAAATGCCAGGTCAGAGCTGCATCAGACTTTCTATGTCTCATTATAGATAAGCCCTCATCACAGTTAGGTGGTCGATTGATGACGTCACCTTTGCCCCGCCCACTTCCGAAAGGAAGTAAAATGTTTTTTCAAATGTATGTCTTACTTTTACTCTCTAATTCTTATGGGTTTCATCCTGTGCAGGCTGACATGAAATGACATGATGATGAACTCTCCCATGATGAACTCTACTGACCCGTGGGGGCGTGGCTAAGTCCCAAACTTTGACTATACACCATGAAACATGAATGTGAAATTACTTCCTAATGCAAGGTCACAGATGCATCAGACTTTCTATGTGTCATTATAGACCAGCCATCATGACAGTTAGGTGGTCGATTGATGACATAACATTAGCCCCGCCCACTTCCGACAGGAAGTCACCTGTTTTTTCTACTGTATGTCTTACTTTTTCTCTCTAATTCTTATGGGTTTCATCCTGTCCTGACTGACATAAAATGAAATGATGATGAACTTATTGATGATGAACTCATTGATGATGTACTCTACTGACCCGTGGGGGCGTGGCAAAATGGCTGTCCCTCGTAATATGCATACGTTCGTCTCGTATTCACAAACGCATCATCCGATTTGCACCAGACATTGTATGAGTGACACTTGTGAACCTCTAAGGAGCCCAATAGAGTTTAATTGTGATTTGACTCCACTGCGCCCCCTAGGTTAATCAAACAGCTGTATCTCCTCTCTACATGGCCCGATGTGCTCCAGATTTTTGGTTCATCGCCAGGGAGCTCTGCCGAAGCCGTAAAAGCGGATAGCGTGGATGAGGGCGCGCGAGCGTCGGCGGTGGCGGGCGGGTGGCGGTGCTGGTACCCCCGCGGTGGCTATAGGCCGGAGCAGCGCTAGCTGCGAGGGCCGCTTGAGGCTCCGCGGAGCTTTAATTAGGCCCGAGCAGCTAAGCGCTGCGAAGGCCTATTGTAATCGCGCTGTTTATTATTCTTATTATTATTATTATTATTATGCTTCCGCCAAATAAATTGGCTTTTAGGGGGCTTTATCATATTCAAAAACTCACCAAACTTGGCGGACGCGTCAGGTCTGTGTGAAAATTACGTATTTTAAGGTCCTCAGAAAAATCGCACAAGAAACGGCTCAAGGGCGCCACCTAGCAACTTTCAAAAGACCCTTTCCTATTCACTTACTTTATCGTAGAGACTTGAAATTTGGTACACTTGTAGAGCTCCCCAAAACACTCTGAATTTACAATTAATGTCATAGTGCAAGTATCACAGATTGTCGGCCATTTTGGATTAAAGTTCCGATTTTGAACCGATTTTGGGCGTTTGCAGGGTTCGCATTTGATCGAACTTGTCCTAGGGATTTCGATCGATCGGCTTCAAACTCGGTCAGATCGTTCAAAAGGCATGGCCGATCCAAAGTTATCGTACGTTTGTGTTTTCGGGCTTGCTGAAGGGGTCTTTCCGGGGGTCAAAGGTCACCGATTCGCCATGAAACATCAAACTGTTATAACTCTTTGAAAAAAACTCATAGAAGCACCAAACTTTCAGTGATTGATCATCATGGGATGCTCTACAATACCCAACGGTCAAATGATGACGTCACTTAGGCCACGCCCCCTGAGAACAGGAAGTGTCATTTTTTACGCTGAACGGTCGCTATCTGACCCCTTTGACCTAATCGAGGTGAAACTGTGTCCACAGACAGAAAACATGTTGGTGTGTTGAGGATTCCAAGCCAAGCTCATTTGAATCCAGCAGGTGGGCGTGGCGGCGTGGCGAAGTGACCCTAAACGCCGTGTCCTTACGTTTGGCTGTGGATTCCACAATTTTGAGGCCAGCTGCACCAAACTTGACATGACTGATCCTGGTAGGGTCCCCTACGAACCTATGTTGTCATAGTCTGACGTCATCTAAGCCCCGCCCCTCAGAACAGGAAGTGCTTTTTTTTCCATGGAAAGCTGCCTTTCTGGCTCACTGCACCTAATCAACATGATTCTGTGTTGGATGACAGATAACATGTTAGTGTCACTTGCTTTAAAGCGCCAAGAGTCTTCTGTAGAGGGCGTGGCCGTGGGACCGCGGCGAAGCAGAGGTAACGCCGCCGCCATACGTTTGGCTCTAGATTCCACATCGTTCAGCCCAGCTGCACCAAACTCACTAGGATGCATCCTTATCCATCCCCGAACAGGAATCCATAACAGTCGTTGATGGGCGTGGCCTAATTTCTCTACAGCGCCCCCTAGAATTTTTTAAATGATCAGCCCCAAGCCATTCTTTAACCTAGAATTATGAAACTTGGTACACATGTGTATCATGTCAGGACCTACAAAAAAGTCTCTTGGAGCCATGGTGCAAACCCAACAGGAAGTCGGCCATTTTGGATCAAAATCAGCCATTTCCTCTTTTTCATAGACATCGCATCTGATCTATCTCCTCCTGCAGCTTTTGAGATAGAGACTTCAAACTCAGTCAGCAGAGACTTGAGACATTAAAGATGAAAAGTTATCGTAGGAATTTTTCTATGTCAAAGCATGTGGGCGTGGCTAAGTCCCAAACTTTGACTATTCGCCATGAAACATCAAGATACAATAACTTCCACATAGAAGGTCACAGCTGCATCAGACTTCCTATATCTGACTACAGACCACCCCTCATCACATTGAGATGGTCAGTTGATGACATCACCTTAACCCCGCCCACTTCCGACAGGAAATCACCTGTTTTTTCTATTGTATGTCTTACTTTTACTCTCTAAATCATATGGGATTCATCCTGTGCAGGCTGACATGAAATTACATGATGATGAACTCTCCCATGATGAACTCGACTGACCCGTGGGGGCGTGGCTAAGTCCCAAACTTTGACTATACAGCATGAAACATGAATGTGAAATAACTTCCAAATGCCAGGTCACAGCTGCATCAGACTTTCTATGTCTCATTATAGACCAGCCTTCATCATAGTTAGGTGGTCGATTGATGACATCACCCTAGCCCCGCCCACTTCCGACAGGAAGTAACCTCTTTCTTCAATTGTATGTCTTACTTTTACTCTCTAATTCTTATGGGTTTCATCCTGTGCAGGCTGACATGAAATGACATGATGATGAACTCTCCCATGATGAACTCTACTGACCCGTGGGGGCGTGGCTAAGTCCCAAACTTTGACTATACACCATGAAACATGAATGTGAAATAACTTCCAAATGCCAGGTCAGAGCTGCATCAGACTTTCTATGTCTCATTATAGATAAGCCCTCATCACAGTTATGTGGTCGATTGATGACATCACCCTTGCCCCGCCCACTTCCGACAGGAAGTGACCTGTTTTTTCTACTGTATGTCTTACTTTTTCTCTCTAATTCTTATGGGTTTCATCCTGTGCAGACTGACATGAAATGAAATGATGATGAACTCTGCCGTGATGAACTCTACTGACCCGTGGGGGCGTGGCTAAGTCCCAAACTTTGATTATACATCATGAAACATGAATGTGAAATTACTTCCTAATGCCAGGTCACAGATGCATCAGACTTTCTATGTGTCATTATAGACCAGCCATCATGACAGTTAGGTGGTCGATTGATGACATCACCTTAACCCCGCACACTTCCGACAGGAAGTCACCTGTTTTTTCTACTGTATGTCTTACTTTTTCTCTCTAATTCTTATGGGTTTCATCCTGTGCAGACTGACATAAAATGAAATGATGATGAACTTATTGATGATGAACTCATTGATGATGAACTCTACTGACCCGTGGGGGCGTGGCAAAATGGCTGTCCCTCGTAATATGCATACGTTCGTCTCGTATTCACAAACGCATCATCCGATTTGCACCAGACATTGTATGAGTGACACTTGTGAACCTCTAAGGAGCCCAATAGAGTTTAATTGTGATTTGACTCCACTGCGCCCCCTAGGTTAATCAAACAGCTGTATCTCCTCTCTACATGGCCCGATGTGCTCCAGATTTTTGGTTCATCGCCAGGGAGCTCTGCCGAAGCCGTAAAAGCGGATAGCGTGGATGAGGGCGCGCGAGCGTCGGCGGTGGCGGGCGGGGGGCGGTGCTGGTACCCCCGCGGTGGCTATAGGCCGGAGCAGCGCTAGCTGCGAGGGCCGCTTGAGGCTCCGCGGAGCTTTAATTATTATTATAGTTCTTGTGCCAAATGAATTGGCTTTTTGGGGGCTTTATCATATTCAAAAACTCACCAAACTTGGCGGGGCCATAGAGTCTGGTGAAAATTTACGTATTTTAAGGTCCCCGGAAAAATCGCACCAGAAACGGCTCAAGGGCGCCACCTAGCAACTTTTAAAAGACCCTTTCCTATTCACTTACTTTATCGTAGAGACTTGAAACTTGGTACACTTGTAGAGCTCCCCAAAACACTCTGAATTTACAATTAATGTCATAGTGCAAGTATCACAGATTGTCGGCCATTTTGGATTAAAGTTCCGATTTTGACCCGATTTTGGGCGTTTGCAGGGTTCGCATTTGATCGAACTTGTCCTAGGGATTTCGATCGATCGGCTTCAAACTCGGTCAGATCGTTCATAAGGCATGGCCGATCCAAAGTTATCGTAGGTTTGCGTTTTCGGGCTTGCTGAAGGGGTCTTTCCGGGGGTCAAAGGTCACCGATTCGCCATGAAACATCAAACTGTTATAACTCTTTGAAAAAAACTCATAGAAGCACCAAACTTTCAGTGATTGATCATCATGGGATGCTCTACAATACCCAACGGTCAAATGATGACGTCACTTAGGCCACGCCCCCTGAGAACAGGAAGTGTCATTTTTTACGCTGAACGGTCGCTATCTGACCCCTTTGACCTAATCGAGGTGAAACTGTGTCCACAGACAGAAAACATGTTGGTGTGTTGAGGATTCCAAGCCAAGCTCATTTGAATCCAGCAGGTGGGCGTGGCGGCGTGGCGAAGTGACCCTAAACGCCGTGTCCTTACGTTTGGCTGTGGATTCCACAATTTTGAGGCCAGCTGCACCAAACTTGACATGAGTGATCCTGGTAGGGTCCCCTACGATCCTATGTTGTCATAGTCTGACGTCATCTAAGCCCCGCCCCCTCAGAACAGGAAGTGCTTTTTTTTCCATGGAAAGCTGCCTTTCTGGCTCACTGCACCTAATCAACATGATTCTGTGTTGGATGACAGATAACATGTTAGTCTCACTTGCTTTAAAGCGCCAAGAGTCTTCTGTAGAGGGCGTGGCCGTGGGACCGCGGCGAAGCAGAGGTAACGCCGCCGCCATACGTTTGGCTCTAGATTCCACATCGTTCAGCCCAGCTGCACCAAACTCACTAGGATGCATCCTTATCCATCCCCGAACAGGAATCCATAACAGTCGTTGATGGGCGTGGCCTAATTTCTCTACAGCGCCCCCTAGAAATTTTTAAATGATCAGCCCCAAGCCATGCTTTAACCTAGAATTATGAAACTTGGTACACATGTGTATCATGTCAGGACCTACAAAAAAGTCTCTTGGAGCCATGGTGCAAACCCAACAGGAAGTCGGCCATTTTGGATCAAAATCAGCCATTTCCTCTTTTTCATAGACATCGCATCTGATCTATCTCCTCCTGCAGCTTTTGAGATAGAGACTTCAAACTCAGTCAGCAGAGACTTGAGACATTAAAGATGAAAAGTTATCGTAGGAATTTTTCTATGTCAAAGCATGTGGGCGTGGCTAAGTCCCAAACTTTGACTATTCGCCATGAAACATCAAGATGCAATAACTTCCACGTAGAAGGTCACAGCTGCATCAGACTTCCTATATCTGACTACAGACCACCCCTCATCACATTGAGATGGTCAGTTGATGACGTCACCTTAACCCCGCCCACTTCCGACAGGAAGTCACCTGTTTTTTCTATTGTATGTCTTACTTTTACTCTCTAAGTCATATGGGTTTCATCCGGTGTAGGCTGACATGACATGATATGATGATGAACTCTCCCATGATGAACTCGACTGACCCGTGGGGGCGTGGCTAAGTCCCAAACTTTGACTATACAGCATGAAACATGAATGTGAAATAACTTCCAAATGCCAGGTCACAGCTGCATCAGACTTTCTATGTCTCATTATAGACCAGCCCTCATCACAGTTATGTGGTCGATTGATGACATCACCCTTGCCCCGCCCACTTCCGACAGGAAGTCACCTCTATTTTCTACTGTATGTCTGACTTTTACTCTCTAAGTAATGTTGGTGTGTCATGGATTCCAACCCTGTGCAGGCTGACATAAAATGAGATGATGATGAACTCTGTAAATGCCTACTGCTAAGTTTGGGACTAAGCGTGGCTTAGTCCCAAACTTTGACTATTCACCATGAAACATGAATGTGAAATAACTTCCTAATGCCAGGTCACAGCTGCATCAGACTTTCTATGTCTCATTATAGACCAGTCCTCATCACAGTTAGGTGGTCGATTGATGACATCACCTTAGCCCCGCCCACTTCCGACAGGAAGTCACCTGTTTTTTCTACTGTATGTCTGACTTTTACTCTCTAAGTCATATGGGTTTCATCCTGTGCAGACTGACATAAAATGCCATGAAGATGAACTCTGTCAATGGCATCTGACCCTTGTGGGTGTGGCAAAAATGGCTGTCCCTCGCCATATGCATACGATCGTCTCTTATTGACAAACGCATCATCCCATTTGCTCCAGACTTTTTATGAGTGACACTTGTGAACCTCTAAGGAGCCCAATAGAGTTTAATTGCAATTTGACTCTACTGCGCACCCAGGTTAATCAAACACCTGTGTCTCCTTGCGATATCAGCTGATCTACACCAGATTTTTGTGCATTGACTGGGAGCAATGTCGAACATGACAGGGTGACTATCTTCAGGGCGGGTTTGGCAGTTCCGTGAGAGCAAGGCGGTGGCTGGGGGTAGGCGGTGGCTGGGCTGACATGGTGCTGAGGGGAGGCAGTGGCTGGGCGGAGGTGGTGCTGAGGGGAGGCGG
Organism: Poecilia mexicana; assembly: GCF_051168715.1. Classification (NCBI taxonomy): domain Eukaryota; kingdom Metazoa; phylum Chordata; class Actinopteri; order Cyprinodontiformes; family Poeciliidae; genus Poecilia; species Poecilia mexicana. Next base: position 530,349 of record NW_028263374.1, read on the forward strand.
TGGCTGAGGGGAGGCGGTGCTGGAACATCCGCGGTCGCTAGGCTTGAGCGGCGCTTGGCTGCGAGGGCCGCTTGAGGCTCCGCGGAGCTTTAATTATTATTATTCTGCCACCCACTTTGGGGGGCTTTTTGGGGGCTTTATCATATTCAAAAACTCACCAAACGTGGCGGGGGCATAGAGCCCGGTGAAAAATTACGTATTTTATGGTGGTTGCAAAAATCGCTAAAGAAACGGCTCAAGGGCGCCACCTAGCAACTTTCAAAGGACCCTTTCCTATTCACTTACTTTATCGTAGAGACTTGAAACTTGGTACACTTGTAGAGCTCCCCAAGACACTCTGAATTTACAATTAATGTCATAGTGCAAGTATCACAGATTGTCGGCCATTTTGGATTGAAGTTCCGATTTTGACCCGATTTTGGGCGTTTGCAGGGTTCGCATTTGATCGAACTTGTCCTAGGGATTTCGATCGATCGGCTTCAAACTCGGTCAGATCGTTCATAAGGCATGGCCGATCCAAAGTTATCGTAGGTTTGCGTTTTCGGGCTTGCTGAAGGGGTCTTTCCGGGGGTCAAAGGTCACCGATTCGCCATGAAACATCAAACTGTTATAACTCTTTGAAAAAAACTCATAGAAGCACCAAACTTTCAGTGATTGATCATCATGGGATGCTCTACAATACCCAACGGTCAAATGATGACGTCACTTAGGCCACGCCCCCTGAGAACAGGAAGTGTCATTTTTTACGCTGAACGGTCGCTATCTGACCCCTTTGACCTAATCGAGGTGAAACTGTGTCCACAGACAGAAAACATGTTGGTGTGTTGAGGATTCCAAGCCAAGCTCATTTGAATCCAGCAGGTGGGCGTGGCGGCGTGGCGAAGTGACCCTAAACGCCGTGTCCTTACGTTTGGCTGTGGATTCCACAATTTTGAGGCCAGCTGCACCAAACTTGACATGAGTGATCCTGGTAGGGTCCCCTACGATCCTATGTTGTCATAGTCTGACGTCATCTAAGCCCCGCCCCCTCAGAACAGGAAGTGCTTTTTTTTCCATGGAAAGCTGCCTTTCTGGCTCACTGCACCTAATCAACATGATTCTGTGTTGGATGACAGATAACATGTTAGTCTCACTTGCTTTAAAGCGCCAAGAGTCTTCTGTAGAGGGCGTGGCCGTGGGACCGCGGCGAAGCAGAGGTAACGCCGCCGCCATACGTTTGGCTCTAGATTCCACATCGTTCAGCCCAGCTGCACCAAACTCACTAGGATGCATCCTTATCCATCCCCGAACAGGAATCCATAACAGTCGTTGATGGGCGTGGCCTAATTTCTCTACAGCGCCCCCTAGAAATTTTTAAATGATCAGCCCCAAGCCATGCTTTAACCTAGAATTATGAAACTTGGTACACATGTGTATCATGTCAGGACCTACAAAAAAGTCTCTTGGAGCCATGGTGCAAACCCAACAGGAAGTCGGCCATTTTGGATCAAAATCAGCCATTTCCTCTTTTTCATAGACATCGCATCTGATCTATCTCCTCCTGCAGCTTTTGAGATAGAGACTTCAAACTCAGTCAGCAGAGACTTGAGACATTAAAGATGAAAAGTTATCGTAGGAATTTTTCTACGTCAAAGCATGTGGGCGTGGCTAAGTCCCAAACTTTGACTATTCGCCATGAAACATCAAGATGCAATAACTTCCACATAGAAGGTCACAGCTGCATCAGACTTCCTATATCTGACTACAGACCACCCCTCATCACATTGAGATGGTCAGTTGATGACATCACCTTAACCCCGCCCACTTCCGACAGGAAGTCACCTGTTTTTTCTATTGTATGTCTTACTTTTACTCTCTAAGTCATATGGGTTTCATCCGGTGTAGGCTGACATGACATGATATGATGATGAACTCTCCCATGATGAACTCGACTGACCCGTGGGGGCGTGGCTAAGTCCCAAACTTTGACTATACAGCATGAAACATGAATGTGAAATAACTTCCAAATGCCAGGTCACAGCTGCATCAGACTTTCTATGTCTCATTATAGACCAGCCTTCATCATAGTTAGGTGGTCGATTGATGACATCACCCTAGCCCCGCACACTTCCGACAGGAAGTAACCTCTTTCTTCAATTGTATGTCTTACTTTTACTCTCTAATTCTTATGGGTTTCATCCTGTGCAGGCTGACATGAAATGACATGATGATGAACTCTCCCATGATGAACTCTACTGACCCGTGGGGGCGTGGCTAAGTCCCAAACTTTGACTATACACCATGAAACATGAATGTGAAATAACTTCCAAATGCCAGGTCAGAGCTGCATCAGACTTTCTATGTCTTATTATAGATAAGCCCTCATAACAGTTATGTGGTCGATTGATGACATCACCCTTGCCCCGCCCACTTCCGACAGGAAGTGACCTGTTTTTTCTACTGTATGTCTTACTTTTTCTCTCTAATTCTTATGGGTTTCATCCTGTGCAGACTGACATGAAATGAAATGATGATGAACTCTCCCATGATGAACTCTACTGACCCGTGGGGGCGTGGCTAAGTCCCAAACTTTGACTATTCGCCATGAAACATCAAGATGCAATAACTTCCACATAGAAGGTCACAGCTGCATCAGACTTCCTATATCTGACTACAGACCACCCCTCATCACATTGAGATGGTCAGTTGATGACGTCACCTTAACCCCGCCCACTTCCGACAGGAAGTCACCTGTTTTTTCTATTGTATGTCTTACTTTTACTCTCTAAGTCATATGGGTTTCATCCGGTGTAGGCTGACATGACATGATATGATGATGAACTCTCCCATGATGAACTCGACTGACCCGTGGGGGCGTGGCTAAGTCCCAAACTTTGACTATACAGCATGAAACATGAATGTGAAATAACTTCCAAATGCCAGGTCACAGCTGCATCAGACTTTCTATGTCTCATTATAGACCAGCCCTCATCACAGTTATGTGGTCGATTGATGACATCACCCTTGCCCCGCCCACTTCCGACAGGAAGTCACCTCTATTTTCTACTGTATGTCTGACTTTTACTCTCTAAGTAATGTTGGTGTGTCATGGATTCCAACCCTGTGCAGGCTGACATAAAATGAGATGATGATGAACTCTGTAAATGCCTACTGCTAAGTTTGGGACTAAGCGTGGCTTAGTCCCAAACTTTGACTATTCACCATGAAACATGAATGTGAAATAACTTCCTAATGCCAGGTCACAGCTGCATCAGACTTTCTATGTCTCATTATAGACCAGTCCTCATCACAGTTAGGTGGTCGATTGATGACATCACCTTAGCCCCGCCCACTTCCGACAGGAAGTCACCTGTTTTTTCTACTGTATGTCTGACTTTTACTCTCTAAGTCATATAGGTTTCATCCTGTGCAGACTGACATAAAATGCCATGAAGATGAACTCTGTCAATGGCATCTGACCCTTGTGGGTGTGGCAAAAATGGCTGTCCCTCGCCATATGCATACGATCGTCTCTTATTGACAAACGCATCATCCCATTTGCTCCAGACTTTTTATGAGTGACACTTGTGAACTTCTAAGGAGCCCAATAGAGTTTAATTGCAATTTGACTCTACTGCGCACCCAGGTTAATCAAACACCTGTGTCTCCTTGCGATATCAGCTGATCTACACCAGATTTTTGTGCATTGACTGGGAGCAATGTCGAACATGACAGGGTGACTATCTTCAGGGCGGGTTTGGCAGTTCCGTGAGAGCAAGGCGGTGGCTGGGGGTAGGCGGTGGCTGGGCTGACATGGTGCTGAGGGGAGGCAGTGGCTGGGCGGAGGTGGTGCTGAGGGGAGGCGGTGGCTGAGGGGAGGCGGTGCTGGAACATCCGCGGTCGCTAGGCTTGAGCGGCGCTTGGCTGCGAGGGCCGCTTGAGGCTCCGCGGAGCTTTAATTAGGCCCGAGCAGCTAAGCGCTGCGAGAGCCTATTGAAACTGTGCTGTTTATTATTATTATTTTTATTGTGCCAAAAGAATTGGCTTTTTGGGGGCTTTCTCATATTCAAAAACTCACCAAACTTGGCGGGGGCATAGAGCCCGTGTAAAATTTACGTATTTTAAGGTCCCCAGAAAAATCGCACAAGAAACGGCTCAAGGGCGCCACCTAGCAACTTTCAAAAGACCCTTTCCTATTCACTTACTTTATCGTAGAGACTTGAAACTTGGTACACTTGTAGAGCTCCCCAAGACACTCAGAATTTACAATTAATGTCATAGTGCAAGTATCACAGATTGTCGGCCATTTTGGATTAAAGTTCCGATTTTGACCCGATTTTGGGCGTTTGCAGGGTTCGCATTTGATCGAACTTGTCCTAGGGATTTCGATCGATCGGCTTCAAACTCGGTCAGATCGTTCATAAGGCATGGCCGATCCAAAGTTATCGTAGGTTTGCGTTTTCGGGCTTGCTGAAGGGGTCTTTCCGGGGGTCAAAGGTCACCGATTCGCCATGAAACATCAAACTGTTATAACTCTTTGAAAAAAACTCATAGAAGAACCAAACTTTCAGTGATTGATCATCATGGGATGCTCTACAATACCCAACGGTCAAATGATGACGTCACTTAGGCCACGCCCCCTGAGAACAGGAAGTGTCATTTTTTACGCTGAACGGTCGCTATCTGACCCCTTTGACCTAATCGAGGTGAAACTGTGTCCACAGACAGAAAACATGTTGGTGTGTTGAGGATTCCAAGCCAAGCTCATTTGAATCCAGCAGGTGGGCGTGGCGGCGTGGCGAAGTGACCCTAAACGCCGTGTCCTTACGTTTGGCTGTGGATTCCACAATTTTGAGGCCAGCTGCACCAAACTTGACATGAGTGATCCTGGTAGGGTCCCCTACGATCCTATGTTGTCATAGTCTGACGTCATCTAAGCCCCGCCCCCTCAGAACAGGAAGTGCTTTTTTTTCCATGGAAAGCTGCCTTTCTGGCTCACTGCACCTAATCAACATGATTCTGTGTTGGATGACAGATAACATGTTAGTCTCACTTGCTTTAAAGCGCCAAGAGTCTTCTGTAGAGGGCGTGGCCGTGGGACCGCGGCGAAGCAGAGGTAACGCCGCCGCCATACGTTTGGCTCTAGATTCCACATCGTTCAGCCCAGCTGCACCAAACTCACTAGGATGCATCCTTATCCATCCCCGAACAGGAATCCATAACAGTCGTTGATGGGCGTGGCCTAATTTCTCTACAGCGCCCCCTAGAAATTTTTAAATGATCAGCCCCAAGCCATGCTTTAACCTAGAATTATGAAACTTGGTACACATGTGTATCATGTCAGGACCTACAAAAAAGTCTCTTGGAGCCATGGTGCAAACCCAACAGGAAGTCGGCCATTTTGGATCAAAATCAGCCATTTCCTCTTTTTCATAGACATCGCATCTGATCTATCTCCTCCTGCAGCTTTTGAGATAGAGACTTCAAACTCAGTCAGCAGAGAGTTGAGACATTAAAGATGAAAAGTTATCGTAGGAATTTTTCTATGTCAAAGCATGTGGGCGTGGCTAAGTCCCAAACTTTGACTATTCGCCATGAAACATCAAGATGCAATAACTTCCACATAGAAGGTCACAGCTGCATCAGACTTCCTATATCTGACTACAGACCACCCCTCATCACATTGAGATGGTCAGTTGATGACATCACCTTAACCCCGCCCACTTCCGACAGGAAGTCACCTGTTTTTTCTATTGTATGTCTTACTTTTACTCTCTAAGTCATATGGGTTTCATCCGGTGTAGGCTGACATGACATGATATGATGATGAACTCTCCCATGATGAACTCGACTGACCCGTGGGGGCGTGGCTAAGTCCCAAACTTTGACTATACAGCATGAAACATGAATGTGAAATAACTTCCAAATGCCAGGTCACAGCTGCATCAGACTTTCTATGTCTCATTATAGACCAGCCTTCATCATAGTTAGGTGGTCGATTGATGACATCACCCTAGCCCCGCCCACTTCCGACAGGAAGTAACCTCTTTCTTCAATTGTATGTCTTACTTTTACTCTCTAATTCTTATGGGTTTCATCCTGTGCAGGCTGACATGAAATGACATGATGATGAACTCTCCCATGATGAACTCTACTGACCCGTGGGGGCGTGGCTAAGTCCCAAACTTTCACTATACACCATGAAACATGAATGTGAAATAACTTCCAAATGCCAGGTCAGAGCTGCATCAGACTTTCTATGTCTCATTATAGATAAGCCCTCATCACAGTTATGTGGTCGATTGATGACATCACCCTTGCCCCGCACACTTCCGACAGGAAGTGACCTGTTTTTTCTACTGTATGTCTTACTTTTTCTCTCTAATTCTTATGGGTTTCATCCTGTGCAGACTGACATGAAATGACATGAAGATGAACTCTGTCAATGGCATCTGACCCTTGTGGGTGTGGCAAAAATGGCTGTCCCTCGCCATATGCATACGATCGTCTCTTATTCACAAACGCATCATCCCATTTGCTCCAGACTTTTTATGACTGACACTTGTGAACCTCTAAGGAGCCCAATAGAGTTTAATTGCAATTTGACTCTACTGCGCACCCAGGTTAATCAAACACCTGTGTCTCCTTGCGATATCAGCTGATCTACACCAGATTTTTGTGCATTGACTGGGAGCAATGTCGAACATGACAGGGTGACTATCTTCAGGGCTGGTTTGGCAGCTCCGTGAGAGCAAGGCGGTGGCTGGGGGTAGGCGGTGGCTGGGGTGACATGGTGCTGAGGGGAGGCAGTGGCTGGGGGGAGGTGGTGCTGAGGGGAGGCGGTGGCTGAGGGGAGGCGGTGCTGGAACATCCGCGGTGGCTAGGCTTGAGCGGCGCTTGGCTGCGAGGGCCGCTTGAGGCTCCGCGGAGCTTTAATTATTATTATTCTGCCACCCACTTTGGGGGGCTTTTTGGGGGCTTTATCATATTCAAAAACTCACCAAACGTGGCGGGGGCATAGAGCCCGGTGAAAAATTACGTATTTTATGGTGGTTGCAAAAATCGCTAAAGAAACGGCTCAAGGGCGCCACCTAGCAACTTTCAAAGGACCCTTTCCTATTCACTTACTTTATCGTAGAGACTTGAAACTTGGTACACTTGTAGAGCTCCCCAAGACACTCTGAATTTACAATTAATGTCATAGTGCAAGTATCACAGATTGTCGGCCATTTTGGATTGAAGTTCCGATTTTGACCCGATTTTGGGCGTTTGCAGGGTTCGCATTTGATCGAACTTGTCCTAGGGATTTCGATCGATCGGCTTCAAACTCGGTCAGATCGTTCATAAGGCATGGCCGATCCAAAGTTATCGTAGGTTTGCGTTTTCGGGCTTGCTGAAGGGGTCTTTCCGGGGGTCAAAGGTCACCGATTCGCCATGAAACATCAAACTGTTATAACTCTTTGAAAAAAACTCATAGAAGCACCAAACTTTCAGTGATTGATCATCATGGGATGCTCTACAATACCCAACGGTCAAATGATGACGTCACTTAGGCCACGCCCCCTGAGAACAGGAAGTGTCATTTTTTACGCTGAACGGTCGCTATCTGACCCCTTTGACCTAATCGAGGTGAAACTGTGTCCACAGACAGAAAACATGTTGGTGTGTTGAGGATTCCAAGCCAAGCTCATTTGAATCCAGCAGGTGGGCGTGGCGGCGTGGCGAAGTGACCCTAAACGCCGTGTCCTTACGTTTGGCTGTGGATTCCACAATTTTGAGGCCAGCTGCACCAAACTTGACATGAGTGATCCTGGTAGGGTCCCCTACGATCCTATGTTGTCATAGTCTGACGTCATCTAAGCCCCGCCCCCTCAGAACAGGAAGTGCTTTTTTTTCCATGGAAAGCTGCCTTTCTGGCTCACTGCACCTAATCAACATGATTCTGTGTTGGATGACAGATAACATGTTAGTCTCACTTGCTTTAAAGCGCCAAGAGTCTTCTGTAGAGGGCGTGGCCGTGGGACCGCGGCGAAGCAGAGGTAACGCCGCCGCCATACGTTTGGCTCTAGATTCCACATCGTTCAGCCCAGCTGCACCAAACTCACTAGGATGCATCCTTATCCATCCCCGAACAGGAATCCATAACAGTCGTTGATGGGCGTGGCCTAATTTCTCTACAGCGCCCCCTAGAAATTTTTAAATGATCAGCCCCAAGCCATGCTTTAACCTAGAATTATGAAACTTGGTACACATGTGTATCATGTCAGGACCTACAAAAAAGTCTCTTGGAGCCATGGTGCAAACCCAACAGGAAGTCGGCCATTTTGGATCAAAATCAGCCATTTCCTCTTTTTCATAGACATCGCATCTGATCTATCTCCTCCTGCAGCTTTTGAGATAGAGACTTCAAACTCAGTCAGCAGAGACTTGAGACATTAAAGATGAAAAGTTATCGTAGGAATTTTTCTACGTCAAAGCATGTGGGCGTGGCTAAGTCCCAAACTTTGACTATTCGCCATGAAACATCAAGATGCAATAACTTCCACATAGAAGGTCACAGCTGCATCAGACTTCCTATATCTGACTACAGACCACCCCTCATCACATTGAGATGGTCAGTTGATGACATCACCTTAACCCCGCCCACTTCCGACAGGAAGTCACCTGTTTTTTCTATTGTATGTCTTACTTTTACTCTCTAAGTCATATGGGTTTCATCCGGTGTAGGCTGACATGACATGATATGATGATGAACTCTCCCATGATGAACTCGACTGACCCGTGGGGGCGTGGCTAAGTCCCAAACTTTGACTATACAGCATGAAACATGAATGTGAAATAACTTCCAAATGCCAGGTCACAGCTGCATCAGACTTTCTATGTCTCATTATAGACCAGCCTTCATCATAGTTAGGTGGTCGATTGATGACATCACCCTAGCCCCGCACACTTCCGACAGGAAGTAACCTCTTTCTTCAATTGTATGTCTTACTTTTACTCTCTAATTCTTATGGGTTTCATCCTGTGCAGGCTGACATGAAATGACATGATGATGAACTCTCCCATGATGAACTCTACTGACCCGTGGGGGCGTGGCTAAGTCCCAAACTTTGACTATACACCATGAAACATGAATGTGAAATAACTTCCAAATGCCAGGTCAGAGCTGCATCAGACTTTCTATGTCTTATTATAGATAAGCCCTCATAACAGTTATGTGGTCGATTGATGACATCACCCTTGCCCCGCCCACTTCCGACAGGAAGTGACCTGTTTTTTCTACTGTATGTCTTACTTTTTCTCTCTAATTCTTATGGGTTTCATCCTGTGCAGACTGACATGAAATGAAATGATGATGAACTCTCCCATGATGAACTCTACTGACCCGTGGGGGCGTGGCTAAGTCCCAAACTTTGACTATACACCATGAAACATGAATGTGAAATTACTTCCTAATGCCAGGTCACAGATGCATCAGACTTTCTATGTCTCATTATAGACCAGCCCTCATCACAGTTAGGTGGTCGATTGATGACATCACCTTAGCCCCGCCCACTTCCGACAGGAAGTCACCTGTTTTTTATACTGTATGTCTTACTTTTACACTCTAAAACATGTTGGTGTGTCATGGATTCCAACCCTGTGCACACTGACATAACATGAGATGATGATGAACTCTGTCAATGCCTACAGACCCGTGGGGGAGTGGCAAAATGGTTGTCCCTCGCCATATGCATACGATCGTCTCTTATTCACAAACGCATCATCCTATTTGCACCAGACTTTTTATGAGTGACACTTGTGAACCTCTGAGGAGCCCAATACAGTTTAATTGCAATTTGACTCCACTGCACCCCCTAGGTTAATCAAAGAGCTGTATCTCCTTGCCACATGGCCCAATCTGCTCCAGATTTTGGGTGCATGGCCAGGGAACGCTGCCGAAGGTATCAAAGCGAATCGCGTGGAGGACGGCGCGCGAGCGTCGGCGGTGGCCGGCGGGAGGCGGTGCTGGAACATCCGCGGTGGCTATAGGCTTGAGCGGCGCTTGGCTGCGAGGGCCGCTTGAGGCTCCGCGGAGCTTTAATTATTATTTTTCCCGTGCCAAATAAAGTGGCTTTTTGGGGGCTTTATCATATTCAAAAACTCACCAAACTTGGCGGGGGCATAGAGCCCGGTGAAAAATTTCGTATTTTAAGGTCCCCAGAAAAATCGCATAAGAAACGGCTCAAGGGCGCCACCTAGCAACTTTCAAAAGACCCTTTCCTATTCACTTACTTTATCGTAGAGACTTGAAACTTGGTACACTTGTAGAGCTCCCCAAGACACTCTGAATTTACAATTAATGTCATAGTGCAAGTATCACAGATTGTCGGCCATTTTGGATTAAAGTTCCGATTTTGACCCGATTTTGGGCGTTTGCAGGGTTCGCATTTGATCGAACTTGTCCTAGGGATTTCGATCGATCGGCTTCAAACTCGGTCAGATCGTTCATAAGGCATGGCCGATCCAAAGTTATCGTAGGTTTGCGTTTTCGGGCTTGCTGAAGGGGTCTTTCCGGGGGTCAAAGGTCACCGATTCGCCATGAAACATCAAACTGTTATAACTCTTTGAAAAAAACTGATAGAAGCACCAAACTTTCAGTGATTGATCATCATGGGATGCTCTACAATACCCAACGGTCAAATGATGACGTCACTTAGGCCACGCCCCCTGAGAACAGGAAGTGTCATTTTTTACGCTGAACGGTCGCTATCTGACCCCTTTGACCTAATCGAGGTGAAACTGTGTCCACAGACAGAAAACATGTTGGTGTGTTGAGGATTCCAAGCCAAGCTCATTTGAATCCAGCAGGTGGGCGTGGCGGCGTGGCGAAGTGACCCTAAACGCCGTGTCCTTACGTTTGGCTGTGGATTCCACAATTTTGAGGCCAGCTGCACCAAACTTGACATGAGTGATCCTGGTAGGGTCCCCTACGATCCTATGTTGTCATAGTCTGACGTCATCTAAGCCCCGCCCCCTCAGAACAGGAAGTGCTTTTTTTTCCATGGAAAGCTGCCTTTCTGGCTCACTGCACCTAATCAACATGATTCTGTGTTGGATGACAGATAACATGTTAGTCTCACTTGCTTTAAAGCGCCAAGAGTCTTCTGTAGAGGGCGTGGCCGTGGGACCGCGGCGAAGCAGAGGTAACGCCGCCGCCATACGTTTGGCTCTAGATTCCACATCGTTCAGCCCAGCTGCACCAAACTCACTAGGATGCATCCTTATCCATCCCCGAACAGGAATCCATAACAGTCGTTGATGGGCGTGGCCTAATTTCTCTACAGCGCCCCCTAGAAATTTTTAAATGATCAGCCCCAAGCCATGCTTTAACCTAGAATTATGAAACTTGGTACACATGTGTATCATGTCAGGACCTACAAAAAAGTCTCTTGGAGCCATGGTGCAAACCCAACAGGAAGTCGGCCATTTTGGATCAAAATCAGCCATTTCCTCTTTTTCATAGACATCGCATCTGATCTATCTCCTCCTGCAGCTTTTGAGATAGAAACTTCAAACTCAGTCAGCAGACACTTGAGACATTAAAGATGAAAAGTTATCGTAGGAATTTTTCTATGTCAAAGCATGTGGGCGTGGCTAAGTCCCAAACTTTGACTATTCGCCATGAAACATCAAGATGCAATAACTTCCACATAGAAGGTCACAGCTGCATCAGACTTCCTATATCTGACTACAGACCACCCCTCATCACATTGAGATGGTCAGTTGATGACATCACCTTAACCCCGCCCACTTCCGACAGGAAGTCACCTGTTTTTTCTATTGTATGTCTTACTTTTACTCTCTAAGTCATATGGGTTTCATCCGGTGTAGGCTGACATGACATGACATGATATGATGATGAACTCTCCCATGATGAACTCGACTGACCCGTGGGGGCGTGGCTAAGTCCCAAACTTTGACTATACAGCATGAAACATGAATGTGAAATAACTTCCAAATGCCAGGTCACAGCTGCATCAGACTTTCTATGTCTCATTATAGACCAGCCTTCATCATAGTTAGGTGGTCGATTGATGACATCACCCTAGCCCCGCCCAATTCCGACAGGAAGTAACCTCTTTCTTCAATTGTATGTCTTACTTTTACTCTCTAATTCTTATGGGTTTCATCCTGTGCAGGCTGACATGAAATGACATGATGATGAACTCTCCCATGATGAACTCTACTGACCCGTGGGGGCGTGGCTAAGTCCCAAACTTTGACTATACACCATGAAACATGAATGTGAAATAACTTCCAAATGCCAGGTCAGAGCTGCATCAGACTTTCTATGTCTCATTATAGATAAGCCCTCATCACAGTTATGTGGTCGATTGATGACATCACCCTTGCCCCGCACACTTCCGACAGGAAGTGACCTGTTTTTTCTACTGTATGTCTTACTTTTTCTCTCTAATTCTTATGGGTTTCATCCTGTGCAGACTGACATGAAATGAAATGATGATGAACTCTGCCGTGATGAACTCTACTGACCCGTGGGGGCGTGGCTAAGTCCCAAACTTTGAATATACATCATGAAACATGAATGTGAAATTACTTCCTAATGCCAGGTCACAGATGCATCAGACTTTCTATGTGTCATTATAGACCAGCCATCATGACAGTTAGGTGGTCGATTGATGACATAACATTAGCCCCGCCCACTTCCGACAGGAAGTCACCTGTTTTTTCTACTGTATGTCTGACTTTTACACTCTAAAACATGTTGGTGTGTCATGGATTCCAACCCTGTGCACACTGACATAACATGAGATGATGATGAACTCTGTCAATGCCTACAGACCCGTGGGGGAGTGGCAAAATGGCTGTCCCTCGCCATATGCATACGATCCTCTCTTATTCACAAACGCATCATCCTATTTGCACCAGACTTTTTATGAGTGAAACTTGTGAACCTCTGAGGAGCCCAATACAGTTTAATTGCAATTTGACTCCACTGCGCCCCCTAGGTTAATCAAACAGCTGTATCTCCTTGCCACATGGCCCAATCTGCTCCAGATTTTGGGTGCATGGCCAGTGAACGCTGCCGAAGACATCGAAGCGGATCGCATGGAGGACGGCGCGCGAGCGTCGGCGGTGGCCGGCGGGAGGCGGTGCTGGAACATCCGCGGTGGCTATAGGCTTGAGCGGCGCTTGGCTGCGAGGGCCGCTTGAGGCTCCGCGGAGCTTTAATTTTTTTTGTTTTCTTATAGACCTTGATTAAATGAGCTTTTGTAAATATATTTTGGAGTTTGGATAATTTCTTTTTGGTCATTTAATTACGTTAATTTGTGGTGCTGTTGGTCCGCCTATAAATAGGCTGGCTTTCGGCATGTAGGGAGCCTCCCCTCCATTCCTGCCTGGGCTCCGCCTTTCCGCTCGCTTCCGCTCGCTCCACCACCACCAGGCGCGGTGTGCGCTAAACCAGCCGCTGTGGGCCGCAGCTGAGGTTTCCAGCCTGCCATGTGGTATCTCTGTTAGCCTTTGTTTGTTTTTTCCGTTGTGTGTTTGGCCTGGTGGGACCGGTTGTCCTGTTTTCAATCTTTCTTTTGCATTAGGTTCTTTTTGCTTTAGTCTGGTACCAGTAGGGGCTTCGACAGCCCTGTATAGGGTTGGCCCCCTGCTGTACCGTTTTGTTCTGTTTGACCGGCTCACCAGGTCCAACTTTCTGTTAATACTTTTGGGGATTTGTTTTCTTTATTTTTTTGGGACACGGGATCTGAGGGCTTGAACTGTATTTTCTTCACAGAAAATCAGAAGAAGCTGAACTAAGAAAATCAAAGTGAAGATAATTTATGAATAAAAATAATTGTTGAACCCTCATCTGTTGTCTCATGTCCTCAAGTATGTTGTGCCCTTGGTGGACGTAACAACAAGAAACATATTAATCATCCAGTAATTAGGAGTTTTTTGCCTTAGTTGTGAAGGCCTCGCACGCTGCTTGCTGCCGACAGAACATGAAGTTGACAATTCCCCCATGACAAATCTTGGTACAATCGTTCCAGACCTTTATCAATTAAACAAGCCATGAATTCTCGCTTGCATCATCCATTATCTTCTCACATCAAATTTTGTTCAGTGTCCTATTCAGTACCTATCAGAGGCATCCCTAAATAAAATAGTTTGCTGCAGTTTTAACATTCATGTTTTCGTGTTTGACTTGTAGGAATTTCTTTCAGATTTATACTGCATAGAGGCTGATTATGGCTTCATGTTTTATCGCGGGTGTGCAGTACAAAGCAAACTAGAAGGCCTACATGGTCAAGCAATTGCTATTTTTCTGGGGTTTATCAAGCGTTCCCCTGTCTTAGCTCAAGTTTAAGGCTTCTCTAAGTTGTCTTTCTAGGTAATTCTGGTTCTCAGAAGCTTTACTTGCCTCCCCGCGGACAAGCAAACTGTCCTGTATTCCGATATTTTAAGCTCGCTCATGGCCCATGTGGTGTTTCCAAATTTCATTTCTTGTACAAAATCGTCAGCAATCTGCATACAATTAATTCCTAGGCCATCCTTCCCTTCTTGGTCGATGCATCTATCTCCCATCTTACCCTTTCTACTTCAGTAGTCGGGCATGGCCCCCTTTTTGTGGGAGGAAACTCCAGCAAAGCTGGTGCAGCTTTAACCTCCATTTCAGCAGCTCAAGTCCTCAGCATTTTACTAAACCTGTTTCACTGCCGTAACCCGTTTCCCGAGAGTTAATTTCTGCAAGCGATCCCAGATCATCACCCTCTGCTATAAGTTGTCGTGTTTTAAACTATAAGCCAAACCTCCACCATCTGTCTCATGTCTTCTATTGCCATCATATAATTTCAGCATACCTGCTCATTACAGATCTGGTCATTTTAACACTAATACAGATAAGCTGTCTCTCTGCCTGTGCTCTGTCCAGTCCAGCTATTGGACAAGTCACCCATTTCGAAGCTTAATCTCATCCTGCCTGTATATTTCCTCAGTTTTTCATCCCCATTTTGAGTCTCAGCTTTTTCTTCATGCTCATTGTAGTTCCAAGCCCTGCATGCTTGCAACCTTGAGGCAAAAAAAAAAAAAAAAAATTATAAATCATGCAGCTTTAGACCATGTTCACCGGTCTTCAAGGTATTCTCTTGGACTTACGCCAACATCTTTGTCCGTTTTAAACATTCCCTTCACATTATTATGCATCTCTTCTCTGCCCGCTGTTCCCCCAGTGCCAGACGAGCACTGTGCGATTCTCTGGTGGTGGTTGGTCAACCTCATGCAAAGCGCATGTTCTTATGCTGTCAATATTATACATATCTTTCCCCTTTGTCCTTCACAACCTTATTTTCAGGTTTCATTCCATACTGTAACTCCTGGGCTGGCTTTCATCCTCCAGCCTGGCTCCGCACCATCCCTGTAACCCCTCAGCTGGCCTTCATGTTCCAGCCTGGCTCTGCGCCATCTCTGTAATCCCTCAGCTGGCCTTCATCCTGCAGCCTGGCTCTGCGCCATTCCGGTAACCCCTCAGCTGGCCTTTATCCTCCAGCCTGGCTCCGCGCCATCCATTTAACCCCTCAGTTGGGTCTGCCCTGGTCCGTACCATCCCTCTATCTATCCCCTCAGCTGGCCCATGTCCCAGCTTTTCTCTCTGTCTATCCAGCGAGGCTCCTCTCCAACCTGGACCTATCCTTCAGCCTTTCTCCAGGCTATTCTGTATCCCCACAGCTGACCCGTACCCTCCAGCCTATTGGCTGACCACTTATGTCCTATGCCTTTTCTTTCCCCTCAGCATTCTCCTCCTCCTGTCCCTCAAGTCAACTCACAGGTTTATGGTCCCACTATTCCCTTCTCAGCGTCAGGGGTGTTCACCCGAGATCACAGCTCAAATCTTCCGCCGGGGCCTGAGCGCCAAAGAACTGTTATTCACTTCCAAAGAACTGTTATTAATTTTGTCGTTAAATCTTTACTTATTCATTTCTACGTCTGAGTTTTTTCCAGCATGTCCCAGCGTTGCCTGCCCCTACAGCTGGCCCATGTTCTAGCCTTTCTCTCATTGTTGGCCCATGTCTCAGTTGTTTGCTCTTTGCTCATACTTTTCAGCGTGGCTCCCTTTACAGCAGGCACTTATCCTCCAGCCTTTCTCCAGGTGATTGTATGTCCCCTAAACTGATCCCAATCTCCTGCCTGGCTCCGTGCCTTCAACTATCCTTCACTCTCTTGCCTGGTATTATTTCAGCCCTTTCTCTTAGCAGGATGGGCATCATGATATCATGAAAACCCCTCTATCAATCAAATTTGATTCCTCCTACCAGCTTCTCGCCTTCTAGACTTCTGCACTCCTTTGGCTGACTACCTGTACTGTATTTTTCTCTCCGCATCCTCAAGTCGGCTCACAAGATTTAGGTCTCACTTTTCCTCAGGCCTCGGCCCCGGCCTTAGCCCCTTTTTGGGGGAGAGCATCCCTAATCAGTTATTGGGATGTTCGAGTTCACATCAAATCTCAGCTCAAATCAGCTACCAGGGCCCGAGCGCCAAAGAACTGTTATTCATTCCTGTCATTAAATCTTTTAATTGTTCCTTTTTCTTCGTCTGAGTCTTTCCAGATTGAAGTTTATTAATGAGTAAAACTTAGTCATTTAATCCATGCTTTCTAGTCCGCATATTGTATTGCTGTAGTTTGAAACTCACTCCTGGACTATTTGTCCCTACACTGAATTTAATGGCTCTTAGTATCTAACAATAATCATCTTTCCTTATAGTCAGCATGCAAAACGGATCAAGCATGCTTTGTATTACTATAAAAGTGCATGAATGTATTTGTGGTAATAAAACTAGATTAAAACCTGATGTATAATATAGAGCTTTAAAGCTCTTGTCATTTGGGGATGAAAAACTTTTACTAGTAATGAAAACTGTTCTAACTAGATTTATAACCTAATTCAAACTCATTTAAAGGATACAGTTTGAGATATGTCTGTCTATCAAACAGGCAGAGAGATTTAAAAAAATCAGAATGTGGCCTATTTTGAAAAAAAAAATCATTAAGTACTTTTCATTAAACTAATATTTAAATGTTTTTAATTGGTCTGTAAAAGTCTAATTTTAAATGTTATATTTTTATTATATGTAAGTGGAAAATTGTCATTTAACAGAAATAAAGACTTTCAAACATCCATCAGTGTGAACTAATCTATATAATGTATATTTGCTTAATGCTAAAGTTCATGAAATCAATAGACTTTCCACTGATATTCTAAGTTTTTGAATGGGTGTGATTATTAAAGTATGTTATGAGCCACTACCTACCTGCAGTCTGAATGTCTCTGGCTACAAATCAAGTGCACCTTTTCACAGTGCATGCAGCTTACATACCAGCCTGCTTTCACTCCTCATAACATGAACTAAAGAGTATTTAGAAGATTTGAGTCACAAATCACAGATACAAGTTGAGTAATGAGACTTTGGAGTATAAGTAGAGTCGAAAGTCTTTTTGTTTTTGCAACTTCAGTAGAACATGTCTCAAACTTGACTCATCACCTCTGGAAATGTTTGTGTGTTTATGCATTTCTGCTTTGTAATTATGAATGGTGAAGGGGAACTATTTAGTCAGTCATGGGAGGAATCCATTCTAAGTTAAAATATTATTCAATAAAACAAAATGAAATGAAGGTTTCAGCAGGGGGATAATTTCACAGAGCTACAGGTGCATATCCGCCTATGACTCTTGACTGTCGGAACAAGTCTATTGCCTATGGAAGAACAGCGTCCATGAGGTTAAGCCTCGTACTGCATGAACCAGAGAAACAGTGTGTTGGGGTAACCTAAGTTTGACTCTGATTGGTGTCACTTTGGTTCCTTGCAATGCCTTCCTCCAGCTCTGGCGCATAGCGAAGCCACTTCTTGACAGTTGAGGAAGGAACCAATTTGGGCTGGATAGAAAGATAATAAAAAATATTTGAAAAGTCTTTAAACATATTGAATTATTCAATAATGTACTGGTTATAGGTCTGAGAAAAACACAAACCGTATGGTTCCAATTGTACACTCAGTTAAACTAATAAGGACATCCCAATGAATCATGAATATCTATGTTAATGTTGACATATATAAACACACATTTGTGAATCAAGCTGCACCATAGGCACAAAACACTGCAGTTATTTAACAATAAACACAGTTAAGATAAAAGAAATATCAAAAGAAGCAGGTTGCACCAAGTCAGCTGCAAAGAGGCTGTGTGGTTGAGACGAACCACCAGTGTAAAAAGAGTGGGTGAACCGCTCCACTACTTGTAGTGGCTTTTAGATGTTTTTGTGTCAACACAATATGTAAGGTCAATAATAATGTTTACATACAAGTAATAAAATGTACAGAAAGGAATCACAACTCACATATACTGCTTAATTTAAAATGTGATAAACAGGGGTGAAAGTAAGGGGGTACGGCAGGGTACTGCGTACCCCTAAAAGATTTAGCGGGGGTACGCAGTACCTGCAAGAGAGAGGAGCGACTGTCTGCTGTAAAGAATCAATGGGTTCACTGTGCAGCCCTGTTGCATCTGCTTTTTCAAGAACAATCTAAAACATGACTTAATCAGTTAATAAATCACTTTTTTCCCATTTCATATTGTTTCTGAACTGTTCGCGCTTTGCTAGAGCATTCGGTGACAAACTGAACGCCGCCAGGAGGCTGAGACCAACACGTCCTCCTCTGGCTCCTTATCAAAACGTTCATAACTTTATTAAAGAATAACAACAACAAAAATCAACAAAACGTGTTCAAATTAATGACCCAACAACAATAATAATCTCAGTGATTATTGTTTCAAACAAAGTGTTGCGCAGTTCTGCGGGTTTCGGTTCCATTACCAAATTAACTAATCAACCACCGCTGTGAGAGGCTTATTAATGATCGCAAAATAAATATCAAGCCTGCGGAGCGCAACAGGAGGTTGCCATGGCAACGGGTGTGCTTAAATGACAGAGAGAGACGGAGAGTAAAAAGGTGCGAGTGGTTTAGAGTTGATCACCTTGTTCGGGTTGTTTTACCTTTGCCTTGGTGCATCATAGCCACTGTAGTTTCTGAACGTTCAATAAACGACAAACTTGGACTAATTACCTCGTTCTTTGTGAGAATACGTCATTCACAACAAACATCAAACATGGTAAATATGTTTCATTAAGTATTTAACAAACAAATGGCTTCTACCGTGATAATTATGTGAAATTAAATTGTCTAATACAAAAAATAGTTTATTGCTGTCGGGCTCAGAGTCTGAGAGGCTTTTCCTTTATCAAACTTTTTTTTTGCCTCTTATTTAGTGGAAATATTGATGTTGATGAGATTTTCTCCAAAATGATAACCTTTTTCAACCTTTATAGCTCCACTGTTGAAAATGAGGAGCTAACATTCACAAATGACATTGAAATAAATTCTAGTCCAACATCTGGTTTGAGGTGATTCCTCTGGAACCTGTTGGAGGAAAAATATCCCAACTTCAGAAGATGTGCTTTTAACTTAACAGAGCTCTGTGGTTCCTCCTATCAGTATGAGAGTCAGGGTGAGGAGGCGCCATGTTAGGAAGAGGAAGTGGAAGCTGCAGGATCTTCAGAACAAACAGGTTATGATGCTGGACTACTGATTATCCCTCTGTCTGGACACAGGATCAATATAACCAGTTTCAAAGCTAAAATTAATGGTTATATGCCAGACATGGAAAACTGGGATGCACTCTGTAACCCAGTGTTAAAAACACAACAAATCAATAGATGTTGATTTAATCTTATTCTACAACGAGATTAAAAAAAATTGTAATAAAGTAAAAAAAAAAGAATATGTTTGTAAATATGTTCATAAATATTGATATAAACAGTGCTAAAAATCTTTAAAACCTGTGAAATATCCCTTTAGTGATTGCTTTTAGTGACAGATTAAACAACCAATAACTGGCACAGTCTGATTTCACATCAGCCAATCAGGTTGATTGTCCCGCCCCTTTAACTGCAACGCTGAGCTTTCACTCAGATTGCGTCTAACTCCCTTGAGAGCTGACGGTTGTTCCGTAAACTTCCTAGAAGATTACATTAAATTCCTTGAAGAATCCTGGAAATTGGTAAGGCAATGTTAAATTATTATCGCAGAATTCATCATTCAAAATAGTGAATCTGTTTTTTTTAAATTAGACCTCCAAAAGCGCTGTTCTAACAGCTGACCTCCGAAAAAAATCCCTGGTTGTGTAGCATTGAAACATCGGTGAGTAATTGCACGCGCTCAGCCGTTGGCCAGTAAATTTGCTAAAAAAATGGCTAAAATATCTAATAACTGTTCAAATTTAATAAAAATTAAATTGTATTGTAAGCTTTATATCATTGTTGTTGTGTATGTTGTATTTGTCCTATGTGGATTTGCTTCTTTTCCCATTAGTACGTGTTTTAATATTTTGACATTGGTGTTATGGTGCTGTAATGCGGGTTTCTAATCCACATTTTAAATGTTAGATTTAGTGTTATAAATGTACTTTGGCACTTTTAGATTGAGATTTGAATTGTTGCTTTGTTGATATTAGCATCCTAAATTTTAAGATGCTTTACTTTGACCTTCTTCCAGGTCAGGTTTTTTTCTTATGGTGCACTTTTAAAACATTGTGCCAGAGACCTCAAGATCACCTTTACAAAGAACTTGGATGGCGAGCCCCAGCCCAGAGGACCGAGTGAACTGGTAGACAGTGACCCGACTGGTCACCAGCCGTGAAACATAAAAAATATTTCACAGACACATTGAGAAGACTAAACAAAACTTGAAAGAACAATTGACAGATATCCAAAAGACTGGGTTATTTTTTTAATTTAATTTTTTTAAAGTGCACAATTTTTGTTTATTTGTACAATGTGGATCCACAAATGTTGTTTATATTAATTTTTTTTTTTTTTTAAATTAAATTCTACTTTTTTATATATACATTGTGTGCTCTCCTCTGTTGTTCACACCTAGGCTTCCCCGGAATTTAGAATCTTCTGATCAGGCCCAAATTCCTTATACTTTGGTAGTGTTGGTTTTAGTAAAGTAAATTAACTTGACTTGCTATCTACTATTAAAGGTATTTAAAGTAACCCTTCTTGTGGGTTACAGAGAAAAATTTGGCGAGCACAGCCAGGAGCCTAGAGTTGTGTGACAACAGTGGAACAACGATTTGAACCTTGCTTGTTCACACATTGTAAAAATGGATTTCATTGCAAAATTAGGTGTTAAGATACCGAATGCACTCATTGTTAGCGGTCTAACTGGATCAGAAAAGGATGATGATGTTTTTGACTACTTGCGACAATGTGGTACAATAAATAGGACACTAACAGTCGATGATAGCTCATCTGAGTTTTACCAGAACTGTGTCGTGGAGTTTAGCTCTGATTTAGCTGTTCACAAGCTAACATTGCCTTACCTCTATCCATCAACTGATAATCCAGATGTTAAATACTGTATCCGCGCCCTAACAGATGTTTATTCAAAAACCGTAGGGGGCAGTGTTACAGATACCTACCTCACTGAACTAAAGAACTTAGCTAAGGTAAGTGGAAAGGATTTTGAAGAAGTTTTAAGGGACGTGATGTCAAAGTTTGAAGAGTCCATGGGACCTGTGGAGGCAGCTGCAAGCCCATGTCCAAACAATGACACAGAGCCTACACAAAGTGCTGCTTTCCCTCCACACCACATTGATAATCCCCACTTTCCTAAGCTTGTTCAGAGCCCAAATACAAGTTCCTTGAAACTTAACCAGAAACCTCACATGTTAAGCCAAACCGATCTAGTCTCACCTGAAGTTCAGAGGATTGTGGTTGAACATGTTGTTAAAACTATAGATAAAACATCTAATACTCATTCCACCCTTAGGCTGAGAGCTTTCTCTGGAAAAAACCCTAGACCACATACCGAAGCCGACGATGAAACATGGCGTTCCCATGTTGACTTAATGATGGGAGACACATTGCTTTCCAACTTGGAAAAAACCCGAAAAATTCTTGAGAGCCTTCTCACTCCAGCTTCAGATGTTATTCGGCCTCTCGGGCCTGATGCATCCCCTGATGACTATCTTAGGCTGCTCGAGTCGACATTTGGCACTGTTGAAGATGGTGAGGAACTGCTTGTGCGATTCATGAACACTTTGCAGGATCCTGGGGAAAAACCATCTGCTTACTTACATCGCTTGCAGGTGGCGCTGAGTCTGGCAGTACGCCGGGGTAGTGTAGACCCCAGTGAAAGAGACAGACAGCTTCTTAAGCAATTTCAGAGGGGCTGTAGGGATGAAAACCTGCTGACAGAAATGCAGTTAGAGTTAAAGAAAAATAACCTGCCCACGTTTGCAGAACTATTACTCCTCCGTACTGCAGAAAACAGAAAAGAAGTTAAAAGCACCAGAATGAGGAAACATTTTAGTGCAACAAAACAAAAAGCAGTGTCACATGAACAAACCGTCACTGAAACAAAAATGAACTCTTCCGAAACAACTTCAAACACTTTAAGTGATCTGAAAAAACAAGTTGCTGACTTAAAAAGCCAATTAGCTGAAGTTATGAAACAAAAGAAACAAACAGTACCTAGGAAGAACCAAACAACAAAACCTGACCATGCAAACCTTGAACCCAACTTACTTTCACACAACCGCCCTAGTTCACGGCCCAAGCCTTGGTACTGCTTTCGTTGTGGGGAGGATGGACATATTGTTGCCAACTGTGCATCTGAGCCGAACCCTGCACTTGTAGAGGCAAAACGTAATGAACTAAAAGCAAAAAGACAAGTATGGGATATACAACACGGTGGCTCTGTTCCTTTAAACTGAAGTCTGCCTCTGTTGAGGGACAAACCGAGACTACCACAGAGTCAAACCGTCCCCTTGAACCTGAGAAAACTGTGCAGACTAAAAAATGTGCTATTTTAAAGTCGCATACTAAAACCGACAGATTCAAACTGCCTCGAGGCTTAATCGGCACTAAAAGTACAGCCCAAGTAAAGATTAACGGGAATACTGTAAACAGCTTACTCGATTCTGGTTCCCAGGTGACCACGGTCCCACAGTCATATTATGAACAACAATTGTCCAGTCATGAGATTAAACCACTTTTTGACCTGCTCGAAGTCGAAGGAGCAAACGGCCAATCAGTGCCTTACTTAGGATACATTGAAATGAACATAACTTTTCCAAAAGAGTTTCTCGGCTTTGAAGCTGATGTCAACACTTGCCTTAGTTGTGCCAAACATTCGAGCTGCTTCCCAGTCCTTGGTGTTAATTGGGACTAACACCCTAGATGTGCTTTATGAGCTCTATAATGAAGCATGTCCCGGACTGCAGCCTCTCACATCAGATGGTTATAAGGCAGTCTTAAAAGTCCTAGAGTTAAGACACAAACAGACCAAAGACAGTAGCCTTGGTCTAGCAACCATGTATAACAGAGGCCCTCAGTTAGTCCCAGCAGGCCAAACAGTTGTCCTAGAAGGCTCGGTATCTGTGTCGACTTATGCCACAGAGAGATCTGTGCTGCTAGAGCACCCATCCTTTTCAACCTTACCCGGGGGTGTCCTAGTAAAGCCCAGTCTCATCAGCTTACCTGAGCGAGCACCATACCTGATACCAGTTGTTCTCACCAACGAAACTGAACATGATGTCATGATTCCTCAGAAATGTGTGATTGGAGAAATCCATGCATTCCAGAGAGTCCTCTCTCATGAACATTCAGTGGAATCTTCCAAGTCAGGGGTCAGTCAAAAACACAACCTGGCTTTTAACTTTGAGTCCTCTCCTATCAGTACTGAGTGGAAAGAGCGCATCTTGCATAAACTCAATAACATGTCGGAGGTTTTTGCACAAAATGACCTTGATTTCGGTCGGACTGATCAAGTCAAGCACACCATTAAACTGTCAGACGAAACTCCATTCAAACACAAAGCACGCCCCATACACCCAAACGACCTAGAAGCCGTCCGTAAACATTTACAGGAGCTGCAACAAGCAGGCGTAATTCGAGAATCCACTTCACCATTTTCTTCACCCATTGTTGTTGTGCAAAAGAAAAATGGCGATGTCCGCCTCTGTATAGATTACAGAAAACTCAATTTGCAGACTGTAAAAGATGCTTACGCGCTCCCGAACTTGGAGGAAACATTCTCTACTTTGACAGGATCTAAATGGTTTTCAGTCCTTGATTTAAAATCGGGCTACTATCAGATTGAAGTAGAAGAAGCTGACAAACCAAAAACTGCATTTGTATGTCCCAGTGGCTTTTGGGAGTTTAATAGAATGCCCCAAGGCATAACCAATGCTCCAAGCACCTTCCAACGCCTCATGGAACGATGTGTAGGTGATATGAACTTAAAAGAAGTTCTTGTGTTTCTTGACGATATCGTCTTTTCCAAGACACTTGAGGAGCACGAAACTCGCTTAATGAAGGTTCTTAACCGCCTCAAAGAGTATGGTCTTAAACTGTCTCCTGAAAAATGCAAGTTTTTTCAAACTTCGGTGCGATATCTCGGACACATAGTATCCCACAAAGGGGTAGAAACAGACCCCGAAAAAGTGAAAGCTCTGAGTACCTGGCCTGTGCCCAGAGACCTTAAACAACTTCGTTCGTTCTTAGGTTTCTCAGGGTACTACAGGCGCTTTATCAAGAACTATTCGAGCCTTGTTAAGCCTCTCACTGATCTAACATCAGGCTATCCACCATTGCGTAAGAGCACAAAACCCAAAGCTAAGCCTGCTGAGTACCATGATCTGAAAAAACCCTTTGGTGAGCGGTGGACTCCCTCTTGTGAGCGAGCTTTCAAAGATATCATTGGGAAGCTCACTTCTGCTCCTATCTTGGCATTTGCCGACCCTAAGCTGCCGTACTCACTTCACACCGATGCTAGCACCACAGGGCTTGGTGCCGCCCTCTATCAGGAACAGGACGGCCAAACAAGGGTCATTGCTTATGCGAGCAGGGGGCTGTCCAAGAGCGAAGCTCGGTACCCCGCCCACAAATTAGAGTTTTTGGCCCTAAAGTGGGCTGTGACAGAAAAGTTTGCAGACTACCTTTATGGTAACCAGTTTACTGTCATCACTGACAGTAACCCCCTGACCTATATTCTGACAACAGCTAAAATGGATGCAATGAGCTACCGTTGGTTAGCTTCTCTGTCTACCTTTAACTTTAAGCTCCAATATAGAGCAGGCAAACTGAACTCTGATGCAGATGGTCTTTCAAGGCGACCGCATGGTGATTTATTAAATGATGCTGTGTCACAAAAAGAGCTTGACAGGATACAGCAGTTCACCCAAACTCATTTAGCACAGCAAGATACCAGTTTAAGCCAAGAAGTGGTGTCAGCCATCTGTGAGAGACCCTTGTGTTGTAGTTTCTCCGATGAACCTACCCCTATTGTGCACTCACTAGCCATCTCGGTAAACACCTTACCTGATGACTTTGTCAATGAAGATGACTGTGGTGGTCTTCCAGTTGTGCCCCATCTCTCAGCTGAACAACTCAAACAAGAACAAAGAACTGACCCCTGCTTGCGCGAAGTCATTGTCCAAATTGAGACTGGTGAAAAGGTTCCACCTACAGTCAGAACCGAACTTCCTCATATAAATCTGTTACTTCGAGAACTCAGTCGTCTCAAACTGCACAACCAAATATTATACTGAACACGCCAAGATGATGGCAACGTCATTTTTCAGCTCGTTTTACCTGAACAGCTCCGTGAGTCTGTTTTTCACAGTCTCCACAATGATATGGGCCATTTAGGTATTGAGCGTACCCTTGATCTTGCCAGGGCAAGGTTTTATTGGCCTCGAATGGCAGCTGACATCGAGAACAGAATCAAAACATGCAGCCGCTGTGTGCGGCGAAAGACCCCTCCGGAAAAAGCTGCAGCGCTGGTGAACATAAAGTCTACCAGACCGCTCGAACTGGTTTGTATGGATTTCTTATCCATTGAGCCAGATCAAAGCAACACAAAGGATGTGCTCGTACTAACTGATCACTTTACTAAGTACGCCATAGCCATTCCAACTCCTAACCAAAAAGCCCAAACTGTGGCAAAATGTCTTTGGGATCACTTTATAGTTCATTATGGCATTCCTGAACGATTACATAGTGATCATGGGCCAGATTTTGAGTCACACATAATAAAAGAGCTTTGTAAGATCATGGGCATTCACAAGATTCGAACCACCCCTTATCATCCTAGGGGAAATCCTGTGGAACTCTTTAACCGCACCTTGTTAAGTATGCTTGGGACGTTGGAACATAAAGACAAAACGCAGTGGCTCAACTTTGTAAAACCATTGGTCCATGCGTACAATTGTACGAAAAATGACACAACCGGATTTGCACCTTATGAATGAATGTTTGGTCGTCAACCTAGGTTGCCTGTTGACCTTGCATTCAATCTACCTCTCCAAAAGAAAAGTTTTAAGTCCCACTCACAATATGTGGAAAAACTGAAAACAACTCTCCAAGAAAGCTACAAACTAGCGACCCAAAATGCTAACAAAATGGCCGACAGAAATAAAGCCAGATTTGACATGCGTGTAAAACCATCCAAACTAGAACCCGGAGATCGAGTTTTGGTGCGAGCCGTTCGTCTTAGGGGTAAGCGTAAACTAGCCGATAGGTGGGAGACAGGCATTTATGTTGTGGTGGAACAAGCTGGTGATCTACCAGTCTACACCATTAGGCCTGAAACTAAAGATGGGTCAGTGCGCACAGTCCATCGTGACCTTCTTCTACCTTGCGGGTAGAAGAAGGTCTACCCGCAAGGTAGACCTTCTGTGAGTGTGCTCTCACAGAAGAGAATCCAACTCCGCCAAATCGCGTCTGCAAACCTAAAACACGCCATTCTCCTGAGCAAAATGAAGAATGCAATCTTTCTGAACCTCCTGAAGATGAGGAGCTCTACTGGTTTAGAAAACAACCTGTCCCAGAGTCAATCAAATTCACACGAATTTATGAGATTCCAAGACAGACATGCCCTAAAAACTTACCTGGATGTGACAACTTACCTGGATGTGACAACTTACCTGAATGTGACAACTTACCTGAATGTGACAACTTACCTGAAAGTGACAACACACCTGAATGTGAAAACCTGCCTGAATTCAACAATAGACCCGTTTGTGATAACATACCTGGCAGTGGCCCGGTAGTTTCTTGTGAGGAGAACTTTGAAGAAGTAGCAAGGACTGAACATTTGACCCATGATAATGATTGTGAAAGTGAACCTAACCTACCTAGTGAAGGTGTATGTAACCAAAACGTATCAGAGGACAGACCCAAATACCCAAGTTCTGAAACCACAAATCCTTTGAGACGTTCAGAGAGACAAACCAGTCAACCAAACAGGCTCCAGTACAGCCAGTTAGGGAACCCACTCGTATCCATTGCCCAGTCTCTATTCCATGGCTTAAGCCTTGCTTTTACCAGTGCTTTGGTGGAGCCTGAACTTGAAACCACTTTTAAGAGTTCCTGCTTTCCTATCATTTCAAAGCAACCCATCCCATGCAAAGGGACTTGCATGTTCCAAGGGGGGACAGTGTAACCCAGTGTTAAAAACACAACAAATCAATAGATGTTGATTTAATCTTATTCTACAACGAGATTAAAAAAAAATTGTAATAAAGTAAAAAAAAAAAAAAGAATATGTTTGTAAGTATGTTCATAAATATTGATATAAACAGTGCTAAAAATCTTTAAAACCTGTGAAATATCCCTTTAGTGATTGCTTTTAGTGACAGATTAAACAACCAATAACTGGCACAGTCTGATTTCACATCAGCCAATCAGGTTGATTGTCCCGCCCCTTTAACTGCAACGCTGAGCTTTCACTCAGATTGCGTCTAACTCCCTTGAGAGCTGACGGTTGTTCCGTAAACTTCCTAGAAGATTACATTAAATTCCTTGAAGAATCCTGGAAATTGGTAAGGCAATGTTAAATTATTATCGCAGAATTCATCATTCAAAATAGTGAATCTGTTTTTTTTAAATTAGATCTCCAAAAGCGCTGTTCTAACAGCTGACCTCCGAAAAAAATCCCTGGTTGTGTAGCATTGAAACATCGGTGAGTAATTGCACGCGCTCAGCCGTTGGCCAGTAAATTTGCTAAAAAAATGGCTAAAATATCTAATAACTGTTCAAATTTAATAAAAATTAAATTGTATTGTAAGCTTTATATCATTGTTGTTGTGTATGTTGTATTTGTCCTATGTGCACTTTTAAAACATTGTGCCAGAGACCTCAAGATCACCTTTACAAAGAACTTGGATGGCGAGCCCCAGCCCAGAGGACCGAGTGAACTGGTAGACAGTGACCCGACTGGTCACCAGCCGTGAAACATAAAAAATATTTCACAGACACATTGAGAAGACTAAACAAAACTTGAAAGAACAATTGACAGATATCCAAAAGACTGGGTTATTTTTTTAATTTAATTTTTTTAAAGTGCGCAATTTTTGTTTATTTGTACAATGTGGATCCACAAATGTTGTTTATATTAAATTTTTTTTTTTTTTAAATTCTACTTTTTTATATATACATTGTGTGCTCTCCGCTGTTGTTCACACCTAGGCTTCCCCGGAATTTAGAATCTTCTGATCAGGCCCAAATTCCTTATACTTTGGTAGTGTTGGTTTTAGTAAAGTAAATTAACTTGACTTGCTATCTACTATTAAAGGTATTTAAAGTAACCCTTCTTGTGGGTTACAACTCCATGCCATGATGTTCAGAATTTAGGTTTCATGGCATCTCAAGGTTTCAACATTGCAGCCAGAGGGGCTGAGGGAGGAAATACAACTTTATTTTGTAACAAATCAAGAGCTATCCAGCTTTTATCACTTCACAAAAAAATTAATCAGCACATTAACTCCAAAGCACACAAAGAAGCTATACTCACCTGCGGAGGGTGAGGAGGGAATTATATATATATATATGTATATATATATATATATATATATATATATATATATATATATATATATATATATATATATATATATATATATATATATATACATATATATGTATATATATATATATACATATATATATACATATATATGTATATATATATACATATATATATATATATAATTCCCTCCTCACCCTCCGCGGGTATATATATATATATATATATATATATATATATATATATATATATATATATATATATATATCAAATATATATACATTTGATGGTATATGCCATCAAATGTGGCATATACCAAGGAGATGCTCTGTCCCCACTGCTGTTCTGCATAGGCCTGAACCCCCTTAGCCAAATCATCAACAAGACTGGCTACGGATACCGACTCAAGAATGGGGCCACAATCAGTCACCTCCTCTACATGGATGACATCAAGCTGTACGCCAAGAACGAGCGAGACATCGACTCACTGATCCACACCACCAGGATCTACAGCACTGACATTGGGATGTCATTCGGACTAGAGAAGTGTGGCCGGATGGTTACAAAGAGAGGGAAGGTCATCCACACAGAAGGGGTCTCACTCCCAGAGGGAACAATAGCAGACATAGAGCACAGCTACAAGTACCTGGGAATACCACAAGCAAATGGCAACCTCGATGAGGTCACAAGGAAAGGAGCCACAGCCAAATACCTCCAACGAATAAGGCAAGTCCTGAGAAGCCAGCTCAATGGCAAGAACAAGATCCGTGCAATAAACAGCTATGCCTTACCAGTAATCAGATACCCTGCCGGAATAATTAGCTGGCCAATGGAAGAGATGAAGGCTACGGATGTTAAGACTCGGAAGCTACTAACCATGCATGGAGGGTTCCACCCCAAATCCAGCACCCTGAGACTGTACACGAGCCGTAAGGAAGGAGGCAGAGGACTAGTGAGTGTGAGAGCCACTGTCCAGGATGAGACATCCAAGATCCATAAATACATCAAGGACAAAGCCTCAATGGACGATGTGCTCAGCGAATGTCTCAGACAATGGGGAACAGAGGACGAGGTGCTGGAGGAACCATCATGGGAAGACAAGCCCCTACATGGGATGTACCACCGACAAATAACTGAAGTGGCTGATATCAGGAAATCCTACCAATGGCTGGAGAAAGCTGGACTCAAGGACAGCACAGAGGCCCTCATCCTGGCCGCCCAGGAACAGGCACTAAACACCAGAGCAATAGAGGCTCAGATCTACCACACCAGACAAGACCCAAGGTGTAGGTTGTGCAAGGAGGCCTCTGAGACAGTCCAGCACATAACAGCAGGGTGCAAGATGCTGGCAGGGAAAGCATACATGGAACGACATAACCAAGTGGCGGGCATAGTGTACAGGAACATCTGTGCCGAATATGGACTGGAAGCCCCGAGGTCAAAGTGGGGAACACCCCCAAAGGTGGTGGAGAATGACCGAGCTAAGATCCTGTGGGACTTCCAGATCCAAACAGACAAGATGGTAATGGCGAACCAACCGGACATTGTGGTGGTGGATAAAGAACAGAGGAAAGCCGTTGTGGTGGATGTAGCAATACCAAGTGACCACAACATCAGGAAAAAGGAGCATGAGAAACTGGAGAAATACCAGGGCCTCAGAGAGGAACTGGAGAAGGCCTGGAAGGTGAAGACCACAGTGGTGCCTGTGGTCATAGGGGCCCTCGGGGCAGTCACCCCCAAACTGGAGCAGTGGCTCAAACAGATCCCAGGAACAACATCAGACATCTCAGTCCAGAAATGTGCAGTTCTAGGCACCGCCAAGATACTGCGCAGAACCCTCAAGCTCCCAGGCCTCTGCTAGAGGACCCGAGCTCAGAGGATGAAAGAGACCACCCGCGGAGGGTGAGAAGGGAATTTTTTTTTTATATATATATATATAAATATATATATATATTTATTTATATATTTATATAAATAAAATATATTTATATAAAATATAAATATTTTATATAAATATAAAATATTTATATAAAATATAAATATTTATATTTATATATAAATATAAAGGTGCCTGTGGCCCCGATGACCACAGGCACCACTGTGGTCTTCACCTTCCAGGCCTTCTCCAGTTCCTCTCTGAGGCCCTGGTATTTCTCCAGTTTCTCGTGCTCCTTTTTCCTGATGTTGTAATCACTTGGTATTGCTACATCCACCACAACAATGTCCGGTTGGTTCGCCATTACCATCTTGTCTGTCTGGATCTGGAAGTCCCACAGGATCTTAGCTCGGTCATTCTCCACCACCTTTGGGGGTGTTCCCCACTTCAATCTCGGGGTTTCCAGTCCATATTCTGCACAGATGTTCCTGTACACTATGCCCGCCACTTGGTTATGTCGTTCCATGTACGCTTTCCCTGCCAGCATCTTGCACCCTGCTGTTATGTGCTGGACTGTCTCAGAGGCCTCCTTGCACAACCTGCACCTTGAGTCTTGTCTGGTGTGGTAGATCTGAGCCTCTATTGCTCTGGTGTTTAGGGCCTGTTCCTGGGTGGCCAGGATGAGTGTCTCTGTGCTGTCCTTGAGTCCAGATTTTTCCAGCCATTGGTAGGATTTCCTGATATCAGCCACTTCAGTTATTTGTCGGTGGTACATCCCATGTAGGGGCTTGTTCTCCCATGATGGTTCCTCCAGCACCTCGTCCTCTGTTCCCCATTGTCTGAGACATTCGCTGAGCTCATCGTCCATTGAGGCTTTGTCCTTGATGTATTTATGGATCTTGGATGTTTCATCCTGGACAGTGGCTCTCACACTCACTAGTCCTCTGCCTCCTTCCTTACGGCTTGTGTACAGTCTCAGGGTGCTGGATTTGGGGTGGAACCCTCCATGCATGGTTAGTAGCTTCCGAGTCTTAACATCCGTGGCCTTTATCTTTTCCATTGGCCAGCTAATTATTCCGGCAGGGTATCTGATTACTGGTAAGGCATAGCTGTTTATTGCACAGATCTTGTTCTTGCCATTGAGCTGGCTTCTCAAGACTTGCCTTATTCGTTGGAGGTATTTGGCTGTGGCTCCTTTCCTTGTGACCTCATCGAGGTTGCCCTTTGCTTGTGGTATTCCCAGGTACTTGTAACTGTGCTCTATGTCTGCTATTGTTCCTTCTGGGAGTGAGACCCCTTCTGTGCGGACGACCTTCCCTCTCTTTGTGACCATCCGGCCACACTTCTCTAGTCCGAATGACATCCCAATGTCAGTGCTGTAGATCCTGGTGGTGTGGATCAGTGAGTCGATCCACACGCTCTTGGCGTACAGCTTGATGTCATCCATGTAGAGGAGGTGACTGATTGTGGCCCCATTCTTGAGTCGGTATCCGTAGCCAGTCTTGTTGATGATTTGGCTGAGGGCGTTCAGGCCTATGCAGAACAGCAGTGGGGACAGAGCATCTCCTTGGTATATGCCACATTTGATGGACACTTGTGCAAGTGCTTTGCAGTTGGCTTCAAGGGTGGTTTTCCACAGCCCCATCGAGTTTGCAATGAAGGCTCTTAGAGTCCTATTGATGTTGTACTTCTCTAAGCATTCAATGATCCAGGTATGTGGCATTGAGTCATAGGCTTTCTTGTAATCAATCCAAGCGGTGCACAGGTTGGTGTGTCGGGTTTTGCAGTCTTGGGCGACTGTGTGGTCTACAAGGAGTTGGTGTTTGGCTCCTCTGCTATTTATGCCGATGCCCTTCTGTGCTGTGCTCATGTATTTATCCATGTGTCCGCTTTTCTTAGCCGCTATGATGCCTGATATGAGCTTCCATGTTGTAGAGAGACAGGCTATTGGCCGATAGTTGGATGGGACTGAACCCTTTGAGGGATCCTTCTGGATTAGGATTGTGCGCCCTTCAGTTAACCATTCAGGGTGAGTCCCATATTGCAGCTGGTTCAGTTGAGCTGCCAGTCTATACATATATATATATATATATATATATATATATATATATATATATATATATATATATATATATATATATATATATATATATATATATATATGTGTGTGTGTGTGTGTGTGTGTGTGTGTGTGTGTGTGTGTGTGTATGTTTTTTTGTTTTGTTTTTTGTCATAGTACCCCCAACAATTTAAAACTACTTTCACCCCTGGTGATAAACCCCTGCCCAATAATAAAGTTTTCCCTTAACCAAAAATCAACCTTTCTGATCATAGTTCAACATTGAATTACCATCTTTACCTATATGGGTTGAGACTATAGAAAACACTTTTCCTTTTTGTTGTTTTATTGTCTTTATATAAAGTATATCTTTATGTAAAATGCTTATTTATTTACTGACGGTAGACCACAGTATTATGAAGTGTAACCTGCTTCCCAGGTTTTTCTTTCTGATTATTAATGTTTAAAAATCTAGAAATAAGAATAACAATAATAATAATAATAATAATGTTATTCAATACAATATAATTAACACACATGGTTTCATAGTGGTTTGCACAGAAAAGGGGGTCAAATTAATTAATTAATTTTATTTATTTATTTTTTGCATGATTTTCTTCACGCACGTGTGAATTCTCCCCAGGGACTCGAGTTTTCTCCCACAGTCTAAAAGCACGCGTTAGCTTAATTGGCCCCTCTAAATTGTCCCAAGGCGTTAACATGTGCACGCGCTGCTGTCTGTCCTTGTGTATCTCTGCATCATGTTACCGCGATAAATGTTGTTCCCTGAGCCTCATAACTCACAGTTACTGGTGTTATTTATGAAGGCAAAGTGGCTTGAAATGGCTAAGGAGAAAAAATATAAAATACCAGTGAGGGCGAAAAAAATAAGGTTTGCTGAAAGTGCGGTGCCAACAATGACTTTGGAGTGAGAGCTGGATGGCTCGCAATATGGAGACAGTTTAAGGGTGAGTGCAGTTTGGTCTCTGTCAGTCTGTTCGCTGCACTTTGGCAACAGGAGAAAGCAGAGTATATCTGAAGCCTGTTCTGCTGCTTCATTTGGACCTAGCTACATAGTGTGAAAAAAAGAGCAGCAGCCTTTTTTCTTTTGGAAGCTTAACATGTTCGAGCTCGGTGATTTTGCTTCTTATTCAACAACCTCTGCATTCAGTTCAGCGTCTGGAAAAGTGCTCAATATGTCCAGAGCTGTGAATAGCAATTTCTTTTCCCCTTGGAGAAGCGGGTGCCAACTTTGGAGGGGGGTCTGGCAGCAGATGGTGCAGGTGTGAGATTAGAGCAGGCATTGACACATGGCGGGAGGCTGAGCTGGTGTGAAGCCACAGTGGATGAGAGCAGAGTTCAGAGATCTTCTCTATGGGGATGCATCACCAGCTCTGTAGTTTCTTTCAACTTTGGGAAAAACATATTAAATGCAATAACTATTTTTTTAAATAGTGTGTCAATTTAAAATAATCCACACACTCCGTAGACAGTATGATCTTTTAGATGTTTCATTTTCCCCACTGGACTGAGCTGTGTGCCAGGGGTTTATTTATAACAAAATTAATAACTAAGTAATCACTGGTCGGGACTACTTTGCATATGGCTGTGTTGTGGGAATAAAGTTCGGTAACACTTTATTTGAAGGGGGGGTGAATAAGACTGACATGACACTGTCATAAACATGACATAACACCTGTCATGAACATGAATAAGCCTTCATGAATATTTATGACTGTTGTCATAAAGCGTCATTCGGTAAATTATGACACTTTTAATACAAAGTTGACATTATTCAAAATGTCTTTATGACATCTTGACATAAACCAAAAAATCATTACTGATACAAATTTGTTATAAAAGTATTACTGATTGCACTTTAAAAATTAGGTAACTTTATGTTATTAAAGGTAAAGTTTAAACAGTAATGATTTCTTGGTTAATGTCAAGTTGTCATAACAAAGACATTTTGAATAATGTCAACTTTGTATTAAAAGTGTCATAATTTACCGAATGACGCTTTATGACAACAGTCATAAATATTCATGAAGGCTTATTCATGTTCAAGACAGGTGTTATGTCATGTTTATGAAAGTGTCATGACAGTCTTATTCACCCCCCCCCCTCAAATAAAGTGTTACCTAAAGTTCTTTATATTACTGCTGCCGGAATTCATTAATAACAAATAATATTTTTCAAGAAATATGATGTGTGCTTTTATGTGCAGGGCCATATCAGAGCAACTCTATTTTCACTGCCGCAATTAAGGACAAGATGGTTGCTCAAGGGCATAAACATGGCTCTTTGATTCATCTCCCTGGTGCTAAATCACAAGGCTTTTGACCCTGTGTAATACCCACTGCTCACCCGGCAGAAAAAGACTAATTACAGAGCTGTAAGAAAACTGTAGTGATACAGGTTGGATATCTCACTGGAGGCCAGGAAATATTTTTAAATAATAATAATAATAATAATAATAATAATAATAATAATAATGGTAATATGTTGTTGCTTTTTTTTTACTTCTCCTCCTATCAACAGCCAGGCAAGTCTAAAACAAGACTTTAATCTTCACGCCTTTGATCAAACATATTTAATGTTCTCATGATTTAGATATCCAGCAACCAGTATAGTCAGAAGAGGGCGACAGAGACTAAAAATTAAAAATAATGCATAGTTAAAAAAAAAGAAGTTTTGTCCAACAGAGGGAGGCAGAGGATTATGGGGGAAAACACCAGCGTTTCTCCAATAGTCTAAACGGGTCTGGGAGCTTCAGCTCAGGCTGGAAGCTTTCTTCCTCTTCAGGAAACCTGCTCTCCTGTTCCATGACTCTCTTTCTGCCTATGATTTTTTATGATTAAATAGAAAAAAAGTAGAATTACAGCAAAGTTTGCAGGACACAATAACAACACACACAACCAGATAAATTTTTTACAGTCTGACTCTACTGTTGGGTCTTGATGTCACCTGTGTACTCAATTTTAAGGTAACTTTATTCATTGTTATTATTAAGCTAAAATCTCCAGCATGGGGAAGTGGGATGAGCTCGACTTTTCTCAACACCCCCTCCTCGAGGTCAGACCTTTCACATGCTAGGAACCCAACACCCTCCTGCAGGTCTGCGTCCTCATCCCCTGGAAAGAGAAGATGGTCCTCTGGGATGTGAAGATGCAGATCCTCAGTTGTCACCAAGAACTCAGCAGTCTTCAAAACTCCACTGCTCTTTGACACCCACTCCTTGGAGTTTTGATGTCTCCCAGGAAGTGACAAATGTCGAAGAGAACCCAGGTCACTCTGATCCTTTAACAATGGCAAAAATCCTCAGCTGGATGAATGGCTCTTCAGGATGTGGAAGATTCCTTAGGGACAGGTTGATGGGATGAGGCAGAAACCTCCAAAAATAAAAAATAAAAATCTGGAAGTTCAGCAGAGCAAAGCAAAAAGCATAAGCAGCATGACGCTTTATCCATAATTGTAATCCTTTTCCATCGCTGGGGATTGTTAAGGGGTACTGGAGTTGTCGGAGGCAACAGGAATTGTCCAATTTTAAAACTGCAGTCTTTGGGGCTTCCTCATCAAAACTTACAGCACTGAATATCCAGGACAGGTGCTCTGAAACAGTTGCCAGGTCCTGGGAGGAAAGTGTTGACCCTTCCCCTTCCAGGTTTCTGAGTTATTTTCATCACCCCAGGTTCAGTTATTCTTACATGTCTGAGTTTAGGTAGACCTTTCTTTAGTAGTTCAGTTATTTCTTAAGTCCTTCTAGCTTCCCCCGGTAGTGTTTCTAGTTTTCTTATTTTGTCACTTTAGGTTTAGTTTTTTGTCTGAATCTATGTCTGTCCTTCTTTAGCAATTCTAGTTAGGTTATTTCTTTGTTTAGTCCTTCTAGTCACCCTAGCTCTACGTCCCCTAGTTCTTATTATTGTTAGATCAGCCTTCTTCCTGTTTAGGTTTGTTTATGTTTTTTCCCTCATGTCTTTTTGTCTTCTAGTTTATCAGGTTTTCTTCAGTATTAGTGTTTCTTTAGTTTTAGCTAGGCCCATTGTTCCATTTACCACCTCCCAGTACTTAAGCTCCTCTATCTCACTCACAACTCACCACTCCGTCTTGTTACCCTGCTCGTCACTATACTTCTTTCTATCCATGTAACCCTCCCTGGATTACCTGTTATTCCCTGTTGTCTTCAGTTTGCTTTGTTTTCCTTTTGGGATTTCCCTGGATCATTGAATTTTTTGTAATTTGAATTTCTTTATTAAAACATCCACAGCATTCAGCGTCTTCTGCCTGCTGTTATTGGGTAACAATATACACACATCATGACTTCATAACTAATTGTTTAGTTTGAAGTTACCACTTAGCTCGCTGACTAAATAGTTTAGAGCTAAATATTTAATTTGTAAACTATTTAGCTAGTTGATTAAATATTTATGTAATTATTTTTTACATTTTTTTTCTCCTATGACAGGCTACATAACCAAAATTATTGCTGTTAATTTATTTCACTGTGTAACTTTACCACAGTACGATCAGAGTCAGTTTCAGCATCAGTTTCCCAACAGGCCATTTGCATGTTTGCGTGTTTCCCATATATGGTCTGTGTTGGTCTCATCTGACAAGAATGCTTTGTTTCACATGCTCTCCGTGTCCCTTATATGACCTGTGCCAAATTGCAGTGCAGATTCTTTTTATTCTTTTAAGCAGTCTTTTGTTTGTTTTCTTGTCTTGTCTTTTCTTCTGGTTCCCCAAAGACAAGATTTGTGGAGTGCATGGCTGTCACTGCACTAAGCAGAGGAATTCTGCAGCTCATTTTATAACCCAACTCTGCTCCAAACACCTCCACAAGTTTCTCCTTGACTGTCAAACAAGTTACTTCAAATAGAATTTAGAAAATTAATTGGTTGCACTGGGTTTTATTTAGGGGGATCAGAGTTGGGGTGTGAATAAAAATGCAGTTGGCTGAAAATGTGACGGGTCATACTTTTACAAAATCGTGTACGACACAAAACCAGGACTGGGTGTTTTAACTCAAACATTGCCAAGCGAAATGAGTAAAAGTGCCAGAGGTGTCATGAATTACGGTGTGGTGGTGAGGTAGCCTTACAAGACAAGAGGCAGGCAATTGATCTTAGTCAGAGGTTTTTTTTCTCGAGGATCAACATGAGAAGCTATGTTTGAGCCCATAAATGACACAATTGACAAAAATAATGAGTAAAAATGATTGTTATCCCAGGAGAGATTTTTTGCATTTGGTGCATAATTGGGAGTTTGCAGCAGGGATCAGATGTCGGTCAAAGCCATGGGTTTTAAAATAGACCATGATGGAATGGACTGAAAGAAGAATTTTGTTGTAAGGCTAATGCAGAGATTTCGAGGCTGTGTGTGATATCTGCTAAGAGTTTAAATGTGATGGAGAGAGACAAAGGATTCCAAAGACTAAAGATCTGCACACTAAAAAGCTCCAATTTTTAAACTGTTGCTTGCAAGCCTCCTGTGTTAAGCAGCCGACTGGCTACCCTAGCAGGTAGCCTGACTAATTTATTAGCTGATATCAAAAGATTGGTGGGAAGGGATAATATTCTCTGCAACTAAAATTTAACCACTAAAGTTAATGGATATCTGTTCAAAAAATTTAGCTTTAATCTATGCAACAACATTAAAATGATAAAGATTAGCGCTAGATAACATAAATATAGCTGCAATTTCTAGCTGGATTTCCATTGGCTGGATTTTCAATCGCAAAAATTTGAATTACGAAAATGAATTTGCTGAATGGAAACTTGTAAATTTTGGAAGAAATAAATGTTTTTGGATAAAATGTTTTTGCCTGAGAAAAAATAAGGGTACTACTTTGTGTCAAATTTTAATTAATCGAGTTTGATGGATTAAAATGCCACGCCCAAATCAAAATCGATGTTATCGCACACAAACATCTGTTTATTTGCGTCATTAAATGCTTATCGCACACAAACACCTGTTAAATCTGCGTCATAAATGCTTATCGTATAAAACGACTGTTAAATCTGCGTCATAAAATGCTTATCGTATAAAAACATATGTTTTGATTTAAATTAAGTTCTTATCAATAATAAAACAGGCAGCATTCTGGAACATTCTCTCATGCATCACATTAAATTAAGTTCTTATCAATAATAAAACAGACAGCATTCTGGAACATTCTCTCTTGCATCACAATAAATTAAGTTCTTATCAATGTAAAGCAGGCAGCATTCTGGAACCTTCTCTTTTATATCAAATGGTTAATAAGGGGTCAGGCCCTCTTTGTGACTTTTGACCCAGTTATACCAATGCAGCTACTCCTCACGCAGAGAATAAGGGTCAAGGAGCCTCTTTCAACATATAAATTTAAGTTCTTATCAAAATAATACAGGCTGCATTCTGGAACATTCTCTCTCTCTTGCAACATATTAAATTAAGTTCTTATCAAAAATAAAACAGACATGATTCTGGAACCTTCTCTTTTATATCAAATGGTTAATAAGGGTTATCAAAAATAAAACTGGGTCAAAAGTCACAAAGAGGGCCTGACCCCTTATTAACCATTTGATATAAAAGAGAAGGTTCCAGAATGCTGCCTGCTTTACATTGATAAGAACTTAATTTATTGTGATGCAAGAGAGAATGTTCCAGAATGCTGTCTGTTTTATTATTGATAAGAACTTAATTTAAATCAAAACATATGTTTTTATACGATAAGCATTTTGTGACGCAGATTTAACGGTCGTTTTATACGATAAGCATTTATGACGCAGATTTAACAGGTGTTTGTGTGCGATAAGCATTTAATGACGCAAATAAACAGATGTTTGTGTGCGATAACATCGATTTTGATTTGGGCGTGGCATTTTAATCCATCAAACTCGATTAATTAAAATTTGACACAAAGTAGTACCCTTATTTTTTCCTGAGGATGTTGTGGTTTTTCAGCTGTATCAAAAATAGTATATTTCACAGAACTGCATTGGAAACACTCTTTTTGCATCACACAAGTCATTTGATCAACTGACGGATGTTAGCACTGGCAGAAACCATGAAGAAGTTGACAGGAAGTGGTAGGAGAATGATGGCACGGCAGGTGCAATGACATGTTTTAGTGAAAACACTTATTTTAATTGTGTTTCTGATTTAATGGAAACACCTCAATTGTCAAATTGTGTTTTGTCGACATTAGTGTAATATCGACTAAATTTTCTAATTTAATGGAAACAGCTTTTGATCATTTACAATAGTTGTTCCTCTTATGTTTTAAATAAAAACAGTTTGATCATGTCATGCATTTTTGTTTTAAGTATTTACTGTATTATCGCAATACAGTGACATAAGGTTAGCATACATTGACATATGGGGAGAATCTCGTAAAAGTCCCAAGCCTAATCTTGACCTAAACCAGTGGTTCCCAAACTTTTTCTCCTGGGCCACCCCTATCGTGGGGATGTTTGTTGGGGGGGATTCGACTTTTTGGGGGGCAAAATTAATGTACATAGCCGAACATAGACAACACCAGTAGCCTACAAGCTACTTGTTAACAAGCTTAAGGTGATGTATTGACATTAGCTAGTCATCTTTTAGCTAACATTACCTGCATCCAACAGCTTTACTCAACTCAGTCGGTTAGTTTGGGGGGAAAACTGTGAAAAGTTCTTTGCGTTTTGCTGGTTTGCTGCCGTGATTCTAACACACCTGTAGCTCCGCCCAGCAGCAGCAGGTCGCCTTCACTGCCACACAGGTGTAAACCCAGTGCGAGTGTCGTAGCGCTCATGTTAAGGCGGTTCGGAAAAACAGGTTACGACATGTTAACAACAGATTAAACAGTTTTAACTGCTGATAAAAGTGACAGAGGACACAGATATGGGAAGTGTGGAAGCCTCTGTATCAAATTGACATAGGAATAACAGAGTTGGCCACTCTAAGGTAAAAACCCAGCACATACAGCGTTCATGTTT
This sequence comes from Poecilia mexicana, assembly GCF_051168715.1. NCBI lineage: Eukaryota > Metazoa > Chordata > Actinopteri > Cyprinodontiformes > Poeciliidae > Poecilia > Poecilia mexicana. Next base: position 571,150 of record NW_028263374.1, read on the forward strand.
TTTTTTTTCAACCAGACGGCTCACCCCCGCCCCCCGCAATGGCACGGCGCCCCACCCCCCCTAGGGGGCGCACCCCACAGTTTGGGAACCTCTGACCTAAACAAACATGGAGAAAAGCAGATGACCTAGTAATTATTTAAAACTAATAATGTCTTTTCAGTCTTGTGACATATTCTTATTATGTGCACTGGAGAGAGAAATAAGACATAAACTGTTAGATGGTTAATATTCTAAGCAGGAAAAAAGAGGGGGCAGAGATGGTGGGGAGGGCTGACTTCATCAGGGCTCGGTGTGAGCACCAAGAGGCCAGACAGAAACTTGATTACTGGGAAATGGAAGACTGTTGTCGTGTGACTCTGACAGTGTGTAGTGATGGGTGGAGGGGGTGAAGGGAGGCACGACTCCAAGATGATACCATCAAAGTCCTCCTTTATTTTGCCTGATGAGGAAGCGATGTCCCATCTCCCTGAGCTACCAAAGGGCATGCTGATCTCATCTGGCAGTCAGACACAATGATGGGACGGCTTTTTGCTTCCCCCAGAGCCACAAGTAAATGAACAAATTAGTGAATGGACTCTGCATCAGGTTTCACAATGAAACTAGATGGAGTGCATTAGCATTTTTCTAGGTAACTGACTGGATATATTCTGTGCTGTAATAAGATGTGTGCTATCTTTGATGAATCTAAGTTGCGCTATGTCACTTGGTGCTGGAAATTCAAAGCACTGTTCTGAGACACTCTCCGCTGCGTCTGGGGGTTGGTTTAGGGGTGTTCTTCTCTCTTGTGCTCCGCCCTTGATCCTTAGAGACACAATAGGAATGGGAAAACAGAAAAGGAGGCAACTGCTTTTGAGTATTTTTAGAGACAGATGCAAATTATTGCATTTATAAAAATGTATTTAAAAAAATGTTTTTTACATATTTGTTAAAACTGTCACCATGTTGTGACAGTTTGCTATGAGACAGATATGAAAAGATCAGTCTCCTCCACCACCTCCATGAGCTACTATTGCCACCTGAAGAAATGTACCGCTCCCAACCAAAAGCAACCAAACAGAGCCAGTAGGAGGGGCTTAGTTCTGTAAATCAATGTCATGTCCTTGCCTCTAATCGTACTAATGGCAGAGAAAGAACTTAACGTTACATGAAAACTGCTTAGCCACCATCATAGTCCAGTTAACCCCGGGAGAAGGCAGAGCAGCTCAATCCTCTCAGATGATCTGTCTCATGCCATACTACCACAGCATAGTGACAGTTTCAACAAATATATATATATATATATATATATATATATATATATATATATATATATATATATATATATATATATATATATATATATATATATATATATATATATATATATTTTTTTTTTTTTTTTTTAATAAAAGTTACATACTGCAGCTTAAAGTAATTCAAACCCAAAATAACTTGATAATTTCAGTTTAGTTGCACATATATGTGCAACTAAACAGTATTTAGTATATATACTATGGTATATATATACTAAATAGCAAAGACATTGTAAGTTACATTTGAATAAGTTAGCACTGGCAGACTTTCAAGACTTTTTCAGGGTAAGCAATATTCTTAAACAGATCTGAAAGTGTCATTTTCAAGAAGCTTTCTGTTTTTTTCCTTACATCATCAACAACAGCCTTATTGTGTTAACCTACAGGCATTAAAGAATAATGATGTCATCAGAGCATCCATCCATGCATTATCTTACACCGTTGTCTCTAGTGGAGTCAGTCGGGATGCTGGTCCAGCAGACAGAGGGGAAGAGGCGGGGTCACCCTGGACAGGTTGCCAGTCCATCGCAGGTCATCAGAGCATATTTTAGTTTTCAACAAGTTGTACACATATTGAAAACTTTCTCTTTGTTTTTTAAATGAGCAGAAAAGGAGTAACTCCCTGACCCTTTACAATCCAAAATCCTCATCACTTTCAAACACTTCAGAGTTGATGAGAAGCTATGTTCACTTGAAATCTTTTATTAAGCAGAATGTTTTGTTGTACAATGTGGTTTGAGAATAACAACAGCCACATAGGGGATGTTTAAATTGTGGGATTTCACACGGATGGCAGGTCACAGATGCCTGGATTGTAAACAGGCCACGCCCTGTTGAGCCTAGCAGTGGAGTCAGACACCCTTAAACGCTCTGAGGAGCAACGCTGCCTGGTGAAATAAATCCAAACCTTGACTACTCCACTGCAGCCAGACAGTGCTTAATGAGATGCAGCCAGATTACTAATTGACTTTCCTGGATTCCACGTTGCATACATCGCCATGTTAACTGAACCAGCCATAGCTTCTCATACTCAAACAAAATAAAATCCTTTTTTGTTCCATATCTCCATTTTTTCCGAGTCTGAATAAAACTTTTAGTAATTATCCCAATCTGTTAACTGCTAATCGTATTAAAGAAATAATGAAGTTTAATAAATGCAAGACATGATTAAACAGATTATATCTGCTTGAGAAATTAGTTATAATGGCTCCAACGTATGAGGCATGGGTCGAGAGAGTGAAGCGCTGTGGCTAGAGGCAGTTAAAGAAGATGCTGTTAGTGCAGCGAGGAGGAGGAAGTGCCTGGATTCTCGCTGACACCAACACGGCCCATTCTGTTCCCTGTCACAGTGACATAAAGCAGTCCTGAGTCACTGCTGGCCGCCTCCTGAATCCCTCTGCTTGGCTGACACCCTGACCCTCCACTACCCCACTACCCTACCCCCTCCACACATCAGATTATGTATCCTAATCAGATGGATAACAAGATCCAGAATGTTTCCTCCTGGGGAACAGATACTTAGATAGCAATATGTTGTTAATTGCACAGAAACATGTGGTGAAAGCAGTGCAGTGTTTCTGCAGGTTTCACCAACTCAAATTTAAGACTTTATGAGACCTTTTTAAGACAATTATGAATACAATTTAAGATCATATCATGGTTATCATAGTTAACTAAAACTAACAAAATAACAAAAACTGAAATTGAGAAAATATTTTTAACTTGCATTAATAAAAATGTTAATTAATAGTTAACAGAAACAATTTGGAATTATATTGTGCATTTATAATACTATTTGCAACATGCTAAAAATATAGATACAATATCCTTTGATTTTGTGTGTATGAATCTTTTGAAATGATGTGAAATAGATTTTTTCCCCACACAAGCAGCTGTCGGCACGTTACCGAACTCCATTCTCCTCCTGGCAGCTCTTAAGCCAGTCCACAAAATGGTTACAGCAAAAGTCCAGCCAGCTGAGAATAAATTTGCACTTACCCAAAAAGCTAGTTATCTAGCTGGCAAGGGCAGCAGTTAGCTGCAACTGCCTCGAGTCACAGAACGTAATGCAGGTCTGTACACTGCTCAAACCCCCCTAAAACGACATAGAATATTCAAGATTAAATAGTAATGGCATGACAACATTTAAGATCTGTGACGTATTTAAAGCCATCTTACTTTTTTAATTGAATTTAAGACATTATAAGGCCTTAATTCTTACAATTAAGGATGCGCGGACACCCTGTGTAGGGATTTGGCCCAGGCTTCACTAACTGGGCAGTTTACAACCTGCATATCATTTCCTCTGCTGAGGAAGAATGTTGTAAACTTGAGTCTTTGTAGTTCTCTAAAATTTTAAACCGACAGTTTTGGGTTTCTGCATGTATCCAGGCCCCATGGCTCTATAAAACAGCTTGTTTTAGACTCAGTGTTAACATGTTAATGCAGGGTAGCGCATTGTGCCCATCCATTGTGTAGATACATTAGATTAATAACAGCAGAAACTGGGCTGCGGGCATCATGTTTTAGTGGCTTTTAGTGCTTAATGTGAGACAGACTCCATTGTCACACTGGATTCTGTTCTCATGTTGTGAACTGAATACTGTTGTAACAAATATTCAGACACTTTGAAAAAAAGTGTCTTAGATGTCAGGAACAAATTGGTGCAAGTGTGGTTTACAATATTTGACCAAAGGACATTTTGACATGACATGGATGATAGGAATAATACCAAACAGACTTCAAGTTGTCAAATGATTACTCAGAATACAGTTTCTAATTGTACTAGAAAGTCAAACAAGTCAAGAAAATCATTAAAGCTTTAGGAAATAAACTTTGACTGCAATTGTCTTACTGGATGTTCAGATTCAATAGAAACAGAGAAATTACACAGGATTTCTATGTTATCTCCATGGCTGTTGTGTAATACCATATAACTGAAGTGATACATGCAGCATAAAGTATTTAGTCAAACAAAGTGCAAAGTGGATGATTTTTTTCTACTCCTGCTGAATCTTCAGTGGGCGTCAGATCAAAAAAGTGGAAGAAACTCCATCTGTCTTTCAGTAGCTAAATTAATAACATTAGCTAAATGCCTCTTGTCACTCTTTAGAAGGTCCTGATAAAATAGAGCTCAGTTTGTCATATTTCATGTAAGATTTAATTTGAGGCTTTTGTGTGTCGGTTGCCAAATAGCTGAAGAAGAAAATGTGGCAGAGATCAATATGAATTCATACCAAATTCTTTTTTTGTTGTTTTTAATGATCTAACCAAACAATAAGGGGTGCAACTGCATAATCTTGTGATTTAGCACTCCACCTAATGCGTCAGACGTAAATGAGAATGTGAGAAGACAATGAAGCAAATGAAAGGGATTATTTCCATTGATTGCAGGTGTGTTTCTCTTTAATTCACCATAGGGCTAAAGACTTGGTTAGATGGGGTTCTGGGTCTAAGCTTATTGATTTGTTGTTGGGCCCCACTTTAAAGCCACTTTGCTGGTTATTACATGTACTACCATTCTCCTGTGGGCAGCGTTTGCCCCTGCTACCAAGCATGCCGTGCCCCCCCGACACACACACACTCCCATCTCAGATGGCTCCGTAGTACATTTAATTGAAACAGACAAAATAACACTGCTGTTATCCCGTGGGCCTGATTCTATTAGCATCTTACTTGGACCCCCTTAGGGAAACGCAGCCGCAAGCGAAGGGGGAAACACAGACGGAACCATCCATATCTTTGGAACTCCTCTGGGGGATGATTGCATTGCCTGCAGAGGTGAGACAGAATGTTTCCCCCATTCCACCAGAGCTGGTATAAGACATCCTGCATATCAGGATCCCGATGATGTTTGTCCAAACTGTCCATTCACACAGAAATGAATTCACATCCAAACACAAATGGCTGTAGAAGGTTTTGAGCTTCCACTCGTCTTCGAAGAGACATGGACCTTTTTGCCCTGGTACGAGCGGACAGGCAATTATTTGCATGATCACACAGTCATTGTGTTGCATCCAGTCACTGAGAAATTTAATTATCTCATGGTAAATTCTTTCACAGAAGACAAGTAACGAGCCAGGTCCGCCCTCATTTCCCGCAGTGGTTCATGTCCATCAGTGTGTCTATGTGATTGGATTTTTACTCCGTAAGGATTCATGTGTGAAAAACTACGCCTGTTTGCTTGCTTTGACTAATGCACCACGTATTAATTATAAGTGCCCACCTTCTGCTGCGTTGATTGGTTGTCTGAGTCTCAGACATAATGGTTGATAGAATTGGAGTATGGATTCTGCTGAGCAGTGGAATCAATTGTCTCACCTGAGTAGTCACATAAAATATAGGCTTCAACAGACAGTAACACTGCTGCACGCCTCATTCAGTGACAGCACTCCACTTTATCAAGTGGGCTGCACTCATACTACTGAAGGAACAAGAGAGTAGAACCTTATTCCCCATTTCCTCCTTTGTTAAATGATTGAAGGCCACCTGGTGCCATTCTAACTCAAATCTCATTGCAGCAATATTTGGATTGCTATGGAAACGGCTTTCCACCCAGACATAATGGTGTCTCCCAGCTGCTCCTATACAGTCGCTCTCATAAAGAGGAAATGATTCCACAAGACGATGATGCTCCACCAACAGAGCAAAGCAGGGTCCCTGGGGAACAAGTGCCTACGCAAAGAGCAACCTGCCACGGTAAAAAAAACGCCTCTCCCAGCCGACTGCTGATATTAATTACCAAATGAAAGATGTGCCTCCAGTATTTCCTAAGTATGGCTGGGAGGGTAAGCTACAGATGTTCACACACGCGCGTACACACACACACACACACGCAGACAGGTCTTCTAGTAGAAAAATGGGAGATGCTCTTGCTTTATTCTCAGCTCCTTGCAGCACGTGTCCTGGTAAGAAGTGGAAGAAAGCCTTCTTGTAATAAATCACAGCTCCCTCCAGATAACACGCCATGCGCTCACTCTACCTCTGTGTCAACTCCCATAATGCTTCTGTGCAGTGTAGCCTACAACGTGCAGAAAATCACAAATAACTCTGGATAATTTCCTTCCCGGCTTGTTTTTGAAGGAAACCTTTATGCAATAATAGTATTGCTTTTGACATAAATTTGAGATAAATGTAACCAAATTCATTCCTAGCCTATGAATATATCACCAATTCACAGCATGCCATCTGAAAGCCCTTTACAATCCCATTTTAATGCAGAGATACAGTGGTGGGCACTCTTCTGCTAATAGTGGAGCTAATTTTTTGTTTAGCGCTTTAGTGTTTTGGCTAACTTTAAAAATGTTTAGTTCACTTAGCGTCCCCTAAATAAATTTTTCTAGATAAATTTTAAAGCTCAAATTTACTTGGCTGTTTTGTAAACTTTTAATTGAAAAAGGTTTGACATCTCTGTTGACGTTATTGACAGTTGAATATTGACTGATGTTTATATCCATGCTCTTATTTTAAAGTGGTTGAAGACCACTCGTGGCTCTCGTTCTTTCGCTCTTTTTCCTCCCCAATAACTTTATTTTAATCAAGACATACAGGAACAAAATGGATACTAAAAATAATTTAAATACAATATCTAAGGGCTTAGTAGAACATGTAAATTATAATGTCAGTGTGAGGAATTTACCCCCTCCCTAACAGGTGCTGTTTTTTGTACTTCTATATTTTAATTTATCTGGTAAATGTATTTTTTGGTTGGAGGAAGATACTGACTTTATTTAATATTTTGTAAATCATTATCTCTTCTCTTTGAGGTCACCTGGTCAAGTGTTGCCATGAGCAGTGCTGACAAGGTGTTTTCAACCAGCCTCACTGGGAAAATCCATTGTTTGAGAGGGAGGGGAGATGTTTGTGGATTTTGTTTGGGCCCAGATTGTTTTTGTTTTGAAGTTGTTAGTGTTAGTTGTAATTATGTAAATATGTTTCTAAGAATATAATTTAGTACAAATGAGACTTTTTCCTTTCTGGAAATGTAACTGTTGTCTCCATCCCTTAATTAGTCCTGGTAGGAGCCAATCCTTTAAAAACCAGGTGGTCTAGATCAGAGGGCGTCTCTCTTTCTTGTTGTTTGAATGCCTGTTATGCTGTGAACTGGATTGCAAAGTTTGAAGGACTGCATAAAGAAAAATTCAGAGCTCTACAATTTCTGGATCCTGTCTGATATTTGATTGCAAACCAACAGTCAGCATTAATTTAGTTCTCCAGGGTTGTAGTCTTTCAAGGGTAGATATAATTTGAATTGAAGTTAGCGCTTTAGCATTAGCTTTTAGAAGTTATTTGTTTGTGAATACAACAGATGTGCGTGCAACTTGACTGCATCAAGAGCTGGTCGGCCTTTGAACTCTCTCTGGTTGCCATGGTTACCCACACTTATCTAGCTGTTTCAGCAATGTTGTCAGCAATACAACTGTTTATCACAGTGTGATAAAATACGTTATTCTACCAAATTAACATTAGTGGATGAGATGCAAATTAATAACCCATAAGCAGCTTTAGTGTTAATGCAACTATCTTTTTGGCTATCGTTGCCCACCCCTGGATAAATATATAATCAAATCAGTTAAATTATGTTGATGGAATACTGTTCTGGCAAACTGCCAGGTAGCCACTCCCCTCTGCTGTACCTTTCTGCGGCTTCTCTGCTTGCAGGTGGACTCAATCTCCTAGCAATCAGAGAGTGCAGGTACTTTTGGTGTGACTGACCTATCACTCCTGTTTGAAAAAATCCCACAGCATGAAAAGCAAACGCATGTAAATTCAAAACTGTGCAAAAGTCTACTAAAACTGTGAAGGATAGCCGGTAAGCCTCACAATGCTGTTGCTCATTTCCTGAATCTTATTGGAGCAGCACATGGTGTCTGATTGTTGTATCTAATAGTTTTAATCTTAAATCTTGAAGTCAAGCTAGTAAAACATACACGTGATGTTTATTTGCTAAAGTAGAAAGTGGAAAAAAAATTTGACTAAAAAAGAAAAATAAATAAATGTTTGTCAGAATGTTTGACTATGAAAATATATTTAACAAAATGATAAATATGCTAATTTATTTATTGGTGTTGAATTTTACTATAAAATATTTGCTGTTTATTATACTTTTAGAATAACTGGTTTAAAGGGGTGGAAATCTGTTTAATTTCACTATGTATTTATCTTGTTAATTTCAGAATGTAATGGATGTGTTTCTGTTTCTTTTGAGGCTTTTCACCTATGTGGCTGAAAGGCTAAATTACTATGGTGACAATCATACTAAAATAAAGACGGATCAGCTAAATTGAAGGCTCTGAGTGAAATCCAGTTAAAAGTTTCATTGTAGAGACTATCCCTTTCAAGTGGGGAATTGCACAGTAAAGCAAACCTGACAAAACTTGACAAATACCATGCAAATACATACATTTTGTTGCATTCAGGTTATTAATGAAATGCAGTCAAAAAAGTAGTGCAGCATAAAATATAGTGGTTGTTTCTGCAATATACCATAATGCACAATATTATTTGTCTTCAATCTTAGCTAGTTAATGCCTCATTTGTTTTGGTTATGTATTTCCTTTAATTGAATACAGAAATGTTTCAGTTTTGGACTTAATCAGACTTTCAGTTTGACATATGACACTATTTAGACCACAGAGGATATACATTTTCAAAATGTTTTATTTAATGGATTTTAGCAGTCTCGCCTTGCTGTATGTAGTTGGCAGCCCTAAGGTGTGCACTATTTAGACTGAATGAAAAGAAAGCTAGTATTTGGCATTCATTTAGTGCCTGTGTAGTACCGAATAACATCCTTAGAAAACCCAACAAAATCAGTTTTACCAGAATTTATTGTGGTTTTATCAGTAAACCTGACAATAAATTTACAATCAGAAATGTTTGAACTGGGAGCAGACTAAAGTATTTTCATTGTAAGTTGCAATAAATCTATTAAACATTAGCAATATTTAAAGTGCCTCCACCTCTGTGTATGTTTTCAGGACTAAAACTGCAGCATACTCACCCATCACTAACTAAAGGTAGCTTTTGATAATGCGAGATTTGAAAAATAAATTTTCCCTCCAGTTGGTGGGTCTGGGTTGAGCTACGTGCCTCTTTTCATTTCTGCTTAACCAATTCATATTGACCTTGCAAGCAGAGCCACTTACTGAATGCTCTCCAGTTTATTTTTTATTCTGAATTTTAATAAATCTTAAGTAATTTAAATATACATCTCTTTTTGCAGTGGCTTCTGGGGACTACTGCTGACTTAAGTGGCCCATATTACAAAAAATGAAACCACCAACTGAGCTACAAGAGGATGGGGGGAGGAGCAGCTGAAGGAGTTTTGGGGTTCACTGCTGCAATATGAGGTACAAAGTCCTTGTTCATACCCCAACTGTGAGGAAAGAAAAACACATGTTGGCTATTCTCTTTGAGTAGGTGTGAAATGACAGTACAAATGAAACCTAACTTATTGAATCAGCCTTAGTATTCCCTTAAAGCGAACATCCGCAACAAGAGAAAACAAATGATCCAAACTGGAATGAACGAACAGGATAAATCTTTTGTGAAGGCGTTGAATTCCACTTTAGATAAATAAAACACTGGCCAGCATTGTTCTGAGCTCCTGACAACACAATCCATCTTCATTTTTGATGAAAGCCTATATAGGCTGTCTCATATAGAGCAGGCGAGTCGGCACACAGGCTGCATATTTACTTCCAGCTCATTTATTCTCATTATGCAGCTCTGAGGACGTCAATGAGGGGATTTCTGCCCCACAGTGATATTTGAAGATGCAGAAGGAGAGAGAGGGAGAGCAGAGAGAGAGATAGGAGGGGTGAGGGTGATGTGTCAGACGGAAGAGGAAGAACGGGGGGTGCATGCCGTCATGCTCTGTCCATGAACTTTGACACCTTTGACAGAGGTACCCTCTGTTTTCAGTCCCCTTGTTGACAGCACCAGCTCATTCTTTTCCCCCTTGTTCAGTCTCCATTGGAAATTTCACCACCCCCTCACATAATGAGATCCTGCCCTGTCTAGTTGAGACGGATTCACAAATTTTAAACTTTGTTTTACCTCTGTGCAGTAATTGGGGTTTCCAGCACTCTCAATACTTGAGAAATGCTCCTCAGTTGTATTGCCGTAGATATTCTAAAAACAAAGCTGTCCTTGTCCATTTAATGGTACTAGACTTTTTCAAACTCAAATATTTTTTCTGATTGATTTAGTAGCTGCGTTTCCACTAACCATATGAGTGCAAATTAAGATTGAAAAAGTACATTTGCTTTTAGGGAAACAGAACAACCTCAGAAAAAAATATTTTTTGATAAAACACTTATGGGCTAGGATGAGGTGGTTTCTCAGGCATATTGGAATTGGTTTATTTTGCAAAACTGCAATGGAAACTCTTGACTGAATTACGAGGGGTGCAGTTAGTCACTCCTTTGGTTGCAGTACAGAAGTGTGGCCTAAAACTTCTGTTGTTCTAAGCCAAGAATCTGCTGACGGTAATGACCAGAGCGTTGTGGAGCGCCTGTGTCTTGTCAGTGTGTGGAGTACCGTTGACACTCTCCAACTCTGTTGACATTTTTCAGGGTCACTGAGTGAAAGAGATCACTTGGATTGGCTGTGCACAATAACAAATTAGTGCAATAGAAGGGATGTGGTTGATAAGTACACAAACTTCCAAAACCTCTTGTAAATTGCAATTTTATTCTCCACAAAACAAGAACGCAACAGTGGCAATGAGAAATTTAAATAACAGCTAATAACTGATTCATTGTAGGGCTGTTGTAAACGAATATTTTAGTAATCGAGTAATCTATCGATTATTCTTACGATTAATCGAGTAATCGGATAAAAAAAAATTATAAAATGAAATATTGGTAAATCTGGCATAATACCGGTGTTACTATCAGATATCAATGTCAGTCCAATTTTTCATATTTGAGCATCCCTAACAGTTGCTTTTTTGTAGTTTAGAAAACTAACCTGTAACAATAATAGCTCACTTTCTAAGTTAACCAGAAGAAAAGTTATAGAAAAATCTGAAATTATATTGAATTTAATAACAAAGAGGCAGGCTCACAAATGTGCTTATAAAAAATGTCTACAATCCAGCTTTTAGTTTATGTATTCATCTTCAGTGAGTTTAATAGATTAATTAAACTCACCTTGCCACCTAACCTGTCACGCTTTGGGTTTGAAAATACGGGAAATGCCGCCTGGAGTGGGAGGAGAGGGCGAATGAACGTAAGATGGGGTGGAGGGGAGGAAATAGACCAGCGGACTGACGAACCGTTAGACCGGGGGACGAACACGGGGGGAAGCAATACGGGATATTTACGACACCTTCACTGGTCACACTCAGAAACTCATCTACCAGCCATGTACGATGCGCTCCGCCACCCGTTTCTTCAGACCGGGATATGAAATTTATTGTGCGGTTCGTCGGTAAAGCTACATTTACACGGTAAGCATCAGATACTCAGCCGCCCGCCCTGTTCAGTCTATCCGCTCACCTCAGCGCTCTTCCCGCCGTTCGCTTTCAACCAGCAGCCCCGGAGGAGAAATGCTGCCGTACTCCAGGCATTCCCCCAGTCATTTTAAGGATGCTTATTGGTTCCCCAAAAACGATAAAAAGTCGGGCATTATCATCAATCAATAAAATCCCCACGGGCCAATCTTGAAGATTGGACTTTATGCTGAGACTTAGCTTTTGTCAACAACTCAGAGGCGGAAGTGAGAGCTCCGCGCAACGCAAATGAAGTCCCGGCCGGAACACGGTGCGCTAACTAATAAAACATAAATTAACGAAGCTTCGAGGCAGGTAAATTTTCCTCGAGGAATTTTAGTAATCGAGGTACTCGAATCATTCGAGGAATCGTTTCAGCCCTAATTCATTGTCAAAGTATTTTATTTTATCAACATTAGACTGACTCTAGAAAGGGGAAGAAAAGGTTTTGTTCCCTTAATCTTTTAATGATTATGGGAAGAAAATGATCCAAAACAACTAAGACCCTTGTGAAGAATAATTCATGATCTTGTTCGGTCATGAATTAACTGTGATTGACTTTTTTATCGTTCACAATCTCTAAATACTCCCAGGTTTGGCGTGTAGGATTAATACAGCACTTAAATTAACCTTAAGTAAACCTGTCTGACAACATGGAGCTGACTGATCTTCAGTAAGAACACATTGTGCCCCAATTTAAAGACATTCAAGGACAGGTGACAGAGGAAATCACTGACACCTGTCAGTCTGGAAAGGGTTACAAAACCATTTCTAAAACTTTTGGATTCCTGTGAACCATACTATAAAGCATTATCCACAACTGTAGAACACATGGAATGATAGAGAACTTTTTTAGAAGTCATTGACCAACTAAAACATTCTCCAGGACTGCACCAAGAACTCATCGTGGAGGTCACAAAAAAGCTGGAAAAACCTCTAAAGGACTGCGGGCCTCATGGTTCCATTAAGAACAATGTTCAGTATATATTACTAATGCCTTGTTTCCACTTACTAGTACTGCAAGAGTCGGTGTGCTATTTTATGAATCGGCATATTCAGGAGAACTTTTCCTCTGTCGGTTGTGCTCATCCAAATGCTCAAAGTAGCATCATTGTAGCTGGATGACAAACATGATGCACTATGTATAATGGTTACATTTACATTTCCAAAGCATCAAGGTGATCCCCTAGACTTTTTGGAAAAATATTGTATGAACTCATTAGACAAAAGTGGAAGTTTTTGGAAAGTGGGTCATGTTATATCTGAAATAAAATTAATACATTATGTTGGTATGAAAAAGAACATCATACCAACAGTCAGACATAGTGTAATGGTCCTGGGCTGCCTAAATGCTTCAGAAACTGAACAACTTGCCATTACAGATGAAGCCAGTCATTCACAAGAAAATCCTGAAGGAGAATGTCTGAATAATAGTCTGACATCATGTCCAAGCAGACAATTCCTAAACCTATATACAATACATTTTCCTTTTGTAATCCACAAGAAAGGTATACTTCAAATACTCTTGTTAATAGTAGATGGCAAGTAGGGCTGAAACAATTCCTCGAGTGATTCGAGTATCTCAATTATTAAAATTCCTTGAGGAAAATTGATTTGCCTCGAAGCCTCATTAAATTATGTTTTATTACTTAGCGCACCGTGTTCCGGCCATGTCATTTGTGTTCCGCTGCGCTCTCACTTCCACCTGAGTTGTTGACGAAACCTAAGTGTTAGCAGCATAACATCTAATTTTCAAGTTCGGCCTGGAAGGATTTTACTGATTCATGATGACGCCTGGGATTTTGTCGTTTTTCGGGGGACCAATTAACATCCTTAAAATGACAGGAGTGATGCCTGGAGTACGGCAGCTTTTCTCCTCCGGGAGCTGCTGGTTCAGAGCGAACGACGGGATTATTTATACAGGTGAGCAGATAGACTGAACACTGCGGCGGCTGCACATTAGATGCGTAGCTTTACTGAAAATACCGGAAAATAAATTTCATATTATCCCAGTCGCAACTAATGAAGCGCATCGTGACGTTACATACCTCGTAGATGTGTTTCTGTGTGTGACGAATGCAGGAGTCAAATCCAGTAGCTAATATGAACACAAACTATATAAATGGCTGGACAAGGTTAGAGTTCACCTATTAAAGTGACTGAAGATGAATACATAAACAGAAAGCTGAAGTATTTTTAATAGCCTGCTCACAAATAGGAAGGCTATTTGTGAGCATAATAAAGAGCCTGCCTCTTTATTATTACATTGAATATAATTTCAGATTTTTTTATAACTTTTCTTCAGGTTAACTTGGAAAGTGAGCTATTATTGTTGCAAGTTAATTTTCTAAACTACCGAAAAGTAATTGTTATGGAAGCTCAAATGTGAAAAATTGGACTGATGATATGCGATAGCTATGTTATGTTAGATTTACCCATGTTTTATTTTATCATTTTTTTTATGCGATTACCCGATTAATCGCAAGAATAATCGATAGCTCCACTGTGCAACCAGTGTTTAGCTCAAGGTTAATCCGATTTATGAACGCTAATTTCGGCTGCTCCCTCCTCAAGTGCTCAGAGGTTCACTTAGGGCTCTACTCCGGCTTTAGAGCCAGAGTAACAGCCCTTACAACCGACGTTATATCTAGCGTTAGAGCCAGAGTAAGCGGCCTTAGAACAGATGTTACAACCGGAGTAAGCGGCCTTAGAACCGGAATAAGCCCTAAGTGAATCTCCAAGCGCTTGAGGAGGGAGCAGTAGAGAACGGCTGGCCAAAATTAGCGTTCATAAATTGTATTGACCTTGAGCTAAACGCCGCTTACACCGTGGAGCCAGGAGCGGAGCTATGGGGGGGAGCGGACCCTCGGCCCGAGCCTTGGAGGGGCCCGGATGGGAGGCAGAATATGACTTCATGTATCCAAGCCTTTATATGTCTGAGAGCTGGACCCGCTCTTGTTGAGTACAGTGTATGTAAACTTACATAGAACGATGCCCAAGTAGTTTATATAGGATGCTGCCTCAGTCATTGTTGACTCATGGTTACGAAAAACTTTACACGACCGACTGATTTTAGTGACAAAGTGGGTGTAAAATATTGAACAAAATGTTGTGCTACATGACTGCTTTATTTACATTTAAACTTTATGACATACAAAATTACAAGTGGATCGTCCTTATTGTCTCCAAGTGTAATCTGGGTAAAGCTTGTCACCAGCCGTCCACCAACGTCATCACTTGACAACAGATGGCAATGGACTAAATTAACTTGAGTGGAGCTACATGGAGCGGCAAAGTGAAAAGAATGGAAAAAAGAGGGCAACGAAAAGCCAAAAACTGGACACATATTTTGTCTTGGAGATGAACCGGACTTTTTTGTTGGCAGCCCAGCGAAGGAGCCGGACTAGTTACAGTTACAATGTGTGTTAATTGTAGACTGATTGCAGTGGCGCAAAAAGTGGGCATGCAGCGCATGCAACGCGTAGGGGGGCTGCACCAGAGGGGGGCGTCAAAACCCCGTCTGGAGGGGGCGGCGCGCCGATGATGCCTTCGCATACACTTCACCGCGCCCTTACGCTCCTTCACCTCGCGCACATGTAAATGTAGCGAGTTTTACCTTTTACGTGTCTTCGTCTCGGGGTGGGGGTGGGGGGGGGGGGGGCGCCGATTTATGTTTTCGCATCCACCTGAATAATATGTAGTTGCGCCCCTGACTGATTATAAACTGTATCAGCCCAGCCGCCTAGCTTACATCTCCTTTTCTCTCTGTCGGTGGTACACCGGTGATGTCTGAAGGCTGAGTTATAGTCGTGGTTTTAACAGTTCGGGTTGAGCGCGTTTTTGAGCCAAGACAGAAAGAAGTATGGCGTTTATAGTTGAGGTTCACATTGGAGTCGCCTGGAAGAGCATCTTCCAGATCGTGTGTGAACGGCGGCGCGCGCGATCCGCTCCGAGTTTCAAAGATCCAGAAGTGCACGAGCTGCTGCCACACGCAGAGCATGCGGCGCGTGCCGCTGCGTGCTCAGTTCTCAGTTCAACGCATCAACAATAAACCTAGCTTCAGCAGTTGCTAGCTGCTCCAGGCTCCGAGTTGAAATTAATAAAGTGCCAACATGATCCGATCGCTCTCCGTGGTTCTGAACTGAATTGAATTTGTGTTCATCATTAGTGACCAGTAGCCTGATGTTTCTGTTCTCTTGGTTTGTTGTACTTCATGTCTGATGGATTTCAGAATGACAGAGTCGTTCTTTGTGGTGGTGAATGTTGTAAGCTCCGCTGTTGCGGGCATGTCTATGTTGTAAAGTTAAATTATCATGAGCTTTGTTATAGGGCCCGGTCATTAGCCCCGACGCCCGGCCCGACGCTGACTTGTTCCACCACTGTGTGGAGCTTTAATATCATAGTTTTTGTCCTAAACAGCCCAAGCATGTGCGATCACTCACCGATACTCCGATGTTACACGACGCTACACAGGGATTTTTCCGGGCTCACAACGGAGGCTTTCTGAGATTTAATAAAAACGGATTTACTATTTTGAATTATATATTTTGCGAAACTATTTTAACATTGTTTTTCTTACCGATTTCCAAGATTCTTCATAGAATCTGATAAGATCTTCCAGACTATTAACGGAAGCAACCATCAACTCTGAGCTCTCAAGCGTGTCTGACGCAATCTGAACAAAATCATAGACATAATATAAGAATAGACGCCTCATGCACCGCTCTCGCTTATAGAGCTTTGGAGCTGACGTCACAGCGTATGACGTTTACGTCGCTCGGCACCATCTTTGGTGTCCACAGACGAAAACAATTTTTTTCCGGTGTTTTTGTCGTGTTAGCGCTGAATTCTCCTCTTCCACAATGCTGAAAAGCAGTTTGAAACAAAGTGGGCTATATCGCGAAAAGCTTCTCCCAGAAGCCAAAAAACGCTACATGGAAAAAAATAGAAAAAATTGGACATAACGACCTGTTTGAGATAAAAAGTTGGAGCAGAAACCCTGATCATTTACCTCATTTGACATTCCCATACATATTCGCATACCTGGTCTGTGGTGTCAGTGCTTACACCGCGAATCAGTTCAAGAATTATAAGTCATTGGAGGCACGTGTCCAGTTTACGAATGGCTGGGTACATGATTTGGACATTTTTAACCCCCCCCCCCCCCCCCCGGATTGCGAATACGTTGTGGTTCGAACAAAGGTAAGCTCTGAGCTCCTTAATTTTATATACATTCTTAAAGTACATTATTTTACAGTCAATCAGAATGTTTTTTGGTATGAGTACTAAAAAGTGTGAACGCGTTATTATGAAAGTACTAACTGATTTGCGAAGCCCCAAGTTTGTATTAAATTACGGCAATTCCACTGCATTTTTGCTTCCTTTGAGCTCGTCTAATAACAAGATAGAAAGACTTAGAGAATTAACTTGTCATTTACACATGTACAATGAAAGAAAATACAGTTATAAAAAGTGCAAATAACGTATGAAGTATGTACAATATAAACCTAAATATGCAGCTGCTAGAGATGCATCAGCACTTCTTGCTTTGTAACTCATAACCTCTTTGAAATTACAATGTCATGGTTATTCTTCAATTATAAAGTGTTGATTGGAATAATAGATGGTACAACTACCTCTAGGTTCACATGTATACATGTATACATATTTTTTCGAACAGACCATGCTACTGCGTGTTTTGTTTGGTGGGGAGCAGAAGTACGTGAAACTTTCTAACCTAACATTTGATGCATTCCTGAGAGAAGGTTAGTAAGTTAGTAATATAATCTTGCTAAAGAAATCCATCTTGCATTAAGTATTTTTTTCTTTCCATTAACGTATTAAAATGTTGTACTGGATTGAACTCACTGGCATTTTGTAAAATTAGTTGGGTTACTCTACTTATTTCAGCCTTTGTTTATCAGCAGTACATGTTTTCATTTTCACTTCTTTAATATTTCTTTAGTGTGCCTGAAGTTTAACATTCCAGAAGGCACACAGCAGGATCTGAAGGTGTATGACCAGTCTGAAACAGAAGTTGATGTAGATGTTTTTGAAGAAATGGTGAATCAGTCACCTGGAACCTTTTGAGTTATGTTGAGCAACAAAGAAGATCCTGGTAATTCACCGATGTATATATATTTCATTTAGAAGCTGGTTTGGGAGCATTAGAGTTCTCCTAAACCGGCTATTGCTTTACTTTTTGCAGGTGCTGTTCTACCATCATGATCTTCATTTTCAGTGACATCTGATGATACTATCATTCTGGATTTCCCAATGTGTGACCCATCAGAAGAAGCCACTGCTGAAGGAAGTCAACCTAAAAGCCCATGTAAAATAAATTGTGAGGTGCAAGCGGTAAGTTATTACATTTCATTTAGCATTGTTTATGTACTTTCTAGGTTTAGTGGTTCAAGAGTTTATAATTTTTTTTTCTTTGAAGTTGAAGTTGATTGAAAAAAATCTTGACAACAAAGCCTGGTGGTGGTGAGCGTATCATGCAAGAGTATGCAAGAACTAAATGCTGGACAGATGCAACCAGAAGACAGATGATAAACATCCTTACAGCTGCAATGACAGAAGCACATGTGTAAGAATCATACACTGAGGCTATAAAGAAACATTTTGTTTTGAATTGTTTTTCATTATTTTTTCAAACGTCAGTTTAGTGACTCATTGTTTCATCAGATCATCCCCTCCTAAAAGCGTCAGAGTGATGTATGCTCAGGGGATCGTTGCCTTATTTCCTTATCTGGAAGACCCATTTTCAAAACATGAATATGTAAGTAAAAGGGTCTTAGCAACATTAAGCATATATATTTACCTTCAAAGATGTTTATGGAATGGTAAGTCTGCTTGTATTTATTGACATAGGAGCTTTACTATGATCCAGACAGCGGTTCAGGATACCTTGCATGGCGTTTAAAGACCATTCAAAGAAAAACTGCAGAGGAAAGAGGTGCCTCAGGTAGCAAATCTCCCAAAAGTAAGTTTTCTCAATAGTGAGTATATGTAAAGTAATATAAAATCTGTGGCTGAGAGAAACTTTTTTTTTAGGTGGTGGACCAGGCCATGGCCAATCCAGGGTTTTCACTGCTGACAAAGTGCTGTCAGATGAGGAAGTGGAAGCAGCTATTGCTGCTTTGAAACACTCTGCTGATGATGACACGGTCCGTGAGAAGATGAAGGCGACCTTCCATTACCGTCATTCAGTGGTCAATGATGAAAAGAAAGCAACAAATGTCTTCTCTGTCTTTCCACGGTTTCTGGACACACCAGGACTGGTAAGACAGCTTTATCTCTTACACTACTAAAATATTCAGTGGCAACAGTCATAGGAGTGTGTCCTGTAACCTGTGTATTACCAGTTTGAACCACAACTCTTTCTAAACGGTTTTCCCCTTGGCCAAGACACTTCACCTGGCTTGCCTGCTGGTGGTGTTCAGAAAGCCTGGTGGCACAAGCACATGGCAGCATTGCTTATGTCAGTCTTCCCTTGTGCAACTGTGGCTACAATGTAGCTCACCACCATCAGCATGTGAATGACTAAATGTGGTGTAAATCACTTTGGGGTCCTCTGGACTTCATAAAGCACTATACAAGTACAGGCCATTTACTGCCTTATCACTGTGTGAAATGCTTTTATTTATGCATTTCAGGTAGAACAAGATTTCAGTTTGGTGAAGGCACTGCCAACAAATTTTTGGAGAAGTGACCCACCAGTCTCAAATCCAAGGTCATAAAGGAAAGCCATGGCCTGGAACCCAGCACTGAGCTCTTGGATTTATTGCGGAATGCAGAGTTGCCTGCTGAAGCTGAGAATGGTATGTTGGTCTTCTAGGTAATTGTGACAAATTCATATGTTAGTGGGATGATGGTAACCTGAAGCTGTTGGTTTGTAGGTTGGGATAGTGACATGTCTGCTATTTTGCATCTGCTACCACCGTCTGCACAAGGACAAAGGAGGCCGGGTAAGATGTCTGCATCTCAAGCAGTGGATCACCTCATCAGATTTCTAAAGGTACTGCTAAACAGTTATTTAAAGATAAAAATCCATAATTCAGTCTCTTCATTTTTACAATTCAAAATTTGACTGTCTGATCTTCATTCAGAAATTTGTCACTAAATACTTTTGTCATGTTTTTATTTTTTTTTTTTAATGTAGGCTGGAACCAGTGTGCAGCAGCATCTTGACAAAATCAGACAACGTACCCAGCCCTACCTCCTGGCCCATGGATCCATCCAAAGCAGTATTCATGCATTCTTCATTGTGATTGACAACTGTGCTATTCCATGTAAGGCAACATGTTCAGTTGGAGCTCTTGATGAGCTCTTTAAGGCCCATTATGTGTTTAGTACGTCATACAGTGCTCCCTTGACCAACTTCTTCACCTTTCTCCAAACAACTGTTTACAACTAATCAGTTGGAGAAACAAAGGAAACAGCCAGAGTTGCAGAGTTGAGAGCAAGAATGCTCCATTAGTGTGACATATGTACAGTAACTTTTCATGAACATTTTTATGCTTATGAAGTTATTAAAACTATGCAAGGTTTTGTTGTTTGATGTCAAATATCTATGTTATCCGAAGCCCTTTGACATAGACGACTCATATAGAGCAAATGGCACTTCTCTCTTTGTTGTCCCATATTATCATCTTTGGTGAACATTGTTTTGAAGATGATTAAACTGACACTGTTACAGTAATTATGTCCCTGGATCATAAAGTTGAATAAATGTCACTGTGAACTTAGAACTTTGTTTATTGATTATTATTATTGATTATGATTATTGATTATTGTGACTGGTAGGTTTTATAAAAGCCATATAAGTGTAAAAGTTTAAGTAAATTTAGTGTAAAATTAACTCCATAAAAATAACAGTATTACTCTGAAGAGTGTAAACAAACAATGGTGTTAAATAATTTGACTCATTGACTTGTTGATTTTGACACTAAAATGAGTCAAATTAACTCTGAAAATTTGACACTGGCCATAGAGTACATTTTTACACTATTTTCGAGTGGGACCAAATGTTATCTGAAACGGAGTTAAATTCAACTCTATAGGTGTTAAATTGACACTTCGTTTTTTACTGTGTATGTTCCAGATTACAGAACAGTTTTTGGTGAAATATATATATGAAAAAACGTTTTTGGTGAATAAAGTGGAGTAGACTTGCTACTTGTCAGATGACGGAAAAAGTTTAAGTATCGTTTCTGCTTCAGCTTTGAGTAGCGGTTTAAGCAGAGAGGTAATGAAATACAACAGACACTGACAGGCCTCTGCGTCTGCTTTACTCTGAAGAACTACTGAGGGGAGGAGACAGCCAGGTGAGGAAAAACTGTTCTTATCTATCGATTCAGTATTTTTATCATACAGACATTAGGCTGCTGTTGTTGTGCTATTAGCTAGCTGCTAGCTAACGACTTTGTTTGCAAAGCTAGATAACAAAAAGCTTCTTCCCTGTGTACGAGGCACATCGCCCATCCAAAACGTATCATCTCCATAATGGATAAATGTCCGATCTTCTAATTTCCTTTGCTGCATAATGTACATTGCATTTATTCTGGCGTTAGGTAAATGTATCTTGAAAGAGAATAGCACTTAAATAAAAGTCCAACAAGGATATTCATTTAGAATTAAAAATAACTCACCCTGAATTACCATGATAGATATAATGTATGTCATTAATGAAGGGGAAAAAACTCAACCCAGACTTTAAGTTTAGGGTCTGGTTCGCAGAGTTTGTAGTTAAATTTTTTCCCCAATTATTCAATGGTGAAAAATAAACTAACCTCAGTTAAGTAAAATAAAATTTTAATCAAAACTTTTGGAATTGTAATGATTTCTTTTTTAAAAAACAAATTGTTTTGTTTAAAAAACTTTTTTTTAATTAAATAACTAATTTTTGTCTTGTGAACTTAAAAAGTTATTTGCCAAACATAAACTTTTATTTGCACACATCAGAAATCTTGTTGCGATTTTGGGTCCTGCCCATGATGTCATGTGAGAATCACAAGCAAAACTTTGAGTCAAACAAAAACTTAGAATATCAAGAAAATATTTCTGACATGCACAAATAAGTTTGTTTTGCAAAAAAAAAAAAATCACTTTGAGACAAATGTGTGATTTAAATGTTTAAAAAAGTTTTAAGCAAAACTCAGTAGGCTTTTTCCATAATGACGTGCATTAACAATTCAATTTTTGCTTTTTTTTTTTTTTTTTTTTTTTTTTTTTTCTGCAGTTCCACCTTAAAGTTTGATGCAGCTCTGCTTTCCTGAATGGACCATCTTCATCTCCACTGCAGTAAACATGCAGCTCTTTTTTTATAGATTACAGTTCACTAAAAGGTTGCATTGTGCCCTTGTTTATATTTTTAATAGTGTAATTCTGTAAAGACAAAATATGTAAATCAGAGCTAAACCACCAGCTCTGATTTACATTTCTTGCTAAATTGCGGGTTTGAATATCGCAATACTTTCTTATAACAAAATAGACCTGCAGAAAGAAATTACTAATAAAATATCTTACATATGCATAGTTGTATGCTCTGTATAGAGATTTACCTTAGCTTTGATTGTATATTTCACAATTTTGTAATTTATCATTGTTTATTAAACTCTGAAAGCTGATAGGCTTTGTTAATATTCTGTCCTAGAATGCGGGGAGATGTGCCCTTTTTTTTCTTTTGAGCACCTGCCCTATTAGTGGTCTCTGCACGGCCCTGCTCAGTACCACATGCAACAGCGGGTGAGGCTCTGGCAGGCTATAGGAGTCCGCCATTGCCGAGAGGACAGCTTGTTGCAGCGGATGTTGGGATCGCTACTGTAACCGCTGTATTTTCTTTTCGCAAGTAAGCTGAGTATTAGAATGTATAGCTCATAACGCCAGTAGCCTCCGATGGGTATGGAATGACACAACAAAGGCGCTTCAGTATAGCTGCATTACCGAGCTAGATATAAAGCCGGAGTTAGCACCAGGCTAAAGTAGCGAGGCTAACGGCTCACGCTTGGCTCGCGCTTATGTGGGCTCGGTGGGTCGGCTTAATAGGGCCGCAAAATGTGTTTTAAACTTATGTATTGTTTGAGTTCAGTTGAGTTAATGAAAGTATGTTGGATGTAGATGTACAGTGATGTCAGTAGAGAGCATGTGTATTTGTTGTAGCACAATGTGCAACAGCGGGTGACGCTCTGGCAGGCTGTAGGAGTCCGCCATTGCCGAGAGGACAGCTTGTTGCAGCGGATGTTGGGAGCGCTACTGTAACCGCTGTATTTTCTTTTCGCAGTTTAAACTGAATAATTATGCTGCACGAGGAGTGACTCGGCCCATCATTTCCTGCGGTGTAACAATACCGTGGGTCATGCTGAGCAACACTGGCACTGTTGAGTGTGCACATTGCACCTGCATGGCAGGGGTAGCAGACCTGCACCCATATAGGTGCCCTACTTTTTAAGGTGGAAGCAACAGTGAGGATACGAGGCACAAAAACTGTTACAGATGAGCCAGCATACCGGATATTACCTGGCAATTTTACGAAGATTCACACAGAAGATGGCCATAAAATAGACTACAGTACTTCAGCTTCTCAAAAGAAGATACTTGACAAAAAAAATCCTTGCTGAAGTCTCAACACCAGCCAGAAGAAGCCGTCCACAAAAAAGAAAAATTCGTACCATTGCTAACTTAGATTCAAAAAATCTGCGAGAATGTCGTTTTCGCCGGTTATGTTTATGGACACCAAAGATGGCACCGATACCCCTCTGACTAGAGCAGTGACGTCACGCTCCGAAGCTCTATTGTCACTGACGAGATTTAGGGCGGTCATCTTGGAGCGGTCCATCACTCCACTCAGCGTTATGTGTTTAGCAGGCACAATGACGTATCAGCGCATTTAATCGATTATAACACGCTTTTTTGTTACTGGAAACCATATTCAAACATACATCAAAGCTACATTTATAAACAATTGTATTTTTAAGTATGTTTTAATACATAGTTCAGCATATTTAAATATGCTTATGTAACAGAGAGAAGAGCTCGTGTGTCTGTTTGAGTTTTGATCGAAATGATTATAGTGATGGTTGTATGTATTTGATCAATGCGTTTGTTTGGAGCCACCTAGTGGTGTGATGAGTGACTGCATGCAACGGGTCCGTCAGGCACTCTCGCAGCTTCCCCCACCAGAATTCTGAGGAGTACTGGTGGAGGTAGGTGCGAGAGAGGCAGCTCTTCACTTCTTTTTTTACTTAGGGTCATATTTTTCTAGTTCAACAATTAACAAGGTATTGTAAGAATATTTAACATTTATAAATATAATTTGTAGAGATGTGCCCATCAGGTTTTTTCCTCCCGATACCGATCACCCATGAGGGCCGATCACCGATACCGATCACATAATTATTATTTATTTTTTTTTTTTTATCATAAACCCTACCAGTTACATTATGTGGAAAAAGGAACCATGAATTCACCTTAATTTAGACAAAAACTTGTTTTTAATAACTTTTTCCAAGAAGAAAACTAAACAAAACAGGCGTTGTGCAAATTGTACTGCTATTGATAATACTATCTTTAACAGACTGATAACATATGAATGCTCTGAAGAGGCTAAATAATACAAAGAGCCAAAATAAAACCTCTCAACATTGCCAAGAAGTTCAAGTATAAAACTTAACATTCAAAGGCAAAAACAGGTTCCATTACAATAAACAATCCAGAGTTACTGAATGAAAACTTCCTGATAGCATGGCGGCTAGCTGATTACTGCTAGCTCTGATTGGCTGTTTCTGACTGAGCGGAGTAATTATGCAGAACAGGGAGGAGATTGATTCTTTTCTCAGAGATTATCTGTCTCATGTTAGGACAGCGAAAGTTTTAATACGTGTGTAAAATGTATTTTTTTAAGTTAGATGCTGCAGCTTTAAGCAGAGGTTCGGTGTGAGAGTCACTACCAGGTGGAGCAGAAGCGAAGCTCCGTCTGTGAAATATTACTACCTGTAGCGTAGCAGCAGTTCAACAGCGAGAGCAGAACCAGCGTCTTACATCGCAGCTGGATGACCTAAATACTTTTGCGGGTTATTTGTTTAGCTTTCTGACCGTCATGCTAATCCGGGTGAGTGTTTGTAGCTGTGCGCTGCTTTACCTGCTATCTGATCCTCCGTATGTCTTTTTTACTGCAGTGAGCCTCGATGTAGCCAAACTCCGTCAAGTATGGCATTGTTTTTATGTCGTATTGGATTCGTCGTGTTGATGCATTTTGACCTGCTTCAATTTTCCGCCGCAACACGCAAACTTCCCCATTCACTCAGTGGTTATAGTTCCACATCGCTTAGGATTTGTTGCTGCGCGTTTGCGCAGTGAAGGAAAGAGGAGACCAGCTGCACAGGCAGGCTGCGAAATGAGAAGCAGGTGATCGATATCGGCAACAAGAGCCTGTTGAAATAAGAAGCAGTAATTTTTTGTTTAATGGTTAAAGGAGAGGCTGTTATACTGACCTCTGCTGTGTCTTGTGTGTACTGCAGTTGTATTATTCTGTTCAGCGAAAATAAACGAACGCACGTTGAAACGCCTGTTCTCTTCAGGTTATGGGCCCAGAGCGTCGCTAAAAACGTCCTGTAAGTGAAGTTTTTGAGTCAGATAAACGGAATTGTGGGATTCACAATGGATGAAAAGATGTTTATCGACAAGCTGAGCGGACCAGAGAACTGGGCAACGTGGAAGTTTCAGATGGAGCATTTGCTAAAGGCTAAAGGACTGTGGGGCATGCTAACAGAGACGGATATGCTAACTCCGGACGCTAGCGCACAAGCTCAGGCAGAATTCCAGAGACGGAGAGAAAGAGCATTTTCCATGTTAGTGCTAAATGTGAGTACACCCCAGTTGTATTTAATAACAAGCTGTCAAACTCCAAAAGAGGCTTGGGACATGCTAAAAGGACATTTTGAGAGAGACACTTTAGCAAATAAACTGTTCTTGAAGAAGAAATATTTCAGATGTGAAATGAAAGAAAAGGACAGCTTAAATGACCATTTAAAACGAATGAAGGAACTGACTGATCAGCTAAGAGCAATAGGTGCTGTTATTGAAGAGGAAGATCAGATTGTAACACTACTGTGTAGCTTGCCACCAAGCTATGCTACGATAGTTACTGCTCTCGAAACAAAGATGGACAATTTGACATTGCAGTTTGTTCAGCAAGCATTAATCAATGAAGAGCAAAAACGAGTCAATGTTAATGATGACTACAGTGCTACTACATCGGGTGTTGCATCAGCCATGTCAACACAAGTTCGCAGAGAAATGCAGGACCATTCAAAAGTAGTGGGAGCTGAAGGACAGAGTTCATGGAGATGTTACAAGTGTGGCAAAGAAGGACACATAAAGCGTAACTGTCCAAGCTGGAAAAAAACGAATCAAAAATCACAAAGCCAAAAATGCAGTATGCGAAAATGAAGAAAATCCCTCTGAGAGTGCCTTTGTTGCAGAAAATGCAAATCTAACTGAAGGACCAGGACAACATGAGTGGTTGATTGATTCCGGAGCATCAAAACACATGACCTGTGACAAAGAAATTCTTCAAAACTACCAGCAGTTTTCAGAAACACAGTCTGTAAAACTGGGTGATGGCAGGGTGGTGGAAGCTCAAGGATTTGGCATTGTGAAATTGAACATGACCTTCAAAATAAGTGATGCTAAACCTGCCACAATGCATGATGTGTTATATGTTCCAAGATTGTCTGGGAATCTTTTTTCAGTGGGAGCCGCTACGAGAAAAGGAAATACAGTGCAGTTCAAAAAACCTCGGTGCTACATACGTGGCAAGGATGGAACTCTTCAAGGAATGGGAACACAAAGATCTGATGGACTGTACCAGTTGGATATTAAAGGATCTTCACCAGTGTGTCATAGTGCATCAAGTGCATCAGTAACAGCTAATCTGTGGCATCAGCGCTTAGGTCACACCACTAAGCTAGAGAAACTAGAAGATCTGGTGAATGGAGTGAAATTCTCTGCAGGCAAAGAACTTCCTTTCTGTGAAGCCTGTGTGGAAGGCAAGCTCACAAGACAGCCATGTAAGGCAGTGGGAGAAATCCGGTCCAAACGAAAGCTGCAACTGATCCATAGTGATGTCTGTGGACCCATGCAGACTGAATCCATAGGTGGATCAAAATACTTTGTAACATTCATTGATGATTTTTCTCGCTGTTGTAAGGTTTACTTCATGAAACACAAAAGTGAAGTCTTAAGCAAATTCAAAGAATTTGAGAGAACATTCTCCAATGAGTGTGGACACAAAGTTGCAAGACTGAGATCAGATAATGGTGGGGAGTACATTTCAAGTGAGTTTCAAGAATATTTGAAGGCTCAAGGCATACACCATGAGATGTCTGTACCTCATACACCTCAGCAAAATGGAGTTGCAGAAAGAAAAAACAGGACATTGGTTGAAGCAGCTAGAAGCATGTTGTCACATGCTAAGCTACCAAAGATGTACTGGGCTGAAGCAGTAGCAACAGCAGCTTACATACAAAACAGATTGCCGACATCTGTTCTGAAGCAAGAGACACCCTATCAACGATGGTCTGGTAAAAAACCTGACATGAGCCATGTGAGAGTGTTTGGTTGTGTTGCTTATGCACATGTTCCAAACGTTCAAAGGCGAAAACTTGACAAGAAAGCTGTAAAGCTTAGGTTTGTGGGATATGCAAACAACGCAAAAGGATATCGTCTGTTAGATGAAGAAAAAAGAAGAATTCTGATTCGAAAGGATGTCGTCTTTAATGAGTCGGACTTTGACTGGAAACAGAAGGAGGAAGTTTCCTGTCCAGAAAAAGAGGTGGTTACCATCACAGAAGAAAAAGAAACAACTGATGATGTCACTGTCGATGAAACTATTAAAAGAGGAAGCAGAATCAGAAGGGCTCCAAAGAGATATGGATATGACGAGTTTGCAGATATGGTGACTGTTGATTATTATGTTCTGTCATGGAACCAATCACACTGAAAGAAGCATTAAAGGGTCCAAATGCAAAAGAATGGCAAGAAGCGGCTGATTTGGAATACCAGTCACTGGAAGAAAATGAAACATGGGATCTGGTGGAATTACCAAAGGACAAAGAGGTCATTGGGTCAAGATGGGTGTTCAAAGTCAAGCATCAAAGTGATGGAAAAGTAGAGCGATACAAGTGCAGACTTGTTGCCAAAGGTTACTCACAGCTCTATGGTGCTGACTACTATGAAACATTCTCGCCTGTAGTACGTTTTAGCTCAATTCGTACATTATTGTCCTTTGCCATCCAGAATAACCTACATGTACATCAAATGGATGTTGTCACTGCATTCTTAAATGGACACCTGGAGAAAGAAATATACATGAAACAACCTGAGGGATACATCAAACCAGGTCAGGAGCATCTTGTATGCAAATTAAAAAAGTCAATCTACGGATTGAAACAGTCTCCTCGTTGTTGGAACAAAGAGTTCACAACATTCATGATGGACCTTGGTTTTAAGCAGAGCACCTCAGATCCGTGTGTGTTTGTGAGATCATCACAGGAGCTGGAGATAATTGCAGTTTATGTAGATGATCTGATGCTGATTACAGAGTCGACTGAAAGCATGGATGAGTTAAAACTGACTCTCCAAGAGCGCTACAAAATGAAGGACTTGGATGAACTGTCCTACATCCTCGGCATCTCAGTTATTCAAGACAAAGCAAAAAACTGCATCTATCTTCATCAGAAACAGTACATTGAAACCATTCTTCAGAAATATGGGATGGATAAAGCAAATCCTGTGGCAACCCCTGCTGACATCAGTGTAAAGCTGAAAAAGGATGATGGTGTCAGTAATCCTGTCAATCCAAGCACATATCAGTCTATGGTTGGAAGTCTACTGTATGCTGCGATGACAACAAGACCAGACATAGCACAAGCAGTGAGTGCAGTGTCAAAGTTCAATGCAAGTCCAAATACTGCACATCTGACTGCTGTGAAGAGGATTCTTCGATACTTAAAGGGCACTGTTAACCTTGCTCTAAAGTATGACGGTTCAGGGAACAAAGATTTGACTGGTTTCTCTGATGCTGACAACAGCAGAAGCTGAATATGTTGCTCTCAGTCAAGCAGCTCAAGAAGGTACCTGGCTGAGAAGATTACTGAATGATCTTGGAATGGTCACAAAGCCTACAGTGATTCTGGAGGACAACCAAGGAGCCATTGCGATAGCAAAGAATCCGGTGGACCATTCAAGAACCAAGCACATAGACATTCGTTACCATTACATTCGTGAGTGTGTGCAGAATGGTGAAGTCAAGTTAGAATATTGCCCAACTGATGACATGAAGGCAGATATCTTGACAAAGCCTCTTGCAAGACAAAAGTTTGAGTATTTTAGAAGAAAGATTGGACTTTTTCCAATGTAAATCTGTGGTAGAATGTCTTGCTTTGTAGTTTCATTATAAAGTTGACAATGTTTTTCTTGTTGAGTATAGCAAGACGAAAAGTAAACCATAAACAGAAAAAGGTTGAGTTAAAAGTATTTCAGCACTATCTTGTGTCTTAATACCATTGTAAAAAAAAATTAAGTGGGAGTGTTGAAATAAGAAGCAGTAATTTTTTGTTTAATGGTTAAAGGAGAGGCTGTTGTACTGACCTCTGCTGTGTCTTGTGTGTACTGCAGTTGTATTATTCTGTTCAGCGAAAATAAACGAACGCACGTTGAAACGCCTGTTCTCTTCAGAGCCAATGATCGCCGATCACCGATCATGCACTTTTTCACGGAAATCGGCCCGATTATGATTGGTGACCGATCGATCGGCACACCTCTATTAATTTGTAAAGTTTTCTTGTGGTTGGGCTGGAAAAATGTGACCCTATGAGTGGGAGCTGCGCCGGTTGGTGTTCGTGGCTGACCACTCAGTCACGGCGCTAACTGTGTCTTTTATTTTTCAGCCTGTCGGACCACTTGCCTGCGGTCAATCACATTGTGAAGAGTTTTTCATCTTTTGTTGTGCTAGGTGGGTTCAGACTGTGAATTTGTTGATATATAGAAAAATGTTTTGTTAGTGTTTTGACTGTTAATTGGTGTAGCAGTTGTCTGTTATTTTACTGTTTATTGCTGTTGATGTTACTTTTGATTAATTCATTGAATAAGAATGTTTTGTTTTGGTTTTGAAAATTTGTTAACCGTTGTAAGTGTTGTTTAAACTATACGATCATATCTTAAAAAAAAAAAAAAAAAAAAAAAAGAAATAAAGAATTCTGAGGAGCGCTGGTGGAGCCTGTCGGACCACTTGCCTGCTGTCAATCACATTGTGAGGAGTTTTTCATCTTTTGTTGTGCTAGGTGACCAACAACACAATAAGAAGAGTTACACTTAGTGGCTATAACAATAGAATAGGAATGGGATATTCTGATATTGATGTATGATGAGCATATTACAAAGCACACAGCCGTTCATAATTTATAAATTATTTAGTAAGATCAATACATATTTATATAACTATACAAACACAAACAAATAGATTAATACTGAATATTGGATACATGTTTATATATGTATATACACACACACACACATATATAGAGAGAGAGCTATAGAGATATATGTATATGTTTTTAAGCTGACGATTTCTAGCTTCAGAGTGATTCAGCAGCTGAGATTGAGTCCAAAATCCGATGCGAGATTCATCCGTGCTGCAGTGAATCCATCTCTCTTTAAAGATATCTCACTCTTCTTCCTCATGTAACCTGGTTCTGCTTCACTGTACCAGGCCGGCCCAAGTAACCCCTCGACTCTGCGTTGTGTAGTTTTTTTTTTTTTTTTTTTAAAGAAGACAAGGAGTTTCTGGGTGGTCTGCAGTTTATTTCCTGAATGAGAACATATCGGGTTCGAATCAGTGCAACGGCTCAGCTTCAATCAGCACACTCTCGTGTAGCTTTCACAGACTGGCACTAATTACAGTAAAAAAAATCATGTTTTAAAGATCATACAATGAAGAATAGAATAATAAATGATGTACCTGAATGAGAACATATCGGGTTCGAATCAGTGCAACGGCTCAGCTTCAAAATCAGCACACTACAACAGAGAGAGCGTTATGTTAACTTTTTAACTTGGCACATGAAGTGTTTTATGATAAAATTAAAAGTACAAAAATTGGTGCCAGGCACATATCTGGTAAATATTAATTACATTCTATTTATCCAAGTTAATAAAAATGATGTTTTATCTGTTGCTAACATTTTTCTACTCGGTGTGCTGAAGATGCAACTCACCTCTCGTGCAGCTTTCACAGACTGACACCGAGTACAGGAGCCAGCAGTATATTACCAGCCACACAGAAAGGGGGCACTATTTCCCCATTGCACTGATACATAAAGCAAGTGGGATTCTACAACCTAAACACTGTTACACTCACATCGTGTCTTTAGGAAACCTTCAAAACAAAAACGGAAGATTTGGGATGTATCTTACTTTTGACAAAATGAAAGAATTACATATAAATAATAGTCTTTACCACCTGTGTAAACTTTGCTGGTGAATGTTATAACACATAATATAAGTTTTATAATATATGTTACATTGTTTCATTTCTAATATAGGCTCTTGTGTCAGATAATCTAAGTCAATGTTAGAGAATAATTATTTTTTTTAGATTTACGGAATCTCAGTTAGCCTTCATAGCGGGGCTGAACCCGTATTACACCAAGCACTAAAGCTAATATTAGCTGGTATCTCGCCGGTGGACATAAATACAGTAAATTAATATTCTAATCACAATAATATGTCCATCTTACTTGTGAAATGTTGTCTGTCGAGCCACACAGAAATAGTCCATCGATCCGAACAACAATATCCCTCAGTGCTCAGGCATCTTCTGCTGTTTTGGTTGAGCAAAGTAGGAGGGACGACCGCTCCAAGATGACCGCCGTATTTCCTGCGCCGGAGCAGTCGATGCGGGGTCTACTCTTATATTATTTATGTCTATGAGCAAAATCTCAGCAACGCAGTTAAAGGGGCGGGACAATCAACCTGATTGGCTGATGTAAAATCAGACTGTGCCAACTATTGGTTCTTTAATCCGTCACTAAAAGCAATCACTAAAGGCAAATTTCATAGTTTTTAAAGATTTTTAGTACTTCTTTTCTATATTTATGAACTTATTTTTAACTTTTAATTTTTAACTCTTATAGTAGAATAAGACATGAAATCCATTTAGACTTTTTAATCTTGTAGAAGAAGATATTAAATCAACATCTATTCATGTTTTGCTTGTGTTTTTAACAGTGGGTTACACTTTCATAAATCATTTTAGTCAGACCTGGATGAAAGCCTGGACTGGTTTATAATTATCTACCTTTACAAAAAGCAAACAAAATGATTTTCCATCTAAAGAAAAGTAACAGGTTGTGATTCTGCTACCACTTTGTTTCAGTATAGTTACGGTGATCTTCCGCTGATGCTCAGCGCTGTTTTTTGTGTTATGCTAGTCTCGAGGGTTTGTTTCATAAAAATTTAAGTTCAGTTTTATCAGACCACAACACATTCACCCTCAAAAGTTACATGAGATTTTAGCTAGGATAGAGTTCTGTCAAGAAAAAGGCTTCTACACGCAACCCTACTCCACTGCTTGGAGACATGGACAACATTATTGGTACATTAAATACTAATGGAGAAATATGCAGATTTAGTTATGTCCTATATTTCCTCTAATTGTTATTGAATGCCTAATTAATAGTATTGGGTTGTTTCCTGCTTTATCCTGACTGATACCTTTGCCCAGTGTATCCTTTGATTTGTAATCTTGTCATTAATTGCTTGTCATTAATTGCTTGCTTATGATAAGATGACTTCTTAAATTAATTCATCAGTTGCTTTTGCAATTGTAAGAGGCTGATCAATTTGAACGAGAATGATTAATGTATGATAAATTAAATTAGCTGAGCCTAAAACTGATGGTGTTTTCCATAGATTGAAAATTATTCCCCACATACAAATCTATGAAAGTATCCATCTATTTTACAGATGATGCCACATTGTTATGAGTACTTAAAGATACAACTGAGAACCAAGTCATTCAGACTAAGGGCTTTAATAATGAAACAGGAGCAATGGAAAGGGTACACTTGTAAATACACAAGTAATTACAGAACATAAACAAACTCAATAGATATTGACAGAAATGTTCACCACAAACCTAATGAGTTATCATTAGGTTTGCCTTTCATCTGCAACAAACCTCAACATTTCTCACACTTTCATTTAAATTTTGTTCAATGTTTTCAAATGGTAGCCTGTGACATGTGCATTTTAATGCTGCATTAAGCTTTTATGTGCAAACAAAGACAGAATATCATGGTGACAGCAGGAAAATATGAACCAGCCTAATCAGTTATATATAAGTAGACCTCTTTTAACCGGCCCTCCTACAGGCTAGCTGAGAACAAGACCTTAAGCCACTGTATCTCATTTAACACTTACAGCCGAGGCAGATTCACACTGAGAGTAGGAAAGAAGCAGATGTTCCACCAAATCTAATTAGATTTGATAAGAGCACCCGCTGCAGCACAGTGCCCCTCACAGAGGTATCGTATTCCATTCGTTGCTCTGTCTAACCATTGTGTAATCCACTCAGCGCAATTATGATGACCTATATCAGGTTATTTGGATTCAGTTCAATCTGTTCATTTCCTTTCTTTGGGAACAGAGAACTCTCAAGGCTTTTCTTTTTGGTAACACCCAGATGAAAGCGATTCCAAGGTTGGAAGAAAACCGGGACATTTCCAGTTAGCTTTTAACCTTAGCCCTGTTGCAGATTTTCATCTTCTGTGACTATAGTGTACATATTAAATATAGAATATTTAATGGAATTGCAAAATTTTGTGTTTTGACATTAGTGTAATATAGGTCAGTGTTTCCCAACCCTGGTCCTCCAGGCACACTGCCCTGCATGTTTTAGAAATTTCCCTGCTTTAATGCACCTCATCCAGCTGATTGCAGTTCAGCCTCCTAATTGAAATCACCTGTGCTGAAGCAAGGAAACACCTAAAACATGCAGGGCAGTGTGCCTTGAGGACCAGGGTTGGGAAACACTGATATAGATAAAGTTTTGTGCACATTTGAAATGGAAACACACTAATGTTAGCCTGTGTCATGCATTACCAGTTTTGATGTGTGTTTGGGGTCTTTCTCCTGTTTGCAATGCCCAATTGTGTGCCCGTTTTTTTTGACTTTGGACACAGTCTGTTCATCATTACTAGTGTTGCCACAGTTACCTTGACAAAGTAATCTGACTGCTTAGTTCAGTGTTTCTCAATTCCGGTCCTAAGGCCCCCCTGCCTGCATGTTTTAGGTGTTTTCCTTCTGCCACACACCTGGATTGAATCTGTGGGTGATTGGCAGCCTTCTGCAGCACTTGATGGCTGCAGAAGAGGCCATGCAAACATTTTAATCAGCTGTTCTGGAATAGAGGCACAACATGCAGACCTGGGGGGGAGGTAAGTTAGTTAGATTACAAGTTCAACATATAGTATCTTTATTGGAAGTGTAATCTTAATAGTTCTGTCAATAATGTGTCTGCTGACATTTCAAGTTGCACTTAAGAACAGTTTTTATAAAAAATTAAATAAAGTGGTATGTCTTGACTTAAAATAACATAAATACTTAAAAAAAATAAAATAGACTTACTGGTTTTGCATTAAAGTCAAGCTTTTGTTGTTTGGGTGGTAGGGAAACTCCTGCATTAGTCCTTTCTACTTGGTGCTACCTGGTGGAACTTTACCAAGTTTGACTGTGCTGCAATGCCACCATCACTGGTCATTACATCATCCACTCGAGGTTATGCACCAGCATTGACTTATCTTGAATTTTCCAAACACACTTCTTCTCAATGTGGTCAAATATCCCAGTGCAAGTCTTGTCTGACCATCACTTCTATTTTTCTTGAAGGCTTTTGGCTTGTCCACCTTTACAAGATGGACACTTATGTTGAGCTGTAGGGTACCAACTTTGGAAAAGTGGTTTCTTTCTTGGACATTTCTGTAAATGTTAAACGGTTCCATGTGATGACCATTGTGATCCTTGATTAACCTCGTTCCTGGACTGTTATTGAACATTTTAACCATCTTTCTTACCATCTACAGGTTTCAAGAATGCATTAGATTCTTGAAACCTGTAGGCAATGGGTTTTCCAAAAGGACAATGAACCCAAAGAAATATCTTATACACATTTGAGCCTCTTCTGACCCTATGTAAATTAGTGCAAAATTAGCCTTAGCACTTAACCACAGAATAATGGATAAAGCCTCCCATGAGATTGGTGAAAACTGCATTCATTCACAATCAACTCTTTAATCAGTTGAAAGCTTTTTCCATTTCCAAGCTCAAATCAGGAAACTTCCTGTCTTGCATATATATCTCGAATGACCCGATGAATCAAAGATAACTGATGGTGAGCTCTTCAACATTCCTGGCACCGGCCAGGAAGCTCTTTCCACCTTGTCATTTCCCAGGTTGGAGATTGGTCCTATCTCTGCGTCTGAGTCTCAGGTTATTGAATAAATTGATTTCTTGCTGACCTTTCCTGCTTGCTCCGCTGATGCAAAGAGTTCCTAATGATCCCGAACTGTCAGAGGTGCTGAAATCACAGATCCCAACAGACACCATTAGCTTGTAATACTGGGACTGGCTGTGTGATCAAAGCAGTGGAGTCCCCTTGATACACACCAGGTTGACAGCACAAGAGCACCTGTTAATGTGCCGCAATCCGTCATTTGCAAAAAGTGAGACCTCAGAGGTGAGACAGATGATACAACTTTGTACTGAGGTTTTATATGTTTGAGTTTTTCTTGCCCATTACCTAGTAATGGGTCCTATGACTGTTAAAATATCATAGGACATTTTAACAGTCCTACGAGTTAAAATGTACATTTTGTTCAACTTTTTATCAGGTTTTATCTATCCATCCATCCATTTTCTGTACACCCTTGTCCCTAGTGGGGTTGGAAGGGTTGCTGGTGCCTATCTCCAGCTAACGTTCCGGCCGAGAGCCAGGGTACACCCTGGACAGGTCGCCAGTCTGTCAGTTTCTATCAGGTTTTACTAAAATGTTTTGTTGCATTTATGTTTCACAGAATAAAATCACTTTTAGACAGTAAGCTGACATTGTCAGGACCACTTACTGTTTTTCTATTATTCTCTTAGAGATTTAATTTCATAAAACAGGTGCTTTTCATACAATCAAAAAAAACGAGCAAATATTTTTCAGTTCTTATTTTAGAGCAATGGAACTGACACCTGAACAGGGATCTGTTCTAGTTCTGACTTTCAGTTTCTTCAGATTTTGAGATGTGAAACATTTTGAAAGGACACAAAATGTCAGATTTCTTCTTTGTTTTTCTACATCTATCAATTTCCAAACAGACTTTATCCTCACATTTTAGAAAATGAATGGAGAAAAAAAGTCAATTAAAATGTTTATTCAGGGAATATCTTAAGAAAAAAAGATGGCTTTTAATCAAAAACATGAAAATGGTATTTAATGTCAGTTTCACATATTACCGGACAAGATCAAACCTTACTTTATTTTATTGGGTTTTTATTTGACACACCAGGTTTAGAAAATGGATGGATAGTGTATGTTTATTTTTATGTTGTCTTGGTCAAACATATGAAAACCTTGCAAAATACATTCAATGGCACAATGTGGAAAAAGTTGGAAGGGATATATAAATATAAATACTTTTATAAAGCACTATAATCAAAAGCCATCATGTGGACTAGTGTCTCACAGGAGCTGCTGTTACTCTAGTTTGAATCACGGAAATTCGTTAAATTCTGTGCAGGGAAACGCATTAAACTGCCTACTGATGTAATAAATTGAAACGTTTTTGACTCTTCATGTTTGAACAACATCCTCACCAGCAGAGTTTAGTCCCCGTCCCTCCTCTCCGCCCTCCACCCTTTTAAACCTGCTCTCTGTGAAGCCTGGGAATAATGTCAGTCACAGTTTTTGGGGGGTCTGGACAGAAAGAGGTGGGGGTGCTTTAACCCGGTCACAACGCGGGGAAGTTGTTATTGCGTTGCCATGGGGTTTTGTGAAACCTATTGACTGCGATAGGGTCCCTGCATTTCTTCTGAGTCCGTCTTTGTTGAAGGAGGAGGAAGAGACCCCTATTACTTCTTTTTTTCTTCCCCCACCAAGTCTCGCGGAGGCGCGTGAGGAGGCAAGAGGAGAGAGGAGGAGGAGAAACGAAAGGAGCAGCCGCATCCAGGAAAGGTAGAGAGGGAGGAGGAGAAACGGAACTGCTCCGGTTAAGACAAACAGCGAAACTAAGAGGCTCTACGTTTTTCTTTACCGGTTACACCTCCAATCTCTTTCTTCCGGCGGTGGATGCAAATCAACTTTGGAAAGAAGGGCTGCGGCATGAGTTGCCCCTGAGGGTGAGTTTCTAGCACCGTCTAAAATTATCCTTGTTGAGAGTTGTTGATTTTATAGCATGTGAATGTCGCCGGTTTGAAAACGGAGGTATTTGGTACCACTACTAGAGTGGGCGAAGCACCTGCGTTTGTTTCATACTAGCAGGTGTGGGCTATGTTAATTTTTTAAAAACGGGGAAACTGAGATGGTGAGTCGTATTTTGGGAAACGGTTTTTCTGGACTCCTTTTTTATTATTTTCATAACTTCAGTGCAAAAGTGTGTAAAAATAAAAAATAGCGGGGCAGCTAGGTATCTCATCATTTCCCCCGTAAATTACAATAACTCTAAAGTTAATTTTGAATTTTATATACTTTAGAAAAAATTTATTTTATTTTATTTTTTATGACTAGTAATGACAAGAAATCATGCAATGTTATATTCCTCTAGTGTGAAGGGAATTTCGTCTCTTTTCTGAGATTCAGATCATTCGGCTAAGCAGGGGAAGAGTCGGCGGTTCTCTCTTCCCATAAACGGTTTTCCACTGTTTCCAGTATTACTGTTTCTAGACAGAGTGGTTCATATCTGCCTATTTAGTACTCTTGGGTGTATGTTTTTCACTGTAGAAATGAACACTATGAGGTTTCAAATCAAGAAGCAAGTTCATTTGTTGTTCTGAAATCAAGCAAAAATATCCAAATAACAATGACAATCTGTTAATGCTATAAATGTTGAGGGCATACTTAGAAATAGGTAAAAACAATAAGTGCTTGCAGGAAGTATTCACCCCCTGGGTTGTTTTACCCCTACTGTTTTTAACGAATCAATAATGCTTAAAAAAATGGCTTTTTGTCAAAAAATAAATGTTCTTATGAGTGAATGTACCTTCCAGACACAATCACTCACTACACTCTGGTGATCTCCATCCAACATGTGTTAATTGGGGTACGTCACTTTAAAGGGGGATAGTATTTATTCAGGCACTAATTTTTGGTTATATATTTTTTTTAATTGTCCTTATTTAGTAGAAATCAGTTTTACTTTGATAATAAAGGATTTTTTTGTCTATTTTGTTAAAAAAAAAAAGCCCAAATTGTTGATCATGATTAATTTATAAAAGCAATAAAAGGAAAACATCCAAGGGGGTGAATACTTTCTATTGGGACTACATCTTTATTCCATCCATTTAGATTTATGCATCAATACAAAGTCACACACCTTTATTTTTTTAATTAGTCATGCCTGTGCTTGAAAACATGGGAGTAGTAAAATAACACAATATTTCATCATTAGAAGGTTTCAGTCAATGACCAATTCTGTTCATGTTTCTCCAGTATCTCCTCTGTTTTTTGGTGTGAGTGATGTATTGTCCCAAAATTAGTCTTAATATGCTGCTCTAACATAGGTGAACTAATGCTAATGTTGGCATGTTTTCTTTTTGCTTTGACATAAGTTGTTGAGCATTTGGCTCCTAACAGATTTATTGGTGTGCCTAGTTAAACATGTGGGAGCAAACCTTCCAGAAAAAATGAGTTACTCTACAAACTTAGTGCTTTGCTTTGAAGGCTGATTAAAGCTGGTTGCAGAAAATGAAACTGCAAAGTCTGTATGTCATGCAACTGAAAAACTTAAGGACAGTACAGCAACAGCAGGTAGCAGAGGTTAGGATTTGTTAGAGCAGTGGTCCCCAAACTACGGCCCGCGGGCTGGATCTGGCCCGCCTCCACATTTGGTCTGGCCCCCTGAACAATACCAGAGAGCATTTAGATTTTTTTTCATATACTGTATTTTCCGGACTATAAGCCGCTACTTTTTTCTTAAGCTTTGAACCTTGCGGCTTATAGCCCGGTGCGGCTTATATGTGGATTTTTCTTCAACCACCAGGTGGCTCTCTTAGCAGGAAGTGAATCACTGGAAGTCAAAATTTGAAATAAAAGAAGAAAGCACCCATTAAAACGGAATTAGGTTTTAATGGGGAATTGGAATTTGAGAATGTTGTTGATCAGCTAAATAAGCATTGAGGGGAAAAAAGATTTTTCGTTTTTTTTTTTAAATAAAACTGGGATCATTATGAGAATTTGAGGTATAGATATTGGGATCCAGTAGATGGCAGTAGTGCAACAATAATGGATGCAAGCTGCCTTTGAAATCTAAAGAAGAAGAGCAAAAAGAAGAAGAAAGCGCCGATTTTCATTTAGCACATGCTAGTAGCAGACACGAAGGATCAGCACTTTTACTGTTACAGTTATCGTTCGGAAGCTATCGTAATCAGTTCAGTTAAATCTAAACTTGGCAATTTTTTCTTTTTCAACCGTAATAAATGTGATATTCAATTGACCTGTTATGACTCAAATGTTGAGTGTCTGCCCCCCTCTGCTGTGTGCTGCATCATTGTGGAAAACCTAGAGCAGCAGAGATATCTGAGGCTTATAGTCCGGAAAATACGGTATTTATTTCATAAATAGTGTTATTTCCTGGATTTTTTCTCTGAAGAACCCAGAGAGGGTTATTTGAGTGTGCTTTCTGGAAAACAATAAATTTTTACATTTAGGCACTCCTGTAATCGTCACACTTTTTCTGTTACAAACTGACTGTGGCCCCCCACCAGAGAAGGAAAAAGTTATGTGGCCCTCACAGGAAAAAGTTTGGGGACCCCTGTGTTAGAGTCCACTACAGGGCATTAAAAAAAATCCTGGATTGGGAGTCTGGTTTGATACTCTGGATCATTAACAGATCCACAGATGCACTTTGCGGGCTCTTTGTAAACAGTAATGGTCTGTAAAACACAGCTAGGTGATTAGTACAGATGAATAAATATGACTCAATTTATATAAATATTCAAAGTTCAATGTTTATCTCTTAAACTAGTTAGAACAATGTGGAGAAAACTGGTTACTACGGAAGCGCATTGCTATCATGCAGTAAAAAATTTTTTTCGATCGCTATCTCGTTATAACGAGTTACGTATCTCGTTTTAACGAGTTACGTATCTCGTTTTAACGACTTACGTATCTCGTTTTAACGACTTACGTATCTCGTTATAACGAGTTACGTATCTCGTTTTAACGAGTTGCGTATCTCGTTTTAACGACTTGCGTATCTCGTTATAACGACTTACGTATCTTGTTTTAACGACTTACGTATCTCGTTATAACGAGTTACGTATCTCGTTTTAACGACTTACGTATCTCGTTATAACGACTTGCGTATCTCGTTATAACGACTTACGTATCTCGTTATAACGAGATACGTAACTCGTTAAAACGAGATAATTTTAGGTCCAGGAAGTGGCGGTATTATGCTAGGCTAGTACAGTGACTAACATGAATTGGTCAGGTTTCCCTTCATGTTTGGTCTACAACATGTAGAGATACGGATGCTGCTTTGCACTGTGGTTAAAACCATTAACAGCATGCCTACTCTGACAAGATCCTAAACAGAACGGGACTGCACAGAAGGAGACGTCAGTCCGGTCCTCTAGCTGTGGCGGCGTTCCTGACTGGATCGAAGCTGAAGTTGGCTTTCGATTGTAGCTTCTGATTCGGGAAATGGCTAAAGGGAGATTATAACGGAGGCTCAGATGTATTTGATGAACATTTTCTGGTCAGATTTTTTATTAGAACAGTACACTTGCTAAACAACGGCAACGGCTGTTCGTAATCAAGCAACCGAAATCAACAGAAGGCTAGGTAGTGGCAAAAGACAAAACTAGATCCTGTTAAGCATTCTTCAAAATAAAAGACTTCCTCTCTCCAAAATAAATCATACACAAAGCTTTGAATTTAATTATTTTTCACGTCACCTTTTGGAATTGTGTACAATCAAGTTAAATTCGGTGAATAATAATTATCATGTAAATTATACTTAACATATGACTTGACATATGACTGTAAATAAGTAACTGGAAATTATATTTAACATATAAATGTTAAGAAATCATTTGTTATGCTTTAAAAACGAACATACATCGACACTTCAAATCTGGAGTAGATTATTCTAATCTACGCTAATGGCAGAATATTTCAAACCTAGTTTGTGATTTGTGAAATCTTTATCTGAATTGAAACCTCAATAATGAGAGATTTAAAAATATTTTTGCATCTGGAATGCATTAGAAATAAACTCCTATCACATTTACAATATTTGTTATTATTTTAACCTTCTGTTTTCTTTCACTTTTTTGTCCTAGAGCACCTGCCTTTTTGTGTGGCTTACAAGGATCCATCAGCTGGGATAATAATGCCAACAACTTTTCAGATTCCGATTTATAGTGATGCAACATGGCATCAGAGATGAATAATCTATTCCAGGTCGGAAGTGTCTAAGTATGTTAGCTTTAAAAGTTTAATAGTTAAAGATGCTACCCATCTCCTTAATTGGTCACATCAATATTATAAAAATTACAATATTGCCAAAATTCTTATATGTTTTCCAATCAGTTTCAATTTCCTCACTCCCCTTCTTTTTAAGGAGCTAAATATAACTTTTTTCAACTTCACTTAAATGGTAAACGCCCAATAATGAAACTGCCTCTCTTATATCTGCCATATGACAGAGGGTGTTAACAATTATCAAACCTATTATGTTATTTCAACCCAGATCAGGGCAGCAATGTTTTACTTTACTGCCAGACAGCCCCCAGCATGGGTTACTATTGTGTCCCACTGGATCTCTATTGCTATGGACTTGTACATGTACTCATCAGGCAGGAAAAGGTTAATTAAGCAAACAAAATACCCATTTCTGAAAAATACAATGATGATCTGGCAAAAACACTTGATTATTTGGGAGAAATGCAACAACTATCCGATATAATGTTCATCCATGTAGAGCAGGATTTAAACTGCTAAGGATATAGCTAAAGTGTCTGATCTTTTTCCTGGGAAGGTATTTATGTAACTTGAA
Organism: Poecilia mexicana; assembly: GCF_051168715.1. Classification (NCBI taxonomy): domain Eukaryota; kingdom Metazoa; phylum Chordata; class Actinopteri; order Cyprinodontiformes; family Poeciliidae; genus Poecilia; species Poecilia mexicana. The sequence goes on from NW_028263374.1 coordinate 613,263, forward strand.
GAAATTAAAAACAAACATGATATTCCTACAAAATATTTCTATAACTATCTTCAAGTTCAGAGTTTTATTTTATCAAAGCAACACAATAATCTTTATCTACCCTCTTTGTCTTCATTAGAAGACATTATTGTAAGTCACCTATATGGTAAAGGAGAGGTGTCTCTTCTTTGCTCCTTGTTTGTCGACAAATATTAAAATCTTTGACCAATATTTGAGAAATATTATTATTTTATTTTTTATTTTATTTTTTTTATTTTATCAGGTAAACCCCGTTGAGATACACATCTTATCTTATTTTCAAGAGGGACCAGGGTAGAAGTCTGCAACACACAGCAACCTGGTTACAAAATAAAATTAATTATATGCAGAAGTGTAAAACAGTAGAAAAGAATTTAAAAACAGTGACACCGTTTAAGAGAATCTCGTCTGTTTTTAAGAATTGCTCGAAATAAGTCCAGTGGAACCAGTTTTGACATCTTTATTTCAGAGCTGATTCCAGGCTGTAGGAGCCATCACACTAAAGCTTGCTTCCCTTTTTCAGTTTGGAAACGTGGAACATGCAAAAGAAAAATATTGTAAAAACGTAAAGAATGGGAATTAACAGATCTATGTTAAAGAAAGTTTAAGTATGCTGGAGCCAAGCCGAGTAGAGATTTATGAATCAGGATCATTAGGTGATTGTTTCTCAAGACGCTTAAAGGAGGCCATTCAGCTTTTGCTGATTTATGATTTATTTTGGAGAGAGGAAGTCTTTTATTTTGAAGAATGCTTAACAGGATCTAGTTTTGTCTTTTGCCACTACCTAGCCTTCTGTTGATTTCGGTTGCTTGGTTACGAACAGCCGTTGCCGTTGTTCAGCAAGTGTACTGTTCTAATAAAAAATCTGACCAGAAAATGTTCATCAAATACATCTGAGCCTCCGTTATAATCTCCCTTTAGCCATTTCCCGAATCAGAAGCTACAATCGAAAGCCAACTTCAGCTTCGATCCAGTCAGGAACGCCGCCACAGCTAGAGGACCGGACTAACGTCTCCTTCTGTGCAGTCCCGTTCTGTTTAGGATCTTGTCAGAGTAGGCATGCTGTTAATGGTTTTAACCACAGTGCAAAGCAGCATCCGTATCTCTACATGTTGTAGACCAAACATGAAGGGAAACCTGACCAATTCATGTTAGTCACTGTACTAGCCTAGCATAATACCGCCACTTCCTGGACCTAAAATTATCTCGTTTTAACGAGTTACGTATCTCGTTATAACGAGATACGTAACTCGTTAAAACGAGATACGTAAGTCGTTAAAATGAGATACGTAAGTCGTTAAAACGAGATACGTAAGTCGTTATAACGAGATACGTAAGTCGTTATAACGAGATACGTAACTCGTTAAAACGAGATACGTAACTCGTTATAACGAGATACGTAAGTCGTTAAAACGAGATACGTAAGTCGTTAAAACGAGATACGTAAGTCGTTAAAACGAGATAGCGATCGAAAATTTTTTTTTACTGCATGATAGCAATGCGCTTCCGTAGGTTACTTAATGTACATTAACGCAAAGAATAAAAATACCAAAATAACTGTATAAAATGTGAGCATTTTCTTTTTATTATGTCTTGAACTTGATGTACAAAAATGAATGTGAGTGTGTAAAACCTATAACATAAGAATTAATGGCCACACCTCCCCTTTTCTGTTCTTTTATGCCCTCATATGGCGTATACCACTGTGCTCTCTCTGACTATATTTTACTGTGATTGTCTAGGTTTCTCTTGTACTGCTACACTGTTTTTTAACCTGGTGAAATGATTCTGACTGATGCTGGACAAGTATTAGCTTTGGTTCAGCAATTGGTAAATATCAAGTCAGATTTGCATAACACAAATCAATGATTCTTGAGAAGAGGGACAAAATGGGTTTCAATTTTCTCCCCCCCAAAAATGTAATTATTCCTCAAACTTATATATTCAAATATGACAAATAATGTTTTGGAAATGTAAAGATGCTAAGGTGCAGGCTCCAAGTTGCAACATTTATTTCACAAAATTTCACCAAAGTTTTGTAAATTGTCAGTTATGGAGTTGACACATCATGCTTGTGACGAGCAACTTAGGAATAAAACAGAAGAAAAAACTAAAGAACATATGCTAACCAGAGCTGCCTAGCCCTCTTAGCAAGGGAAGAGGTCATGGGGTCCTCAGAAGTTCTGATCCCCCCAATAATGCCTGATTTTTTTAAGATTCTTTTTATGTCTGACGGTGTTGTCAAAAACTTGGGACAAATTCCAATGGAGTTGGAAAATATATAAAAATGATTTTTAATTCAATTTATTGATACTTTTATAATTACTTATTTGAATACTTATACTTAATTGTCATAATATATTATCTTAGTATTCCTTTATTATAAGTATTATAATGTATCGAGTTCTGCTCCAGGACAAGGGATTTTACAGACACCATTATGCACCTACTACAAAGTTTAAAATAAATAATATTTAGTAAACACCAGGAAAACATAAATTGTTGTGCTCACATGACCCAGGTTAGTTTAGTCAGATATTTGAAAAATATTATATTTTGTGTATATTCTGTTTTGTCCGTCTTCTCAAGAATACAATATTTGAAATAAATATTTGAAGAATTTTATTTATTTATTTATTTTTAATCATTTATCAATTTTTTATTAAAATATTTTATATATATATTTTTTTATTACATTTTTTTGTTGATTGAAGAGAGACGTTTGCTTTTCATTTACATAAGCAAGTCAGTAAATAGAAATGGTTTGGTCACTGCTCAGAACACGGGCGTGTTCACTATTGACTCGCATAATGAGAACTCAACACTGCAGGACGGATGAGACGTCTCTCTATCAGCAATAAGAGCGGGCTTTTAGAGCGGCCTGAGGTAAGACACAAAGTTGAGATTCACTGCTTTGTGGTTAATCTGCACTGGATAGCGGTGTCCAGGTTTGCACACATGCAGATGTCCAATTCCAGCAGATTCTCTGCTGTGCTGTGAATTTATCACAAATTTCATAGTGTGATACAAAATACTCTCAAAAGTCAAAATATGTTTACAGGTAAACTCCACCCACCCAGTCCCCCAAGATGTTTCCATGATTAAAGTAACTGAGCTCTCCTGAATCCCACTGCACACTTGAGGAAACGGCTTGTCATTACAGGCTTCAACGACTGAGTGTAAACACGCCTGCCAACAGATTAAGATGAGTGATGAGAGTTAAATCTGCATGATTAAAATCGCATTAGAGTGACATTTAAATCAGAAACCTGGTAGCGCTTATTAGTGGATTCTGTAATCGATGGGATGTGGATGGAAAACTTGTTGGCTGTTTCTTATGGACTTTAACAAACATCCCCTCTTTCTCATATGGAGAGATTCCCCTAGTTATGAATATTAATAAGGTATGGAAATGCATGTATGGAGCTAAGTGTTTTGTTTCCTCAGTGCTGTTTTTCGGTGTCTCTGTGCAGACATCTGCCTTTGAGGGAATCCCAGAAAACAGCAATGCTCTGTGGTTTACTCCTAATTTGGTATTTGTATTCTCTTTGATTGTTTTTTTCGGGTTGCTTCAAAAGCAACTTTCAACTTGGCCTATATTGTCACAGAAGAAAGCAAAAAATCTCCTAGTAAACATGCCACCAACAGAAAACTTCTTAAGCTGGTGCTTGGTGATGTTAAATATTAAGACCATGTGAAGTGGAGGACACCGTGAGGTCTTTTGTCTTCCTTTTATGAGGTATCCGATTTAAACCAGCAGGTGGGGGTGCCCAAAAGCACATAGGCCCTCCAAAGTTCATTATCACCCATCAGGTGAGCAGAGGAAGCCTAAATTTAATTTCTAGGCCAAAGACAACAACCTCTAATAGCACTTGTCATCACACGTGGACTTCTGCCTCCCCCCTCTGAATTCACGCCAGTAGCGCTTTGTGTCCAGAAGTAGGTCGAATGCTTCTCACCAAAGCACATTTGAACCAGAGCCAGTAATTGGACAAGCAATGTGTCGAGCATCTCTCAGCCCGTTCCATGTCAGGCAGCGCCACTTAATATGCAGCTCCAACCTGCCGCATTTCATGGACCCTTTTTCATCCCTTTTAATCATCCGTTGAATCATTTGGATTTCAACACAGCAGCAAACAGAACATCCGTTGTAGCTGCAGTCATACAGATTCTCAGTCAGGATTTAGCTGACTGGGAGTTCCAGCTCTAAGGGTTTCCTTCTCTCTACACCACTTGGTGTAAAGAGAAGGGGACACCTGGACTTTCTCCTGCCCCTCACGTAGATGTTTTAAGGAGTAAAATATACAAAACCAGTTGTCTTTTTAGAAACTGTAAGAGTGCCACGTCGTAACACTCAAAGGGAACAAAGAATCTGTTCCTCAACAGCTATTTACCTGTACCTTCTAGGTTCAGCCCTTCTCCAAAATGCCAATCAGGCCTCTGGTGCATCTAGCAATGTCTGGAGGAGGTAATTCATCCATTAAATTAAGCTGTATTATGTGCTTTGTATGCATTTCATTCCTATAAAATACATTCAAGTTTGTAACTGTAATGTGGCCAAATGTGAACAAATGGTTCTTGTAGGCTGAAGTTGCAGACCCCAATTTAAAAGCATTCCATCGTAGCTGTGGGGACTATCTTAAGGGTTTTGGCCCACTGGAAGTGGAACCTCCATCCCACTGTCTCAAGTGTTTCGTAACCTGTAACAGGTTTGCTTCCAGGGTTGCTCTAAAAGTACACTCATCAGCTCTGCTGCTTCTATTGTAGGGCCCTGTAAAAATACACTTCTACATTGTGGGAACTTCCACAATGTAGAAGTGTATTTTTAAAGGGCCCTGTTGTATATCTGCCTGCCCAGGTGTATGCTTGCCTTGCAGCGCCATTGTTCAAGTCGATGGGGCGCATTCTCTTTTACTGTCCCGGTTGCAGCGTGTGGGGCTTGAGAGTTGGAAGCAAGAATGAAACAAAGTGCTCTTTGTTGGTAGCCACAGGCAGCACAGGCAGACCTGATATGGAATACAGCAGATTCAAAGATGCACTCCACCTCAGTCGAATCGAGAAATAAACACGCTCTCTGGTTGAATATTTGAAAGGTCTGCTGCTTTACTGTCTTTATCCTGCAACAGATGCATCTCTAATCAGCCGCAGGAATGTAATTTCAGGTTGTAATCCAGCTTGTCGGATAAAATCTGGAGTATCAGATGGGTTGTAGAGATTAGAGAATCCTCTCTGCCAACAATGAGCGTCAACTTACTTGCACTCTCAGACTAATTGTCCATCTAAGCAGCTGCCCTATCAGGAGTGCTGGTGCTGTCTGTGAGGAAAGTCAACCTCGAAGGTGAGGCATGTATGCCTCGAAGGCACAGTGCCTAGCAATTGCTCGGGCCCTAATTCATGTTCAGCTCAGGCTCCAGTGCTAGAAGCAATTACAAGGAGGATCGGTGCTCCTGGTGCTGCAGGCGGAGTAGGGGGTGCCGCACCTCAACCGTACCAGAGCCCTCCTCTTTCATGTCTGTCATCGATGACAGCTGGAAGGGGCACAATTTTACACAGTGTGTTTGGTTACATGAAATATCCCGTTGCCTACTCTCTGGTGGCGATATACATGTATTAATTCACCAGATTTATTTTTTAGCATACCTGTGAGTGGTTCAGAGAGGAGCCTGATTCCTTCCACTAAAGAAAAAGATAAGAAGTGCTGATTACTAGAATCAAGGTTTATTTCTTATTTAACAGGTCGGTGCAACATCGAGGGAAAATGTAGCTGGCGTGATCTACGGCTTGACGCTGTGCACAGATAATTAACCTGGAGAGTCAGGACAGAAGAATAAACCTGTGGTGTGGTCAATGTTATCTGGTATGCTCAGCGCTTCTCCTCGCAGCTCAAGGGAGGAAGGAGCCAGAGCTGACGGAGTGTTATGCATGCATCCCTGCATCTCTTAGGGTGTAGCTCTGCTTGTCAATGTTCTCTTTCTTTGCTATCAGAGGTTGTGTTTTCTTGGAACATTTTCGACTGGTATTTTCTGCCAACTATTGAAGACATGGAACTATCAGCAGCTCAAATACAACAAGATGGTTTTGTTCTATAAATTTAATACCTACAGCAATGATCCCCTGTCATTTTGAATTCAGTAAAACTCGGATGGTTTTCAAGAAATATAAAAAATTAAATTGGGATAATTTGGTAATTTCTTTTTTTTTTTCTTCTATTTTAAACCAATTGTATTAAAGAGCCTGCAACACATTTTTCAGTTTTATTTGCTAATTTCAATTTCTGTATGTAATGGTGATTAATTGCATTTCAGTTCAATTATTGACAAATTGGGCAACATTTTCAATTAAAAAAAAACCTTTTTGCTGTTAATTTATTGAATAAATAGAAATATGAGCTTAACAGTAAATGTATTTATTGGGGCCTGCCTATAGCAATGCATAGGGAGAGCAATGATTGCCTCCATGCATTGCTTGGCAGGCACCTATAGAGTTTTGGAACGTGACGTCACTGCTGTAGATGGAGGGATATCAGCTCCATCTTTGGGGTCCATAAACATAACTAACAAAAACAACAGTCTCGCAGAGTTTTTAAATCCAAGTCACTTAAAATAATTTAGCTATGGCACAAACTTGCTGCGTTACTGAATGTAATGTCCAATCACACTACTGAAACGGTAAAAAGATGGAAAATGGGCTTTCGTTTCACTATTTTCTCGACATTTATGTAAAATACATTAAAAAGAATTAACTGCACATTTAAGTGAGATTTGTTAACACTATCACTGAATGAGTCACACTGTCAGTTAAAAACTCTGATATAATTTACATCTGACAGTTGACAAAATGCCAAACTACCTCAATTTATATGATGTTATTCTGAAGGAGGCCATATTGTAGCTCATCAGGTCCATGAAATCTTTACAGTATAGCAAAATTGAGCATTTATTTCACAAAATGTAATCAAAATTTTGTAAATTGTCAGTTGTCAACTCCATAGTTGACACATAATGGTTGTGACAAACAACTTAAGAATAAAACAGAAGAAAAAACTAAAGAGTAACATATGCTAACCAGAGCTGCCTAGCCCTCATAGACGCCTCATGGAGCGGGTCGGCCCGTTGCAGCGATACGTAATCGCGTCTGCCATATTGAATGTGGCATCTCTGCCAGTAAGCTAATACAAATGAATGGACCCAACTTCAGAAAATGCCATTCCACAAAGTATTTTTAGCTAATGTTCATTATCGACCCACTCACATATAAACGTGAATATATTTGGAAATTAAACAATCACCCAAGACAACATTTATGACTTTTCATTATATTTTAATTGTAATTTCTGAATAAAGAAAATAAATGTGAACCTATAATACAATTGATTTTGATAAATTGTTTTTATATATACAGTAGTGATGGGTAGATGAGGCATCATGAGGCATTTTGACTCATAGCAACACTGTATTGATACTGTGTCGATACTGTGTCACTCAATACTGACACCTGCTGGACATTAAAAATTCCTACAGGCAACATAGTGATTTGATGACTTAGTCTATACAATAAGACTTAAGTCTTTGTATTTTATTGAATATTATATGTTGTATTATGTCATATCTTCAGTTACATTTAAAATATATTTGATATACAGTCAATAAAGTGAAAATTTAAGTGAATGTGTTTGGAATGAGGATGTGTTTTTCCCACACATTTTTATTAAAAAGTTTTTACAACCTTATGAAATGAAGCCTGTTTTGCTTATTTGACAAAACTTCTGCTGTAGAAAAAAAATTAAGTAAACACTACATTTACAGCGAACCCTTGTTTTTCTTAGGGGTTGCGTTCCGAAAATAACCCGTGATAGGCGAAATCCTTTTTTACAGTTATTACACAGCACACATAAATACTCTACATTGAAACCAAAGAACAAAACCTGTTTTCAGGTCAGCGGATGTGCGTGTTCATCAATCGGGCCTTAATCTGATCCGCAGTCGTGGCATTAAAGCGTCTCCTCCAACCTGCCCCAGAGATTCACAGCTGGATCTATGGCAGAGCGATGGAGATGCCTCAGCATTGAAAAGGTGGATTTATTTAAATAAGACAGTTTAGTCAAATATATGCGACACTTAACCTGCAGAACAAAATATGAAAGTAAACTAAATTCAGCTGAATTTGGATTCAGATCAAGTAGAAACTGGAACCGGATGAAACAACAAAAATGAAAACAAATTTATTTTCCAACATAAGATCAAAATGGTCCCACACTGTGGAAACCTCTTGTTTGAAGCTGCTCCATAGATGACAATGTAAAAGATCAATAATTTGTTTGGCAAATGCTTTTGACAGATTCGCTTCCTTATAAACACAGTTTGGCATCCAGTGTCATTTCGAAACAGTTCCTGTATTGGTCACGTGACTTGCTGAAACCAATACGCCCACTGACACAGGTGTTGGTCTGTGGGCTTGATACATGCGCCGGTGCGTCGGTGTTGCTGGACCCATCACTAATATACAGTAATCAACATTTATGAACATATGTACACACACAGATGTCAATATATTAAATAATAAAATATATGTATATATATAAAATATATATACAATTTATTAGTTGACAAATAAAAAATATTTTATTATTCAAATAACAAATAAATGAATAATATATAAGAAATTGGTAACACTATTTGAAGTGTTACCACTTGACATGACAGTGTTAGTCATGTGTCATGACTGACACTGTTTATGACGGTGTCAGTCATGACACTGTCATAAACATAACACCTGTCATGAACATCAATAAGTCTTCATGAATAGTTATGACTGTTGTCATAAAGCGTCATTCGGTAAATAATGACACTTTTAATACAAAGTTGACATTATTCGAAATGACACTTTTAAGTGTCAATATATTAAATAATAAAATATATGTATATATATATAAAATATATATAAAATATATATACAATTTATTAGTTGACAAATAAAAAATATTTTATTATTCAAATAACAAATATATGAATAATATATAAGAAATTGGTAACACTATTTGAAGTGTTACCACTTGACATGACAGTGTTAGTCATGTGTCATGACTGACACTGTTTATGACAGTGTCAGTCATGACACTGTCATAAACATAACACCTGTCATGAACATCAATAAGTCTTCATGAATAGTTATGACTGTTGTCATAAAGCGTCATTCGGTAAATAATGACACTTTTAATACAAAGTTGACATTATTCAAAATGTCTTCATTATGACAACTTGTCATTAACCTCGCCAAAAATGTCTTCATTATGACAACTTGTCATGAACCAAGAAATCATGATCTGACATAAATTTGTTATAAAAGTATTACCAATTAAACTTTAAAAATTAGCTTTATGTAGTAATATTATAAAGCTCTGCCATGTTGTTTAGTCGTAATTTTCTTAATTTAATCGATCCTAAAGTTTTACAGGAAGATTTCTACAAAGCACTTAAGAACTTAGCATTTGAAACATTATTTAAGGCTGTTTTAACCCTTGTGCGTGCGAGAACTGAGGCAAACGTAGAGAACTGTGGCAAATGATAAAAGTTTTACGTGTGTGGGGTCGGTTGGTATGGACCCCATTTCTAAACACAAGGGCTTAGTAGTGCAATACACCATCTCCACCAGTGAGAGGCAGCAGTGGACGAACAGGCGTGCAGTGTGTTGGTGAAGAAGAAATCTTCCATATTGCGGCGCAAACCTAACACAAGTTATAACGGCTAGACCTCCTGTTTAAAAAGAAGCCGAAGTTTGATACCTAATACATATGAGGTATGTGTATTAACATTACATTTTCTTTGAGAAAATAACATTGACTATGTTCTCTTTCTCTGTAATGTTAGCTATAAGCAATTCAAGCCAATCCTACCTTGCTGTAAGTTAATGTTAGCCAAAGTTATTAAACACAATTACTGTAACGTTAGCCCTTAATATTAAATATATTTTAAAGACAGGCAAATAGTTTTTTCCCCCTCCAATTTTAATCTAGCAAATTAAAAGCTAATATATTAGTCAAAGTTATCCTTCATGTGCATTATTTAGCGACTTGGCTGATGTGACACAGTGCTTGTGTTCTTTGCTTTGGCAAGTTTAGCCACATGGAGACCCAGGCTAGCCTAAGGACACATGGTGGGGAGGACAAAGTTGGCTAGTGAAGACATGCTACGAGTGTGGAGGATGATAAGGACCAGCCACCAGAGAAATAAGTTCCTATTTGACCAAAGAGAAAGAAGCAGATGAAATATTCCCCAAGAAAATTAGGTAAGTCGTTTTTGTGTTAATATTTTCACCATGTGACGTGGGGTGGGACAGCCAGGTAAGTGGGGAATGGGGAGCAGGAATCAACATTCACCAGCTGAGTTAGGTTACGTTTTAGACAACTAAAACTGATGTTAAATCTATTTATTTATTAATAAGCTTCTTGCAAACAACCCTAAGTTAGAGTATCTGGTTAGAAATAATTTAGAATGCTCATTAAGTAAAAAGATGCATTCATGTGCCTAAAACTATATGCATTCGAATAACAGTGGCAGTCTGTCTGAACTTCTGCCAGACAAATATTTGATCAGAATATTTTTGTTCAGCTCCAGTTATTATTCCACTTGTATTAAGAAATAATTGTATTGCACTTTATAACAACCAGTCATGTTAACTAGGCATTCGTCTGCCAGTCTACCATTCTGACAGTGTGCAGCAAGGGACATTTTTGAAATGGTATTTAAATAAATGCTGGAATATGATCACATTGTTTTTTGTTTTTGTTCTTTTTTTAAGTGACCACAATGAATTGAGTCATCACCGACTATGAGAATGTCCAGAAGAGATTCACCAAGTCTGAATTCATGAAAAGGCTTTCGCCATGATTAACTATTGCAAGAACAGCTGTAATTTCTGAGCATTTCTGGACACCTTCAAAGAGCTGCTTCCAGGAAATGAAGACAAGAAGATCTCCTGTTTTCAGAGCATTACAGGAAGACTATTACGAAGGAGATGGCTGACATAATCAAAGCAAAAAAATGTTACTGTTGAAAGAACCTATTTTCTTAAGTTAAAGAATAAGTAATTCTGTTTGTTTTTCAATCAGCATTTCAGAGTAACAATATACTGACCAGACGTTAAACCCTCTGTTATCTTAGAACAAGTTCTTTTGTTTTATTCCAATGTACAAAGGGTTTGTTCTACAGTTATGATGGTAGTTATAAGTAGTCCAGTGTGTTTCACTTCATTTGAGGTAAAACTTAATATCAATAACTCTGTTAGCATTGCATTTGACACTGTAATGCTAAATTACATCTTTAGAATTGTTGCTACTAGTTTCAATTTACTTGAGGTAAAAGTTAATATTAATGACACCGTAGTGACACTTAATGACTTTGTCATAACTGTTGAAACTTGTTTCACTTTACTTGAGGTAACAGTTAATATTAATGACACTGTAATAACACTTAATGACATGTTCATAACTGGTGCTACTTGTTCCACTTTAGTTGATTTAAAAGAAATTGTTAATGAGTCTGTTATTAAATAATTTGACCTTGTAATAAAGCTTAGTGAAATATTAATCATTGTTCTGTTAAAGCTTTTGCTAATGTAATAATTAAATCATTATGACTACTATTATGACAAATTTATGTTAGATCATGATTTCTTGGATAATGACAAGTTGTCATAATGAAGACATTTTGTCTAGAATAATGTCAAGGTATCTTAACGAAGACATTTTGAATAATGTCAACTTTGTATTAAAAGTGTCATTATTTACCGAATGACGCTTTATGACAACAGTCATAACTATTCATTAAGACTTATTGATGTTCATGACAGGTGTTATGTCATGTTTATGACAGTGTCATGACAGTCTTATTCAACCCCCTTCAAATAAAGTGTTACCAAGAAATTTTAAATATACTTATATATATATATATATATATATATATATATATATATATATATATATATATATATATATATAGAACTGTTTGTGTGTGTACAAGTGAATGGACTTGAACTTGATAAAGTGCCGTTCTACAAAGTATTTTAAGTTAATGCCTGCCATTGACACATTTTCTCACACACATTAATATATTTGGCAATCAAAGAAATGACTAAAGAGAGCGTTTCTAACTTTAACGAGCACAATTAAATTAAAGAGCACAATGTTTTATTTGATAAACAATTCTGAAAATTTTTATAATGACATTGATGAACAGACACTTTTACGGTGTTTAATTAAAGAATATATTTACATAATTCCATAGTTTAATGTACATTTAACATTTCAAGACAAATAATTTTCCTGTATTTATTTTTTATGCGTTATTGAGAAATGACTTGATTTATAAATCAGTCATTGTCAAATATTAAACTACATATTTTTCTTACTTTTTTCCAGAGAATTTACAGTATGTCAACTCTGCTATTGACAGCAAAGAGTGAAAATAATTCCAACAGAGTAAATTATTTTTTATTTCATTATATAAGCTACATTAATACACTAATACTTCAGATTGAGATATTTAAAAATACACAAAAAGTGAAAGAACAAAACATTTATTTATTATACTGGGAACACTGGTCACAGGCAGGGCTTCAGTCTGTTGGTTACACTGGGAGAACTACAATGACTTCTGAGACGTCCTGGTTCACAGGCTAAAGCCAAGGATAAAAGAGAAATTATCCAAAAGTATAATAGAAAATACATGCGATATGTTTCGTATACGTTTCTTTCACATTCAGAAAAAAGACATTTTCAGCATGTTGGGCTCTGACTCGTAGTATCTTTATAGCTAAATACCGACATGGTGAAGCTGAGCTGGAAACAGACTGAAGACCAGCAGCTCCAGCTCTGATCCTGACTGATCTTTCCTCACAAAATCCCCTGGTTTTTAATTAACTTCTCCTCTAACAGCGGTTTTTCATCAGCTCTCTCATTAGAAAACAGTATGAAAACGTTAGCCACTATGCTAACAATCAGCGGTTATTTCGGGCCAATTTAGCTACATAGGAAATATTTTTCGGTTGTTTAAAAGCGAATTTCTGGCTGCAAAGTCAAGTAATTCTGATCTTTCATCCTTACCTGGGGAAGGTAATCCTAATGAATCCAGTTTTTCGTAAAACGGTTGAAACAAGTCAACACAGCACAGGACTTAAGGAGCTTCGATCGCTCTGCTGCCACATACAAGATGGCGGACGCTTTTACGTATGACTCAGCGCTCCATGAGGCGTCTACGTATTGATGTCTATGCCCATAGACATAATATAAGGATAGACGCCTCATGGACCGCTCTCGCCTATTGTCGCTGGCGAGATTTAGGGCGGCCATCTTGGAGCGGTACTCCACTCCACTCAGCGTTATGTGTTTAGCAGCACAATGACGTATCAGCGGATTTAATCAATCATAACACACTTTTTTGTTACTGTAAACCATATTCAAACATCTGTCAAAGCAACATTTATAAACAATTGTATTTTTTAAGTATGTTTTTAATACATAGTTCATATTTAAATATGCTTAGTGGCTATAACAATAGAATAGGAATGGAATATTCTGATATCGATGTATGAAGAGCATATTACAAAGCACACACCCGTTCATAATTTATTTAATAAATTATTTAGTAATATCAATACATATTTTATGTAACTATACATTCCTATAAAGATTAATAATGGCACAAATAAATAATGATTAATACTGAATTATATATATATATATATATATATATATATATATATATATATATATATATATATATAAACGTGTGTGTATGTATGTGTGTATATATATATATATATGTTTATGTTTTTCAGCCGACGAGTCCAAAATCTGATGTGAGATTCATCCGTGCTGCAGTGAATCCGTCTCTCTTTATAGATATCTCCCTCTTCTTCCTCACATCGTGTCTTTAGGAAACTTTCAAAACAAAAAACGGAAGATTTAGGATGTATCTTACTTTTGACAGAGTGAAAGAATATAAATAATAGTCTTTACCACCTGTGTAACCTTTGCCGGTGAATGTTATAACACATAATATAAGTTTTATAATATGTGTTATATTGTTTCATTTCTAATATAGGCCCTTGTGTCAGATAATCTAAGTCAATGTTAGAGAATAATTATTTTTTTTAGATTTACGGAATCTCAGTTAGCCTTCATAGCAGGGCTGAACCCGTATTACACCAAGCACTGTAGCTAATATTAGCTGGAATCTCGCTGGTGGACATAAATACAGTAAAACAATATTCTAATCACAATATATACACAATAATATGTCCATCTTACTTGTGAAATGTTGTCTGTGGAGCCCTCACATCAATAATCCATCGACCAGAACAACAATATCCCTCAGTGCTGAGGCATCTTCTGCTGTTTTGATTGTAACAAATGGGGAGCAAAGTAGGAGGGTATACCGCTCCAAGATGGCCGCCGTATTTCCTGCGCCGGAGCGGTCCATGAGGCGTCTATGCTTATATTATGTCTATGTCTATGCCTAGCCCTCTTAGCAAAGGAAGAGAAAGGAAGAGGTCATGGGGTCCTCAGAAGTTCTGATGCCCCCAATAATGCCTGATCTTTTTATATTCTTTTTTTATGTCTGACGGTGTTGACAAAAACGTGGGACAAATTTCAACTGAGTTGCAAAATATATAAAAATTATTTTTAATTCAATGTATTGATACTTTTATAATTATTTATTTGAATACTTATAATTGTCATCATATATTATCTTAGTATTCCTTTAATTGTTTTAAACTTTTATAATGTATTGAGTTCTGCTCCAGGACAAGGGATTTTACAGACACCACCCACAAAGTTCAACATAAAAAATATTCAGCAAACAACAGGAAAACATACATTGTTGTGCTCACATGACCCAGGTGAGTTTAGTCAGATATTTGAAAAAATTGTATTTTGTGTATATTTTATTAAAATTTTGAGCTTTATCCATAGGATCTGTTTTGTCCCTCTTCTCAAGAATCAGTCGCCGATCACGGTCTGTCATTAACGATCACCAAAACGATCACATTTATCTAACTGCCTGCGTGTGCAGCTCATCTCCTCTTTCCTTTACACTGCGCAAGCGCGCAGCAACAAATCCTGTCGTGGAACTTTAACGCACTGAGTGAATGGGGAGGTTTGTGCGTTGTGGCAGAAAATTACCTCGGGAGTGAAGCACGTCAAAATGCATCAACATAACGAATCTAATATGGCATTTAAAAAACAAGCACTTGACAGAGTTCGGCTATATGGGCTTAATGCAGGAACAAAAGGACATCCGGAGCGGCCGGTGTTCTGGTAAAGCAGCGCTCAACTCACCCGGATTAGCATCACGGTCAGAAAGCTAAACAAATAAACCGAAAAATAATTCAAGTCTTCGAGCTGGCGGTGTAAGACGCTGGTTCTGCT
This sequence comes from Poecilia mexicana, assembly GCF_051168715.1. Classification (NCBI taxonomy): domain Eukaryota; kingdom Metazoa; phylum Chordata; class Actinopteri; order Cyprinodontiformes; family Poeciliidae; genus Poecilia; species Poecilia mexicana. The sequence goes on from NW_028263374.1 coordinate 628,708, forward strand.
ATCGCTCTTGGACCGCAGTAATATTTCACAGACAGAGCGCCGCTCAACCTCCAACCAGCAGTGAACTCTCACACCGAACGTCTGCTTAACGCTGCAGCACGTAACTTAAGCAAAAAAAGATTTTAGATATGTATTAAAACTTTCGCCGTCCTAACAAAAGACAGATAATCTCTGAAAAAATAACCTCTCCTGCCTCCTCCTGTGTTCTGCAGAATTACTCCGCTCAGTCAGTGACTGCCAATTAGAATTAGCATTAATAAGCTAGCCATGGTACCAGGAAGTTATGATTTAGTAACTCAGGATTATTTATTTTAATGCAGCCTGCATTTGACTTTGAATGATTGTCTCCTTTATTACTTGACATTATTTGATATAGGCAGATTTATTTGACTAATAATTTATGGAACTGAGAGCTTTACTGTTACTTACTGCCTTACAGTTGTCCTTTTGACTGAATAGCTACTGTATTGTGCCTGCAAGTATTTTGCATGTTTGTGTCTAAATTAGGTGAATTTATTGCTAGATATTTTTTTAATTTTGCCAGTTCACTTAGTATCATTTCTACCTAAAGATAAAAATTAACAGTCAATCCAGGCGATCGGCAAAGATCGGTGATCGGCAGAGATCGTCCTCATGGGTGATCGGTATCGGCATTGGCAGCAAAATACCTGATCGGAGCATCCCTAATTAAAAGCTATGTAGTTAATCAATCAAAATTAACAAGTAAAAGTACTGGCCCTACTTATAATTCTTGAGAACACTAAAGTAGTGTTTTCAAGAAGATAAGAAACTCAGAACCAGAACCACCAATGGAAAAATCCAAAGATCTCTACTTCCTGTCCTCCCATGTTGTTTGCCTTTTCTTTGTGCTTAAATTTCTCAAAACCAAAAAGAAGACAAAAGAGCAACAAAGAGAGTGTCTTGTTCTGATTATGTCGTGGTGACTGTGTTCCACTTGTGTTCTAATCCCAGCCTCCAGGCTGCTTTTCAGAAGCGTTTCCCCTCCTTTGTGGCATTCACTGTGAAGGCTGATATGTGGTGCTTTTTTGCTTCATCTGACTTTGAAATTGTAGTCTTTATGTTTAATTAATCACCTGAGATTAGGCTTACATGAAAACCATAAGCAATAATGAGGACCAATGAATGGAGCTTTTATGAGTGGGTAATCACAATCCCATGATGGACTGCTGTCGGCTTCAAGCTCATTCTCCAAACTGGCTGTCCTGGTTTTGGCTAGTCAGCACAGAATTATAATACCTCTATTGGGTCAGTGTACATATCCTCTGCCTTCCCTGTTCATATATTAAAACATCGACACAAGTATAAGATTCTCAAAGGAACAACAAGCTTGACAGTTATACCTTAAAGAGGGAAGCGTTACTGCCCTTTAGTCGGTGGGTAACATGGGTGATTTCCATTTCTGTTGGAGGCTTGGTTTGGAATAATTCATGCATCCAGAGGTGAAATGAACAAAGATCACAAGCGCAAAAGTGACAAATGCAGAGAATGGAACAGAGGAACATGCCATCTCCGGCTTTGTGTCCAATGAAGGGTATTGTGTGTGGCTGCATGGATAAGGTTACTGGAGGACCCTTGGGAGATCAAAGTGAAGGGCGCCAAGAGGAGCATTTTGACAGGAAGGGGACACAGAGAACATTACTGTGAAGAAATGAAACATACCCAGCACTGCAGAGCTTTGACATTTACTAGTAAAATTTGTCAAAATTGCTTTTTTCAATGCAACATCAGCACATAGTTATTTCAATAAATGGCCCAGGAAAATACAGCAGGAGATGACTGAAACCAACAAAAACAATGATGCGGATTTTAGTCACTTTGACTGATGTTCTGGCATATATTCACTTTATTCTGATAGCTTTTTCTAGCCATGTCCCTGCAACCTGAAGTTAATCAGTCCTGGTCAGAGGAGAGTCCAAGATCAAGTTGATTTTTATTTTATTTCTTTTTACCATTCTCAATCAACTCTCATTCTAAAAATGTCATATCTTCTTCACAGAAGCCTGAAGGAAACTAAGGAAAGACCTTTTTTCGCATATCCTTTACAGGCACAGTAAGAAGCTGTTTGCCTACATCTGCCAGGGAAGATTTCTACCAAAAACGCATCTGAAGATGGAATGCTGACCGTCTGATTGACTTTATTTAGTAATAAAATCGGCAGTTTGCATTCTCTAATAAAGTCTAGTCATAGCTTTAAATCTCTGGACATCATAGGTATATTATCTATACAATTCTTAGAATTTTCTTTGTGCTTCCAGAACAAAATCATTTAAGTGTTACCATACTGATCTGTAATTGGTGTGTATGAGATAATCTCTGTCTGGACATAGCCGACGACAATGAGTTGTAGACCTGGGAATGTCATAATGGCAGCAATTCTCCGTGTTCCCCTGGGATCTCATTAAGTCGTGTCGGGGGGCCTGTTGGGTCCTGGAAGTGGACTGTTCACCTCTGTGTATGTTGATGTGTGAACCTATGAGGCCAGTGTCTGATGTGCATTACAAAGAGGCCGTTTACAGGCCCATCGAGCTTCAGAGTCAAGCACAGAGAGAGCAGATCAAGCATGATTAAAGCCCTGAAACAAAGAGGTAGAGTTGAGTGGTCAATTTGTTAAGTGGGCAAACACATGAACAGAGAGTTTAATGTAATCTATAAGCATCATCAGAGTGTCCTCGCATCCTCAAAACCTTAAATTTATGCATCTAAAATGAAGGCCTTAAAATTGCTTTAGAAATGCAAGCTGGCCTTAAGAATGATAAAGTCTTAGATTTTTGTTGTGGCAGGACTGCTTAATCAATTTAATGTAGTTTTTTTTCTCCCAGTAATTTTGTCAAACTTTTTTGCATCTATCACAGGGAAGTGCAAATTTATTGCCAGTTGGCTGTACGTCTTGCCACTGGCTCATGTCTAACCCACATGATGCTAACCCGTACAGTGCTAACTCATATGACGCTACATTCACAGAAAGCTTGGCACTGTGGTGGCCAATGCTGTCAAATAGACACAAAACAGACCCTTTTACTACTAATGTAAGAATGTGGCAAAACCTTTAGTTAATCTCACACTTAGTACCTTTTTTTAATATATACAATCAATACATACATTTATGCACATTTCACTTTTAATATAGGTCTTATATTACATAAGGTCACAATGGTCTTCAAAAGTTAAAAATTTGAGTTGATAAACAGCAGAAACCCCAATAATGTTACATCTTTATTTAAACCAGAAGAGAAGAGATAATACATAAACTTAACTTTTCATGCAAACATAAATTAAATACTCCACATTTGTACTGATTCTAGACCTGTGTGCCATTTCGCAACAAGAAAAATTTAAATATTCTTCTCCATGAGCCTATTTTGAGGACTTCTCTCAGAACAAACTTTCCAGCAGCTTGGGAAGGTTATTTATCTCTGAAAGTCTTTGCAGTTGCCCTTTGGGGTCCTGTACAGTGAGCCAGATCTCAGCATGAATATTTCTTAATGTTCTCACCCCCAGACACAACAAATGTTAGCGTAAAAGAATCTTGCCAAGCTGGTGCAGATCCAAATCAATTCATCGGCTCCCATCTTCATTCTTTTTTTTTCTTTTTCATTTTATTTTAAGC